>NC_133455.1:115709999-116374374 GCF_048565385.1 Saimiri boliviensis
GTGGAAAGCAGGCTATGGTCAGAAAGCAATCTTATACTTTTAATAGTGGTCTTAATATACCTTATTAGAAAGAATTTGTCTTAAAAAAAATTGTCTAATACATCAATAAGATATGATTCCTAACCCCAGGAAGTTTATAAAGTACTACACAAATAACTATAAACATAAAAGTGGAAATGAATAAATGCCTTTGATAATATATAAAGAAAAGCAAAGAGAAATTAGAAAATTTCCAGCAGAGAGCAACAACTTGCTTTATTAGGCATATTATGTGGGTGCCATGGCAACTATTACTTTTATTCACAAAAAACAAGGATTTGTATCAGAGAGTTATTAAGAGTTCTCCTAACATACTACCTTCCTTCTGGTCTCTGAGATTTTGAACATACTATTTAATCCCTTTACTAGTATTATCTTTCTAATTCATCCCTTAAAATGCAACTCCTGTAAAATCTCCTTGATCTCCTTCTAAAAGTCTCACTTTCTGTACCCTACAAAAATATCTATTGGTTTACTTGTCATATTCACATGATCTCAAAAGAACAAGTATTCTACAGAAAACTACTTTTAACTATTTACTTATTAATCAGGTAAGTTTTGCTACATGCAGAGAATTTACAACCACAATCTTTATACCTGTGTATATTACCAGGCCCTTAAAAGTCACATTTCTGGCCAGGTACCTGTAATCCCAACACTTTGGGAGGCCAAGAGGGGAGGCTTGCTTAAGCCCAGTAGTTCAAGACCAGCCTAGGCAACATGGCAAGACCCTGTCTCCATTAAAAAAAAAAAAAAAAAAGGAAAAAAAAATTACTAAGCTGGCTTGATATGGTGGCATGTGCCTATAGCCCAAGCTGCCCAGGAGGCTGAGTTAGGAGGATTCTTTGAACCCAGAAGATCAAGGTTACAGTGAGCAGTGAGCCATAATCACACCACTGCACTCCAGCCTGAGTGACAGAGTAAGACCCCTGTCTCAATTAAAAAGAAAAAAAAGTCATATTTTCTATCATGGAAATTGTATATTTTATATATATAAACAGAGAAAAAATCATCTGGATAAAATAAAGCAAATAAAAATTATTCAAACAATTGTCATTGAATTCATGTACAGTCCTTTTAAATTAAGCAAGTTAACCTGTATGGTTCAAAAATACTACACTGAGTTTTAAAAATCAGAAATTCCAATTCTTGCAAAACTAATCATAAGTTAATATTTTCAACAGCAAGCAGAGAGGGGAAGAATTCTATCAACATTTATAATAACTGGGACCCCAGCCACAAATCATGAACCCAAAACCCTCAAAATACCATTTCAATGGAAGATACACAGAGTTACATTATAAGTGAACCTAAATCTTCAAACAGAAAAATCGTTTTTAGTATCGAATTATGAAGTACTTTGGGACTACTTCTCCCAATTCCATATAGCAGAAAATGCTATTCATTAATATCCATTTCTGTTTTATAAAATTCTCTAGTTTCAGCCAAGTATGATTATCCAGCTAGATATATTTCCCAGACTTCCTTTGCCAGCTAAATATGTCCCAGTGACTAAATGATCACACATAAACCATGAGTCAAAGTGCTATGTGCCACTTCCATATCATGCTCTCAGAAGAATGAGTATGCACTCCCATTGTTCTTTCTCCCTTGCCTCTAGCTAGTAAAACTAGGGAGTAATCATGTTTCACCTAGGGATGGAAGCCATATGTTAAGGCAAAACCACTAATAAACTCTAAACAGTCTTACTTGGTATGGATACATGAGAAAACACATGTATCATCTTTAAACAGGAATGAAGTCTCCTATACTGTGGCAGCTTAGTTTTTACTCTAATTGAATTCACTTCTGACATTTACCACCTAAAAGGAAATGAAAGAGTTCAAAACTGGTCCCTCTTCTCCCTTCCATGCTTTTTCCCATTTCTTCCTTTCCTATGACATTCTATCTAATAAAAATAACAGGGCAGATAAACATCTAATGCTCCAAAGCCTTAGCTGGGAATGAGTTGCAGTAGTCAATCACTCTTTCTTGTTCCATCAAACTTTCCTGGTCCTCAAAACAGCAGATTCCCTTTCCATCTTCTAGTTTTACCCTTCTATCAAATGATAGACATTATCATTGAGAATTATTGAGCCAAAGAGAGCTCCTTCTATAGCTTTAACACTGCTGAGGATAACTATTCTAACATACAAATCAAATTTCTTATTAGAATGTTAAAGTGCCAAGGGTAATGGACACACAATTTCTAGGTACCAAGCCACATAATAGTTATTCAAAATAGCACAGGGCTATACAAACAACAAAGAAAAGGAGAAAGGGCCATATGTAGTAAGCCATTATGGCATTACTACCTCACATCACCATCATACAAAGGGGTCCTCTCTCCTAAATACAGCTAGTTAGTACCAGTTATTAGATATAAAAGAACACAAAATGTTTCTTATAATATTCTGAGCAATGGAAAACTACAGACATGAACAAGTGCGTATTTCTGATGGCAAAGTTAATATGCCAACTTCATTTCCAAGATTCTTAAATTTATATAGGTTCAATTATAAAGACTCTCAAGAAGGTAGTATCAACTGTTCCTTTCCTCTGCCATTTTTTTTTTTTTTGAAATGGCTGAGGTACCTGAGTCATTCTCTTAAAGATTCTAAAATCCAAATGATCAAAATTTAAAATTGAAAACATTCACACAACATAAACAAACACTAGTAGCCCTGATCTACTTATTCTTAACTGAAAATGCTCCCCAGCACTTACTCTCTGTCCCCAGTACATAATGGTTTCCACCATACTAGCAGAATCATCTATAAGTTTAATTTTCTCTGTTTTCAACAAATTAAAATGCCAGGAGAAACCCCTGGTTTACTATGTGGATGGCAGGACAATCTGAGAAAGAACATGGCAAAGTAATGTTTAAATAGTCTTGGGCTCTCTAATAAACCGTAAAGTCAAAAAAGCTAGAATTTTAAAAGAGAAGTTCCACTAAAGGATAGGTAATTTCTAAGTACTCTAGGAAAGTAACAAGGACTGTGCCTTCCTAAAGCTAATGAATGATATTTGGGTAATCTGTTTAAATATTGTTAAAACATCACCTAATTTTTCAATCAATAATATGCCCCACAACTGTTAGAAACTCAAGGGCAGGAACTTTAATTCTCAAACTTCTTTATACATGTGTCTCTCTTGAAAAACTAGGTATGCAGCCAATGCACGAATTTTCCATAGGCCTCAAAACTTAAAAGAAAAAATTATAACAGAAATCCTTCTAAACTAAATCACACACTAATTTCCCTTCTCAAATAGGTTAAATATAACAATATTCTCTATGATTCAGAATCATTAATAAGATCATCAATTAATAATCAACATTCTATAACTACTGATTCACCTCTGGGAATACCAATTCCCAAATTAAATAGTCTCATAACTAAGTTTATAAATTCTTGATTCTATAACCTTTCTTTACTATCATGATGCTGGACTTCATTTCTTGCTCCTACCAAAGTGCATTTCTCAAGTAGCATTTCTTTCTAATTTTTTATTTCTCATCTGTTATAGTCTATAGTATAATAATAAACCAGAACTAGAAAAAGTTCTCAGCTTTCACAAAAAAGTAAAATACCTAAACTGTTATAAGCAGTGTTGCTTGAAAAAGACCCAAAAACAGGGATTTTTCATTAAAAGAGATAAACTGCTTAAGAAAGGCCAATAATATCTTAATATTTCATGTTTCCTAGATTTATTTTCATAAAGCCAACAATATTTTATCATTTGAGTTCCATATTTCCTTGATTTCTTCTTTTCATGCCTCCACTAATTTATAAGTTTAGTTCAATAAAAATGACATTTTGGCAATAAACTGAATCTATTATTTAAAAGATAAAAAGTAGAATTATAGCTGAAATACATCTTATTAATCAAGATAATTTTTTCAATACAACAAGCATAAAAAAGATTTAATGAAGAAATTTATTCTAATTAGGAAAATATCCTTATTAAAAAATACAATAATTTAATGATACCAAGGAAATCAAAATAAAAAATTTTTATCTTTATTATGAGATTAAGCTCCATCCTGGCCAGAAAAGGAATAAGGTATCTTTTCAAATTCCTCCATTAAAAAAAAAAATTGTCTATGTTTAACAAAAAAGGATCTTGATCTCAAATATTGTACAATACTTTACTTTGCAACTTATTTTTCCCATATCTAACTTCATACTGATACTACTTTTATGTCATCATGTCCTAAGGCAGACTGAAAATATAATCTTATATCCTCTCCTGATTCATCACTATTAGAATTATAGCTGCATCAAGAAAACATCTTCCTGAAAAGTCATAAATACCAGAAATTCTCCCAAAGTTCCTAGAAAATAGTACATTTTGGTAGTCTACAGGAAGTGTGTAATACTCGTAAATTAAAAAACAAAAATGTATAAGGTTATAAATTCACCCAATGTAAGTTTAGTGGAATTCCAACAAAAACCATTAGCTGGCTTTTTTTTTCTTACTTAACCAAATGAACCTAAAGTTCATCTGCAAAAACAGTAAAAATTAGCTAAGAAATTTGTAAAATAGAATTGTGAGTGGGTATTGCATTTTATATAGGACATAGCACTACAAACACATATTTAAATTGTGTACAGTCCTACAGCAAATAAAACAACGCAATAACGCTCTAAGAATAAGGCCCATATACAGTCGTCGTTAACCTCTGTTTAAACTTTGTATTTTCTTTTGAGAGGCTCATGAAAGCTATCACTTTTTCCCCAGAAAAATGCACATATGCAGACTCACATAAAACTGTGTGTATCAGGGGATCGGTGGAACCCCTAGAGGCCAATGGATCCCAGGTTAAATATTTCTAGTATATGAATCAGAATTATTTGCTCAAATCTAGCTTATAAATTATGATCAAAATAAGCAACCAAAACAATAAGAAATGGATCAAGTCTACAAAAAATAGGTATCTGGAAAAATGGAAACTAGTAACTTATCTTAATACATAATATGTCAAAATGCAGATATGTCTAAATATATGTAAAAGCATTTTTTAAAAGTTTATTGAACAAGGCTGTACATGGGGCTCACTCCTGTAATCCCAGCACTGTGGGAGGCCGAGACAGGCAGATCACCTGAGGTCAGGAGTTTGAGACCAGCATGGCCAAAAGGGAGAAACCCTGTCTCTACTGAAAACGGCATAGCGGTGCACGCCTGTAATCCCGGCTACTTGGGAGGCTGAGGGAAGAAAATCACTGGAACCCAGGAGGCAGAGGTTGCAGTGAGCTGAGATCACACCACTGCACTCCAGCCTGGGAGACTAAGTTAAGACTCTGCCTCAAAGAATAAAATAAAATATGAACATATAATTCACCTCACAACAGGTAGTATTTTCTAGGCAGACAAGTACTGTAGAAATCACAAAGGAAGGCCAGGTACGGTGGCTCTCTAATCCAGGCACGGTGGCTCACGGTGGATTAGAGAGCCACCGTACCTGGCCTTCCTTTGTGATTTCTCAGCACTTTGGGACACTGAGGCAGGTAGATCACCGGAGGTCAGGAGTTCGAGACCAGGCTGACCAACATGGAGAAACCCCATCTCTACTAAAAATACAAAATTAGCTGGATATGGTGACACATGCCTGTAATCCCAGCTACTCGGGAGACTGAGGCAGGACAATTACTTGAAGCGGGGGGCGGAGGATGCAGTGAGTGGAGATCACGCTATTATACAAGCATGAAACTGCGTCTCAAAAAAAAAAAAAAAAGAAATCACGAAAGAAAAAGGCAGTACAGCAGGCTGGGCATGGTGGCTCATGCCTGTAATCTTAGCACTTTGGGAGGCTGAAGTGGAAAGCTCTCCTGACTCCTGGAGTTCAAGACCAGCCTGGGCAACATAATGAGACTTTGTCTATTTAAAAACGACAACAAAAACAAAATTTAGCAGGGCATGATAGCCTGTAACAGTAGTCTCAGTTACTCCAGGGGTAGGAAAATCACTTGAACCTGGGAGGTCAAGGCTGCAGTGGACAAAGATCACTGCCACTGCACTTTAGCATGTACAGCAGAGCAAGATTCTATCTCCATAAAAAAAAAAAAGGGCAGTACATTTTACAATGTGAAACTTCTTAACATATAAAACCATAAACCATTTAAAAGGTAATTTTAAAATTACCGTGACAAATATTAAAAGCTAAGGAGCCCAAATCCATAAGTAGCTGTTACTAACAAGAAAAACAGTTAACACCATAGAAAAACACACAAAAAGTCAAACAGCTAATGCATAGAAAATGAAAAGATGCTTATATAAAACACTAATTAAACTTCACTAGTTATCAAAAAAAGTTAACGCGCTATTTTTAACCCATCTAATTGATGGTGGTATTTAATACAATTAAAAATGCTTTTTAAAAAGTTATCAATTTTGCAAATTGCTTTAAAAGTCCTTTGAAACAGTAATTTCAAAGAAATATTCTGAGATATAGGTCATGACAGTACAAGAATGTTCACTGTAGCACTATTTTTAATATAATAGAGAAATGAGCAACAAAGAAAACAGGAAACAAAAAAATGAAAGGTTTAATAAGTCACAGAACATTCTTTTTAGACATAACAATAATACGTAACTATTTAAAAACGTGTTTAAAAAGAATATTAATCGTGGGATATTATAATAGAGTATCATGTAACCATTAAAAACACATTTTAGAAAATAATGAAATGGGAAAATACTCGACACTAAATTAAAATTGCAGAAATGAAATTACGGTACCAATGAAAAACTAACTAATAAATAAACATTTATAGATTGCTCAACTATGGAAAGGTGAAGTCACAACTCACCAATACCTTTAGAGTGGTTATTTCTAAGCATTGTAAATTAATTTTCAATATTTTCTAAATGTTCTATAATGAATAAGTTTTTAAAAAATTAAATACATTTATTACATATGCAAATCCTAATTTAAAGAAAAAAACTGTTCTAATTGTTTAATAATTCAAACCTGTCTTTTCCATACAAAATTTTTAATTTACAAAACTGCAAAGATTTTAAATAACTTTAGTAACTTGCATTCATTCCTGGAGTAACCTAGTCTTAAAATTAATATATCTTGGATATGTGTCAAAATTTTGTGGCATCATAACCACCAAACTAAAATTTTAAAATATACTTGTTATCAACAAAGTACTAATGAACAAGTAGTTGGTGTTCAGGAAATTAATGTTACTAAGTTTATATGGTTATATCTGCCTTGTAAGAAACATGACAGCAAAATTATCCTATCAATAAAAATGTTCTTCATATTCAAGAGTGTTTTCAAAAACCTCTTACCACCTTCAATATTAACCTAAGAAGCAATCATCTGTATATTCAAAGGAAAACATACGCTTAAATATATACACCAAAGTATTTCATTTTTCTGGAAATGTAAAATGTACCATTCCCTAAGATCAAAGTTCTTTTGTTAATCTAAGTATTTATGTGTATTTTCAACTCTAAAATGCCTGAAATAGCATGAAGAAGAAAGGGGCTGCTCCCAGAAACATAAAAGGGAGAAAATTACACAACTGCCCTTTAAATATACTTCTGTGTAGAAGACATCAGAGATTCAAGAATTACTTCAGGGCAAATAAAGATTCTGCTAAGAAAAACAGAAGAATATTTCCTAACTCCATTCTATCTCATATGTGATGTCATTTAAAAATCCACCAACCAAAAGTATTACTTTCAATTACATCTAGTTAATATTTACTAATGATATTTGTTTCAGGCAATAATGTCCTTAAATTAACCGAGATTATAAAGCAAGAGGCACTTCTCTTCATTTGACAGGAGACTGATTGAAACTTAAGAGTTATAACCAACCAAGAAACCAGTTGTTGTATATATGAACCACAGAAGTCTATGGAAAGCTCTGGAAAGTTTTTTTGCCTAGGCAGAAAGAATTTGCACAACGGGAGAATCATATCAAATCTTACATAACTTCCCCCAGATGTGTTACATAAGATTTAAATATAGTTGACACTACCATCTTAAAATGAAATAATCAGTAGCATATTTATAATTACCTTCCTTAAAAAACTATTAAAACCAGGAGCACGTTTACCATTAAAAAAACTCAAGTTGTATCTTACACATATAGTATATAGTACAGTGTTTAAAAGAAAAAAAAACAGATTTTTTAAAAAATTCATGGTCCACTTTCCTAAAAGAGGCCTCAGTGTAATGGATGTTCTTTCTAGAACTCTGCATCAGAAGAATTTACCAAATGTTATAGTTACATACCATAGCAAACAAAAAAGCTAAGAAAATTGAGTTGATTAATTTAAAAAGTGATAATAATTACCTAGCTGAAGCAGTAATGAACAAGTCACCTAATGAACTTAAAGCATGTAAAATTCAAAGGCCCAGAGACATACAAACTGATTAAAATTAAAATTTCACTTACTTAGGATGAAATATTTTAAAACAAAATAATCCTCAGATTGAGATTTCATTTTCGATTATACTGTAATTTCTTCTACTATCCCCTCTCCCCCAATATTTCCAAAACTAAAGTTGTTTCTGTTTTGTAAACATTCCACACATACATAACAGAATGGGTAAAAATAGGGTTAAAAATACATTTACGAATATGCAGTTCAAATAAATGCACTTCCCGTGAGAACACCACTAGGTGCTGATCTTTACCACCCTAAATATAAACCTGAATCCAGCAATAGTTTAAAACTGAAATTATAATCCAGAACCACAAATGATAATCATTTTTACAGAAAATTAAGTCCACAGCTTCTCAAAAAATCAAAAAAACAGAGAAGAGCTTGAGGTCAGCCCAGGAGTACAACATTAGAGAAATGTCTTTCTTGAAAAATGTGAGAATTTGAGGCTGACACAAAGAAACCCCTCAAGAACAAGGAAAATTAAATCTAGAACCCAAATGGCGTCCAACAAGAACATTAGATCTTGAAAATGAATATTGCGCTTGCGCAGCCGCCGCCCCACCAGCTGCACAACTGCAGCTAGAGCCCGACCCCGCAAGATCACGTGCTCCTATGCAGCGCCGCCCGCAGCTCCGCAACCGCGCAGGCGCAAACACAACTCCCGCAGCCGCCATAATGCGGTCTTGACTCTTCAGAAATACAATAGTAATTTAAGAAAATGTGGTTTTAACAGCCTCTGGGATTCACATATACCTTTTGGGGCGGAAGCTGAGGGAGGGGGAACCAAGTTCCTTCCTACTGAGCCGTCCGGCGTAGCCGTCCCCGACGTTGCCGCCTCAGCTTTTCGCGCGCTTCTGTCGCCGCGCCGCCGCTGCCACCGCCGCCGCCTCCGCAGATTCAAAAACAAACCCGCTTCTCTCTTGCACGCGCCGGGGCCGTTATGCAAATTAATGTAGGCGGGGCTCCAGGCTCGCGATATGTACCCCGCCCACTGTGCTATCAGCCAATAAGCTCAAGGACTAGGCATTCCCCATGCAAATCTCTGGTTTTTTATTTGAATGAGGGACATTGGCCCCGCCTCCTGCGTGGAAAAGGGAAGGAAGCCTGAGGTGGTGGCGCTGCGTCTCTCGGTTGCAGTGTGAGGTGTGTTTTTTGAGTGGAGCTTCCTCAATCAATAAGTAGCACTTTGTGAGCGCCCTCTATGAGGCTTAAAAAAGAAAGAAGGAAGGAGGTAGGGGAGAGTTAAAGAGCAGAGGGAAAGATTTTCAAAAAACCCAGGAGTTTGTTGATTTATTCATCATTTATGTTTTAAACTCACAAAATGTACTTTGAATTGTATTAATAATGAGGAGTGAAAAAAACATTTTCTTTCAGTTGCTCGGTTAACAGAGAAAACACTTTTTTATCATAACTCTCTCACCAGAGGTTGTATTGATCCAATTCATTCAGTTTTACGCTGGGAGTAAGCCTTTAATGAATTCCACAGAAGTAGTGGACAAGTCGCTGCCTTACTGGTTAAGTGAACTGGGTTCAAGTCCAACTGCTGCAGCTTCCTTGCTAGTTCCTTGGAATAAGTGTGTTACTTAGTTTTCTCACCTGTATGATGGCAATGATGACTATAGTTGAACTAGTTTGGAAGCACTAAATGATGGAATAAATGTACATGTGTTTTGCAAAGCAATAAGAGCCTGAAAAAAAGATGGTAGAGTGTGGTTATTGTTTTTTTATGTAACTTCTCATTATATTAATGTATTGGTTCAGTATTTATTTAGCAATCACTGTGTGGTAGATTGTTAGGTGCCTTTCCTAAAGAAATCTGTTCTCTAGTAGAGAAGACAGAAAAGTGAACAGGAAATTTTTGTAAGTAATAAGAAATTAGAATTGGGTTGTTAATGCTTATTTTTGTAACTGGAACCGTTCAACTTACTTAAAATATAAGGTGGCCTTTAGAAGTACACCTAATCCAGACCTAGAAAATCAGAAAAGCTTTTCTAGAAGAGGCCATCTCTATCATGAGAAATGATTTAACAAATTTCTTGCCTAAAAGTTGGACCTTTTTGGGAGGGAAATGAGGAAGCATTTAAAAGGTTTTAAGTCAGGATATAACACAATTAAATTTGCATTATTTAATCACAAAATGTAAAGTCCTTAGCACAGTACTTAGTATATACTCAATAAATTATAGATACTCAGTTGTAATAAATTATTAATTATAATTGTCATAGTACATAGGTTATAAATAAATGCTCAGTTATAAGTAAATGCTCAGAAAATTATATTGATATTAAATGTCATATTCTATAATAATAAGAGAAATTAGATTGAAATAATAGAGCCCATTATGTTTCTCTTTGTCTCTGTAAGCATATAAAAAACTATCATTTTTATAATAGTCTATTTTTTTTTGTAGACAAAGTCTCAGCCGGGCACAGTGACTACACCTGTAATCCCAACACTTTGGGAAGCCAAGACGGGCGGATCATCTGAGGTAGGGAGTTCGAGACCAGCCTGACCAACATGGAGAAACCCCATCTCCACTAAAAATACAAAATTAGCCAGATGTGGTGGTGGATGCCTGTAATCCCAGCTATTGGGAGGCTGAGGCAGGAGAATAGCTTGAACCTGGGAGGCAGAGGTTGTAGTGAGCTGAGATCAAACCATTGCACTGCAGCCTTGGCAACAGAGTGAAGATCTGTCTCAAAAAAAAAAAAAAATAGTATTTGGCCTCAAGTAATCCGCCCACTTCAGCCTCCCAAAGTGATGAAATTACAGGGGTGAGCCACCACACACAGCCTCTAATAGTTTATTCTTGATCTTCTATGCTAGAAGCAAATAGAAGACTAATTCAGCATAACCACAGATTTATCAATTTTCTTAGATATGCTCATATTGTAGACTTGCCTCCTGAAGATTCCAACTAGATAATTTTATTGGATTTGAATCTCCTTAAATATCCTCAACCACAGTTACAGTCTTTTCAGCCATGCTACCCGATTGTTAACTTAATCAACTATTCATTTGTTCAACAAGTACAATATTTGTAATGTCTCACAAACTATTCTAGGCATTGGAGATGCCCAAAGGAAATAACATTGCTTCTAATGGGGAAAGAGTCATAAATACAGATAAACATTAGGAAATCATTAATATTTTGGAGGTATGTCTTCAGTATAAAAAATTCTAAAATGAGAGAACCTAAATCTTCCTCATGGTATATGGGGAAACTTCACAGAGGAAGTGATACTTGACCTGACTCATGATATAGAACTTAAAGTGGCCGTCAGACTAGGTACAAAAGAAAGAATTCAAGTTAGAAAAAAATGGAAAATACAAAGACAATGAAGAATGAAAAAAGCTTGACTTAGACTTCTAGGTAGGACAATATTCAAAATATTTATCAATCCCTATATCACTGACCAATCAGAGTGGAAGCAGGCTTGAAGACAAATACACGCTACGTTGTCAAATGTTCATCCTTTAGTTATAAGATCCTCAAGAGGTCCAGAGGCTCTCCCACAGGGGACTGAGCCTGATTGAATGGGAGGAAGAGTGATGGGTGGGGCAGCCACTTACCAGTTAGTACAAAAGGATTTCCATATTTTATCTACCATTCTGTTTTTATTGGTATATATGGGCTAAAATGATATAGGCTAAATATTATTTTCCTAGGAAAAAGTGCTGAAGTAAAGCAGGTTCATAGAACCTCTCTCACAAGAAAAAAAAAACTAAAATAAAATAATAAATATAAACCAATACCTTTCAGTTCTAGCAACTGAACAAGGAAAACAGAACTTTTGAAAAACAGCATAAACTCCAAAAAGCAGTCACTGAAGTGGAAAACTGAAGTTTCTAGGTACAAAATAATAAAACAGAAATCTTAATCTAGTGCTTTCAGGCTCTGAAGGCTTACTGCCTGAATTGAAACTTGACTCTACTTCTTGTTTAACATCTTGAAATTCTCTATGCAAATGTTTCCTGGTCCATCAAATGGGGATAAAAATATGCCTCCCAGGCTCAGCTCATGCCTGTAATCCCAGCACTTTGGGAAGCCAAGGCAGGTGGATCACTTGAGCCTAGGAGTTCCAGACCAGCCTGAGCAACGTGGCGAAACCAGAGCCTACAAAAAATAAAAAACTTAGGCTGGGCACAGTGGCTCGTGCCTGTGATCCCAGCACATTGGGAGGCCCAGGTAGGTGGATCACTTGAGGTCAGGTATTCAAAACCAGCCTGGCCAACATGGTGAAACATCATATCTACTAAAAATACAAAAGTTAGCCTGGTGTGGTGGTGCACACCTGTAATTCCGGCTACTTGGGAGGCTGAGGCGGGAGAATTGCTTGAACCCAGGAGGCAGAGGTTTCAGTGAGCCAAGATGGCGGGTCAGGAGGTTGAACCATAGATATATCTTCTGCTCACGGTCTCACAAGGCTGCAATCAAGGTGTTAGTTGGGCTGTGTTTTCATCTGGGGGCTTGATTAAAGAAAAATCTAAGTTCATTCAGTTTGTTGGTAGCTTTTATTTCCTCAGGACTGTATGACTGGGGGACTGAGCCTTTCCCTGCCCCCCACATCCCCCCTGTGTCCCCCCACGCCCCCCACGTGCCCCCCATGCCCCCCAACGTCCCCCATGCCCCCCACGCCCCCACCACGCCCCCCACGCCCCCACCACACCCCCCACCCCCACCACACCCCCCACCACCCCCACCACCACCCCACCACCCCACCACCCCACCTCCCCACCTCCCCACCTTCTGCTGATGGTTGTCTGGAGCCTGCTCTCAGGTCCTAGAGGTCACCCAAAGAACCTACAGGTCGCTTGTGGTAACGTTCCATATAGTCATCTTCAACATAGTTGCTTTCCTCATCAAGCCAGCGAGGAAAAGTTCTCTCCTCAGGGAGGATCCTGCTTCTTTTCAAAGGGCTTTTACCAGATTAAGTCAGGTCCACCCAGGATAATAATATCTTTTGATTAACCCCAAATCAGTTTATTTGGTTCTTTATTACATCTGCAAAATTCTTGGCTAGAAGCAAGTTACAGGTCTTGTCCTCACTCCAACCTGAGCGATAGAGACTCGGTATCATAAATAAATAAATAAATAAATAAATAAATAAATAAATAAGCCCAGTGAGGTGGTGCATGCTTGTGGTCTCAGCTACTTGAGAGGCTGAGGTAGGAGGATCACTTGAGCCAGGAGGTGAAGGTTGCAGTGAGCTAAGATTGCTCCACTGTACTCCAGCCTGGGTGATAGAGTGAGATTGTCTCCAAAATAAAAATGTTACGGCCAGACGCGGTGGCTCATGCCTGTAATCCCAGCACTTTGGGAGGCCGAGGTGGGTGACTCACGAGGTCAGGAGTTGTAGACCAGCCTGACCAACATGGTGAAACCCCGTCTCTACTGAAAATACAAAAGATTAGTTGGGCATGGTGGCAGGTGCCTGTAATAACAGCTACTCAGGAGGCTGAGGCAGAAGAATCACTTGAACCCAGGAGGCAGAAGTCGCAGTGAGCTGATATCATGCCATTGTACTCTAGCCCAAGCAACAGAGTGAGACTCCATCTCAAAATATATATATATATATATATATATATGAACATTTAAGATTATTTTGAAGATGAAATTGTGGTAAAATGCTTGGAGTAATACTGGATATATATAGTGATGGCCCAATAAATATTATCTGAGTAATAGTAACCATAGTACTTGTAGGAATAATACTAATGCATAGTTCAGCTTGAACAGTTTCTATCAGCACTCCCCACACTCCCATTAAGAGAGAAAGTGAATCAACAACAACCTGATAATTTTTTTTAATTGTCCTCCAACTTGAAGAGAAGTTGAATGACGTGTTAAATAGGCAGATTTCAAAAAAAATTAAGAACCTTGAAAATAGGAAGATGACCTCTATGATCATCACCTTCTGGTGTTTACAGTCTCCATAATCCTCTTCCCTTGAGTGAGGACAAGACCTTTAACTTGCTTCTAGCCAAGAATTTTGCAGATGTAATAAAGAACCAAATAAACTGATTTGGGGTTAATCAAAAGAGATACTATCCTTGGTGGACCTGACTTAATCTGGTAAAAGCCCTTTGAAAAGAAGCGGGATCCTCCCTGAGGACAGAGCTTTTCCTTACTAGCTTGATGAGGAAAGCAGCTATGTTGAAGATGACCATATGGAACGTTACTACAACTGACCTGTAGGTTCTTTGGGTGACCTCTAGGACCTGAGAGCAGGCTCCAGACAACCACCAACAGGGGAGGAAAAAAAAAAAAAAGGCTCAGTCCCCCAGTCATACAGTCCTGAGGAAATAAAAGCTACCAACAAACTGAATGAACTTAGATTTTTCTTTAATCAAGCCCCCAGATGAAAATACAGCCCAGCTAACACCTTGATTGCAGCCTTGTGAGACCCTGAGCAGAAGATATACCTATGCCAACCTCCTGACCCACAAATGCTGTGAGATTATAAATGCGTATTGTTATGTTACTTAGTTTGTAGTAATGTGTTCACCAGCAATAAAAAAAACTAATACAGGAAGTAATTAGAGAAGGGAAAGGGCATCATAACCGTCTTCCAGCATGTATAGGCTACCTAAATAGGTGAAATGGTTCCTATTAGAAGATATTGAATTAGCAATTATTGAAAAGGATAGAACTGGTATTGCAGTTTTACCTAGGTAAGAGAAATCTGTGTCCTGGTCCCCACAAAAGAAATTTTAAAATGAGCAGCTGCCTAAGATGGCCAAGGAATGAGAAAAAACGGAGTTCCTACAATGCAAAGCTCTTCAGGGCAGAGCCAGAATACCAGGTGAGACTCTGGACCTTTTTTATTTTTATTTATTTATTTATTTTTAAGAGATGGGGTTTTGCCATGTTGCCCAGGCTAGTCTTGAACTCCCGAGCTCAAATGATCCTCCTGCCTCCCAAACTGCTGGGATTGTAGACATGAGCCACCATGCCGGAGACTCTGGACTTTTGAGTTAGTGTTGGAACTAATTAAGACTTTGAGGTGATTAGGGTGAAATGAATGTATTTTGCATGTGAAGACATAAATTTGGGTGGCCAAGGACAGAATGTTATAGTTTGAATATGTCCCCCAAATTTCATATTCAGTGTTGGAAACTTAATCCCCAGTGCAACAATGTTGACAGGTGAAAACTTCAAGAAGTGATTAGGTCATGAGGGCTGTGCCCTTATAAATGAATTAATGCTGTTATCTTGGGAGTAGTTTGGCTCTTTTAAAAGAAGGCTCCTTTTAAAAAAAAAAAAAAGTTTGACCATTTCTCTCTCAATATGCACATGTGCATATGACCTCTTCTCCTTCTGTCTTCCACCATGGAATGATGCAGCAAGAAGGCTCTTGCCAAATGTGGGCCCTCAACCTTAGACTTCGTGGCCCCCAGATCTGTAAGAAATAAATCTGTTATTTATAAATTACTGCCTCCCAGGTATCCTGTTATAGCAGCACAAAATGGACTAAGACACAGGAATTTCAATTGACTTATTTTGTTGAAGATTTGAGGGAGTTATTATTTCTCACTTTCTTGATTTGGTTAGTGATTAATTTTCCATATATATATAGAGAGAGAGTAATGTTTTCTGTGGCCTCCCCAGGCATGTGGAACTGTGAGTCAATTAAACCTCTTTCTTTTATAAATTACCCAGTCTTGAGCTATTGTTTATAGCAATATGAAAATGAACTAATACAGTAAATTAGTACTGCAGAGAGTGGGGTGCTGCTGTAACGATACCTGACAATGTGGAAGCAATGTTGGAACTGGGTGACAGGCAAAAGTGGAAACTGTTTAGAGGGCTCAGAGGAAGACAGGAAAATGTGGGAAAGTTTGGAATTTCCTAGAGACTTGTGTAATGGCTTTGACCATAGTGATACGGACAATGAAGTCCAGGCTGAGGTGGTCTCAGATGGAGACAAGTAACTTGTTGGCAATTGGAGTAAAGGTGATTCTTCATATGCTTTAGCAAAAAGACTGGTGGCATTTTGCCTCTGCCCTAGAGATCTGTGGAACTTTAACAAAAAGAAAAAAAGAAAAAAAAATAGAGATCTGTGGAACTTTGAGCCTGAGAGAGATGATTGGCCAGGCATGATGGCTTACACCTGTAATCCCAGCACTTTGGGAGGTCAAGGCGGGCAGATCATGAGGTCAGGAGACCGAGACCATCCTGGCTAACACAGTGAAACCCCATCTCTACAAAAAATACAAAAAATTAGCCGAGTGTGGTGGCACATGCCTGTTGTCCTAGCTACTCAGGAGGCTGAGGCTGAAGAACCACTTGAACCTGGGAGGCAGAGGTTGCAGTGAACCAAGATTGTGCCACTGCACTCCAGCCTGGGCGACAGAGCAAGATTCTGTCTTTAAAAAAAAAAAAAAAAAAAAAAAAGAGAGAGAGAGAGAAAGACAATTTAGGTTATCCGGTGGAAGAAATTTCTAAGTGGGAAAGCATTCAAGAGGACACAGAATGGCCGGGCACAGTAGCTTATGCCTGTAATCCCAAAGGCAGGTGAATCACCTGAAGTCAGGAGTTTGAGATCAGCCTGACCAACATGGTGAAACCCTATCTCTATTAAAAATACAAAAATTTGCTGGGCATGGTGGCATGCACCTATAATCCCAGCTACTTGGGAGGCTGACGCAAGAGAATCCCTTGAACTTTTGGAGGCAGAGGTTGCAGTGAGCCGAGATCACACCATTGTACTTCAGCCTGGGCAACAAGAGCGAAACTCCATCTCAAAAAAAGAGAGGAAGCAGAACATAAAAGTTTGGAATATTTATAACCTAAAGATGAGCTAGAAAAGAAAACCCCATTTTCTGGGGAGAAATTCAAGCCAGCAGCAGAAATTTGTGTAAGTAATGAGAAGCCGAATGTTAATCACCAGGACAATGGGGAAAATGTCTCCAGCGTATGTCAGAGACTTTTGAGGCAGCCCCTTCCATCACAGGCCTGGAGGCATAGAAGGGAAAACCTTCTATGGTTTCATGGGCTGGGCCCAGGACCACACTGCTCTATGTAGCCTCAGGACATGGTTTTGTGATCTCCAGCTGCTTCAGCCTCAGTTGTGGCTAAGAGGGGCCAAGTTACAGCTCAGATCATTACTTCAGAGGGTGCAAGCCCCAAATTTTGATGGCTTACATGTGGTTGGTGTTGAGCCTGAGGATTCACAGAAGTCAATAATTGAGGTTTGGGCAGGTGGATCACCTGAGGTCAGGAGCTTGAGGCCAGCCTGGCCAACATGCTGAAAACCCATCTCTCCTAAAAATACAAAAATTAGCCAGGTGTGATGGCAGCAACTGTAATCACAGCTACTTGTGAGGCTGAGGCAAGAGAATCCCTTGAAGCCAGGAAGCAGAGGTTGCATTAAGACAAGATCATGCATTGCGCTCCAGCCTGGGTGACAAGAGCTAAACTCCATCTCAAAAAAAAAAAAAAAAAAAAGTTTGGAAACCTTTGCCTAGATTTCAGAGGATGTATGGCAATATTTGGATGTCCAGGCAGAAGTCTGATGCAGGGGTGGAGCCCTCATGGAGAACCTCTGTTAAGGTAATGCAGAAGGTAAATGTGGGATTGGAGCCCACACACAGAGTCCCCACTGGGCACTGCCTAGTGGAGCTGTGAGAAGAGGACCATCATCCTCCAGACCCCAGAGGATATTGGATGGGCATGATTGTGTTTTGAAATGTGAGGACATGAGATTCGAAAGGGCCAGGGGCAGAATGATATGGTTTGACTATGCCCCCACCCAAATTTCATCTTGAATTGTGGTTTCCATAATCCCCTCATGTTGTGGGAGTAACCTGATGAAAGGTAATTGAATCATGGGGGATTTTACCCTCATGCTGTTCTTGTGATGGTGAGTTCTGATGAGATCTGATGGATTTATAAAAAGCTCCCCCCTCCCTTCGCTCATACTTCTTGCTGTCACCATGTGAAGAAGGACATGTTTGCTTTCCCTTCCACCATGATTGTAAGTTTCCTGAGGCTTCCCTGGCCATGTAGAACTGTGAGTCAATAAAACCTTTTTCCTGTATAAATTACCAATTCTTGGGCAGTTCTTATAGCAGCATGAGAACAGACTAATACAAGAATGGCAGTTACTCCAGGTTTGAGTACCTTCTTCCTCAGTTCCATCTAAGATATTGTCAGAATGGCATTTACTGTTCATATTTTTACCAATATTCTGATCACAACCATCTAACTAATTCCTAAGATTTAGGATCTTCCATCAGCTCAGCTTCTTCTAAGCCCTCACTAGAATTGCCTTTAAAACTCCATTCATGGAAATCTAGGCTCTTTCTAGCCTCTACCCATTAGTTTGAAAGTCACTTCAACATTATTTATTATAACAATTACCCTACTTCTAGTACCAGTTTTCTCTTTTAGTCAGTTTGGGATGCAATAACAGGAGGCCTGAGATTAAGGAATTGATAAAGAACAGAGAGTTATTTCTCACAGTTTTGAAAGCTGGGATGTCTAAGGTCAAGGGGTCCTCATCTATTGAGGGCATTCTGGCTATGTCATCCAATGGTGAAAGCCAGAGCACAAGAGAGTACATGCAGGCAGGGGGAGAGAGAAAGAGAGAGAGAGAGAGAGAGAGAGAGAGAGAGAGAGAGAGACAGAGAGAAAGAGATCGGCCGGGCGCGATGGCTCATGCCTGTAATCCCAGCACTTTGGGAGGCCTAGGGAGGTGGATCATGAGGTCAAGAGATCAAGACCATCCTAGTCAACATGGTGAAACCCCGTCTCTACTAAAAATATAAAAAATTAGCTGGGCATGGTGGCGCGTGCCTGTAATCCCAGCTACTCAGGAGGCTGAGGCAGGAGAATTGCCTGAACCCAGGAGGCAGAGGTTGCGCTGAGCCGAGATCACGCCATTGCACTCCAGCCTGGGTAACAAGAGTGAAACTTGGTCTCAAAAAAAAAAAAAGAAAGAAAGAAAGAGATCAAGCTTATCCTTTTATCAGGAACTCATTCCCTCAATAACCGACCCACTCCTGACATAATAGCATCACACTTTATGAATGCAGAACTCTCATGACCTAATTACCTCTTAAAGTTCCCATGTCGCAACATAATTGGATTGGAAATTAAGTTTCCAGTACATGAACTTTGGAACACATATAAAAATTATAAAACACTACATTCTTGTATTCCTTATTAAATGGAGAGTCAATTATTGATTACAAAACATCATCTGCATGCAATAAAGCACACAGGCAATTATTAAGAGAGTCACATTTTATGTTGTTTTATAGCAAAAAACAAAATGAAAATTTTAAATGAATGTAAGAAATACTACACGGATCTAAATACTGTTTTTAGAAATTGGGGAAATCTCAATATGAGAGTGATTAATAAAATTAAGGTATTTTATAATATTTTCAGAGAGAATAACTTAAAATATGCACCACATTGCAGTGTAAACTCAATATGTAAATGTCTTCTTTTTTTTTTTTTTTTTTTTTTTGAGACGGAGTTTCGCTCTTGTTACCCAGGCTGGAGTGCAGTGGCACAATCTCGGCTCACTGCAGTCTCCACCTCCTGGGTTCAAGCAATTCTTCTGCCTCAGCCTCCTGAGTAGCTGGGACTACAGGCGCGTGCCACCATGCCCAGCTAATTTTTGTATTTTTAGTAGAGACAGGGTTTCACCATGTTGACCAGGATGGTCTTGATCTCTTGACCTCGTGATCCACCCGCCTTGGCCTCCCAAAGTGCTGGGATTGCAGGTTTGAGACACCGCGCCCGGCTGTAAATGTCTTCATTTTTTAAAACTAAATATATCTTTTATTATTTATTTATTTATTTATTTACTTTTTTTTTTTAAGATAGGGTTTTGCCATGTTGGCCAGGCTAGTCTCAAACTCCAGACCTCAAATGATACTCCCACCTTAGCCTCCCAAAATGCTGGGATTACAGGGTGAGCCACCACGGCTGGCCTAAACTAAATATATCTTAACAATGTTTTTGACAACTCTAAGTGTTACAACACAATGAAGTTAATCAAAATGGAAAGTCGTGGGGAAAATAAACTACCTAAGAACTATAATTATTTATAGGAAAGTTGCCTAATTTTGCTATAATTTCACTAGAAACGCTTGATTTTTAACAACATTGCTGAAATGAAGACAAAAATGTTTAATGGAATAAATATACAATATTTTATGACATGTTTCTTGTTATAGCTTGCAAACAATGCTGGCTCATCAATTTGTGTGGAATACCTACACATCTGCAGTGATAAATTCAGTCAACTTTGATATTTTGCTGCCACTCATTATGAATTGAAGTCCTTATTGGTGGGCACAGGATTCTACATTCATTACAGTTCTCAACATTTTACATAGTAATATAGGTATAGTAATAGGTAATATGTTGGTCAAATATGAATTTACAGGATGAAATAAAGTGGATTTGAAGAATCCACTTGAATGCACTTGAAGAAAATATATTTCTTGCATATTTTAATGAGGGGGAAAAAAGATGAAAATTCTACTTAAAATAGAAGAGATTTACAATAACATAAAAAAGAATGCAGTACTTACAGGTTTAACCAAGGAGGCAGAAAACTGCAAAACATTGCTGAAATAAGACAATTAAGACATAAATAAAAATCACTTCATATTCATGGCTTAGAAGACTTAATAGTGTAAAGATTGGCCAGGCATGTTGACTCATGCCTGTAATCCTAGCACTTTGGGAGGCCAAGGTGGGAGGATTGCTTGAGGCCAAGAATTCAAGACTAATCTGGCCAACATAGCAAGACCCTGTCTCTTTAAAAAAAAAAAATTGTAAAGATGACAACAATACCCAAGGTGATCTACAGATTCAAGGCAATCCCAATGGAGTTATCTGCAGAAATAGAAAACCTGACCCTATAGTTTATATGGAATCTCCAGTTACCCTAAATGGTCAAAACAATCTTGAAAAATAAGAAGAAAGTTGGAGGACTCACACTCCCTGATTTCAAAACTTAGAAAGTTACAGAAATTAAAACAATTTAATACTGGCATAAGGATAGACTGATGGAACAGAATATAGAACCCACAAGTAAACCTTTGTATTTATGGTCAATTGATTTTTGGTGGGATTCCAAACATGATTCAGTGGGGAAAGTACAATCTTTTCAACAAATGATATTGGAAAAACTGGATATTCAGACTAGATATTCATATGCAATAGAATGTAGTTGAACTTATACCTTACACAAGATGCAAGAATTAACTAAAAGTGGCCAGATACAGTGGCTCACACCTTAATCCCAGGACTTTGCAAGGCCAAGGCAGCCTAATCACCTGAGATCAGGAGTTCAAGACCAGCCTAGCCAACATGGCAAAACCCCATCTCTACTAAAGATACAAAACTAGCCAGGCACGATCTCAGACACCAGTAGTCCCAGGTACTCAGGAGGCTGAGGCATGAAAGCAATTTGAATTCAGGAGGCAGAGGTTGCAGTAAGCTGAAAGGGCACCACTGCACTCCAGCCTGGGCAACACAGCGAGATTCAGTCTCAAAAAATAAAAACGGCCAGGCATGGTGCCTCACATTTGTAATCTCAGCACTTTGGGAGGCCAAGGTGGGTGGATCATCTGAGGTTAGGAGTTTGAGACCAGCCTGGCCAACATGGTGAAACCCCATCTCTACTACAAATACAAAAATATTAGCCTGACGTGGTAGCAAGTACCTATAATCCCAGCTATTCAGGAGGCTGAGGTAGGAAAATTGCTAGGACCCCGGGCCGGAGGTTGCAGTGAGCAGAGATCACGCCACTGCACTCCATCCTGGGCAACAGAGCAAGACTACATCTCAAACAAAAACAAAACAAAACAAAAATGGCCAGGCATGGTGGCTCATGCACCTGTAATCCTAGCACTTTGGGAGGCTGAGGCAGGCAAATCATAAGGCTAAGAGATTGAGACCATCCTGGCCAACATGGTGAAACCACGTCTCTACTAAAAATACAAAAATTAGCTGGGTGTGGTGCTGCTTGCCTGTAGTCCCAGCTCCTCGGGAGGCTGGGGCAGGAGAATCGCTTTAACCCAGGAGGTAAAGGTTACAGTGAGCTGAGATTACATCACTGTACTCCATCCTGGTGACAGAGTGAAACTCTTTCTCAAAATAAGCAAGCAAACAAACAACAGTAATAGAGATGAAAATATGTCTTCCATGAGCTTATCAAAAGGGTCGATACAGGGCCTGGTATGGTGGCTCATGCCTGTAATCCCAGCAATTTGGGAGGCTGAGGTGGGTGGATGCCCTGAGGTTAGGAGTTTGAGGCCAGCCTGGCCAACATGGTGAAACCATGTCTCTACTAAAAATACAAAAATTAGCTGGGTGTGGTGGTGTGTACCTGTAATCTCAGCTACATGGAAGGCTGATGCAGGAGAATCACTTGAGCTGGGAGGCAGAGTTTGCAGTGAGCTCAGATCCTGCCATTGAACTCCAGCCTGGGTGACAAGAGTGAGACTCTATCTCAAAAAACAAAAAACAAAACAAATCAAAAAAATAGTCAATACAGGTAAGCAAAAAATCAGTAAACTTGAAGATTGACTTATAGAAATTACCCAAACTAAAATACAAAGAGAAAAAAGGAAGGAATGAAAAACAGAACACAATATTTATAAGATGTGAAATAGATCGAGACCATCCTGGTCAACATGGTGAAACCCCGTCTCTACTAAGAATACAAAAATTAGCTGGGCATGGTGGGACATGCCTGTAGTCCCAGCTACTAGGGAGGCTGAGGCAGGAGAATTGCCTGAACCCAGGAGGCGGAGGTTGCAGTGAGCCGAGATCGCGCCATTGCACTCCAGCCTGGGTAACAAGAGCGAAACTCTGTCTCAAAAAAAAAAAAAAAAAAAAAAAGATGTGAAATAATATCAAATGGACTAACATTTGCATAATTAGAATTCCAGAAGGAGAAGAAAGAAACAAGAACGAATATTTTGGTAAATAGTGGCCCAACATTTTCCAAAATTAGTGGCAGACACTAAATTATAGATCCAAGATGCTCAGAAAACACCGGAGAAATACCAAAAACTGGCTACTTAGGCATTATCACATTCAAATAGCTGCAAACCAAAGACAAAAATCTTGAAGCTCACTAGAGAAAAAGACATGTTACCTGTAGAGGTACAAGACTTAGAATTAGAACAAATGTTTCATCAGAAACCATGCAAAAAACGGCCGGGCGCGGTGGCTCAGCCTGTAATCCCAGCACTTTGGGAGGCCGAGGCGGGTGGATCACGAGGTCGAGAGATCGAGACCATCCTGGTCAACACAGTGAAACCCCGTCTCTACTAAAAATACAAAAATTAGCTGGGCATGGTGGCTCGTGCCTGTAATCCCAGCTACTCAGGAGGCTGGGGCAGGAGAATTGCCTGAACCCGGGAGGCGGAGGTTGCGGTGAGCCGAGATCGCGCCATTGCACTCAAGCCTGGGTAACAAGAGCAAAACTCCGTCTCAAAAAAAAAAAAAAAAAAAAAAAAGAAACCATGCAAAAAAGGAGAAAATAGGGTAATATAGTTCAAATGCTGAAAGAAAACATCAACTCAGAATTCTATACCCAGCAAAAGTATCCTTTAAAAATAAAGACAAAATAAACATTTTCTCAAATAAACAGAGTGAATTTATTGCCAGTAGAATTACTCTGCAAGAAATATTTTAAAACAATTCCTCAGGGAGAGAAATTATGTAGGTCAGAAACTTGGACCCATACAAAGAAATGAAGAGTATCAGAAATGAAATAAATGCAAGTAAAATATTTTATTTTCTCTGAAAGATAACTTAGTATATAGGAAAATATTATTCTACCATTGTGTGAGGACAGTTATTTCAGGGGAACACATTAAGACCAGCAAATTCTATGAGGATAAGTGTATCACCACACTTTGTTATAAAATGAATTCCTTAGTTGGAAGCAATATTCTTTGGGATGTTATGATTTAGGCATTCTATAAATCCACAGATTGTGGTAATTTTGGCAGAAACATTGCAGGCAGGGAATGCAGGTACACTTCCAAAGTAATCGTTTATTCCAATGAGGAAAAAGTTTAGCCTTTGAATGAGGTGATCTAATGTAATCAACCTACTACCAGAATTGGCTTATCCTCCCTGGAATGGTGCTAAGTCAGGGGTTCATTATCCATGTCTGCTCTTGGTAGCTCGGGAATATTGCTGTGGTTTTGGTCAGTGGAAATCCATGTTTCCAAATCCATGAATATCCTCCATCCCTGCCCATATGACTACTTTGTGCAAAAGCCCATTGGGCAAAGACAGGAATGCCTGGGGAAAGATACTGTCTGACATCTATAAACCTTATTATCTTATCATCTTTTCTACCTTATTATAAAGATCCTCTTTTGCTAAGGTTGCTTTTTGGTGACATTCACAAGGGACAGATACCTCCTACTCTGTGCTCATTTGGAGAAGTCTGTCTAATCATGTACCTCTATCCCAGACTATCATGACACCAGTATTACAACTCTGTCTTTTTCATGTCCCAGACAATCCAGCCAAATGTCAACAAATAACCATGAATCAATATATATTCATACTTCTTGCCAACTCTTTACTGAGGGTACAGTGGACAACTAAATGTACCACTTGATATTCTGCTTCTGAGAGGATTTTCTTTCACCAATATTCTTCAGATCCACTCCAGGTTAGACTAATCCATCCCAATTTCAGGAGATGCTGATATATAATGCAGAACCAAGCCCATTTTTTTTTCTTCCTTAGCCATGGTGACTCCTATGGTGTGAGTTCAAGGAGGAGGCAATGTAGCAGGAGTGAGGGCTAGAGTAATACAACTTACTTCTTCCTATAGGAGTTTCTTCAGACTGGTCTAGATTAATGATAGAATGCTACTGGACACACTTAATTTTATGGTTTGGTAAGTCATGTAACATTTAATTCATAATGACCAGCTTAGGTCACAGAGTAACTTGGTGGCCCATGGTCAATTTATCAGTCTGTACTGAACAGAAGCTATTTATCAAAGGGACAATAGTAATCTGCAGACAATGGCATAGCTTTCCCACAGAATTTCATAGGAGCATACCAAAAGTTCCATACAGTGTCCATATCTACCAAAAATAATGCAAGCATAATTACATCTGCTGGGTTAATATGGCCCAAGTGGCAGAAGAGATTGAAGAGCAACCTGATCTCATGCTGAGATTCCTCTTTCTCTGGGATCCAACCAAATCAGCAGCCATTTGAGTTACTCAGTAAATGGGTCAGAGTACTATATGACACTATAATATATGTTATCTCTAAAATCCATAAAGGCCCATTAGGCATTAAGTCTCTTTCTTACTGATAGGAGGAATCAGATGAAACTACTCATACTTCACTTTGGAAGATTTACTAGTCAGGGTTCTCTAAGGGAGACAGAATTAATAGGAGATATATGAGAATTTATTAAGTATTAACTTACACGATTGCAAGGTCCCACAACAAGCTGTCTGCAAGCTGAAGAACAAGGAGAGCCAGTCCGAGTCCCAAACCTGAAGAACTTGGAGTCCGATGTTTAAGGGCAGGAAGCATGCAGCAGGAGAGAGAGATGTAGGCTGGGAGACTAGGCCAATCTCTCCTTTTTAAGTTTTTCTGCCTGCTTTATATTTGCTGGCAGCTGATTAGATTGTGCACACCAGATTAAGTGTGGGATCTGCCTTCCCCAGCCCACTGATTCAAATGTTAATCTCTTTTTTCAACCCCCTCACAGACACAATGAGGATCAATACTTTGTATCCTTCAATCCAATCAAGTGGACACTCAATATTTACCATCACAAGTCTGGTGTGAAGTCAATAAGTCTTATGTCACATGATAAAGGAGAAAGGAAATAAATATATTTTCTAGTATATGTGCATATAAGCGCAAACATGTTTTTAACAAAAGAAACAGGAAATACTCATGATAGTTACAGTCCTTGTTTCTGCAGCTGGCATGGTCGTGGCTGATATTGATGACTTCTACTACTCATTCTGTATTCCCTTTGCCTTTACCAAGCACCTCAGCTGATTGTGGTTTTATTTCCAGTGGAGTGACCCAAACCTTTGTTTCTGAAGGGTCTGGGTCATTTATAGTCCTGCCTGGATTGGGCTGTTGTAGTTTCCCACTGACCTTAATTATAGGGCATGGTAATACTAAGAGGTGCCCTAATGGATCTTCTGTATCCCATGCAAACTCTTTCTTACCTCCATTTTAGAGTAGTAGACTGTTTTCATCTTGATAGTCTGGGTCAATTATCCCAGCCAACACTAACCCACTTCTTAGCTGTTGACTTAAATGTAGGAGGAGCCAAAGTGTCCAGGTGGCAATCTTCCAGTTTAATAGAATCATTGTTGTGTCTCCTGGTGGCAGCATTCTTCCTTCTGGAAATAAGAACTCTAGGCCAGCAGAATATAATGTTGTAGAAACAGGAAGCAAACATTTTTGCTAGTGGATCACTAGGGTTGATGGTGAGTGGTGCCACTTCCACTCCACAATTCCTGAACACTTGAACATTGGCTATAGGAGAAACAGTACCATTTATTAGATGCTGATTCAAAGCATACACAGTCTTCTGGACAACTCTGCCCCGGTCCTGTAAAGTATTGTCACCTACTTGGCATTGTAATTGTGACTTCAAAAGGCCATTCCACCATTCTTTCAATCCAGCTGCTTGAGGACAATGGGAAACATAGTAAGACCAGTGAACTCCATGAGCAAAAGCCCACTGCTGCACTTCTTTAGTGGTAAAGTGAGTGCCTTGGTCAGAAGCAATGCTGTGTGGAATACTATGATGGTGGATAAGGCATTCCGTGAGTCCACAGATGGCATAGTCTTGGCAGAAGCATTGCATGCAAGATAGACAAATCCACATGCAGAATAAGTGTCTATTCCAGTGAGGAAAAATCTCTGCTCTTGCCATGATGGAAGAGGTCTAATATAATCAACCTGCCACCAGGTAGCTGGCTGATGACCTTGAGGAATGGTGCGAAATTGAGGACTAAGTTTTGGTCTCTGCTGCTGGCAAATTGGGCACTCAGCAGTAGCCATAGCCAGGTCAGCCTTGGTGAGTGGAAGTCCATGGTGCTGAGCCCGTTCATAACCTCCATCCCTGCCACCATGCCCACTTTGTTCATGGGACCATTGGGCAATCACAGGGGTGGCTGGGGAAAGAGGCTGAGTGGTGTCCACAGAACAGGTCATCCTATTCGCTTGATTATTAAACTTCTCCTGCACTGAAATCACCCATTGGTGAACACTCACATAGGATATAAATATTTTCACAGTTTTTTTTTACCACTCGGAGAGGTCCATCCACATATACCTCTTACTCAAATTTCTTTATCACCAATTTTCTAACCATGCCTCTTCCAAGTCCCTAACCATCCAGTCAAACCACTGGCTACATCCCATGAATCAGTATATAATTGCACATCTGGCCATTTCTCCTTCCATGCAAAGGCACAGCCATGTACAATGCTTGAATATTTGCCCCCTGGGAAGATTTCCCTTCACAACTGTCCTTCAGGGATGTCCTAGAAAGGGACTATAGTGCTGCACCTGTCCACTTAAGTGTGACGCCTCCATATCATGCAGAACAGTCTGTGAACCAGGTACCAGTCTTCTCTTCCTCTGTCAACTGATCATAGGGAACAACACCTGAGGCCATCGATGTAGGCTGTGGGAGGGAATGCAGAGTGGCAGGAGTGGAGACCATGGGCATTTGAGCCACTTTCTCATGTAACTCACTTGTGCCTTCAAGACCTTCTTGAGCCTGATCACGAATATACCACTTCCATTTGATGATGGAATGCTGCTGCTGTGCAAGACCCACTTTATGGATAGATGGGTCAGAAAGCACCCAGTTCATAAATGGCAGCTTGGGTCGCAGGGTGACTGATGACCCATCATCAAACGTGGTTTCTGCCAAAGCCCAGTAATAGGCCAAGAGCTGTCTCTCAAAAGGGAAGTAGTTATCTGCGGAAGATGGCAGGGTTTTGCAACAAAATCCTAGAGGCCTCTGCTGTGATTCACCTATGGGGGCCTGCCAAAGGCTCCACACAGCATCCCTATATGCCACTGACACCTCAAGCACCATTGGATCTGCTGTGTCATATGGCCCAAGGGGCAGAGCAACTTGCACAGCAGCCTTTGCAGAGCCTTCTCCTGCTCTGAACCCCACTCAAAACTGGCAGCCTTTTAGGTCACTCAGTAAATGAGCTGGAGTAACACACCCACATGAGGAATGTGTTGCCTCCGAAATCCAAATAGGCCCACTAGGCATTGTGCTTCTTTCTTGGTAGTAGGAGGGGCCAAATGCAGCAACTTCTCCTTCACGTTACTCCTTCTCCACTGGACTCCTAGAAATTTTACTGAGGTAGAAGGTCTCTGAATTTTAGTCAGATTTATATCCCATCCTCTGGCATGCAAATGTCTCAACAATAAGTCTAATGTGTTTGTTACTTCTTTCTCTATTATGCCAGTCAGCATAATATCATCAATGTAATGGACCAGAGTAATATCTTGTGGAGGCAAAAAGCGATCAAGGTCTCTGAATAAGATTATAACACAGGCTAGGTGTGGTGCATCATGCCTGTAATCCCAGCACTTTGGGAGGCCCAGGCAGACAGATCACCAGAGGCTAGGAGTTCAAGACCAGCCTGGCCAACATGGCAAAAGCCCATCTCTACAGAAAAGTGTAAACATTAAGGCTGGGTGCAGTGGCTCATGCTTGTAATCTCAGCAATTTGGGAGGCAAAGGCAAGTGGATCACAAGGTTAGGAGTTCAAGACCAGCCTGGCCAATATTGTGAAATCCCATCTCTACAAAAATACAAAAAAAAAAAAAAATTAGCTGGATGTGATGATTGGCGCCTGTAGTCCCAGGTACTTGGGAGCCTGAGGCAGGAGAATCACTTAAACTCCAGAGGTGGAAGTTGTAGTGAGCCAAAATTGCTCTACTGCACTCCAACCTGGGCAACAGAGTGAGACTCTGTCTAAAAAAAAAAAATTAGCTGAGTGTGGTGGTGGGTCCCCATAATCCCAGCTACTTGAAAGGCTAAGGCAAGAAAATTGCTTGAACACAGAAGGCAGAGGTTGCAGTAGGCCAAGATCGTGCCACTGCCCTCCAGCCTGGGCAATAGAGTGAGAATGTGTCTCAAAAAAAAAAAAAATTATGACTCAAAGCCAATGAGTTGATACACCCCTGAAGTAGGACCATAAAGGTATGTTGCTGGCCTTGCCAGCTGAATGGAGAAATAGGCATTTGCCAAGTCAATAGCTATATAGCAGGTACCAGGAGATGAGCTAATTTGCTCAAGCTGCAATTGGAGTCACCACTTGATTAAGCTTATAGTAATCCACTGTCATTCTCCAAGATTCATCTGACCTCTGCACAGGCCAAATGGGAGAGTTGAACGGGGATGGTACTGGGAATCACCAACCCCAGGTCTTTCAAGTCCTTGATGGCAGCACTAATCTCCACAATCCCTCCATTGATTCGATATTGTTTTTGATTTACTATTTTTCTAGGTAGAGGCAGCTCTAATGGCTTCCTTTTGGCCTTTCCCATCATAATAGCCCTCACCCTACCAGTCAGGGAGCCAGTGTGGTGATTCTGCCAGCTGCTAAGTATGCTTCTGCAATTACACATCCTAGCACTGGGGAAATGATCACAGGATGAGTCTGGGGACCCACCAGACCCACCATAAAAGAACTGAGCTAAAACTCCATTAATTACCTAACTTCCGTAAGCCCCTCCTTTAACTGGAGGACCACAATGATGTTTTAGGTCTGCTGGAATCAACATCAGCTCAGAGCTAGTGTCCAGTGGTTTCTAATATCTGATCATTTCCCTTTTTTCAATGCACAGTTACCTTGGTAAAAGACCAGAGGTGCCCTTGGGGATAGATTATTGGTAATGTACTGGGGTCCTTCCTCAACTCCCCTTCATTAAGATGTTCCGGATCTGTAAACTGGCTCAAGTCTGGAAATTGATTGAGGGGCCATTATTCTCTGTTTTTATAATTCAGATTAGTCTTGTCCCTTCTACCTAGAAGTTTTCCATTTGTATAATTTAAGTAGAAATGCAGTAGGCTTCCTATCAGTTTCACTTTTAGGAACACTGAGATTAATTAGCCAATGACAGAGCTCTACAAGAGTCAGACTATTCTAATTGCCGCTTTGCCTCTACTGTCCATAACAGAAACTATGCCCACCTTGCCTTTGATGGTTCAATGCCACCACTTGGCCCCTGCCACCTCGGGATCCAATTATTCCCATTGTATTTAAATTTTATAGTTTACTGACTGCTGCTCCCGCCATTAGATCTTACATACGGAGAATAGCAATTCCAGGACATTTCAAAGATGCAGGTGTTCCCCTCACAAACCTAGTTCGCAAGGCATTGGTCAAGGGTATATCTTCTGTATCCTCCCTGCTGGGATGAGTAGCTCTAAAGTGGCTAATCCACTGCAGCATCCCAATCTCCCTAAGCCTTTGGATCCCTTCCTCTACATTAAACCAAGAGAGATCAGACATTTCCAGCTCAATCACAATGGACCATCTTTTAAACCATATTTCAGCGAATCAAGCAAATAAACTATTAGAACCTTTTTTTAACTCCCCAAGCTGTAACATTAAATACAAAATCCCTTATTAGTGGGCACAAATCAATAAATTCATCCTGATCCAACACTGTTTCTTCCATGATTATCCTGTACACTTAATATTTGTTCCCAGCCAGGCAAAGTGGGAGACTGAGGTGAATCGCCTGAGGACAGGAGTTTGAGACCAACCTGGCCAACATGGTGAAACCTGTCACTACTAAAAATACAAAAATTACCCAGGCATTGTGTGGCACATGCCTGTAATCCCACCTACTTAGGAGTCTGAGGCAGGGGAATTACTTGAACCGAAAAGCTGGAGGTTGCCATTGCATCCCAGCCTGGGCAATGCAGTGAGACTCTATCTCAAAAAAAAAAAAAAAGAAAAATCCATTCCCATGCTTTTTCTCCAGATTGCTATTTATATAAATTAGAGAACTCAAACAGTATCTTTTTGAGTGTAGTGCATCTCCCAGTGGGTCACACTCTCAACCTCACTTGCAGACTTTAGTCTAGTTTTGGGTCTAGAAGCAAACAGACCTGTTGGGAATGGCATCTGAGGAGAATCAACATTATCTTGCCTGGCAACTGCCTTAGGGGAGTCCACCACTGTTGCCTCAGGCAGCAAAGGGTTTATCTCCTCAGAGAGAAGAGGTAAGTCAGATGGCAACACGGGTTGGGGAGGGGATGTTGCCACTACTGGGGATGGGGAAACTGTTCCTTTTGACAAAAATGTTCATCAGAGTTTACAAAATCAGTGTCCCCAGCTTCAATCAGGGTTTTTCCACACATCCCCATTCCATGTTTCAGGGTCTCATTCTTTTCCAATCAATGCCCTCATTTTAACAGCAGACACCTGGTGAGGCTGTGCATGCATCTTTTGTTGCAGGTCAACCACTCACGCGATAAGAACTTGTGTTGGTTTTTCCACAATTTCAGCTCTTTCTTTGAGGAATATAAGACTCTTACTCTGGGAAATCTTAGCAGGTTTGAGGCTCAGTATCTGCTTCTGAAGCCAGAGACAGAATCCTTGAGTTCATCATTTTCTTTCACCACTTTGTCCATTGAACGAGCAACCGACCAGCTTCGTTATGTTCCTCAGCTCTCCACAAATGGTCAATGGTATTATGTATAGGGTCACAGAACTCCTTGCCTCTCACAAGTGGTCAATCAGTAATGTCAAATGCATTTATTTTGCATAACTCTCTAAACAGTTCGCACCAGGGACTATCAGTGTTCTCTATATTATTAGAAGTAGAGTCTTTAGCATTTTGGGTCTAATCATGTTAAGCAACCAACTCTAGAAACCCCAAAACCAATGAAAGAATTCCATCCTTAATATTCTGCTCCTCTAGACCCTGCTCCTGGTACTAAAATCTGTATTAGGGTTCTCTAGAGGGACAGAACTAATAGGATACATATTGTATTCATTTATATATATAGTATATATTACATTATATATATTATTTTATATATATAAACTACATAGTATATACTTTATACAGTACATACTTTATATAGTATATTTTATTTATATATATATATATATAAAGGGGAGTTTATTAAGTATTAACTTACACCAGGCATCCCCAAACTATGGTCCGCGGGCCACATGGGGCCCCCTGAGGCCATTTATCCGGCCCCCCCACCGCACTTCAGTAAGGGGCACCTCTTTCATTGGTGGTCAGTGAGAGGAGCACAGTATGTGGCGGCCCTCCAATGGTCTGAGGGACAGTGAACTGGCCTCCTGTGTACAAAGTTTGGGGACGCCTGACTTACACAAAAACAAGGTCCCATAATAAGCTGTCTGCAAGCTGAGGAGCGAAGAGAGCCTGTCTAAATCGCAAAATAGAAGAACTTGAAGTCTCATGTTTGAGGGCAAGAAGCATCCAGCAGGGGAGAAAGATGTAGGCTGGGAGGCTAGGCCAGTCTCTCCTTTTCAAGTTTTTCTGCCTGCTTTTTATTCTCTGGCAGCTGATTAGATTGTGTCCACTAGATTAAGGGTGGATCTGCCTTCCCCAGCCCACTGACACAAATGTTAATCTCTTTTTGCAACACCCTCACAGACACAACTAGCATCAATACTTTGTATCCTGCAATCCAATCAAGATGACACTCAGTATTAACCATCATAGAAGGGATACCTTTTCAAGTCCACACCCAGTATCACTGGACTTTATAAGGGTCACCACTAATTCTTCAGGCAAGAGAAGATTAACTTACACAAACAGAACACAAAAAGGCTTTTTCTACTGCCAAATATGCTAGGCAAAATTGAGGGTTCAATGTATTTAGCCTCATTGGAATCTCCTCTATGCTCTGACCCCAGTTCTTTCACTCCTTCCCAATCGATACCCTGACATTAATGTAAAAGACCATGTGGTGTTATAAATTCTATGTTCACTGTAACTTAGCCATTCACATGATTAGACTTTGAGCTTGATTAGAAATCTTGACATCTTTCAACTAAAAGAGCTGAGTTTATTTTAGGAAATCTGCAGAAGCCCTCTGGTTTCTTACCTGGATTCAGAGCCAGGAATTTAAACCTCTGACATTATATGTTTTTTCTCCAATTTCTACAGTACACCTATAAGCAAGCAAACAACACTGTTATTTTTCATAGTTCCCCAAAAATGACATATGACAATAGCTATTTCTATAGGCACTTGATTGTTAGAAACATAGGTTGTAATTCTTAATTAATAATTATTTTAATTAATACATTTAAATTATATATATTTATCATATTTGATATATATCATGTGAACTATGCATATATGATGGAATGACTAAATGATGCTAATTAACATATTCATTACATCACATAACTTTTTTTGTGTGATGAGAACACTTCAAATCTCTTAGCAATTTTTGAGAATACAATACAATACTTTGTTTTTTTTGTTTTGGAGATGGAGTCTCACTGTGTCACCCAGGCTGGAGTATAGTGGCAAGATCTTGGCTCAATGCAACCTCTGTTTCCTGGGTTCAAGCAATTCTCCTGCCTCAGCCTCCTGGGTGGCTGGGATTACAAGCACATACCGCAATGCCTGACTAATTTTTGTATTTTTAGCAGAGTCAGGGTTTCACCATGTTGGCCAGGCTGCTCTTGAACTCCTGGGCTCAAGTGATCCACCCACCTTGGCCTCCCAAAGTGCTGGTATTACAGGTATGAGCTACCCAGTGCCTGGCCACAATACAACACTTTGTCATTAACTATAGTCACCATGCTGTACAATAGAGTTACTGAATTTCCTCCTAACAAACTTGTTTCCTTTGACCAACATCTCCCCAAGCCCCCTTCCCCTCAGCCTTGGTGGCTACCATTCTGCTTTCTGCTTCTGTGAGTGCAGCTCTTTTAGATTCCTCATACAAACGGTATTGATCTTTCTCTGCCTGGCTTATTTCACTTAACATACTTCCTCCAGGTTTATCTATGTTATCAAAAATGACAGGATTTTTTTCTTTTTAAAAAATGAGTAGTATTCTATTGTGTATATATACCAAATTTTCTTTGTTTATTGTTTATTTTATTTAATTTTGGTTTTGTTTTTATTTTTTTAGAAGTAGTTCTCACTCTGCCGCCCAGGCTGAAGTGCAGTGGTATGATCCCAGCTCAATGCAACCTCCACCTCCTGAATCAAATGATTCTCCTGCCTCAGCATCTGGAGTAGCTGGGATTACAAGCATGTGCCACCATGCCTGGCTAATTTTTGTATATTTAGTTGAGACAGGGTTTCACTGTGTTGGTCAGGTTGGTCTCAAACTCCTGACCTCAAGTGATCTGCCCACCTCGGCCTCCCAAAGTGCTAAGATTACCGGTGTGAACCACTGTGCCCAGTCTTATTTAATTTTATTTTGTTTTATTTTGAGACAGTCTCACTGTCACCCAGGCTGGAGTCCAGTGGTACGAACACAGCACACAGCAATAGCCTCAACCTCCTGGGCTCAAGCAATCCTACTGCCTCAACCTCCCAAGGAGCTGGATCTAGAAATGCCTGCCACCATGCTCAGCTAATTTTTTTTGCAGTAGAGAACAGGAGTCTCACTATGTTGTCCAGTCTCTAATTCCTGGGCTTAAGCAATCCTCTCACCTTGGCTTCCCAAAGTGCTAGGATTACAGGCATGAGCCACTGTACCCAGCCCCAGAGAACCAATTTTAAAATCCCATTGTTCATGTCCCTGTTCCCCTGGACCAACTTCCTATACAAATAATAATGTCAGCTAGGGTTTAGAAAGAGAAGTGGAGACCCTAATGAATCTTAGGGAATAAGAGATTTGTTATAGGATTTAAGCCTTCTACACCTATAGTAAGAGCAGAGGAAGCAACAATCCAGGTGGGCTCTTTGGAGAAACAGAGAATGAGACACCAACTAATTAATCTGAAAAGTCAATCACATACAATTGCCTAAGTGGAACTGCAAAGGGAATACTATTGCCTCTGTATAGTTATCCCCTTTGTAGGCCCACAATTAAGTATGTGTTGGTGGACCTGGGGTCATCGTTAGTCAGCAGATTTAGCAGATAAGAAGATATGCTGGAGGCAAAGTGAACAACAGTGAGGGCAACCTGGAACGTACAAACAACTCTTTGCCTGTTTGTCACAATCTCTGAGTAGGATGGCCTTCAGAAAGTAATGGCCAGTGCTTCATTTCTGTCTTCCAAATATTACATGGGATTCTTTTTTGGCCATCAATAGCATAGAACAATATAAGGAGAGAAAGTATGGAAAACTGATTCCAGATTAAACCAGTTGAACCCAGTTCAACCACAAGCTCAAGCTCCTTTTGAGGCAACACTCTTCCTCATTCTTAGCCTGGGTCATTCTTACTGGCCTGATCTTATCACCCTAACTTCAGGCCTTAACATGTGAACGAGACCTATCTAACCACAGTCACATTGACTGGTTCAGCAACAAAAATATAATCCATCTCAACTCTGAAATTCTTCCTAAATCCACTAGAGAAACAGTTTTTTCTCTACTGGCATTAATAAGCTGACAGAACGTATGATTAATGTTGCTTCTGTCTGGGTTTACTTGCCTGGGAATAAAACCAACAGCAGGAAAAGCTGAAATACGGAGGATGATAGACACCTAATGTTGTTATATAAGCAACTAGATTTAAGTAAAATCTTATCCAGCCTCGATTTTTCAACAAGTGACAAGAGTGCCTGAAACACAATGATAGTCAATGCTTAATGAATGTTTGAATAAGTGAAACTAAATACTCCCCACACACTTTTTTTGGGTTAACTTTTTAAAATATATACCTACTACTTATACACAAAAGGTTAGTATACTATCCCCTTCATACTCCTGCTGAGAAAACTGCTCTACAAGGACCGTGTTCATATTCCAACTCTCTACTCACACTGTAGCTATTAAACCAGAGGCGGAGATTTAATTCATTTGTATGACTATTGATTTTGTGCTAGATAAGAGCACAAATAGATGAGGTAAATCAAGGCAAGAATGTTTGTTGCTCTGGTTAAAATAACAAATACCTAAAAAGTGAAGTTATTTAACAGTGGGTGGTAAAGTGGAAAGATGCCATAAAATTAATAAAGGCCATGTGCAAGTTTTGAAAGAGCAGTATGAGCAAGATGCGGTGGCTCATGCCTGTAATCCCAGAACTTTAGAAGGCCGAGGCAAGTGCATCGAAAGGTCAAGAGATCAAGACCAACCTGGCCAAGACGGTGAAACCCCGTCTCCCTCTCTCTCTTTTTTTTTTTCCTTCTGAAACCCCATCTCTACTAAAAATGCAAAAATTAGCTGGGTGTGGTAGCACACGCTTGTAGTCTCAGCTACTCAGGAGGCTGAGGCAGGAGACTCACTTGAACCCAGGAGGCAGAGGTTGCAGTGAGCCAAGATTGCACCACTGCACTCCAGCCTGGAAATGGAGCAAGACTCGTCTCAAAAAAAAAAAAAAAAAAAAAAAAGATAAGAAAGAGAAATATGAGATAGATAAAAGATGTACAGAGTAAAATCAAAGAATACACCAATTAAAAGTGAGACTAGAATAGAGTGAATACATGTGGATAAGCAGAGACACAATGAAAGGACACCAAGTGGCCCACAAGCCAGCGAAAGGAATACTTGGTCCTTAGAGAAACCTCAGTTCCTGTTGAATTTTCAGCTGTTTCCACCCATGTATATCCTCAAAATAAATCACTTTTTCTTGAAGAAACTAGGATGCTTCTCTATTCTTTGCAAAAGAGACTATCATTTTTAAAGCCCATGACCTTTTCCCCCACAATTAAATGTGTAGCTATAAAGAAAAAAACTATTCTAAGAAGAAAGGAAGACTAAATGAGGGACTTGCTACTGAATGACAAATCTTCTTGGCAAAACAAAGCTATAAAAATCTTAGAAGCTGAACTCAGGCAGCTTATAAATATTTATTAAGTTTCAGGAAAAAGCATATTATTAAAGGCCAAGCCAAACATGACAATAATAAATAGTTTCTAAAATTGTATTTATTAGTTCAAAAGCATTTAAAATTTTGTATGCATATATATGTGCATGTATACACATATACAGATACATAGTGAGAATAATGAGATTTTATATGCTGGGTTTTAACACACTGCAATATTGCAATTTGAAGTTTAGATTATTTGTTTTGTGATTTTAATAGCTGTCATAGCTGAAGATGAGACGTTACAAAGATATGTTAATTAAAACAGAAGCAGCACATTATTGGCTGTATTTAGTAACTCATAATACTTATTTTAAGTTCTCATCTGCCAAATTTGGCTAACATATTTCTGTTTATTTCAGGTATCTCCCAGGTCTCAATCAGGTGTTAATACAAACTAATTAGTAATTATTACATTTCATACAAAATTAGCCAGGCGTGGTGGTGGGTGCCTGTTATCCCAACTACTTGGGAGGCTGAGGCAAAAGAATCACTTGAATCCTGGAGGTGGAGTTCCAGGGAGCTGAGACCGAGCCATTGCATTCCAACCTGGGCAACAAGAGTGAAACTCTGTCTAAATATGTATATACATATATATATATATAATGTTTTTAATATTTTTAACACATGTATTTTATAACAAGAGCCATTATTATTTTTATTTTTTATTTTATTTTATTTTTAGATGGAGTCTTGCTCTGCCACAGGCTGGAGGCAGTGGCACAATCTTGGCTGACTGCAACCTCCACCTCCCCTATTCAAGAGATTTTCCTGCCTCAGCTTCCCAGTAGCTGGAACTACAGGTGTCCACCACCATGCCCAACTAATTTTTTCATTTTTAGTAGAGACAGGGTTTCATCAACGATGGTTAGGATGGTCTCGCTGTCTTGAACTTGTGATCCTCCCGCCTCCGCCTCCCAAAGTGCTGGGATTATAGGCATGAGTCACAGCGCCCGGCCTTTTTTTTTTTTTTTTTTTTTTTTAATTGAGGGAAAGTCTCACTGTTGCCCAGGTTGGAGTGCAGGGGACAATCATAGTTCACTGCAGCCTTAAACTCCTGGGCTCCAGCCATCCTCCTGCCTCTGCCTCCTGAGTAGTTGGGACAACAGGCACAGGCCGCCAAGCCCAACTAATGTTTTAATTTTTTTTTTTTTTTTTTTTTTTGGTAGAGATGGGACCTCACAATGTTACCCAGGTTGGTCTTGAACTCCTGGGCCCAAACAATCTTCCCACCTTAGCTTCACCAACTACTAGGATTATGAGCATGAGCCATTGTGCCTGGCCTGAAATTATTTTTTTTAAAGACTTTAAAATAAGCTAAATAATTATATTTGCAGCTGGGCATGGTGGCCCACACCTAAAATACCAGCACTTTGGGAGACCAAGGCCAGTAGATCACAAGGTCAAGAGATCAAGACCATCCTGGCCAACATGGTGAAATGCTGTCCCTACTAAAAATATAAAAATTAGCTGGGCATGGTAGTCCATGCCTGTAGTCCCAGCTGCTCGGGAGGTTGAAGCAGGAGAATTGCTTGAACCCTAGAGACAAAGGTTGCAGTGAACCAAGATCATGTTACTGCACTCTGGCCTGGCAGTAGAGCGAGACTCTGTCTCAAAAAAAAAAAAAAAAAAGAATTATGTTTGAAACTTTAAAAAAAAAAAAATGAGCATTTTAAGGATTGTAGCCATCATTTTTAGCAACAAAATTATCCAAACTGGATGATTCAAAATTATTTAAATCTCCAAAATCATCCAGTTTTTGATTATTAAAGTAATGGCTGTAATCTTTAAAATGCAATAATGGTGATACATTCATTCTCAACATGTTCTCTCCACAGGACGTTTCTTTCAAAATATTGCTGTATTCTTACATATTTTTAAAAGCTTACCTAAATTTTGAAGGACAGACTAAACATATTTCTTTTCCAAAAAATAACCAAGAAGCATGCTGCTAACAGCCACTTAGGAAAAGTCAGCAAATTTAAAAGTCTTGTCTTTTTGAAAAAGAAAAATGTGTCATTTATTTCAAAGGCAAATATCTCCTTTAACTATTTGCTACAAATAACAGTAAATCCTCCAGGTATTACAAGATTTTCACAGTTATTCCCCACCTAATTGGAACGTTTTTAAAAAGTCAAGTTGTATAAATACAAGAAGGATATCCTATCGCTCTAAATTCATCCTGGTTTCAATTTCTTTCCTTTGTGAAAGGTGCAGTAAATTAAAAAGATCTCCATTGGAGCCAGGCCTGTAATCCCAGCACTTTGGGAGGCCGAGGCGGGTGGATCACAAGGTCAAGAGATCGAGACCATCCTGGTCAACATGGTGAAACCCCATCTCTACTAAAAATACAAAAAATTAGCTGGGCATGGTGGCACGTGCCTGTAATCCCAGCTACTCAGGAGGTTGAGACAGGAGAATTGCCTGAACCCAGGAGGCGGAGGTTGCGGTGAGCCGAGATCACGCCATTGCACTCCAGCTTGGGTAACAAGAGTGAAACTCCGTCTAAAAAAACAAAACAAAACAAAACAAAACAAAAAAAGATCTCCATTGGAGATTCAAATTTGGTAGTTTTTAGCATATATAGTATTTGAAACTCAGATTATTCCTTGAGATACAGGACATAATAAAAGTAGAAGTCTTAGTGTAGACTTCAGAAAATACCAACGTTTATGAGTGAGTAGGGAAAAAAAAGTAGTAAATCGAATTTTATTTGCTGACATTTACTTAGCTTTTACTTTTTGCTAGACACTTTAAGAGAATTGTCTCATGTAATCTTTGCAACAACCCTATGAGGGAGAAAATATTAATACTACTGTCCACATTTGACATCTTGCCCAGGCCATATGTTTAATGGAAGAGCTAAAATAAGAAAATCAGTCTGGCTCCAGAATACTATATCATTAAAATTAAATGAGTACACTGGAAAGTCTACCACATAGTAATATGGAAGGCAAACTTGAGAAGACATCCAAGAACACATCCAAGAAGAAAACAAAAATGTGATGAAAATAATAAGAGAGAAAATGACAGAGAGTAGAAAATACAGTTCCCATGTTTAAATGACAGATGTTTTTGAGGAAGAAATTAGGAAACAGTTAAAAATACAGCCACAAGTTACTTTTCAGACTCCCAGTCCAAAAGTTTCACTGAATTTCAAATGATATTATTTAAAAAGAGGCCTATATTTAAAAAAACATTTTGGAAGAATGTTTAAATTAAATAGGTAAGATAAAGAAAAATTCTATGAGTTTTAGCTAAAGATGGGGCTAAAAGAGTGTATATACCATGGCTGGGTATTTAAAATACTAATACTTGCAGCTCTTAGCCCTTTTGCCATCAATGAATCACTTTTTAATTAAGATTTTCCTTTGTTAAAGGAGGAACTGTAAGTCTCTGTAGCTGTACATATAACCCTTTTCTCCTAAAGAGGAGTCAGTTGGTGCTCCTATATTTTTAATTTTTTGTCAAAGCAAGAAATAAATACTTTAGAATTGTTAAATGTATAAATAAAGTGAATAAAGTTGAGTGTTCCACACAGTAGCATTTGCTAATACTTTCTAAACAAAGCAAAACAAAACAAAAAACCCATCTCTGCTAAAGTGGTTGGGTGAGAGGGGGATATACAATATGCTATATTCGAAGAAATAAAACTGGTGCTGACATCAACCTCTCTGCTATATTAAATAAATAATTAATGGCATAATATCATAAGAGTTTTGAAGGGAAATGATAGGATATTATAATTTTTGTATAAATTTTCTTTCACGTAGACAAGAAACAGAAATATATTCTTAGATATTCAAAGGCTCAGAAAATACATGACCTATCTATCCTTTTAGAAAAGCTACTGATATAGATCTATTTCTCTAAAAGATTCGCCAAAATTAATACTTCAAAAATTTAAAAGTTTTGGCATTAGGAAAAAAAGACTTGTATAAAAGAACTATGATAATAATAATAATAATAATAATAATAATAAATACCTTTTTTAAAACGTTGGGCCAAATGTGGCCCACGCCTATAATCCCAGCACTTTGGGAGGCCAGGGCAGGCGGATCACAAGGTCAGGAGTTTGAGACCAGCCTGGCCAATATGATGAAACCCTGTTTCTACTAAAATACAAAAATTAGCTGGGCTTGGTGGCATGTGCCTACAATCCCAGTTATTTGGGAGGCTGAGGCAGGAGAATTGCTTGAACCCAGGAGGCAGAGGCTGCAGTGAGCTGAGATCACAACTCCAGCCTGGGTAAAAGAGTGAGACTTTGTTTAAAATAATAATAATGTTGGCCAGGCTAGGTGCAGTGGCTCCCAGTACTTGGGGAGGCCAAGGAGGGCAGATCACTAGAGTCCAGGAATTTAAGACCAGCCTGACCAACATGACAAAACCCCATCTCTACTGAAAATACAAAAATTAGCCAGATGTGTTGGCACACACATGTAGTCCTAGGTACTCGGAGGCAAGCATGAGAATTGCTTAAACCCAAGATATGGAAGTTGCGGTAAGCTGAGATCACACCACTGCACTCCAGCACAGATGACAGAGTGAGACTCTGTCTCAAAAATAAATAAATGATAAAATGTGAAGCTCAGCCAGGTATAGTAGCTCATACTTGTAGTTTCAGCTAATAGGGAGGCTGAGACAAGATCACTTGAGCTCAGAAGTTTGAGTCCAGTCCAAGCAACATAGAAAGATGCTGTCTCTAAAATAACAATAATAATAAACTAAAAATAACTATAGATAAGCACAGCACACAAATTTCAACAAAAATTCTGAGAATAACAATTTAAGAAGTCACATCAGATTAACTTTATCACACTAATGATCTTAGAAGATTGCAAAAGTATGGATGCTTCCTTCTCGGTGGAATTTAGACAATTTTTTTTTTCTTTTTTTTGAGATGGATTCTCACTCTGTCACCCAGGCTGGAGTGCAATGGTGCAATCTCGGCTTACTGCAGCCTCCACAGGCGATTCTCCAGCCTCAGCCTGCGAAGTAGCTGGGATTACATGTTCCCACCACCACACCAGGCTAATTTTTGTATTTTTAGTGGAGACGAGGTTTTGTCACGTTGGCCAGGCTGGTCTTGAACTCCTGACCACAGATGATCTGCCGGCCTTGGCCTCACAAAGTGCTGGATTACAGGCATGAGCCACTGCACCCAGCCTGGACAAAATTTAAAAACAAGCATGCTCATTATGAATATAATTTTTCTTTATTGTCTGCAAAAGATTGCTACTTGGTAGCCTACTTCTCAATCAAATTGTATGCTTAATTTCAGAATCTCAAATATTGAAGCAATTATAGACACCTATCTAGTCCTGGGAAAACTTTTATAAGAAAACACACCAAAATAGCCGGGCGTAGTTATCCATTTCTGGCTTTGAGGGGCTGCGGCAGGTGGATCACAAGGTCAGGAGATCAAGACCATTCTGGCTAACATGGTGAAACCCCATCTCTATTAAAAATACAAAAAATTTGCCAGGTGTGGTGGCACCTGTAATCACAGCTACTCGGGAGGCTGAGGCTGGAGAATCGCTTGAACCTGAGAGGCAGAGACTGCAGTGAGCTGAGATTGTGCCACTGCACTCTAGCCTAGGTGACAGAACAAGACTCCATCTCAATTTAAAAAAAGAAAGAAAGAAAATATATTGAAATAATGATGTAGCTTTGATGATGACATTTTGATTAATTTTTTGTCTTTTTAAATTTGTAATTTTTCCAAATTGTCTTTCATGAACACGTTATTACTTTGTTAATAATTTGCAGTTCTGCTTTCAAGTAAGATGTAGTCAGTCTCACAGTGCCTAGTCTCAAAGTCTTGTTAAAAAAATTAGCCTGTTATATACACAGAAAAGAATTCCAGATCTCACCCTCAAGATGTTTAAAAACTGAAGTGAATTCAAAATAAACCTTCAATCCAAACCCAAGTAACACAACACCTGATTGGATAAAATAATGTCTCTTAGTCTAACTGCCTTATAGTGGAAAAAGCTTGTGCTCTCTGGGATGAAATAATATCTGCTTCAGTTTTTATACTTCTTTTGATATACAATGTTCAATACACAATACAAATTATAAGACATAAAAATATGCAAATTTGACTTTTAATCAAGAGAAAATACAGTCATTAAAGCAGACCCACAGAGTGATTCAGATGTTCAAATTGGCAGACAAAGACTGTGAAATTATTATTATGAATGTGTCAAAAAAAAAGGTGGGAAAATTAAAATAAAAAAACCAATAATGAGAAAACAATTAAAAAAATTTTTTTAAGATAACAGAGGAAATTAGAACTGAAAGATAAAATAATGAAATTAAGAACTTATCCTATAGGTTTAACACCAAACTGAGCATAGTATAAAGCATCCATGAAATTGCAGAAGAATTGGCCAGGCATGGTGGCTCATGCATATAATGCCAGCACTTTGGGAGGCTGAGGTGGGTGGATCACCTGAAGTCAGAAGTTTGAGACCATCCTGACCAGCATAGTGAAACCCATCACTACTAAATATACAAAATTTTGATGCAAAAGTCTCATCAGTGTTCTCTTAAAAAAAAAAAATACAAAATTAGCCAGGCATGGTGGCACATGCCTGTAATCTCAACTACTTGGGAGGCTAAGGCAGGAGAATCACTTGAACCTGGGAGGCAGAGGTTGAAATGAGGTGAGATCATGCCATTGCACTCCAGCCTGGGCAAAAACAGCAAAACTCCATCTCAAAAAAAAAAAAAAAAAAAAAATTGCAGAAGAATCAATACAGGTTGATTATTCCTAATCAAATAATCTGAAATCCCAAATGGTTAAAACTTTAAAACTTTTTGAGTACCTGGTATATTAACCTGGGCCCTTTCCTGTAAAGTCCTAAATCTAATCCTTACCTCTTTAGCACCATGTGTTAGTCCATATTAACACTGCTATAAAGATACTTTTTGAAACTGAGTAATTTGCAAAGGAAAGAGGTTTAATTGACTCACAATTCTGCATGGCTGGGGAGGCTTCTTACAATCATGTCAGAAGGCGAATGGGAAAAAAGGCACATGTTATACAGCAGCAGGAGAGAGAGTATGCAGGGGAAATTGCAACTTTTGTAACAAAACCATCAGATCTGCTGAGAACTCCCTCACTGTCATGAGAACAGCATGGGGGAAACAGCCCTCAAGACCCAGTTACCTTCCACTAGGTCCCTCCCTCAATATGTGGGAATTACAATTTGAGATGAGACTTGGGTGAGGACACGGAGCCGAACCATACCACACCATGAGACTAAAAATCTAAAACACTCCACGACTAGCCAGGCATGGTGGCAGGTGCCTGTAATCCCAGCTACTCAGAAGGCTCAGCCAGGAGAATCACTTGAACCCATGAGGCGGAGGTTGTAGTGAGCCGAGATTGCCACTCCACTCCAGCCTGGGTGACAAGAGGGAAACTCTGTCTTAGAAAAGAAAAGAAAAAACTCCACTATAGTATTTGAAAGCATTTTACTTTATTATTATTATTATTTTTAGCTTCACACCTTACACAGCTTAAGAATTCCACTGGTTAAAATTTTAGCAAATGTCTTTTTTTTTTTTTTTTTTTTTTTTGAGACGGAGTTTCGCTCTTGTTACCCAGGCTGGAGTGCAATGGCGCGATCTCGGCTCACCGCAACCTCCGCCTCCTGGGTTCAGGCAATTCTCCTGCCTCAGCCTCCTGAGTAGCTGGGATTACAGGCACGTGCCACCATGCCCAGCTAATTTTTTGTATTTTTAGTAGAGACGGGGTTTCACCGTGTTGACCAGGATGGTCTCGATCTCTTGACCTCGTGATCCACCCGCCTCAGCCTCCCAAAGTGCTGGGATTACAGGCTTGAGCCACCGTGCCCGGCTTTTAGCAAATGTCTTTAAGAAAAAATTGTTTGCATGTCAACTTCCATTCTCCATTCTTGTCTTACTAGCATCTTAGCTCCTCCAGCCTCCAATTCTGTTTCTCCAGCAAAATGCTGGACAAAACTCTGTTAGTTTCTCTGTTTTCCAGCAATAGTTCTCTGGGTAAATCCTGAAACATCCATCTCTTGATTTGTAGCCAGAAATAGAAAATTCATTCCTGGCCCCCAGCCAAATCATCTATGGAGAATCATTGATTTATAGTAAAATACTGCTGAACTTTAACCTAAGAACAACAGAAGACTATTTAAAGAAGAAGAGTGACAAGATCATTTTAATACTTGTATTACTGGCTGGATGTGGTGGCTCATGCCTGCAATCCCAGCACTTTAGGAGGTGAGGTAGGAGGATCACCTGAGGCCAGGAGTTCAAGGCCAGCCTAGGCAACATAGTGAAACCTGTCTGTACTAAAAGTAAACATTTAGCTAGGCATGTTGGTGTATGCCTGTAATCCCAGCAACTTGGAAGGATGAGGAAGGAGATCCTTGGAGCCTAAGAGTTCAAGGCTACAATGAGATATGATTGTGCCACTGCACTTCAGTTTGGCCTGGGTGACAAAGCGAGATCTTCTCTCTCTCTCTCAAAAAAAAAAAAAAAAAAAAAAAAAAACAAAAAAAAACATATGACTATATTACAACACCTAGTGAAAGTATCAATTTAGAGACCAATCACTGATGACTCTGCTAAATCCATTAACCCAACATTTCTGAAAAAGAAAACCAAAAATTCTGCTGTACTTTTGTGTGAGAACAAAGAAAATGGCAAATAATGTGTATTATTGGTTTTTGGTTTTTGTTTTGTGCCAGGGTCTTGCTCTGTCTTCCAGACTGGGATGCAGTGACACAACCGTAGCCCTCTGCTCTAGCCTTGACTTTGCACACTCAAGCAATCCTTCTGCCTCAGCCTCCCAAGTGTCTGGGACAACAGGCACATGCCATCATGCCCCGCTTTTTTTTTTTTTTTTTTTTTTTTTTTTGTAGAGAGAGGTTCACACTTTATTGCCCAAGGTAGTTTTGAACTCTTGGGCTCAAGTAACACTCCCGTCTTGGCATCCCAAAATGCTGGGATTACAGGTGTGAGCCACCAAGCCCAGCCTTATATTTTTGTTTTCAAATAATTTTAGCCTTGTGCACTTCTTGGAAGAATTTCAGAGATTCCTCAGAAGTCACAGACTACAGTTTGAAAACTACATCATTAGCTAAAAGATTTTTTTTTTTTTTTTTTTGAGACGGAGTTTCTCTTTTGTTACCCAGGCTGGAGTGCAGTGGCGCAATCTCACTGCAATCTCTGCCTCCTGTGGTCAAGCGATTCTCCTACCTTGGCCTCGCGAGTAGCTGGGATTACAGGCACGTGCCACCATGCCCGGCTAATTTTTGTATTTTTAGTTTCACCATGCTGGCCAGGCTGGTCTCGAACTCCTGACCTTGTGATACGTACACCTCGGCCTCCCAAACTGCTGAGATTATAGGTGTGAACCATCATACCCAGCCAGGAAGAGAAATTTCAGCAAGAATGACATGTGTTGGCTCCTAATGTTATTTCGTAAAAAAGATGTTGCTGTGGTTTGAATGTGCCACCTCCAAAATTCAGGTGTTGCCAATGTGACCTTATTAAGAAGTGAGGGCTTTAAGAGGTGATAAGGTCATTAGGGTTCTGCTCTCATTAATGGGACTAAGGACGTTATAAAAGAGGCTTCATGCAGCTTTCAGTTCTCTTGCCCTTCCTTCTACCTTGTACCACAGAAGCACACAGCATCCCTCCCCTTTGGAGCCTGTAGCCCTCACCAGACAATTGAACCTGCCAGTGCCTTGATCTTAGACTTCCCAGTCTCCAGAATTGTGAGAAATATAAATGGCCCAGTCTCTGCTATTCTGTTGTAGCAAACTAAACTGCCCCTTAGACAATGAGATTCTCTATAACTTGTCCTCTTAATATAGAATCTGACATGTTCATTTAACTTGTTCTTTAGCTTTTCTACCATGTGAGGACACAGTTTCAGGTTTGTTTATTGTTGCTGTGTTTCTTTCTTTTTTTCTTTTTTCTTTTTTTGAGACAGAGTCTTACTCTGTCACCTAGGCTGTAGTGTAGTGGTGCAATCATAGCTAACTGCAGCCTCGACCTCCTGGGCTCAAGTGATCCTCCTGCCTCAGCCTCCTTAGGAACTGGGATTACAGGCATGTGTCACCATGTGCAGCTAATTTTTAAACTGTTTGTAGAGATGGAGTCTTGCTATGTTGCCCAGGCTGGTCTCAAACTCCTGGCCTCAAGTGATCCTCCTGCCTCGGCCTCCCAAAGTGCTGAGATCACAGCTGTGATCCACCACACCTGGCCACAGTCTCAGCTATTTTATTGTAGTAGCACAAATGGATTAAGACAACATACGAAAGACTGTAAGAACTTTGTCAGATTTCTTATGCTATGGAACTGGACCATATTTGTAGTTTTACTCACCCTATCTGTTCTTTAGGAACGGCAGTAAAGCCCTTGCTATATTCTGTTTATTGAGGCTTTCCAGTATGCCTGGTACTCTGCTAAGTACTTTAAATATATTGCATCACATAATTTTTATAATTTTCATAAGTAGGCATAATCTTCATGGTAGAAGAATTTAAATATCAGAGAGATTAAGTGACAATCACAGAGCTAGCAGGTGGTAAGAACAAAATACCTGACTCAGTATATCCTAATTCTTTCAAAAGAGCCGAGATTCTCCAATCGTGGTGTGATAAAGAACTATTGGAAAGAGAGGGAATGAACACTAAGGTCGTATCCTAGACCTACTGAATCTAAATCTCTCCACTGACTGGCCAATCTTCTCCATGTTTCAAACTCCACAGTCCAAATTATAGAGGAAGCAAGAGTGTTTGTCTTAGATGTTTACAATCACCCCTACAATTAATCTACTAGGTTGTAAGCTAGTTTCTTATAAATCATGTACCTACCGTGATCTAATCAGTGACACTGCAATGCCATTCAGAACAATTTCCCTAAGCAAGGCTTAAGTTAAAGAAGGACAATGGATGTGGCAGCTAGTATGACTTTTATGTCCATTATATTTCCTTTCTTGAGTGTAATGCATAAAACAACTCTCTATAATTTCAGAAATGATCTAGTATCATATGAAAGGCTATAATAAATTTATTACCCCCTTAACAAGCATGAACACCTAGTCTGTCCAAAAATAGCATTAAGAGATATGAGGCTGGATGTGGTGGCTCACACCTGTAATCCCAGCTACTTGGGAGGCTGAGGCAAGGAGAATTGCTTGAACTGGGGAGGCGGAGGTTGTAGTGAGCCAAGATCACGCCTGGGTGACAAAGCAAGACTCTGTCTCAAAACAAAAAATGCACCCCATATATTCATTTCTTAATCCCCAAAACCTGAAAATCCTACCTTATATTGTAAGAGTGAATATTAAGTTAATATTCACTTAATATAAACTTAATAATTAATAATGGCAAAAGATGTCATTAAGTTAAGGATCTTCAGAGGAAGCATTTATCCTGGGTTATTAAATTATTATGTCCTGGATTATTATCCTAAATACAATTACTTATATCCTTAAAACAGAGAAATAGGGGAAGATTAGAAAGACGCACACCGAGGAGGAGATACTAGGAAGGCAGAGGCCCAGATCAGAGAGATGTGGCCATGAGCCAACGAATGCCAAGAAATGCCAGCTACCTCCAAGAATAAGCTAAAGGAGGCCAGAAATAAATTCTCTCCCAGTGGATCCAGAGGGAGCATGGCCCTGTTGACCCCTTGATTTTTACACTTCCAGTCTCTAGAACTGTGAAAGATAGATGTACATGTTGTTTAAAACTATCATTATTTTGGTAATTTGTTATGGCAGCCACTCTAAACTAATATAAGGGGTAATTTTTAAAGTTGTTTTTTCTCTTCAGTTCAAGATATCTAGGTATCTTTATTTAACCTTCTAGTTCCTTTTGGGACTATATCCAGGCTTTATTTTATTTTATTTTTTGAGACAAGGTCTCGCTCTGTCTCTCAGGCTGGAGTGCAACAGTGTGATCTCAGCCCACTTCAACCTCTGGATCCAGGGCACAACTGATCCTTCTACCTCAGCCTCCCAAGTAGTTGGGATTACAGGCATGCATCACCATGCCCAGCTCACTTGTGTATTTTTTTTTTTTTTGGATGAAGTTTTGCCGTGTTGCCCAGGCTAGTCCTTAACTCAAGCAATCTGCCGACCTCAGCCTCCCAAGATGCTGAGATTACAGACATGAACTACTGTGCCCAGCCCCAGATTTTATTATTTGCCATTATTTGGTCTTTGGACTAAATTTTAAAGATAAAAACCACAAACATTCCCTATTGATCAGTGGTTTACAAATACTGGTAGCATAAGACTATCCAAGGAGACTCATCATTAATGGAGAATCCCAGGGCTCCACTACAGACTATGGGGTAGCAACTAAATTTTGACAAGTAGCTCAGATAGATCCTTCTGATGGCCCTTAGACTGACTACATTTTGAAAAAGTTACTTAAAATAGTGGAAAAAACATGAAATATTAGTGTATTAAGTAAAGCTAGACTGAGCTTTGACAGAAAATCTACTATAATATTGACTTTTATCATGAACGAACTCCCATTCACAATTGCCACAAAGAGAATAAAATACCTAAGGATACAACTAATAAAGGACATAAAGGAGTTCTCTTCAAGGAGAACTACAAACCACTGCTCAAGGAAAAAAGAGAGGATACAAACAGATGGAAAAACATTTCATGCTCATGGTTAGGAAGAATCAATATCATGAAAATGGCCGTGCTGCCCAAAGTAATTTATAGATTCAATGCTATCCCCATCAAGCTACCACTGACCTTCTTCACAGAACTGGAAAAAAAACACCATAAACTTCATATGGAACCAAAAAAGAGCCCTCATAGCCAAGGAAGTTCTAAGCAAAAAGAACAAAGCTGGAGGCATCACGCTACCTGACTTCAAACTATACTACAAGTTTACAGCAATCAAAACAGCAAGGTACTGGTAAGAAAACAGAGATATAGAACAATGGAACAGAACAGAGGCATTGGAAATAATGCCACAAATCCACAACCATCTGATCTTTGACAAACCTGACAAAAACAAGCAATGGGGAAAGGAGTCCCTGTTTAATAAATAGTGTTGGGAAAACTGGCTAACCATGTGCAGAAAGCTGAAACTAGACCCCTTCCTTACACCTTCTGCAAAAATTAACTCCAGATGGATTAAAGATTTAAACATAAGACCTAACACCATAAAAACCCTAGAAGAAAACCTAGGCGTAGGCAAGGACTTCATGACTAAAACACCAAAAGCAATAGCAACAAAAGCCAAAATAGACAAATGGGACCTAACCAAGAGCTTCTGCACAGCAAAAGAAACAATCATTAGAGTGAACCAGGAACCAATAAAATGGGAAAACACTTTTGCAAGCTACTCAACTGACAAAGGGCTAATATCTAGAATCTACAAAGAACTAAAGAAAATTTACAAGAAAATAACAAACAACCCCATCAAAAAGTGGGCAAAGGATATGAGCAGACACTTTTCAAAAGAAGACATTTATGCAGCCAACAAACATGAGAAAAAATGCTCATCAGCACTGGTTATTAGAGAAATGCAAATCAAAACCACATTGAGGTATCATCTCATGTCAGTTAGAATGGGGATCATTAAAAAAACAGGAGACCTCAAGCCTGTAATCCCAGCATTTTGGGAGGCCGAGGCGGGTGGATCACCAGGTCAAGAGATCGAAACCATCCTGGTCAACATGGTGAAACCCCGTTTCTACTAAAAATACAAAACATTAGCTGGGCATGGTGGTGCGTGCCTGTAGTCCCAAATACTCGGGAGGCTGAGGCAGGAGAATTGCTTGAACCCAGGAGGCGGAGGTTGCGGTGAGCCGAGATCGCACCATTGCACTCCAGCCTGGGTAACAAGAGCGAAACTCCGTCTCAAAAAAAAAAAAAAAAAAAAAAAAAAAAACAGGAGACAACAGATGCTAGAGAGGATGTGGAGAAATAGGAATGCTTTTACACTGTTGGTGGGAGTGCAAAGTAGTTCAACCATTGTGGAAGACATGTGGCAATTCCTCAAAAATCTAGAAATATAAATTCCATTTGACCAGCAATCCCATTACTTGATATATAACCAAAGTATTATAAATCATTCTATTATAAAGACACATGCACATGAATGTTCATTGAGGCACTGTTTACAATAGCAAAGACTTGGAACTAACCCAAATGTCCATCAATGGTAGGCTGGATAAAGAAAATATAGCACATGCACACCATGCAATACTATGCAGCCATGGATAAGTTCAGGTCTTCTGCAGGGACATAGATGAATGTGGAAATCATCATTCTCAGCAAACTGACAAAAGAACAGAAAACCAAACACCACATGTTCTAACTCATAAGTGGGTGTTGAACAATAAGAACACATGAACACAGGGAGTGAACATCACACACTAGGGTCTGTTTGGGGGTTGGGGGTTAGGGGAGGGAGAGCAGAGGGTGGGGAGATTGGGAAGGGATAATGGGAGAAATAGCTATTGTAGATGATAGGGGGATGGAGGCAGCAAACCACCATGACATGGGTATACCTATGTAACAATCCTGTAAGATCTGCACATGTACCCCAGAACTTAGAGTATAATAAAATAATAATATTGACTTAAAAAAAAAACCATCAGTTTATTTTCTCACACATAAAATATAGAGAGAGGCAATCCAGGGCTGGGACAGCTCTTCGTAAGAGATCAGGGCTCCCGCTAGATTGTTTCTCGTTCCGTCTTGCTGCTACTCCATCCTCAGCATAAACCTTTCACCTCATGGGTCTCAGATGGCTGTTTGAGTGCCAGTCCTTACATCTACATTTGTCATGTGGGAAATTACTTTGGTTCTATAGTAGCCCCTAAGTATACTACTCTGCAAGCTATCACAAAAGTCATGGAACAAAAAACCATGCAGATAAAGTAAAGATGCCTGAATTATGTGGTATATTGAATCAATTTAAAACACAGACTGAGGCCAGGCATGGTGGCTCACGCCTGTAATCCCAGCACTTTGGGAGGCCCAGGTGGGCAGATCACTTGAGGTTAGGAATTTGAGACCAGCATGGCTAACATGGCGAAATCTCATCTCTACTGAAAAAATATGAAAAGTAGCCAGATGTGGTGGTGTGCGCTTGCAATCCCTGCTACTCAGTAGGCTGAGGCAGGAGAATTGCTTGAAGCTGAAAGGCAGAGGTTGCAGGGAGAAGAGACATTGCCACTACACTCCAGCCTGGGCGACAGAGTGCATGAGAGACTGTCTTAAAAAAAATAAAATAATAGCCAGGTGTGGTGGCTCACACTTGTAATCCCAGCACTTTGGGAGGCCGAGGCGGGTGGATCACAAGGTCAGGAGTTCAAGACCAGCCTGGCCAATATAGTGAAACCCCATCTCTACTAAAAACACACAAAAAATTAGCCAGGTATGGTGGTGCCTGCCTGTAATCCCAGCTACTTGGGAGGCTAAGGTAGGAGAATTGCTTGAACCCAAGAGGCGGAGGTTGCAGTGAGCCAAGATCGTGCCACTGCACTCCAGTCTGGGCGACAGAGCAAGACTTTGGGAGGCCGAGGTGGGTGGATCACTTAAGGTCAGGAGTTCAATACCAGCCTGGTCAATATAGTGAAACCCATCTGTACTAAAAATTCAAAAATTAGGCAGGCATGGTGGTGCATGCATGTAGATCCAGCTACATAGGAGGCTGAGGCAGGAGAATAGCTTGAACCTGGAAGGCAAAGGCTCACTGCAGTGAGCCAAAATCAAGCACGGCACTGCAACCTGGGTGACAGGTTTGTCTCAAATCAGACAAACAAACAAAACACAAACAACAGGAACAACAAAAACACAGACTGAGCAATAAGGACAAAGGAATGGGATAACAGATGAATATACTTAGGATAGGATGCATATGGGGTAGAAAGACCACATATCGCAAATTGTGGGCTTTCGATGTGTGCAGATCCTTCTTTGTTTCTGCCACATCAGTCTTCCCTTTGAAGGTATGCTCATGAACAGCAGAACTGGGATTTAGACAAGGCAGCTTAGCAGACAGAGTGTTTGGAATCAACACACTCATTTGCAAGAGGCTAGAAGGGCAAGTATGCCTGGCTACAATTGTAGCTCCCCAATTAGCCTACTGAACAGCTATGGGTGTCATCTATGTTTTTAGGGTAGAGCACAGACGAGACCAAAGTGATACCGTAATGAGTATCACTAATGCATAGCTGTATTTGTTTCCCATTGCTGTGTAACAAATTACCACATTTTTAGCAGCTTAAAGCAATACCCATTTACTAGCTATAGTTACATAGGTTAGACATTGGGCACTGCATGACTGGGTTCTCTGCTCAGAGTATGAAAAGGCTGAAGTCAAGTTTCCGCTGGACTTAAGTTCTCGTCTAAGGAAAATCCTAAGGAAAAATCCACTCCCAAGCACGTTTTTCTTCTTGGCGAAATTCATTTCCTTGCACAGGCTGACAGGCTGGAATGTATTTGTATTTTTAGTAGAGATGGGGTTTTGCTATGTTGGCCAGGCTGGTCTGGAACTCCTGGCTTCAAGTGATCCACCCACCTTGGCCTCCCAAAGTGCTGGGATTACAGGCATGAACCACTGTACCTGGCCTCTTTTTTTTTTGAGATGGAGTCTCACTTTGTTGTCCAGGCTGGAGTGCAGTGGTGCGATCTTAGCTCACTGAAACTTCCGCCTCCCAGGTTCAGGCAGTTCTCCTACCTCAGCCTCCCGCCTCTCGAGCAGCTTGGACCACAGGCATGTACCACCACACCCAGTTATTTTTTGTGCTTTTAGTAGAGATGGGGTTTCACCACATTGGACAGGCTGGTCTCGAACTCCTGACCTCAGGTGATCCTCCACATCAGACTCCCAACATGCTGGGATTACAGGTATGAGCTACTACGATCAGCCTTCTAGAAATAGAATTCTTCCTTTTCCTATCAGATACTCCATTTATTGTATCTAACTTTAACATATCTTAAAAGTTACTAACAATATGTATTTTGCACATTTTATGAATTCTGCCTGTCTCACAAGCTACTTACTTTCATGTTACACATTCTTTGAGTTTCACCTGTATCTTTTATTTTCTTTTTTTTTGAGACAGAGTCTCACTCTGTCATCCAGGCTGGAGTGCAATGGTGCAATCTCAGTTCACTGCAACCTCAGCTTCCTGGGTTCAAGCAATTCTCCTGCCTCAGACTCCTGAGTAGCTGGGATTAACAGGTAGATGCCACCACACCCGGTTAATTTTTGTATTTTTTGTAAAGACAGGGTTTCACCATGTTGGTCATGGCTGAGGTCAAGGTCTCGAACTCCCAACCTCATGATCCACCCACCTCAGCCTCCCAAAATGCTGAGATTACAAGCATGAGCCACCACATCCAGCCAAGTTTCACCCGTATCTTTTAAGCTACTAGCTTACCTGGTATCTAGGCTTAATACTTCATATGAGTTTCAAGTATCTCATTTCTTTGTCCTAGCTTCTATGGATGAATTGTATACTCTCAAATTATATAGCGAACTTACATTATGACTTTTCAGTCAGCAAGGAAAAGGAGGAAGTGAAAATGGTTTGTTTTTCCCCCAGCTTCCCCTACGCTTTAAGGATTTGCACAAACAACACTTCTGCTTATATTCCACTGATCAGAACTTAGTCACATGGACATACCTGGCTTAAAGAGAGAGAAGGAAAAGTAGTCTTTATTTCAGGTAGTCATGTGCCTGCCTAGATAAAAATCTGATGTTCTAGCCGGGTGCAGTGGCTCACATCTTATAACCCAGCAATTTAGAAGGCTGAGGTGGGCACATTGCTTGAGCCCAGAGTTTAAGACCAGCCTAGGCAACATAGTGAAACCCATCTCGACAAAAAATACAAATTAGTCAGCCGTGGTGACACCCCCACCTGTAGTCCCAGCTATTTTGGAGGCTGAGGTGGGAGGATTGCATGATCCTGGGATGGGGAAGCTGAAGTGAGCCAAGATCTTGCCATTGCACTCCAGCCTAGGTGACAGAGTGAGAGTCTTTCTCGAAACAGAAAAAAAAAAAAAAAAAAAAAAAATTGATGTTCTGTTACAAAAGAAGTGACAGAGGACAATTAGTAATTTTCACAACAATTACTAAAAAAAAAATTAGCAATAATAATAATCTTGACATAGAGACTATGGCTAAAACCCTCATGTCTGAAACTGGTCATGAGGCAGTAGCTAGTATTTATGACTTATCTTTCTTTTTACCTAGACTGTGTCCTTTGCCTTCCGGCAACATTTAAGCTTGTATGATTCTGCTCCTCTTCCTTCTCCTCCCTCACCTACTCACCCCATCCCGAGCAGAGTGACTGGTACCTTCAACTCTGAGGGTGATGAATTATTTGTGATACTTCCAAATAGGTCTCAGGTCCTCTGGCATCGTTAGATAGTAGTAAAAGTAGGTGACCCCAAGTGTTCCCTAGGATTCTTGCTGTATTCTTCATTTCTCCTATGTAATCAAGATTTATAATACAGCTAAAGTTATCACATCTTTTTTGTTTCTTACTCTGATGGCATATAGAGCCTGAAATAGCTAGGTGGCAGTTTCTACTTCAAATTTATTTCCACTGTTATCACATTCCACCTTTCTCTTGGGTACTGAGAATTGAGAGCTGAAAAGCCTGTGGTTACATATTGAGGAGATAAAAATTCTGAAAACAGATTATTAGATGCAATCATGAGCAGTGCCCCTCCCAAGTATACTGCTAGTTTCCTGGAATCTTATTCCTTACTATGGGAGAGAAAGTATCATTGTTGGTCACTGGTTCAGAACATATATCACATTCTTCAAGACAGAGCTGTAACTTTGCAAAATGAGGTTCCCAATCTGATACCCTTGTTGAGTTTTCAATTAAATGTTCCAGTTTCTTATATGGCTGACTTGTAAGCACAAAAGAATGTAATAACAAGAAATACTGTGGTCTTCAGCTTCATTTCTTATACTATGAAGAATGGTCTAAGGCAATGTCAGAGTGGTGTATAACACATTCAGTAAGTTCATACATGATGGCACTGTAACTATGAAGACAATTACACAGCTAGAGGGAGTCTAAGTGAAGACAAAATGGTGTCCTCCACAAGTCAAGGGGAGCTAGTGAAACTGACTTGCAATCAGATGGATGACCTTCCTATAAACTCTGGATGGGCTTTCTGTTCACTGGTCAGATGTGCTTTGCCAATTTAAACTTCCTAAATGCTAGCAAATAAGTTAGTATTAATGAAACGAAGACCAGGTGATAAACTCCTGATAGCCACCTTCACTACCACCTTGCTACTTTGAGCAAGAACCAGACCAAGGATGATTGACAAACACAAGGTAGATCATGCCATCCAACTACTTAGCCATCATGTTTTAAGCAGGGAATATGTAAACTCAGGTTGAGTTCAGAATCTGATTGGGTCAATGGTGCAACAAATTCATATTAGAGTTACAACTATTATATGATAGTTTGAGGACCTTATTCTGGCTGATGAAAATAGTGGTGTCCTGGGTCCTATAGACTCTGCATGTTAGATTACAGTCAGTATCAATAAGTCCACAAAAATTTTGCTATTTTCTTTCTCCCAGTATGTGATACTATATAATCTTTTCTATGGGGTTTCCCATCTCTCATTCATTCAAATATTCCACATTTATAAAGACATTTAAGTCACAGAACTGTCTAAGAGCCTGCCATTCCACTGTAGTGATTTAAGCACTCTTCATTAGGCTAAGTGTTTTCTGAAATACATATTAAACAACACCTTGATAAGCTAGTTCCATGTTTTTCCTGCAAATTCCATTGTCCCAAAGCCAATACCATTGATATCTGGAGTAAGGTGTACTTTGGCAGGATTCAGATTACCCTGCTTAATTATCTGCTGCTTTTTCTTTTAACCTCTGTAACTCCTGTGCCTGGAACACTCACTATACCCATTTTATTTCCTTAAATAGTTGCTGCTTGGGCCGGGTCAACCTCAAATATTCCTAATACTATAGTTAATGATAATTCTATTATAGTTTCTGCCTCTATACCCATTGGTATAGAAAACTAGTCTTTTTTTTTCTTTTTCTTTTCTTTTCTTTTTTTTTTTTTTTTTTGAGACAGAGTCTCATTCTGTCACCCAGGCTTGAATACAATGGCACAATCAGGGCTCACTGCAGCCTCGATCTCACAGGCTCCAGTGATCCTCCCACCTCAGCCTCCCAAACAGCTGGGATTACAGGTGCAGGCCACCATATCTGGCTATTTTTTGTAGTTTTTGTAGAGATGAGGTTTTGCCATGTTGCCCAGGCTGGTCTGGAACCCCTGAGCTCAAGCAATCTGCCCATCAGGCCTCCCAAAGTGCTAGGATTACTGGTGTGAGCTACCACACCCAGCCTGGCTTTCCATTTTTATTCTCAAAATGTGTTCTGAGGACCACATGCATAAGAATTCCCTAGAAGATCTGGATAAAAATGCAGTCTCCTTAGCTAATCTCAGTTCTATAGAGTTAGAGTATCTGAGTGTAAGGCAAGGAATTTTCATTTTAATTAGTTTATTAGATAAGTCTTATGTACAGTAAGAACCATTGTTTGGATTGCTTCTTTTATCAATAAATTCCTAATAGCTGGAGACACAGGTGAATAATTGAACCCTGATAGATGAATTTGGTAGGGCAGCGAAAGAACTCTTGTAATATTCCTTCCTGTATTTCCTTTTGTTCTGGGCTGTTTGTCCCTGCCACCAAATTAATAGGTTGATATCTAAACCCCAATGTGATGGTACTTGGAGGTGGAGCCTTTGGAAGGTAATTAGATCATGAATGTGGAGCCCTCAAGAACTGGATTAGTATCCTTATTTAAAAAACAAAAAAGGCCAGCAAGCTAGCCTACGCTTTTTCTGACATGTCAAGATGCAGCAAGGAGGCAGCTATCTGCAGCTAGAAGAGGACCCTTACCAGAATCTCTTTGGGGCTGGCACTTTGATCTAAGACTTCTAGCCCTCAGAACTGTGAGGAATAAGTTTCTGTTATTTATATCCAGTCTGTGGTACTTTATTATAAGAGCCCACACTGCCTAAGACATGTTTCAACATAAACTAGGTAAAGAAAATAAGACAAAAAGTGTTAATGTACTTAATTCAAAATCACGGAGTAGGAAGAGCTGAGCCAAGATTCACACTGAGACCTTGTTACCACCACTGCCTTTTTTTTTTTTTTTTTTTTTTTTCGAGATGGAGTTTCACTCTTGTTACCCAGGCTGGAGTGCAGTGGCGCGATCTTGGCTCACTGCAACCTTCGCCTCCCGGGTTCAGGCAATTCTCCTGTCTCAGCCTCCTGAGTAGCTGGGACTACAGGCACGCACCACCATGCCCAGCTAATTTTTTTTTTTGTATTTTTAGTAGAGGCGGGGTTTCACTATGTTGACCAGGATGGTCCCGATCTTTTGACCTGGTGATCCACCTGCCTCGGCCTCCCAAAGTGCTGGGATTACAGGCGTGAGCCACCGTGCCCGGCCCACCACTGCCCTCTTAAACACTGTTCAATTCAGAGACACAGGGTCTTAAGGTAGATAGGGGAATAAATACTTCTATTTTAAACAACATGTAACTAGGTTTTACTTGAGTGGAACAGCGAAAGGAACTTTTGCATGTGATACAAACATAAATACACGTAAAAAGAGTATCCCTATGTATCTGTGGGGAGGGATGGAATGTGGGAATTGTATGAGAATCTAACCCACTTCAAATCCCAATCCCATTTTAAGAAACTCGGCTAAAAGTGTTCCCATTAAAGGAAACTGGGATTTATCTGCTTAAAAGGAAATCAAAGGTGTTTGAAGTCTTGCCAACAAATTAAGATAAAATTCTCAGTGAAAGCAATTTTAAATGGCCTACAAGCTCTGCCTGGCTTGGGATACCCACAACCTGCTAAAACGTAGCAGAAGTAACTAAGATATAAATAAAAGTCTAAAGAATAAATAAATTTGAACTATTTTTTTCCACACTTTAGCCTGGTACTCTCTTTTATTAAGAAAAACTATCCAGGCTGAGCATGGTGGCTCACGCCTGTAATCCCAGTACTTTGGGAGGCTGAAGTGGACAGATCACTTGAGGTCAGGGATTTAAGACGAGCCTGGCCAACATGGCAAAATCCTGTCTCTATTAAAAATACAAAAATTGGCCGGGCGCGGTGGCTCAAGCCTGTAATCCCAGCACTTTGGGAGGCCGAGGCGGGTGGATCACGAGGTCAAGAGATCGAGACCATCCTGGTCAACATGGTGAAACCCCGTCTCTACTAAAAATACAAAAAATTAGCTGGGCATGGTGGCATGTGCCTGTAATCCCAGCTACTCAGGAGGCTGAGGCAGGAGAATTGCATGAACCCAGGAGGCGGAGGTTGCGGTGAGCCGAGATCGCGCCATTTGCACTCCAGCCTGGGTAACAAGAGCGAAACTCTGTCTCAAAAAAAAAAAAAAAAAAAAAAAAATTAGCCAGGCATGGTGGTGCATGCCTGTAATCCCAGCTACTTATGAGACCGAGGCGGGAAAACCACTTGAAAACAGGAGGCGGAGGTTGCAGTGAGCTGAGATTGCACCACTGCATTCCAGCCTGGGTGACAGAGCCCGACTACAGAAAATTAAAAAAAAAAAAAGTACAACTAGGGCTGGGCACACTGGTTCACACCTGTAATCTTAGCACTTTGGGAGGCTGAGGTGGGAGGATCACCTGAGGTAAGGAGTTCGAGGGCAGCCTGGCCAACATGGTGAAACCCCATCTCTACTAAAAATAGAAAAATTAGCTGGATGTGGTGGATGTGGTGGCGTGCACCTGTAATCCCAGCTACTTGGGAGGCTGAAGCAGGAGAATCCCTTGAAACCAGGAGGTGGAGGTTACAGCCAGCCGGGATCAGACCACTGCACTCCAGCCTGGGTGACAGAGCAAGACTCTGTCTTTAAAAAAAAAAAAAAAAAAAAAGCACAATTAATTATTTTTACTGTAGTTACCCTACTGTGCTAGCAAATACTTATTCTTGGGCCCGGCACGGTGGCTCAAGCCTGTAATCCCAGCACTTTGGGAGGCCGAGGCGGGTGGATCACGAGGTCAAGAGATCGAGACCGTCCTGGTCAACATGGTGAAACCCCGTCTCTACTAAAAATACAAAAAATTAGCTGGGCATGGTGGCACATGCCTGTAATCCCAGCTACTCAGGAGGCTGAGGCAGGAGAATTGCCTGAACCCGGGAGGCGGAGGTTGCGGTGAGCCGAGATCGCGCCATTGCACTCCATCCTGGGTAACAAGAGCGAAACTCCGTCTCAAAAAAAAAAAAAAAAAATACTTATTCTTTCTAGGTATTCTTTGTACCCGTTAACCATTCTCACACACCCCCGCCCCCTGCTCCTCTACCCTTCCCAGCCTCTAGCAGTCATCCTTCTACTCTCTATCTCCATGACTTCAATTGTTTTAATATTTATTTATTTTTTGAGATAGAGTCTCCCTCTTGTTGCTCAGGCTGGAGTGCAATGGCAGGATCTCGACTCACTGCAACCTCTGCCTCCCGGGTTCAAGCAATTCTCCTGCCTCAGCCTCCTGAGTAGCTGGGATTATAGGTGCTCGCCACCACGCCTGGCTAATTTTTGTATTTTTAGTAGAGACAGGGTTGCACCATGTTGGCCAGGCTGGTCTTCCAACTCCTGACCTCAAGTGATCCATCCACCTCAACCTCCCAAAGTGCTGGGATTACAGGCATGAGCCACCACGCCCAGCTGCATCTGGGTTATAGTTTCATTGTAGAGACCTTTCACTTCTTTAAGTCAATTTAGATATTTTACTATGCTTGTAGCTATTTTAAACAGCATTACTTTCTTGATTTCTTTTTCGGATTGTTCACTGTTAGCATGCAGGAATGCTACTAATTTTCGTTTGTTGATTTTGTATACTGCTGAATTCATCAGTTCCAATAGTTTTTTAGTGGAGTCTTTAGGTTTTTCTGAATATAAGACCATATCATCTGCAAATAAGGGTAATGTGACTTCTTCCTTTCCAATTTGGATGCCCTTTATTTCTTTCTCTTGTCTGATTGCTCTAGACAGAACTTCCAGTTCTATGCAGAATAACGTGAAAGTGGACATCCTTGCTGAGTTCCAGATCTTAGAGGAACATCTTTCCGTTTTTCCCAATTCAGTATGATACCAACCATGGGTCTGTCACACATGGCTTTTATTATGTTGAAATATTTTCCTTCTATATGCAGTTTTTTGAGGGTTTTTATCATAAAGTGATGTTGAATTTTATCAGATGCTTTTTCCACATCAGTTGAAATGATCATATGATTTTTAGCCTTCATTCTGTTGATATGATGTATCACATTGGTTGGTTTGTGTATGTTAAAGCATCCTTGTATCCCTAAGATAAAGCCCACTTGGTAATGATAAATAATATTCTTTAATTATTATTTTGAGATGGCGTCTCACTCTGTCATCCAGGCTGGAGTGCAGTGGCATGATCCTGGCTCATTGCAAACTCTGCCTTCTGGATGCAATCGATTCTCCTGCCTCAGGCTCCCAAGTAGCTGGGATTACAGGCGCCTGCCACCATGCCCAGCTAATTTTTGTATTTTTAGTAGAGTCAGGTTTTAGTCAGCCAGGCTGATCTGGAACTCCTGACCTCAGGTGATCCACCCACCTCAGTGTCCCTAAGTTCTAGGATTACAGGTGTGAGCCACCTTGCCTGGACTTGAATGTATTTTTTACGCTAGTATTTTGCGGAGGATTTTTTGCATCAATATTCATTTGCAATATTTGGCTTGTAGTTTATTCCTTCCTTCCTTCCCTTCTTCCTTCCTTCCTTCCTTCCTTTCTTTTCTTTTCTTTTTCTTTGTCTGGTTATGTTATCCGGGTAATACTGGCCTCGCAGAATGAGTTTGGAAGTATTCCCTCCTCTATTTTTTGGAATAGTTAGAGTAGAATTGGTATCAGTTCTTCCTTAAATGTTTGATATAATTCAGCAGTAAAGCCATCCAGTCCCAGACTCTGCTGGGAGACTTATTTTTTTGAGATGGAGTCTCTGCTGTCTGGACTGGAGTGCAGTAGCGCAATCTTAGCTCACTGGAACCTCCATCTTCTGGGTTCAAGGGATTGTCCTTCCTCAGCCTCCTGACCCACACTATACCCAGCTAAATTTTTTTTTTTTTTTTTGATAGAGACGGGGTTTCACCATGTTGGCTCGGCTAGTCTCAAACTCCTAATCTCATGATTCACCCACCTCGGCCTCCCAAAGTGCTGGGATTACAGGCATGAGTCACTGCGCCTGGTAGCTGGGAGACTTTTAATTATGGTTTCAGTCTTGTTCCTTGTTATTGGTTATTAGTTATGGACATGTTAACAATAATGAGTCTTCCAATCCATAAAGATGGAATATTTTTCCATTTTCTGGTCTGTCTGCCTTCCTTCCTTCCTTCCTTCCTTCCTTCCTCCCTCCCTCCCTCCCTTCCTCCCTCCTTCCCTCCCTCCTTCCCTCCCTACCTCTCTCCCTCTCTCCCTCTCTTTCTCTCTCTCTTCTTTCTTTCCTTCTTTTTGTCTCACTATGTCACCCAAGCTGGAGTGCAGTGGTGCAATCTTGGCTCACTGCAAACTGCCTCCCAGAGTCAAGCGATTCTCCTACCTCAGCTTCCTGCGTAGCTGGGATTACAGGTCTGCACCACCACGCCCGGCTAATTTTTGTATTTTTAGTAAAGACAGGGTTTCACCATGCTGGCCAGACTGGTCTCAAACTCCTGACCTCATGATCCTCGGCCTCCCAAAACTGCTGGGATTATAGGTGTGTGCCACCGCACCTGGCCTTTGGTGTAGTTTTTAGTGTCTTGCATCAATGTTTTGTAGTTTTGGATTTCTTCATGGTTCAATCTTATTAGATTTTATGTGTTTGTGGCAGTTTCTAATAAATATCGTTTTTGTCAACGTTGTTGAAGATTAGATGGCCATAGGTGAGTGGCCTTACTTCTGAATTCTGTATTCTGTTCCATTGGTCTATGCACCTGTTTTTGTACCAGTATCATGCTGTTTTGGTTACTGTAGCCCTGTAGAATAGTCTGAAGTCAGGTAACATGGTGTCTCCAGCTTTGTTCTCTTGGTTTAGGATTGCCTTGACTATTTGGACCTTTTTTTGGTCCCATGAGAATTTTGAGGTAATTTTTTTCTAGTTCTGTGAAGAACGTCTTTAGTAGTTTGATAGGAATAGCACTGAATCTGTAAATGGTTTGGAACAGTATAGCTATTTTAATGATATTGATTTTTCCTATACATGAGCATGGAACGTTTTTCATTTATTAGTGTCGACTCTGATTTATATGAGCAGGGTTTTGTAATTCTCACTGTAGATATCTTTCACCTCCCTAGTGAACTGTATTCCTTAGGTATTTTATCCTTTTTCTGGCAATTGTGAATGGAATTGCCTTCCTGATTTGGCCTCTTGGCTTGGCTGTTGGTGGTACATAGTAATGTCAGTGATTTTTGTACATTGATTTTATATTCCAAAACTTTGCTGAAGTTTGTAATCAGCTGAAGGAGCTTTTGGGCTGAGACTATGGAGTTTTCTAGCTATAGAATCATGTCACCTGCAAACAAAAATAGTTTGACTTCCTCTCTTCCTATTTGGATGCCGTTTCTTTCTTTCTCTTGCCTGATTGCTGAAGCTAAGACTTCCAATACTATGTTGAGTAGGAATGATGAGAGAGGGCATCCTTGTCTTGTGCCAGTTTTCAAGGGGAGATGCTTCTAGCTTTTGTCCATTCAGTATGATATTGGCTGTGGATTTGCTATAGATGGCTCTTATTATTTTTACATATATTCCTTCAATACCTGTTTTATTGAGTTTTTAACAGGAGAGGTTATTCAATTTTATTGTACACGTTTCCTGCATCTATTGGGACAATCATGTGGATTTGTCTTTAGCTCTGTTTATGTGATGAATCACATTTAATGATTTGTATATGTTGAACCAACCATGCATCCCAGGGATGAAGCCTACATGGTTTTGTGAATTCGCTTTTTAATATGCTACTGGATTCAGTTTGTAAGTACTTGTTGAGGATGTTTGCATCAATCTTTATCAAGGATATTGGACTCAAGTTTTCATTTTCTGTTGTGACTCTGATGGTTTTTGTTGTTGTTTGTTATTTGCTTTTATTCTGCCAGGTTTTGATAACAGGAGAATGCTGGCTTCCTAGAAAGAGTTGGGAAGGAGTTCCTTCTCCTCCGTTTTTTATTTATTTAATTTAATTTTATTTTTTAAAGACAGGATTTCACCATGTTGGCCAGGCTGGTCTTGAACTCCTGACCTTAGATGATCCGCCTGCCTTGGCCTCCCAAAGTGATAAAATTACAGGCGTGAGCCACCACGCCTGGCCTCTTCTTAATTTTTTGGAATAGTTCTGTAGGAATGTTCTTTGTATATCTAGTAGAATTTGTCTGTGAATCCATCAGGCTTTTTTTGGTTGGTAGACTATTTATTACTGATTTGATTTTGGAGCTTATTATGGGTCTGTTAAGGGAATCAGTTTCTTTCAGGTTCAGTCTTGGGTGGGTGTATATGTTCAAGAATTTATTCATCTCTTCTAAGTTTTCCAGTTTGTGTGCATAGAGGCATTTGTAGTCATTTCTAATAAATATTTTTATTTCTGTGGGGTCAGTGATATTATCACTTTGCCATTTCTAATTGTGTTTATTTTAACCGTTTGTTTTCTAGGGAGCTGTAATGGTTAATACTGCTTGTTAACCAACTTGATTGGATTGAGGGAAACAAGGTATTAATCCTGGGCATGTCTATGTGGGTGTTGGGAAAAGAGATTAACATTTGAGTCAGTGGGCTGGGGAAGGCAGACCCACCCTTAATCTGGTGGACACAATCTAATCAGCTGCCAGAAAATATAAAGCAGGCAGAAAAACGACGTAAAAAGGAGTGATGGGCCTAGTCTCCCAGCCTACATCTCTCTCTCCTGTGCTGGATGCTTCCTGCTCTCAAACACTGGACTCTGGGTTCTTCAGTTCTGGAATTGAACTGACTTTCCTTGTTCCTTGGCTTGCAGACAACCTATTGTGGGACCTTGTGATTATAAGTCAATACTTAATAAATTCCCCCAATAGAAATATATATGTATACATACATACATATCCTACTAGTTCTGTCCAAGAGAACCCTGACTAATATAGATTTTGGTACCGGGGGTAGTTCTAGAGGAACAGAATATTAAGAATGGCGTTCTTTTGTTAGTTTGGGGCTTTCTGGAGTTGGCTGCTTAAGATGATTAGACCCTAAAATGCTAAGAACTCTACTTCTAATAGCATGGAGAACACGGATAGTATTTGGTGGAAACTCTTTTAGAGAGTTATGTAAAATAAATGCATTTGACTCTCCTGATTCATTCTTGTGAGAAGCAAGGAGTTTTATGACCCCTATACATAATACCTTTGACTATATGCATAGAACCAAGGAACATAATGAAGCTGGTTGGTTGCTGCTAAGTTTAGTGGACAAAAGTGATGAAAGAAAATGATGAACTCAGGGATTCTGTCTCTGGCTTCAGAAACAGATACTAAGCCTCAAATCTGCGAAGTTTCTGCTGAATGTTGCCCTGAGTGAGAGTCTTATCTCCTGTAGAGAAAGAGCTGATATTGTGTAAAAACAGACACAAGCTCTTATGATGCAAGTGAGAGGCTGAACTGCAACAAAAGATGCATGCACTGCCTCACCAGATGTCTACTGTTAAAGTGAGGGCATTGATTGGAAAAGAATGAGACCTGAAACATGGAATGGGGGTGTGTGGGAGGATTCTGATAAAGCTGCGGACACTGAGTTTGTAAACTCTGATGAAACTTTTTTGCCAGAAGAAACAGCTTCTCCATCCCCAGTAGTGGCAACATCCCCTCACTGACCCAGGCTGCCATCAGTCTTTCCACTGAGGAAATAATTATTATTTCCTCAGTGGAAATAAAAATTATTTCCTTTGTTTGAGGAAATAAACCCTTCGTTTCCTGAGGCAACAATGATGGCCTCCTTTGAGGCAGCTTCCAGGCAAGATAATGTTGATTCTCCTCAGAAGCCACCTCTAGCACCTCTGTTTGCTTCCAGACCTATAACTAGACTAAAGTCCTGGCAGAGCCCTAGAGGTGAGGTTGAGTGTGTGACCCATCAGGAGGTGTACTACACTCAAAAAGAACTGTTTGAGTTCTCTAATTTATGTAAATAGCAACCCGGAGAATAGGCATGGGAAATTTTTTTTTTTTTTTTTTTTTTTTTTTTGAGTAAGTCTCACTCTGTCACCCAGGGCAGAGTGCAATCGCACAATCTCAATGATACCTACACTTCCCTCTGCCTTCTAGGTTCAAGCATTTCTCTTACCTCAGCCTCCTGAGTATCTGGGATTACAGACATGTGCCATGAAGCCAGACTAATTTTGATATTTTTAGTAGAGACGGGGTTTCACCATGTTGGCCAGGCTGGTCTTGAACTCCTGAAATAAGGTGAAATGCCCGCCTCAGCCTCCCAAAATGCTGGGATTACAGGTATGAGCCACCATGCCTGGCTGGGAATCGATATTAAGTGTATGCGGTAATGGTGGAAGGAACATAGAGTTGGATCAGGCTGAATTTATTGATTTGGGCCCAATAAATATGGGACCCTGCACTTAATGTTGCAACTTAGGAAGTTAAAAAAGATTCTAATAGTTTGTTTGCTTGGTTAGCAGAAATATGGTTTAAAAGATGGCCCACTGTGAGCAAGCTGGAAATGCTTGATGCCCTCTGGTTTAATGTAGAGGAAGGAATCTAAAGGCTTAGGGAGTTTGTGTTGGTGGAGTGGATTAGTCACCTTAGACCAACTCATTCTAGCTGGGAGGGTCCAGAAGATATACCCTTGACCAATGCCTTTCGAAATAGATTTGTGAGGGCAGCACCTGCACCTTTGAAGAGACCTGGAATTGCTCCTTTCTGTATGTCAATTTAACAGTGGCAGCCACAGTCACTCGACTACAAAATTTAAATACAATCGGAACAATTAGATCCTGAGGTGGCAGGGGCTAAGTGGTAGCATTCAACTGTCAAAGGCAAGGTGGGTGTAGCTACCATAAAGGAAAGTGGATGCAAAGCGGCAATCAGAATAGACTGACTCCAGTAGAGCTCTGGCATTGGCTAATTAATCTCAGTGTTTCTAGAAGTGAAATTGATAGGAAGCCTACTGCATTCCTACTTAAATTATGCAAATAGGAAACTTCTAGGTGGAAGGGACAAGACTAATTTAAATTAAAAGAAAAAAAAAAAAAAACAGAAAATATGGCCCCTCAATCAATTTTCAGACCTGAGCCAGTTTATGGACTCAGAATACCTCACATGAAGGGGAGTCCAGGTCCCCTTGAAGAAAGACCCCACTACATTACTGACAATCTATGCAGTGAATCCTGACAATCTATGCAGTGAATCTTTCTTCCTTCCTTCCCCAAGGAGACCTCTGGCCTTTTACCAGGGTAACTGTGCACTGGGAAGTGAAAATGATCAGACATTTCAGGGATTACTGGACACTGGCTCTGAACTGGCGTTGAACCCAGGGGATCCAAAACATCACTGTGGTCCTCCAGTTAAAGTAGGAGCTTATGGAGGTAAGGTAATTAATAGGGTTTTAGCTCAGGTCTGACTTACAGTGGGTCCAATAGGTCCCAGACCCATTCTGTGGTTATTTCCCCAGTGCCAGAAAGCATAATTGGCATAGACATACTTAGCAGCTGGCAGAGTCCTCATATTGGCTCCCTGACTCGTCAGGTGAGGGCTACTATGGTGGGATAGACAAAATGGATGTTAGTAGAGCTGCCTCTACCTAGAAAAATAGCAAATCAAAACAATATCTCATTTCTGGAGGGATTTGAAGATTAGTGCCACCATCAAGGACTTCAAAGATGCAGGGGTGGTGATTCCCACCACATCCCTGTTCAACTGTCCCGTTTGGCCTGTGCAGAAGACAGCTGGATCTTGGAGAATGACAGTGGATTATCATAAGCTTAAGCAAGTGGTAACTCCAATTGCAGCTGCTGTATGAGATGTGGTTTCATTGCTTGAGCAAATTAACACATATCCTGTTACCGGTGTGTGGCCATTGACTTGGCAAACGCTTTTCTCTCCATTGCTTTTCATAAGGACCACGAGAAGCAATTTGCCTTCATCTGACGAGGCCAGCAATATACCTTTACTGTCATACCTCAGGGGTTTCTCGGCTCTCTGGCTTTGTGTCATAATCTTATTCATAGAGACCAGCCTGGCCAACATGAAGAAACCCTGTTTCTACCAAAAATACAAAAATTAGCTAGGCTTGTTGGCACTCACCCATAATCCCAGGTACTCAAGAGGCTGAGGCAGGAGAATCACTTGAACCCAGGAGATAGAGGTTCCAGTGAGCCAAGATTGAGCCACTGCACTCCATCCTGGGTGACAGAGTGAGATTCCATCTTAAAAAAAGAATTTTATATTTCATTCTGATATTATTCGCTATGCTTCCTAATTAATCAGAGCCATTCAGTCTTATCACCAACATGTGGTTCTGCTTTTCTCTCATGCTTGCCTAAGTGCTCTTAAGCTATAAGTAAAAATTGGGTCTTCATCAAGAAGAACATCCTCAAAGCCTTATAAACAAGACCGTAGCAGATACTCTAATTATTAATACTGCAGTGAATAAACTTGTGGGTTTAAGCTCGACACTGGCATTGCTTATACTCTGTCTCACTGTTATCAGGGCACTAAACTGTGGTTTCAAGATTATTTTTAGATTAGAAGCAGGTGACTCTGTGGAAACCCACTAACCTAATATCCTGTGGAGCAAGATTTACATAGAGCTGAAAATCTAATAGTGACCATTTGTTTGATGAGGAATGTTGTATTATTCCTAACGTTCTAGTTTCTGATGTGTATATGGGAAGCCCTTTATTTTCCTTCAAATTCTGTCTCCAACTCTGAATGTAGAAAACTACTTTTTCAAGCTGAGTATGGTGGCTTACACCTGTAATTCCCACAATTTGAGGGGCTGAGGAGAAAGGATCACTTGAGCCTGGGAGTTTAGGACCAGCCTGGACAACATGGCAAAACACTGTCTCTGCAAAAAAATGAAAAATTAGCCAGCATGATGGTGCATGCCTGTAGTTCCCACAATTGGGAAGGCTGAGGTGGGAGAATTGCTTGAGCCTGGGAGATGGAGGCCACAGTGAGCCATGTTCATGCCACTGCACTCTAGCCTGGGTGACTGAGCAAGCCCCTTTCTCAAAAAAAAAAAAAAAAAAAAAAAGGTGAAAAAAAAACCAAAGCAAAACAAAACAAAAACCGGGTGCGGTGGCTCATGCCTATAATCCTAGCACTTTGGGAGGCCAAGACAGGTGGGTCACAAGGTCAGGAGTTCGAGACCAGCCTGGCCAACATAGTGAAATCTCCGTCTCTTGAAAAAAAAAAAAAAAAAAAAAAAAAAAAAGACTTCAAAGTTTTATTTCAAACATAGCAAATGTGTTTCTCCATGCCTTTTCAGATTAACTATTAGGTATTTCTTGTTCTTATAATTCTTCTTTAAGCTAACGAGTTGAGTAATAATCACTGATACGTGTTCATTATATATTTGTATGAAAGCCATGCTTTTAAAACTTATATACTTTTAAAATTATACTTTGACACTTCTTAACAGCTTCTCTGATTTCTCTCTTCTAATTCAACCTACATACTGCTGTCAGTGTGGTCTTCCTAAAATTATCACTTATGTCACTAACTCCTTTACTTGCCAAAACCTCCTATCAACAAGATAAATTTCCAAAAGTCATCAGCCTAATATTCACAGTCTTTGACTATTGGGTTTCAAGCACTTTTAGAACCTTACATTCTACACAAATTTCTTTTAGGCCAAGCAAAAATACTGTACTTATTTTATTTTACCAGTGTATAATGTTAAAATTGTTTTAAAATCTCATCTGAATGGCTTTCTCTGTTCTTTTTCCTTCTTGGAATTTCTATTCCTTTAGGTCAGCTCATTTTATCTCAGCCAGTAGCCCCCCAATGGAAAGCAGGTGTCTGAACACTTACAGCATTTAATGCAATATAAAGATATATTATGGTATAATAAAGAGTATATCTGGTCTTTGTCTCAGTTTTTGGCATAGAGCTTCAAAATTTGTTGGAACTTCCAAAGTGACAGAAACATCTTTGTAATACTAGGGAGATGACTCATTTTGGGCCACTAACCTCGAGATGGTGACTGGTCATCAGAAAGATCAACCATGTGATTAGAGAATTAGATGGCTGGGACTTTGAGCCAGGCTGACCTGATTGAGTTCAATCACATGGTCAATGATTTACTCAATCAACCATGCCTACATAATGAATCTCCAATAAAAACTCTGAATACAGGCCAGGCGCAGTGGCTGATGCCTGTAATCCCAGCACTTTGGGAGCCCAAGGAGGGTGGATCATGAGGTCAAGAGATGGAGACCATCCTAGCCAACATGGTGAAACCCCGTGTCTACTAAAAAAATACAAAAATTAGCTGGGCGTGGTGGTGCACTCCTGTAGTCCCAGCTACTTGGGAGGCTGAGGCAGGAGCATTCCTTGAACCCAGGAGGCAGAGATTGCAGTGAGCCAAGCTTGCGCCACTGCACTCCAGCCTGGCGCCTGGTGACAGAGCAAGACTGTCTCAAAAAAAAAAAAAAAACCTCTGAATACTAGAGCTCAGTGGAACTCCCTGGTTGGTGAAACTTGAGGTACTAGAGGACAAATTCATATAAATTTTTTTAGGAGAGGTGACCAAAGCACTGCATTCCCGCCCAGAGCTTTCCTTTCCTTATGCGTATCTTCAATGGACAATTCTTGAGCTATATTTTTATAATAAAACTAACCGTAAGTATATAATTTTCTTGAGTTGTTCTACTAAATTCCCAAAAAAAGTTATAAAAACCTGAAATGTGAAGCCGAGTTAGTCAAATATATGGGTGACCTGAGGGCCTCTGGAATTTCTAGATAGCATCTGAAGTAAGGGCAGCCTTACGGGAGACTGAGCCATGAACCTGTGACATGTGCACTACCTCCAAGTGGTTAGTGGCAGAACTGTATGGCACTCTACTCCAGCTGGGACTGAAATACAGTACATATTGAACACTGTCTTATTTTAGAAGTCTACATTTTATGTATGAAGAAAACATGTCCCTTCATTTGTCTGCATTATCCAGCCATCTTGGGAATTCTCTTTCATAGCAGTGGACTATGTAATTTCCCCTCTGGGCACAACTGTTCAGAGTGGATACATGACCTACCTGTATTTGAGACACCAAGATTCTGTCTTTCAGAAATGTGTATAGGAATACCAAAATGTTAATCTGTGGGCTGGTGGTGCTGGAGCAAGAGGTATCTGGCGTACTAAGTACCCAACAGATTTTTGTTGAATGAGTAAAGGAAAGAAATGTCTGTAACTTTAGGGATTTGATAGCCATTTCTCCTATGTACTTGGAAAAGCAACGAAAATCAGTCTTCTGAAAGAAAAGAGAATACAGCCTGAATGTTTATATCCCCCTAAAATTCACGTTTAAACTCAGTCACCAGTGCAACTGTATTAAGGGTTAGGGCCAGAGATGGCAAAGCACACCTGTGATCCCAGCACTTTGGGAGGCCAAGACAGGAGGATTACTTGAGACCAGGAGTCCGAGAACAGTCTGGACAATGTAGCCAGTTCTTATCTCTACAAAAAATATATAAATTAGCCTGGCATAGTAGTATGCACCTGTGGTCCCAGCTACTTGTGAGGCTGAAGGCAGGAGGATTGCTTTACCCCAAAAGGTTGAGGCTGCAGTGCACCAAGATTGTGTCACTGCACTCCATCCTGGATGACAGAGCAAGACCCTGTCTCAAAAAAAAATAAAAGACTTAGGCCTTTTAGAGGTAGTAAATAAGTCATGAAGGCAGAACCTTCATAAAGAAGCTGAAGGGAATTGTTTGCACTTTTGCCATGTGAGGACACAGAGAAAATGCCATCTATCATGCAGAGAGCCCTCACCAGACACTGAATCTGCTGATGCCTTTATCTTGAACTTCTCAGCCTCCAGATCTATGAGCAATAAATTACTGTTGTTTATAAATTTCCCATTCTAAGATGTTTTGTTATAAGACTCCAAAAGGAGTAAGACAAAGCAGATGCAAAGTGAGATGCACAAAAGATCATGTGGCTTTGGAAAGATGATAAGATAATTTCTTGGGGGCTCCTAAAGACTTCTTTTCCAGGCTGGGTGTGATGGCTCACATTTGTAATCCCAGCACTTTGGGAGGCTGAGGCAGAAGGATCATGAGGTCAGCAGTTCGAGACCAGTCTGGCCAGCATGGTGAAACCCTGTCTCTACTAAAAATGTATAAATTAGCCTGGCGTGGTGGTACACACCTGTAGTCTCAGCTAGTGGGGAGGCTGAGGCAGAATTGCTTGAACCCGAGAGGTGGAGGTTGCACTGAGTCGAGATCACAGCACTACACTCCAGCTAAGGCAATGCAGCGAGATTCTGTCTTAAAAAGTTTTTTTTCTGTTCCAGATCTAGTGAGGCCTTGATGCATCCTGTCTTCATTTACCTTGAAATGGGCCTGTATATTCCCATTACATTTCTCCATTTGACCAAGTTAGTTTGAGACTTTTTCTGTTCCTAATGTTAAATGATTTTTTCTAATGATAAAATCATGAGTCTCAGCTGGGCACAGGTGGCTCACACCTGTAATCTCAGCACTTTGGGAGGCCGAGGCCGGCAGATCACTTGAGGTCAGGAGTTCAAAACCAGCCTGGCCAACATGGTGAAACCCTGTCTCTAGTAAAAATACAAAAAATACAAAAAAAAAAAAAAAAAAAATTAGCAGGGCATACTGGTGCACGTCTATAGTCCCAGCTACTTGAGAGGTTGAGGCAGGAGACTTGCTTGAATCTGGGAGGCAAAGGTTGCAGTGAGCTGAGATCACACAACTGCACTCCAGCCTGGGTGATGGCGTAACACCCCATCCCCCACCCCCATCCCCCCAAAATTATAAATCTTATAGAAATATAAAAAGAATGTGTCAAAGATTTTACTAACTCTTCAGTTTAATGAGGAAAATAGTAAGATACTACAACAGGTTCAAAAAAGAATCCAAACAACAGACATGTATAAATCATGAACATTAAAATATAAAATCTTCTCTCCCAAAAGTCAGTTTTATATCCAAGTGGATATAAAAGAGAAGATTTGTGCCCTCACTGGACAGAATTCATTTGCATGGCTATGGAAAAGAATGTTGTGCGTTGCTACTTGTTTTCTGCTAGTTAATTTTAGTCTCTAAAGAGTTGTGAAATTGCCAGGCGCAGTGGCTCATGCCTGTAATCCCAGCACTTTGGGAGGCTGAGGTGGGCAGATCATGAGGTCAGGAGTTCGAGTCCAGCCTGTCCAACATAGTGAAATCCCATCTTTACTAAAAATACAAAAATTAGCCTGGTGTGGTGGCATGCGCCTGTAGTCCCAGCTACTTAGAAGGCTGAGGCAGGAGAATCGCTTGAACCTGGGAGGCAGAGGTTGCAGTGAGCTGAGACCAGGCCATTGCACTCTAGCCTGGGTGACATAGTGAGACTATGTCTCAAAAAAAAAAAAGTTGTGAAATTGTCTAGTCAAAGCCAAGTAAATACCCTTAGATGATCCGATAATCCAAGCATTGTAGCATTCCACTGAAAGTATATCCAGAAATCTCTTTTGTTTATTACAATGTTAAGTGTTTCTTTATACTGGTAAATGAATGATCCTTGTCTAAAGAGTGTTTCTCCTATCTCTATAAGAAACTCATCTTCTTTGTGAAAGATCTGCATAGGTAAAAACAGAAAAGAAGGGAACGAACCACTTTGGCTAACAATGGCTGAATCAATCCCAGCAACCAAAGGACAAAGAACCCCTTGAATCCAATCTCTCCAACCAGCCGGGTACTGTGGCTCATGCCTGTAATCCCAGCACTTTGGGAGGACAAGGCAGGCCCATCTTTTCAGGTCAGGAGTTCGAGACCAACCTGGCCAACATGGTGAAACCCTGTGTCTACTAAAAACACAGAAATTAGCCAGGATGTGGTGACACATACCTGTAATCCCAGCTACTTAGGAGGCTTAGGCAGGAGAATTGCTTGAACCCAAGAGGGGGAGGTTGCAGAGAGCCAAGATCCCACCATTGCACTCCAGCCTGGGTGCCAAGAGTCAAACTTAGTCCCCCACCGAAAAAATTATCTAACCAAATTTTAAGCCTTTGAGTACAGGAAACTTGCCTTATGGCTAGCTTACTTTCACAAAGTACGTGGTAAGAAACGGGTTAGAAAAATATTTGCTAATTGATTGCTCAAAGTCAGCATATTGAAACAAGAAACTTGTGACTCTGTTTGAAGATTTAAAACAGGAATGACAAAACCACACAAACTAAAAACAAATATTTTTCCTAGCCTGCAGTTAGTAATAGTCAAATGGAAGATTCTTTGAGTGCCAATGAACTCATATCAAACCTTAGAGGCTTTGCCATTATCATATTTAAGGAATATTTAAAAATCTCTATAAAACATGACCAATGATACAACAAATGTCACTTATATGGTATGCTTGTTTAAAAAAAAAAGTCTGTAAAATGCCTGTAAAAGGTCGGAAGTTGCATGTACAAAATGCTAGGAAAAGTGGGCTGATTGTATCATTCTCATTTCTTTTCCCTAACCCTCTCTCCAATCCCCAGGAAGCTAGTGCTAGCAAGAAATGATAAAAGAGACCTGAGAGTGGAGACAGCTAAGCACCCACCCAAATACAGCTGAGAATGAGGCCTTGAAAATGAGGGAGGAGTTCTTCCTGGGAGCTGCCTGTTGGGGTCAGGAAAGCGTGGCCTCCACGGGGATTTGCTGGCCCAATTAGCACGAGGAGGCCAATCACCGACCAGGGTTCCCCCATCTCCAACAGCTGCATGAATGCTTAGGCATGCTTGGGGAGATAAATATGAGACTAATGACCATGGATAATAAATTCAGAATGTTATGACAGCTAGTTGAGAACCCACACATGGGCCTGAGAACTGCTCAGCCAAGGGCCTTGTCCCCACGCTGGCCTGCTTTCTCCTTCCCTCCTTGTTGTGCAGGATGTGGCCTTCTTCCTTGCCTTTAGGTGCTGGTGCTGTATACACAACTCCTAGTGGCTCTCTCTTCTGGTCTGACCACAGTCCCTCTGAAGGAAACCAGAGTATGTCACCTCGAAATATGCTTCTCTGACATAAAAATTATTTCTGAGCTGAAGGCAATTGAGAAGCAGCAAACAGAGAAAAAACTCTCTCTATCCTCCAGCTTTTCTATCTGAAGACAGGATATAAATTCTCCTTTTCTTTTTTTTGAGACAGCGTCTCGCTCTTGTCGCTCAGGCTGGAGTGCAGTGATGTGATCTCGGCTCACAGTAACTTCCACTTCCCGGTTCAAGCAATTTTCCTGTTTCAGCATCCCGAGTAGCTGGGATTACAGGCACGGGCCACCACGTCTGACTAATTTTTCTGGTAAAGACGACGTTTCATCATGTTGGTGAGGCTGGTCTCAAACTCCTGACCCTATGATCCACCCATTTCAGCCTCCCAAAGTGCTGAGATTACAGGCGTGAGCTACCGTGCCCCTTTAGGTTCTCTTTTACCGGAGACAAGGCTACATTCCCATCGGCCCTGAGAGGCCCCGGAGGAATCGGCAAACAAATTTTACTCCCATGATTTACCTTCCCGTAGTTTCCTGCTCTTGGAAACCTAAAACCACTTCTCTTTGTCCTGTCATTTCTTTACACATGTGGTTTACTTTGTTGAAAATGCCTTGTAAATGGAGTTCTAAGCCACCATTTTGAGTTACTTTTCATTGATGTTTCTCCCTTGAGATGTGCGCTGCATGCATTAATAAACTGTTTTTCTCTTGTTAATGTGTCTTTTGTTACAGAGATCTATTCCAAGGAAGAGCTTAGGAGGGTTGAGGAAAGACTTTATCTTTCCTCCCCTGCATCCCCATCCTTCACTTTTCTTTCAGGCTCTAAAGACAAACCGATGACAGGAGGTTTTTTTTTTTTTTTTTCTCTCTCTAAGAGTTCTGTTGTTAATCACCACCATCAGGAACCAAAGCGTGAAAACCCATGACAGAAAATGAGAAGTTGCAATGTTCTCACAATAGCCCAGTTTCCGACTTAGTAAATGACCAGTGGAAAACAATTTGGGATTTTTTTCTCTCTACCTTCATTTCTCCAGTGGACAAAAAGGTGGAGTTTTCCTTCTGTGTCACTCTCTTGCTCTACATTTGGATGTAAATTAGGCCTGAAGAAAAAATTCCAGTCCAGCAATAAGTATCCCTTTGGTACAAGTGGCAATTTACATCTTTCAAAACCCCTAGAACTTCTTCTTGCCCAGGCAGAATCTTTTGTGCAAAATTAGGACCAGTAGGCCGGGCGCGGTGGCTGAAGCCTGTAATCCCAGCACTTTGGGAGGCTGAGGCGGGTGGATCACGAGGTCAAGAGATCGAGACCATCCTGGTCAACATGGTGAAACCCCGTCTCTACTAAAAATACTAAAAATTAGCTGGGCATGGTGGCACGTGCCTGTAATCCCAGCTACTCAGGAGGCTGAGGCAGGAGAATTGCCTGAACCCAGGAGGCGGAGGTTGCGGTGAGCTGAGATCGTGCCATTGCACTCCAGCCTGGGTAATAAGAGTGAAACTCCATCTCAAAAAAAAAAAAAAAGTCTTTTTTCTTCTGTGACTAAAGACATTACTTTAGCATTAAGTTAGGAATACCACCTGTTACTTGTCCAACATAAAAACAATGCTTTGTGTGATCTTATAGCAAAGTAAATTTAGTAATTCAAGACTGTAACTTTTTTTCTCCTTTCCTGCTTTTTTTTTTTTTTTTTTGGGAAGATCACCTGAGGTCAAGAGTTTGAGACCAGTCTGACCAACATGGTGAAATCCCATCACCCCATCTCTATTAAAAATACAGAAATTAGTAGTAGTGGTGGCAGGTGCCTGTAATCCCAGATACTCGGGAGGCTGAGGCAGGAGAATCACTTGAATCTGGGAGGTATAAGTTGCAGTGAGCTGAGATAGCACCATTGCACTACAGCCTGGGTGACAAGAGTGAGACTCTGTCTCAAAAAACAAAAACAAAAACAAAAAAACCCCACAACTTATGTACCAGGGGAGTTCTAGATTGGATCATGAAATAGGTGAAGCTTATGTTCTTCCCTTTCTAATGCTTTCATCCCTTTCCTGTTTTCCTACTTTCTAACATCTTTATTTTCCAAGTCCTTCTCAGTTAGCTAATCTCTAGTAATGTTATTTTTATAATTTTTTTTTTTTTTGAGACAGAGTTTCGCTCTTGTTACCCAGGCTGGAGTGCAACGGCGCGATCTCGGCTCACCGCAACCTCCGCCTCCTGGGTTCAGGCAATTCTCCTGCCTCAGCCTCCTGAGTAGCTGGGATTACAGGCACGAGTCACCATGCCCAGCTAATTTTTAGTATTTTTAGTAGAGACGGGGTTTCACCATGTTGACCAGGATGGTCTCGATCTCTCGACCTTGTGATCCACCCGCCTCGGCCTCCCAAAGTGCTGGGATTACAGGCTTGAGCCACCGCGCCTGGCTATTTTTATAAGTTAAAAGTGGATTCTTTTTTTTTTTTTTTTTGAGACGGAGTCTTGCTCTGTCACCCAGGCTGGAGTGCAGTGACACATCTCGGCTCACCGCAACTTCTGCCTCCTGGGTTCAAGCAATTATCCTGCCTCAGCCTCCTGAGTAGCTGGGATTACAGGCACGCGCCACCACGCCCAGCTAATTTTTGTGTTTTTAGTAGAGATGGGGTTTCACCATGTTGGGCAGGCTGGACTCGAACTCCTGACCTCATGATCTGCCCGCCTCAGCCTCCCAAAGTGCTGGGATTACAGGTGTGAGCCACCGCACCCGGCCAAAAGTGGATTCTTAAACATCAAAAACACCTGAGGGGGTAAAGGAAAGACTCCTGGTAGAATTGAAGCAACATATTACCTATAGAAGAGCTATCTCTATCTGAATGTCTCATGTTGTGGTATGCATCTGGTTTCTACTTAGAGATGCTTAGTCACTGCCACACAATCTTCTGCAATTGCTATAGCCTCACTTACAGTTTGAATTACAGAAATGTTGTTGAATTCTTGTTTTCCTTATCTTCTCTTCCAAATGAAATATGGCAGGATCTACGATCAGTTACTTATACCTAGACTGAAACATTCACTTTATTCTGCCACTCTCAGCTGCAGTTGCCTTTGTCTTACTTGTGATAAACTTTCACCTAATACACCTGGATACCTGGCCTGCCAACTCTCAGACTTGATTGAGTCAAATAATTCGATTTATGTCAAATGGAAGCTGGGCACTCTAATCTCAAGGGAGTCCTCATGTACTTAGCCAAGGCAGGTGGATGCCGTAATCCTGAGATGGGCCCCAAATGTTCACAATAGACCACTTTCAACCAGCTCTGGGCTTATGTAACTGATAAACCCAGGAATCAGTAGCCAATGACATCACTCAGAGACTTTGCTTTTTAAATATGGGACAGATATAGTTTACTGTATTTTGACTTCAAAGACTGTCTCATTTTTTCCTTCCCTAAGCCTCATTCCCAAGTCTACTTGGAGTGCTAAAATGAACTCTCTGCTTGGCAGTAAACACCTTTTCACTAAGCTCTCCATCTGTGCTCTCTAATAGTCTTATGTTTTTCTTCAACATCTTAGTGAAATGAAAGGCTTTATCTCTTTTCAGATAAATTTCAGGTGTCAAGGGACAGAGAGAAGACTATTTGAGAAGTGGAGTAAGGAGAAGGATAACCTTTCCATGGGCTATGCAATGTTATTTTTCTGACTCATGGCATCATAGCCAGCTGAGAATCACTAAATCTTCTCTTTTACTATTAGCAAAGAACTGGTCAAATTGTACATGTTTTTCTTTGTGTTATTGATATGGTTTGGCTGTGTCCCCACCCAAATCTCATGATGAATTGTAGTTTCCATAATCCCCATGTGTCATGGGAGGGACTTGATGGAGGTAATTTAATCATAGGGGTGGTTTCCCCACTGCTAGTCTCATGATAGTAAGTTCTCACAAGATCTGATGATTTTATAAGGGACTTCCCCCTTTACTCAGCTCTCATTCTTCTTCCTGCTGCCATGTGAAGAAGGACATGTTTGCTTCTGCTTTCTCCATGATTGTAAGTTTCCTGAGGCCTCCCCAGCCATGCTGAACTTTGAGTCAAGTAAACCTCTTTCCTTTATAAATTACCCAGTCTTAGGTATGTCTTTATTAACAGCATGAGAACAAACTAATACAGTTATTAAAGTCTCATTAATTTTTATTTGCGCCCCAAATAGAAAAATTAGCTTATAAAATATAGTTATTCACACTGCACAAATCCCCAGTGGTATAACAAATATATTATTGATCTGTGCTTAGCTTTTATTGGTTAGCATTCATGAAATATGCTAATAACATAAATTTAAGAAAGTATACAGGACATAGATTTTTTTTTTTTTTTTAGACAGTCTTGCTCTGTTGCCCAGGCTGGAGTGTAGTGGCATGATCTCGGCTCACTGCAACCTCCACCTCCCAGGTTCAAGCGATTCTACTGCCTCAGCCTCCTAAGTAGCTGGGATTACACCTGCGTGCCACCATACCCAGCCAATTTTTTGTATTTTTAATAGAGATGGTGTTTTACCATGTTAGCCAGGATGGTCTCAATCTCCTTACCTTGTGACCCATCTACCTTCGCCTCCCAAAGTGCTAGGATTAAAGTCATGAGCCACCGTACCCAGCCCATAGATTTTACTCCTTATCCATTCTGGGCTAGATGTGGAGGCTCACTTCTACAATCCCAGCACTTCGGGAGGCCAAGGTGGGAAGATTGCTTGAGCCCAGGAGCTCAAAACTAACCTAGGCACCTAGGCAACATAGTGAGACCTCGTCTCTACCAAATATATATATACAGTGCATTTTATTTATATGTAAATATGTGCGTGTGTGTGTGTGTGTGCGTGTGTATATATATGTGTGTGTGTGTGTGTGTGTGTATATATATATATATATATATATATATATATATATATATATATGCCAGGTGTGGTAACACACACATAGTAGATCCTCCAGCTACTCTGGAGGCTGAGGCAGGAGGATCATTTGAGCCAAAAGGCAGAGGCTGCAATGAGCCATGACTATGCCACTGTACTCCAGCCTAGGTGATAGAGTGAGACTCTGTCTCAAAAAAAGCCCATTCCAGTTTTCTGTATGTATATGGTTTATTCTCTAAGGTTTCTTTAAGTCACAGTTAAGTAGCTTCACACTCAAAATATCAGCTAGATTTTGTGCTGGTGATGACAATGAGGGACTATGAAGAAGTAGAAGGCTAGATTTTACTTCTATACAGTGAATATAAAAGCGTATCCATGGAAGGTAGGGAGGCTGTGTATGCGTGGGGGCAGTAGGTACATGGGAACTCTCTGTACTTTCCACTCAATTTTGCTTTGAACTAAAACTGTTCTAAAAAAAAAAAGTCTATTAAAAAAAAAAGTTACCCAAGTCAGAGTGAAACAACAAAGAACTGACTGTGCAGGCTCCTGCCTGGGCCACATTTTGATACAAATGATAGTTAACACAGTGAATTGTTCAAAATATGATGGACATTGTGCCATGTGATTCACCTGCTAGAGCCAAGACTGCTATTTGTAAACAAATATCTGTTCTTGTCTCCCCCCTTAGTAATAAAATCTTCGTTTTTTTAGTTGGAAATTTGGCTCCCTAATACAGAGGCTTCATTTTCTAGCTGCTCTTTCAGGTAGGTGTGCCAAGTGACTAAATTTTTGGCACAAAAATAGGACACAACTGGAATTGGTAAGTATTTTTTCTGGGCAGTGTACCCAGAGAGACAGAGCATATTTATTTTTTATTTTTTCTTTCTTTTTTTTTTTTTCTTGGCCTCTTCTTCCTGACAGCTTGGCAATTAAGCTGTATTCCCACAATTGGCTGAAAGCATCCCTTTCAGCTAGGTGTGCCATAGGGTTAAGTTCTAACCAATAGGTGTAAACATAGTACTATCTTAAACACTTCTGGAAAATTGTCTTTAAAGGGAGGTAACATAGTCTTCCCAGCTTTCTCCTTTTTATTAGCTAGAAGCTTTAGCAAATTTGAGGAATATTTTTGAGGATGAAAGAACAATAAGATAGAAGACTGAGTCCTGAGAACTGCTGAACTGCTTTCAGGCTCTGATCTATTTTCTTCCAATTTAACACACGTGAAAGAGAAAAACCTCCATCTTGTTTAAATGTGTGTTTTTTTAGGTTTCTGTGTTTCATGCTAAATGGATTCCTGTTACATACAGGATTAAGTACTTGAAAGTGAAGTAACTAAGAAAAAACAAGGCCGGGCGCGGTGGCTCACGCCTATAATCCCAGCACTTTGGGAGGCCTAGGCAGGTGGATCACGAGGTTAAGAGATCAAGACCATCCTGGTCAACATGGTGAAACCCGTCTCTACTAAAAATACAAAAATTAGCTGGGCATGGTGGCGCATGCCTGTAGTCCCAACTACTCAGGAGGCTAAGGCAGGAGAATTGCTTGAACCCAGGAGGCGGAGGTTGCGGTGAGCCAACATCGTGCCTCTGCACTCCGGCCTGGGTAACAAGAGGGAAACTCCATCTCAAAAAAAAAAAGAAAAGAAAAAACAAAAACACGATACTAGGTTTAGACGTTGAGTGGCAGGTGGTATAGACACAATATCACAGGCTGGTCATTTTGTGGCAAACATTTCCATGCTTTAACTTGAAAAGGGGATCATATGCTGACTAAGGCTATAGTTTTAAGAGAAATGATAGGAAAGATTAAAGATTGTTGTGGGTATTCGCTGCCTCTTGATGCTTTCAGAAAGCTTTACAGGTAAGAAGGCAGTGGAGAAGCGGTGATGGAAGGGACTACAGCTTTACTAAAAGAGTGCTATTTTTCTCAGGCCTACAATCAAAGTTGATAATTTGGACCATTGCAAGAATAAAAGGGCAGCTGCTTCTGCACTCAAAACTGAATCAAATATAAGCAGTGGTTAAAAGCCTGCAACCTTAGTAAAAGAGAAAACTATTCACCCCACATACATCAGCACTGACCTGATGGCAAAGAGTAGATTAAGGATACTTCTCTCCCACCAAGTGTGTTTTAAACAGCTTTCAAGGAAGTTGCTATTAAATTGAGGGGTAAGGCTGCACACAGTGGCCCATGCCTGTATTCCCAACACTTTGGGAGGCTGAGGCAGGCGGATCACAAAGACAGGAGTTCAAGACCAGCCTGACGAATATAGTGAAACCCCATCTCTACTAAAAATACAAAAATTAGCCAGACACAGTGGCATGCACCTGTAGTCCCAGCTACTCAGGAGGATGAGGCAGAAGGACTGCTTGAACCCGGGAGGCAGAGGTTGCAGTGAGCCGAGATTGCACTATTGCACTCCCGCCTGGGCAACAGAGCAAGACTGTCTCAAAAAAAAAAAAAAAAAGAAAGAAAAGAAAAAAGAAAGAAAAAAAAAAAGAAAGAAAGAAAGAAAAGAAAAGAAAGCTTGGCCAGGCACGGTGGCTCACACCTATAATCTGAACACTGTGGGAGGCCAAGACGGGCGGATCATGAGGTCAAGAGATCGAAACCATCCTGGCCAATACGGTGAAACTCCATCTCTACTGAAAAATACAAAAGTTAGCTGGGCGTGGCGGCACGCACCTGTAGTCCCAGCTACTTGCTTCAACCTGGGAGTTGGAGGTTGCAGTGAGCTGAGATTGCGCCACTGCACTCCAGCCTGGTGCCTGGCAACAGAACAAGGCTCTGTCTCAAAAAAAAAAAAAAAAAAAAAAGAAAAAAAGAAAGAAAGAAAAGAAAAGAAAAGAAAGAAAGCTCATCTCAGAGAGAAAACTAAAGGTTGCCTGATGAGCTAATCAAGAAACCCCCTTCTCAGGGCAGGGGGTCTCTGTAATTACGGTTCAGCAGGGTTTGATAACTTCTATGGATCAGTACCCGTGAGTGTTACATGTTTCCTGCTTTCCTCTTCTCCAACTGAAATTTTAATTAAGGTCACTCTATTCCTGTTTCACCACTATACAGTATACTGAATATGACCCAAAAGGTAGGACAAATAACTTTTTGTTTATGTGTTTCTGGAGTATTAGACACTACATCTAGACAGGATGGAGATGAAGCGTATCACCCAGAATTTCTGGACCTTGAGCTTAAAGCAATAATCAGAGGACACTTCAGAGTTCTCTCTCCCAGGGAGGAGGGCTCTATGTAAAAAGAAGGAGCTTGTGGATGAAAGGACTGTGGCAATGGCTGCTACTTCTCCCTTGATATGTTCTCTCTTCCTGTTTTCAAGTTTTAGCTGGACATAACATTGCCTAAAATAAAGGCTACATTTTCCAGCATCCTTTGCCATTCTTCGAGATTTCCAGGAAATGTTGTTTAAAAGAATGTGCAAGCCCGACTTTACTCTTTTCTTTTTCCTGCTGGTTGGAATGACGGCATGATTTTTGGAGCTTCATTGGCCATTTTAGACTATGGAGTAAAGCTGCTGGCTGTGGATAGCAGTGCAAAAAGATCTAAATAGCTAGGTTTCTGTCACTGTAGAATGACTTCGTCTAGACTTGTATCGCATGAGACAGAAAGAAATAAACTTTACTTTTTTTTTTTTTTTTTTTTTTTGAGACGGAGTTTCGCTCTTGTTACCCAGGCTGGAGTGCAATGGCACGATCATGAGCCGCAACCTCCGCCTCCCGGGTTCAGGCAATTCTCCTGCCTCAGCCTCCTGAGTAGCTGGGATTACAGGCACGTGCCACCGTGCCCAGCTAATTTTTTGTATTTTTAGTGGAGACGGGGTTTCACCATGTTGACCAGGATGGTCTCGATCTCTTGACCTCGTGATCCACCCGCCTCGGCCTCCCAAAGTGCTGGGATTACAAGCTTGAGCCACCGCGCCCGACCAATAAACTTTACTTTTAAAGCCAATATTATTTGGGGTATGCTGGATTGTTCTGTCGTCAATATGACTAATCTGGGCAGAATATTTTCCAGAATCCCCTATAGGAACCTAGGTTAGAGTTGATCTCAAGAGAAACTTGCTCGTAATTTGCAAGGCAGAAGTGAAACAGTAGTCATGCGTCTAGGAAGATCTTCATTGTGCCACATGGTGATAGACAGACGTCAGGGTGCCCAGTGGGTCCAGCTTGTCCACCTTCCTCTGTCCTACACCAGGCTGTTCTTCCCAAATGCTAGCCCTGATGGTAAACAGCAGCTACAGGCCCTCCACCAGACACTTAGAGGTGGATACATGCAGGTGTTCTAAGAGAGGCGTAGCTTCCCATACAGTGCTTAGCAAGCTCCGTTTTTGCAGTCCCACTTTGGCTGATGAATGTGTTGGATTTCTCAGATGTCCTTGCCAGTTCTGACTTGTCTACTCACTGCAGGGCCTTAAGAGGACTGCTTACTGACTATTTCTCCAACTTCCCCTTCCGGATCTTTACTTTCTCAACTCCTCCCACAGTTGTGTAAGTACTAGTTCCTATAATTAATCCCTTGCCTAATAACACTCACAATGGCTCTGTTCCTTCACTGAACCCTGATTGATATGTTGGATTTTATGACCTGTAGATCACATTTATTCCAACAGAGTCATGTACATTATCCTGCTAAATCTTCCTAAGAGCCATGGGAAGGTAGCACTGTCATTATCTCCATTTTGCAGATGTGGAAATGGGTTTAGAGAAGTTAAATAATATTTTCACTGTCATACACCAAGTAACTGGGGATGCCAAGTTTGTAACCCAATCTGCCTTCTGCCAGAGCCCAAGAGCTTAACCACAGTACCTTAAAACAGATGCACTTCTTGTCCAGAAGTTCTACTCTAATTCATATCCCTTCTTGCTTTAGTGTTTTTGTATTTAAAGTCAATCATGCTACCTAATCAGACAACCATAATGTACAAACAACAAACAAAAAAGACTGCTAGTGTCAACAGGTTTACTTAATAGCTTTAAAAAGCATCAGTTATATGGACAGTCTGTTTATTTCCACTTCTGTTCTCTAAAAGGAAAACCCTTGGCCAAGTAGGCAAGAACTAGGGTCCATTTTAGGGGCTTATTTAATATTTAAAAACTGAGGAAAGATTAGTACCACACCCTTAGCATACTGCCTACTGAAGCAGACTGTGGGCTCAGATGCCAACAATTAACTCTGCAGGAACAAAAGAACAGGTTAGAGCCTAATATCGGGGTGTAAATGAAAGTGAAGTTAGGGCTGGGTGTGGTGGCTCATGCCTGTAATCCCAGCACTTAGGGAGGATCTCCTCAGGTCAGGAGTTTGAGACCAGCCTGGCCAACATGGCGGAACCCCATATCTACTAAAAATACAAAATTAGCCGGGTGTGGTGGTATGCAACTGTAATCCCAGCTACTCTGGAGGTTGAGGCAGGAGAACCTGGGAGGTAGAGGTTGAAGTGAGCTGAGATTGTGCCACTGCAAAGAAGAAAAGAAGAAAGAAGGAAGGAAGGAAGGAAGAATGAAAGAAAGAGAAAGAAAGAAAGAAAGAAGGAACGAAAATAAAGTCAGAGCTAGGGAACATTTTTGGGATTTACTAAACATATACTCACAGGGAAGGAAGAAAGGAAGTCAGCGTTGCTTTCGGATTCTCTTAGATCTCAGCACTTTATAGGAAATCAAAGTCCTCATTTTTTTGGCCAGTGTGGAAGATCCTGTCAGTACCATGCTCATACCCTGGAATACTTACTGTTTCTATACATGCAGATGGTGTCCGACTGCTAGTACATGATGCTGCCTGAGGGCTTTCTCTCAGTCCAGGTGTACTTGTAAAGCAAGTCCTAAGCACTGCAGAGTTAACACCCTGGAAGCAACTATAAACTAACAACTGATAGGAATTAGAGGACAAACTCCAGCGTCCTCTCCCCTCTGGTGGGACAGCTCCCAGAGGTTCCCAGCATGGTTGATCCTCAGTTGCCCCCATTGGTAACGTAATGGTTTAGGCTTCCCTCAGGTCCCTGTCTTACTTTCCCCTTCCCCTGTCAGTGCTTCCTATGGTCACCTCTCAAGCTACTTAACATTTGAATCTTTTGCTTCAGGTTGGCTTCTGAAAGAATCTGGCAGAAGACAGCCCAATTATGGGGAAAGCACTCCTGCCCAAAATAATTGGCTAAATTTCTCCATTTTTTCAAGTTTGAAATTCTGCTCCTTAGAGATGCATATGGGGGGCCAGGCATGGTGGCTCACACCTATGATCCCAGCGCTTTGGGGGGCTGAGGCAAGTGGATTGCTTGAACCCAGGAGTTCGAGACCAGCCTAGGTAGCATAATGAGACCTCATCTCTGCAAAAAATACAAAAACTAGCTAGGTGTGGTGGTGTATGCCTGTAGTCCCAGTTACTAGTGGGGTGAGGTGGGAGGATCACTTGAGCCTGGGAGGTCGAGGTTGCAGTGAGCTGTGTTCATGCCACTGCACTTCAGCCTGAGTGGCAAAGTGAGACTCTGCTTTAAAAAAGAAAAAAAAAAAAAAAAGAGAGAGAGAGATGCATATGGGTGTCAGGTATTAACACAACCCTTGCAGGGTTATAGGGTTATAAAGCAGTCATCACTTTTTCCCACCATATCTTAGGGAAAATAGTTGGTGACATTGCTTTCTTCTTATTACTATTTAATCTCACCCAAAATAATTGGCTAAAATAATTGGCTACTCAAAAGAATCATTAGCCATCATAAAATAAGTAAATTCTAACTACCTCATTCTAGAGCAGGCTGTGTCCAAATGAGTGTGATCTCAAGTGTACATCTGCAATTTGGAATTGAAAGACTGAAATTTGAAGTTGAAATACAAATGGGCAGTGGCTGAACCATATATAGCAATAGAACTCTGACCCATGAAGGGATCAGAAATGTTGCCCCCAAATATGGTGCTTTAGCATATTGATTATTTTGAACTGAAGGCAATTGAGAAACAGTAAATGCTCTCTGACCTCCCCTTTTCTTAAAAAAAAGGGGCATAATTTTTCCAGGAGAAAGGTGCTCTTCCATAACAAGAAAGAAAACATTTTTATCACTGGAAATGGAGAACTGACGCTGATTGTCTGCACAAACAAATCTTACTAATATAACTGTTATCTTCCATTAGTTTTCCTCATATGTTTCCTAGGTACTTTCCAACAACTTACCACCTCTAGAAGCCCAAACCCTGTTCTTTATCTACCTATGTCTTCACAATTTATTGCTTTTTGTTAAAATGGTATATAAACATCTGTATCTAACCATGTCTTTTGAGGTTTTCACATCTTCTCTGTAAAGCCCTCTATGCCATATAAAAATATTAATATCAAATTAAATTGCACATATTTTTTCTGTTAATCTTTGTCAGCTTAATTTACAGGCCCCAGGTACCTAATAACATAAGAGGGTAACGTTTTTCCTCCCTTCATTTACAACATACAGCAACCTATCCAGGAAACTAATCACATATTTTCAATAGCCAACCAGCAAGACAGTTTGCTATAAGTCAAATTTGTTGGGAGTTACACATCTTTAGTGATAGTCTAAGAGGCCAAACAATAACAGCTGTTACCTGTGTCTACAAGCCAAGATGGCCAGGACTTGATTAATAACTCACAGCTTTTCTAATTTTTGCTCCTGCTTCCAACTTAGGACCTATCAGAGAAAGCTGGCCGGGCATGGTGACTCATGCCTGTAATCCCAGCACTTTGGGAGGCTGAGGCGGGTGGACCACAAGATCAAGAAATCAAGACCATCCTGGCCAACATGGTGAAACCCCATCTCTCCTGGAAAAAAAAAAAAAAAAAAAAAAAAACACACACACACACACACACACACAAATTAGCTGGGCTTCGTGGCCTGCCTGCCTGTAGTTCTAGCTACTCAGGAGGCTGCGGCAGGAGAATCACTTGAACCTGGGATGTGGAAGTTGCAGTGAGCCGAGATGGAGCCACTGTGCTCCATCCTGCAACAGAGTGCAACTCTGTCTCAAAAAAAAAAAAAAAAAAAAGCTAAACATGCACCCCTAACCAACCACATAGGATTTCCTGTTTCTAGTTTGCCTGCTTACAGCTTCCCCATGCCAACAGCTTTTAACAGGGCATAGTTGAAGCCTTTCCTTTTTCCTACAATAAACTTTCTTACTCCTCTGCCTGCCTTGGAGTCTCTGCCAAAATACAAGGGACAGTGGTTGACTCCCTTGTATCTCTGAATAAACAGGCTTTGCTTGTTCTCATTTGGTCTGTCTTAGTTTATTTCCACATTCTGTCCACCCTTGTAACTTTCTATTTGGGAGGCTTGTATTTGATATTATGCCTTATTCTCTCCATCCATTTTGTCCTAATATGGATGACATACTATTTTAGAGTTCCAATTGTAAAGATGCCTTTTATCCCTGGATAACATTGCATTTTGATCCTTTTAATCTCAATGAGCCAGAAGTTTTCAGGCACCAAGAGGAAAAAGTCTGGAGAGTTTCACATGTCCTTTTCCCCACTATCAAATTAATCACAAAACAATATTTCAATATTATCAGTACTGCTTTTGTCCCTATCCCTTCCCTGAAGGCAGGAATCTTCAGCTGTTTAAAGTTTCCTAGTATCTTGACATAGCACTGCTCGCTAGGTGTCTGAGGACAGAAGACTCTTGCCTGCCTACAGGTTTACCACTGAATCTCTATAGATACTCTTCTTGGGAAGGTGAGGGAGTGTCTTGGCCTTTTTAGGGTCCATGCAATGCAGTGTAACTTTCTCAGAAGTTCTCAGACTGGTTATTTATTTGTTCTTGTGAACCTTGAATATCTGAGACAGGTCTCAGTCAACTTAGGAAGTTTATTTTGCCAAAGTTAAGGATGTGCACACGTGACATAGCCTCAGAAGGTCCTGAAGACACATGCCCAAGGTGATCAGAACACAGCTTGGTTTTATACATTTTAGGGAGACATGAGACATCAATCGACAAATGTAGGATGAAGATTGGTTGGGTCTGGAAAGATGGGATGACGTGAAGCAAAGGTGGGACCACTCAAAAAAAGTGAGAGCAGGCCGGGCGCGGTGGCTCACACCTGTAATCACAGCACTTTGGGAGGCCGAGGTGGGCAGATCACGAGGTCAAGAGATCGAGACCATCCTGACCAACATAGTGAAATCCCGTCTCTACTAAAAAAATACAAAAATTAGCTGGGCGTGGTGGCACATGCCTGTAGTCCCAGCTACCCGGGAGGCTGAGGCAGGAGAATTGCTTGAACCCAGGAGGCAGAGATTGCAGCAAGCTGAGATTATGCCACTGCACTCCAGCCCTAGTGACAGAGTGAGACTGTGTCTCAAAAAAAAAAAAAAAAAAAGCAAAAGCAGGGAGAAGGCTTTCAGGTCATAGGAATTATTATTATTATTATTATTTTTTCTTTTTTTTTTTTTTGAGACGGAGTTTCGCTCTTGTTACCCAGGATGGAGTGCAATGGCGCGATCTCGGCTCACCGCAACCTCTGCCTCCCGGGTTCAGGCAATTCTCCTGCCTCAGCCTCCTGAGTAGCTGGGATTACAGGCATGTGCCACCATGCCCAGCTAATTTTTTGTATTTTTAGTAGAGACGGGGTTTCACCATGTTGACCAGGACGGTCTCGATCTCTTGACCTCGTGATCCACCCGCCTCGGCCTCCCAAAGTGCTGGGATTACAGGCTTGAGCCACCGCGCCCGGCCCAGGAATTATTATTTTTTGAGACAGAGTCTGGTAGTGTCACCCAGGCTGTAGTGCAGTGGTGCAATCTTGGCTCACTGTAATCTCCTCTTCCCTGGCTCAAGCCGTTTTGCCTTAGCCTCCCAAGTAGCTGGGACTATAGGCGTGTGCCACCACACCCAGCTAATTTTTTTTGTATTTTTAGTAGAGACGGGGTTTCATCATGTTGGCCAGGATGGTCTAGATCTCCTAACCTTGTGATCCGCCCACCTCAGCATCCCAAAGTGCTGGGATTACAGGCATGAGCCACCATGCCCAGCTGGAAATTATTAGAATATATATATTTTTAAAGATGGGGTTTCACCATGATAGCCAGGCTGGTCTTGAACTCCTGACCTCAGGTGATCCACCCACCTCGGCCTCCCAAAGTGCTAGGATTACAGGCGTGAGCCACCGTGCCCGGCCTAGAATAATTTTTTTTTTAATTGCCCAAAATTTTTGCCCCAGTGCGGTGGCTCACTCCTATAATCACAGCATTTTGGGAGGCCGGGGCAGTCAGATCAGGAGATCAAGAGATGAGACCAGGCCGGGCGTGGTGGCTCACGCCTGTAATCCAAACACTTTGGAGGCCAAGGCTGGCAGATCACCTGAGGTCGGGAGTTCAAGACCAGCCGGACCAACATGGTGAAACCCCATCTTTATATAAAAAAATAAAAATATATTTAAAAAACAAAGAAAAAAGAAAAAAGAAAGAGACAAGACCATTCTAGTCAACATGGTGAAACTCCGTCTCTACTAAAAATACAAAAATTAGCTGGGTGTGGTGGTGCACGCCTGTAGTCCCAGCTACTCGGGAGGCTGAGGCAGGAGAATTGCTCAAACCCGGGAGGCAGAGTTTGCAGTGAGCCAAGATCGCACCATTGCACTCCAGCCTGGTCCCTGGCGACACAGCGAGACTCTGTCTCAAAAAAACAAAACAAAACAACCAAAGAAACAAAAGTGCACAAAACTTTTATCATATGGTAAGCAGTTTTATACACATACATACATATATAACTGTATATGAAAGTGAATAAGCAGATTTATACATGTATAATTTTAACAATTTAGAAATGGAGTTAAAGCCAGGCACGGTGGCTCAAGCCTGTAATCCCAGCACTTTGGGAGGCCGAGGGGGGTGGATCACAAGGTCAAGAGATCGAGACCATCCTGGTCAACATGGTGAAAGCCCGTCTCTACTAAAAAAATACAAAAAATTATCTGGGCATGGTGGCACGTGCCTGTAATCCCAGCTACTCAGGAGACTGAGGCAGGAGAATTGCTTGAACCCAGGAGGCAGAGGTTGCAGTGAGCCGAGATCGTGCCATTGCACTCCAGCCTGGGTAATAAGAGCGAAACTCTGTCTCAAAAAAAAAAAAAAAAAAGAAAAGAAATGGAGTTTATGTTTTTAAATGTTTACATTTTTATATTGATATCTAGGTTAATTTACAATATGTATTACTGATTAGATACGTTGATTTCATTCCCTAGAGCAAATATCAGCAAACTCCATTCAAAAAGACTGAAATGGTAAGGGAAGAAATTTAGTTTTTTTCATATAATTAAGTAGTCCACAGTAGGTTCCAGGCATGGTAAGATCAATGCTCGGTGATGTCATCAAAATTCTTTTCATGTCTGTTCTGCTTTCCTCTCTGTGAGGGTTTACCCTTAGGCTAGATCCTCTTGTTACTCAGTATGGCCACAACACTTCCTGCTGTCACATCTGTGGTGGTTTAAAATATGTCCACAAATTCCTTAATATTCCTCCTTCCCTGCAAAAGGAGGAAAGGAGGAATATTAAGGAATATAATGAATAAAATGGAGTAGAAATGATGGTGTGTTGCTCCTAAAATTAGAATATAAAATACAACAGTTTCCTCTTTGTTCTTTATCTTTTTTTTCTTTTTTCTTTTTTTTTTGAGACAGAGTCTTTGCTCTGTTACCCAGCTGGAGTGCAGTGACACGATCTTGGCTCACTGCAATCTCCACCACCTGGGTTCAAGGGATTCCCCTGCCTCAGCCTCCCAAGTAGCTGGGACTACAGGTGTGCGCCACCATGTCTGACTAATTTTTTTTGTATTTTAGTAGAGACGGGTTTCACCATGTTGGCCAGGATGGTCTCTATCTCCTGACCTTGTGATCCACCCACCTCGGCCTCCCAAAGTGCTGGGATTACAGGTGTGCGCCACCATTCCTAGCCTCCTCCTTGTTCTTTTTCTTGGATCACTTTGGGGAAAGGAATTCTTTATGACAGGAGAACATTCAAGTAACCCTATGGGGAGAGTTCACAGGGTAAATAACTGCGGTCTTCTACTAAGTCTGCAATGAACTAAGAACTTATGCCAACAGCCATATAAGCCATCCTGGAAGTACATTCCCTATCCCCAGTCAAGCCTTCAGATGAATGCAGCCCTTGCAAATGTCTGGAATGTAACCTCATGTGAGAATCTTAGCTAGAATTGCTCAGCTAAACTGCTTCTGAATTCTTGACTCACAGAACTGTGAGATAATAAAATAATTGTCATAAGAACATCTAGAGGAAGAAAAGGCACATCCTTTCTCTCTCTCTCTCTCTCTCTCTCTCTCTGAGAAACTTCTGAGACTTCCCGGCAAACTTACTAAACCAGTCGGTTGTTAGGAATTAATATTACCATGATTGACTTATGCTGAACCACCCTGTGGAGGTGGAGCTGGAATCATGTCTCTGAAGCCTAAGGCTGTGTCAAAGACATGGCTTCTGATGGGAAGAAATGAGGGTAGAAACAGATATCGACTGGTGACTTAATCAGGATAATCTAGGTTGTACTGTATAACAAATAGCCACCCATTCTCTCAATGGTTGAACACACCAAAGGGTTGTTTCTCATACTACATGCCCAGTGTGCCTTGGCAAGGAGACCTTGCTTCAAAAAGGTTTCAACTCAATACTTGCTTCCTTGATCTTTCCAACAGTGGGATAGAAAAGTGCCAAATTGTTTATTTAAGTCTTAAAGCTTTTTCCTGGAAGTTACACATATCATATTACCTCTTCATTTACCTTACTGACAGAAGGTCTAATTTCAAAGAGGTCAGATAATAGGATATTATATCGTGGCCAGAAAGTGAAATACTTTAACATCACTGATACGTAACAGCAAGAGAAAAATCAGTCTAACTCCAGGTGCAGTGACTCACACCTGTAATCCCAGCACTTTGAGAGGCTGAGGTGGGTGGATAGCTTGAGCCCAGGAGTTTGAGACCATTTGGGCAACATGGCGAAACTCTGTCTCTACTCGAAAAATAGAAAAATTAGCCAGGTGTGGTGGCACATGCTGATAGTCCCAGCTACTATGGAGGGTGAGGAGGGAGGATTGCTTAAGCCCGAAAGGCAATGACAGTGAGTTGTGATTATACCACTGCACTCCAGACTGGGCAACAGAGCCAGATCCCGCCTCAAAAAAAAAAAAAAAAAAGAAGAAAGAAAAGAAAATCAGGGTCTGGAAAACTTGCTTACTAATGGACTCAAAAATGGAATTTACAGTAACAACAAACTTTCTTTACTTCAGACCCTTCAAGTCCTCATATCTCCTAAGGAATCTCGCTCTCTTCTTTTCTTTGACCTTTAAGAGCTGGAGTGGTTAAATAGGATGTTAGAATATGTGGCACAGGTCTAAATCCTAGCTTAATTGCTGCTAGATCTTAGCCTAGCATGTGTGAACAGGTCTTAGCAGACGACTTGAAAACTTTAGTGCAAACATTACTACTGACTCATGATCATGTATCTAATAATTGCTGTTCTGATATTAGGTCCAGTAATGTGTAGTTTTGCTAATAATTCTAAAGTTATAAATAACATGTTGAAATTTTAAAGTGCTTTGGATGTTGATGTCTTCATGTCAATAGCTGAAGAGTTTTCGTTATTGCGGCTTAGTTATTATCCTGATAGAATGCTTAGAAGCTTCCTGGGTAAGGAAACAGATCAGTTCTTCTGCTAGGTTAGTTCTCCTGTTTCAGATCCTGAAAAGCTACGACTTAGTGGACTTCAGACTCCTTGCTTTGTCTTAGCGTTTGAGTTCTTTTATTTCTGACTGGTATCTGACCTGTTTGTTAATACTTCTGGAATGAACATTCTGTTTTTCTGACTGCTAGCTCTGGTATTATTCTAGTTAACTCCATCTCATTTCTCAGCTCTTTCTGAGAAACTCTGGCTATATATCTCACTCTACCCAGCCTTACTGTTTTTCATGTCCCTCCTCTCTTCTCCCATATCACATCCTTTTTTTCCTATCCTTATGAAGCATATGCCATGTCACTCTGGAATAGCTGATTTCCTATGTAACTTCCCAGCCTGTAAACTCTTTGAAAGTAAGTTCCATGCATTATATGATTTTTTTTTTTTTTTTTTTTTTTTTTTTTTTTTTTTTTTGAGATGGAGTCGCACTCTGTCTCCCAGGTTGGAGTATACTGGTGCGATCCTGGCTCACCACAACTTCCGTTTCTGCCTCCTGGCTTCAAGCCATTCTTCTGCCTCAGCTTCCTGAGTAACTGATATTACAGTTGTGCACCACCATGCCCATGCCCGGCTAATTTTTGTATTTTTTTTTAGTAGAGACAGAGCTTCACCATGTTGGTCAGGCTGATCTTGAACTCCCGACCTCGTGATCCACCTGCCTCAACCTCCCAAAGTGTTGGGATTACAGGCGTGAACTACCATGCCCAGCCCTTTATGTGATTTTAAAAATTCGCAAGCCCAGCAGAACCAACAGTACCATATTGCCTGGTTGTTAGGAAGTTTTCAATGAATGTTGAATGAATATTGAATACAAGAATCAAAGTCTGGGGAGAAAGGTTATAACAATGTTAAGAGTCCTTAAAAATTCACTACCAAGATTCATTAATTTGACTTCCTAACGCGGGGTAAATTAACTCTTTCTACTCAATTATAAGTGTTTGCCGGCCTCGGTGGCTCACACCTGTAATCCCAACACTTTGGGAAGCCCAAGTGGGTGGATCATGAGGTCAGGAGTTCAAGACCAGCCTGACCAAATATGGTGAAACCCTGTCTCTACTAAAAAAAAAAAATTAGCCAGGCGTGGTGGCACATGCCTGTTATCCCTGCTACTCCGGAGGCTGAGGGAGGAGAATCACTTGAACCTGGGAGGTGGAGGTTGCAGTGAGCCGAGATCGCCCCACTGCTCTCCAGCCTGGGCAACAGAGCAAGACTCCGTCTCAAAAAAGAAAAAAAGTGAGATGGACAACATTTTTAGGCCTTAATTTAATTCGGATAGTTCATCCAATTAACCCCTTCCAAAGGTTCTCTCTGGCAGTGGTTCTCAACTTAGTTCCTGGAGGTGGGGGATGGGTAGGGACTGCATTTCCTATCACCAAGTGACCTTAGGGTAATGAAATCTCTAGCGCGGAGTGGAAAGTGTTCGACCTATGACTTTCCCAGTGATGAAGGACCCTCCCAACTTTATCACTGCACGGAGAGACTGATGCAGAGGTGAAGGTTCAGTTCTTTTGGCTTTTTAGATTTTATAATGGATTGGGCGCCTCAGGGACACCCAGACACAGGAAGCAGGACTTTTATTGCCACGTGGTAGCCGAAGCTGAACTCTTAACCTTTCTGGTTTATGTAACTATTAAAAAATGACATTATTTGTAAGTGTGGACGTTTAAGGAAAATCGTGGGTTAAGTATACAGTAACTGCTGGCGTTTCCGGTCTTGCAGGTGTGGACTGACTAGCGCGAAGCTACCCTCATCTTAAGGGATGGCACACCCTAGCTCGGAGGAGCTAGGGACAATCTTCAATGAGCAGGGTGTAGGCAGGCTGTAGATCATGTGAAAGCGTAGAGGAATACAGTCACCAGTCGGTTCACTGTCTTCCTTGCAGCCCACTTAGCAGTAGTTTCGGAACTCTCCGGAGGAGACTTGCGGGGGTGGGGCTGGAATGCCTCCTGCATTCCTCCTGGCCTCGCCTTCAGGCTGCGGTTGCGGGTGCGGGGGAGGGGCGGGCGCAGGGAGCAGAGCGCCGCGGCCGCAGCCAGCCAGCGCTGGTGACTCTTAGGGCCCAAAGCACTTGGACACCAACCCTCCTCACATTATCTGGCAGGATTATGACACAGTAGGTAAAGGCAGGGCCTCCTTCGCAAAGCCGTCTAAAAGGACGTCCTGGTTTTCAAATTACAGTTTTGCAGAGGTCAAGTTCATTCATGCTTACCAATCTCTCATCTGTAAAATGGGGATAAAGGAAAAATTACATTATTCAGAAAAATATTATTCAGAAAAAGGAACCTTCCCTAGCAATGCAGCGTTCATTTCCTGTTTAGAGTCGAGAGGAACTAAGTAATTGCACTTTGTTGATTTTATTTCAGTCAGATAACAAAGACAGTTCCTATACAATAAATGTTTCCCCTTTGTTCCCCGCCTTGTAAAGAGTCATTTCTCTACGGAGAAAGAATCCCCTTTGTGCATTCCCTGGCCCTACAGGCCACGGGGATTAAGAAGAGCCAGCTCTCTGGAGCTGTTTTCCTGGTTAGAGACATTGTTCTGGAAAGCAGGCTGGGTTTCCATGGAGACGGCTCCCGGGGCCTCGCCCTGCCCCTCTCCGCCCCGCCTGCTTGTGCTGCCTGCTGATACCCTGCCAGGCCCGATTTCTTAAGTTCCTCCCCGCACAGCACGAAAATGGCAGGGAAATTCTAAACTCTCGTTCCCAGATGGCCTCTGAGGCCGATAGGCAGAAAAAAAAATAATCCCTTGTCAGACCGTTCTGAACTGTCCTTGGAAAAAACAGCCATTAGATTGAAAGCTTGTTGAAGGCAGGAAACAATCATGAACCAATCACTGAACCAATTCTTCCCCTCTGGCTATGACCATCTTCCCCCAGCCGGAAGTAGGCTGACGGGTAGTAGGATCTGAAAAAGGGTTTATAACCCGTTGCCAGTGAGGTGGCGGGTATAGCGTCAGCTTAAATGTATGGATTTTGGAGCCAGAATCTTTGCCTGCCACTTTATAGCTGTGTAACCTTGATAAAATATGGAATCATTCCAAACTTCATTTTCCTTATCTCTAAAATGGGGACAGTAGTTCCTAACTCGGAAATGTATGGTGTGTACGTTACAATTTAAGATATGAAACACTTGGTACTGCCTGGTTTATAGTGAGTTCAGAGTGTTACGGTTATTACCGTTATTAGCCTCTCCAGCCTACTGTGTGTTCATGTGGGGGCAATTCATTGTCCCCTACCAAAAAAAAAAAAAAAAAAAACCAAATTCTAAAGAAACAAAAGCCCTAGCAGAGTCCCCAGCAGTCCAGGTCTACTATTGAATGAAATGGACATAGAAGAGTTTCATGTGTAACTTATGTGTGTAATAAACATGGAATAGAAAATGTCAGCAACATGTTTCGTGTATTCGATCTTCGCACATTAATAATGCAGAGTGGATTGTGTTCCAATTTTCCATCTATGTATCTATGGTAAAAGGAATAAAATAGCATTTTCACATCTTTCAGCTTGACCTCCTTCCTTTTCCCTTCCCCAGTCTCTCAGGAGTATTTCTGAAACCTACAGCCCTGCTGGTAATTGAGCCTGTGCGTAACTGTAAGCTCCACGCCCTGCCCCCCAGCCCGCACCAGGGCTGACTTCCAGTCAGAGAACTCCTGGGTCTGGAGGCACTTACTTGGTGCCTCTGGAAGATTCTAAACATCTTTGGACACTTAGGGGAGAGGGAATTTACCCACGCACAGTGTCCCAGCAGGCAGACCTGGACTTTTGTGTAGAACACCTAGGAATTTTTGGTGGGGAAGAGCTGTATTGGTCCGGGAGGGTTCTGAGCCGAACTTGGCCACAGGCTGTGCACACCCTCCACAGCTGCAGACCACAGTTCAGTCTACTAGATAGTGTTAGAGAAGCCATTTCGGGGTGGGACTGACAGATCTTAGGAGGTTCTGGCACCTGGGGGAGGGGAGCAGAGAACAGGATTATCATTCCATTGTTACCTAACACCGCCGTGTCTCTTAGTTGAGAAAGGCATGTACGGCTTGTATGTATTTCTGGACGCAGATGAAAAGAGCATGTTGACAGTATTGAGTATGGGTATTGCCATTTCATGCACAGGGCTGAAGGATGTCTGATAATCAGGTGTTCGAGTGCCACTTGTATATGGGGCGCTCCCACGACGCCTATGTGCAGTGTATTTTGAGGTTGTGCAATCATACAGCAAAGCTGTTGGAAAGGTGGTGTGAACTGCAGGGTGTGAAGTGCTGTTCCCTCTTCTTCAGACCCTCTCGCACATCCTCCCCCCACCAGGCACACAAATTAAACCACACGAGACACAGAAGCCTCCCCTCCCCCAACATTGCAGCCAGCTTTCTCTGAAAACTGATACCCTGAGGCCCTCTTTCCCTTACCAGCCACAATTAGGAGCAGCAAGACAGAAAATGCGGACTGGATTCTGGCACAGAGACAGTGCTGTGTGATTTCTCTTTCTGAAAGAGGCCACTGTCCGTGTTCCAGGCCTCATATTTTATCTGACTTCGTCACTACCGGAAACAGCTTTAGGCTCCAGCGAGTCCAGGCCAAATCCAGTTCTTTCTGTGAAGTCCATGCTGGATTTTCTGTTTCACCGTAGTGAAGTCTCAGCCGAGGCTGTTGTTCTCAATCCAGCTCAGAAACTGGCTCAAACCGCCCTGAACCGGATTTGGTGGCTGTTGAGACATAGTTTCTGCCTCTTTGTTCGGGCGGATCCGGCCTCTCTCGCGCTTCGGTTTCCCTCCCTCCTGTTTTCCCAGAGTCATCTACAGCCATTCCCCTCCCCCGGCCTCTCCAGTTTGACTTTTTTTTTTTTTTTTTTTTTTATACCCTTCTCTGGGCCAAGACCCCATAAAGCAGATTAAATTCTTTAATAAAAAAGTGGATTTAGATTGTAAACCTTTTGCTTTTATCCCACTAAGTTCTGCTTTCCTCAAAGTTGTTATCTATAACCAGTTGACATGGTGCCCTTAAAATCTTGGCTGTCATCCTAACCTAGAAAGAACTTTTAATTTTCACTCTGGATGGGAATAACTTTAAATTTCCCATCAAAGACTGAAGGGCTTGGGTGCAGTACATCGTTCATTTCCATTTTGTAACCGTATTTAAATGAAAATAATTCATTTATTTGCTGAAAAATGACACAGCGTAGAATGTTTAAACAGTCATCTCTACTGGCTGGTCTATTGCAATTGTGCAATTACTAGAGGAAGAACTAAAGAATTGAGACGTTTTTGGTTTTCGAACCTGTGATTGTAACCCTGAATCCGATTCTGTGAATTGCACAGGGAGGCAGGCTGTTGGTGGAATGCCTGGGGACCATTCCTGACGCAATGCCGGTGGACGCACAACTGGGAATGTGATGAAACGAGAAGGCTACAGCAGGCCTGGGCTTTGCAGGCTCTCTTTACAGAAAATGGGAGCATTTTTTACGTTTTGGAACCAGATAGAGGCGACGGTTCCATAACCCTGGGAATGAGGTAAATGCCACTTCATCGTACACTTTAAAAAGGCTCGTTTTCTGGTATGTGGATTTTGCCTCAATTAAAAATAGGGGCTTTGTTTCAAGAATTCCTCATTTTCCTTTTGTGTTTTTTTAAAATTCAGAGAAGAGACATAATAAGCAACACTCATCTGGGTGTGGCTTCGTTGGGTGCTTCACGACTCTCCGGTCTCCCTCTGCTGGCCAAACTGCGCAACGTGTCACCATGTCCCAAGGCCTCTTGAGAATGTCTCAATTTTATGTCGAAGCACAAATGCAGAGCTACGTTACTAAGAATCACTCTCCAAACCTGGCTTCATGTGCATTTTATGTGTGCAATGTACTGAAAAAAGAATCACAGATGTTTTGCTTCTATGATGTTACGTAGGATTAATTATGTATTAACGATTTAAAATTTGCCCCTAAGTCTCAAAACAGAAGCAAAACTGTTTGCATTTCCCCTGGCTTTCAAACTTGAGTAAAATTGCTCATTTAAGTGTTTAGTTTCAGTAGAGCATAAACCCCTGGAAAAAAATCAATTACAACAGTAGATCCGGAAAAGCTATTTTTGTACGAAAGAGGGGAGTCTAGTGAGTTAGCACACTCTGCAGGATGTGGGTGCAGGTTTGGGCTAAGATAGTCTTCAAAATGTATGTTAAAAAGACGTGAATTCGTCATTTGAATTTGTTTTTGTGAGATTTAAAAGTCATGAATTATTGTGGGAAGGCACACCGTATATGCTGTATGGGATTTTCCAAAATGTTCAGTAAAGGGGATTCAAGAGGAGTGGAGGTCAAGTAATCCACACTGGCCCTCTGATCGTAAGGGTTGCTTTTATTTTAGGACCTCGGCATCTTTCACTCCACATGCTTGAAATCTCTGCCCTTTATCCCTTCCTCCTTGTACTGCCTCTCCAGCTCCTCCACCCTCTGGTCAAGCCTTGCCTGCCTCAGAGGCTTCCTAAACACTTGGTCCAAAGTAGATTCCTTATACCTTCTTATCGTCTTACATGGCAACCTCTTTTTTTCTGTGATAGTATCACTGTAATTTAGAATTACAGTGTATTTGTTTTCTTGTATATTGGCTCTCCCCCTTCACACCCAACTAGCTTTCTAAGTCCTCTAAGTCCATGTCTGTCTGATCAAAACTGCATAACTAGCATAGGACCTGGCAAAATGTTAGCAAGGAGCAAATATTTGTTGAACAGATGAGTTAAATTCAAATATTATTTCTCTGGTCCCAATCCACTACTTTCTGGATTCTTCTTTTATACCATATAGTTCTTTTAAGATTCTCAGTCTGTTTTCTTACTCTCTTGTGAACTTTCAGGAACAACTGTTTTTCCAAGGTTCCTCTTTACATAATGAGGGCTACTGAGTAGAATGGAATCTTTACAACTTCTGGGGGGTACCAGAACAGACGCCCAGAAAGGGGTTACCGTGGCCATTACTGGCACTTCAGACAAGGGCAAGCCTCAAACAGGGAGGTCTGTGGCAACCTTACCCCACGTCTGGAGCTGAGGGGATGGGGGAGCTGAGAACAAAGAGAGGAAAGAAAAGTGGCTGGGAAACAGGCGGGGAGCATGGTCTTCTTGTCACATCTTCCTCAAGGGTTGGTGGGGTAGAGAGTCGGCGGTGGCCCATCTGGCCAGGTCCCGCTGCCCTCAGAAGAGGCCACAGTACTTCAGGTAGTTCTTGATGATGATATCATACCCTAACTACGTTCTTGGTGTCGGTGGCGCAGTGACGTGTGTGTAAATTTCCTTGGTGTCTTTGAGCTTGTTCAGGCCCTCAAACTTAACTCTGGATGTAGCTGGCTGCCTCATCATATTTGTGGGTCCCTGTGTACTCAGGGAAGCAGATGGTCAGGGGCTGTGTGTGATCTTGTCCTTGAACAGGTCCTTCTTGTTGAGGAAGTGGATGATGGACGTATCTGTGAACCATTTGTTGCAGATGGCTATCAAATAGCTTTTATCCCCCACAAAAAGATACACTGGCCAGGTGTAATCCCAGCACTTTGGGAACCCGAGGAGGGTGGATCACAAGGTCAGGAGTTGAAGACCAGCCTGGCCAAGATGGTGAAACCCCATCTCTACTAAAAATACAAAAATTAGCCAGGCATGGTGGTGGGTGCCTGAAATCCCAGGTACTGGGGAGGCTGAGGCAGCGAATTGCTTAAACCAGGGAGGCGGAGGTTGCAGTGAGCCAAGATTGTACCACTGCATTCCAGCCTGGGTGACAGAGAGAGACTGTTTAAAAAAAAAAAAGAAAAAAAGCAAAAAGAAAAAGTATCCTTGCTGGGCAAGGTGGCTCACACCTGTAATCTCAGCACTTTAGGAGGCTGAGGCGGGTGGATCACTTGAGGTCAGGAGTTTGAGACCAGCCTAGTCAACATAGAGAAATCCTGCCTCTATTAAAAACATGAAAATTAGCTGGGCCTGGTGTCAGGTGCCTGTAATCCCAGTTACTTGAAAGGCTGATGCAGGAGAATCCCTTCAACCTGGGAGGCAGAGGTTGCAGTGAGCTGGGATCATGTCACTACACTCCAGCCTGGGTGACAGATCAAGACTCCATCTAAAACAAAACAAAACAAAAACCGTTATTCTACTCCGGGCAGGAAACTCATCTAAATAGAAGTTTAAATGCCACAGAATTTCAAGTAGGCAATTTGCATTTCTGAGAATCTTCAGATGGGAGAGAGAAGAGAGAAAGAGGTCACAAATTCACTGGATTTCAGCCCAACTCAGGAGTAATGTCCCAGCTAACTGCAGCCTCGACTTCTGGGCTCAAGTGATCCTCTCACCTCAGCCTCCAGAGTAGCTGGGACTATAGTCATTCACCACCACACTTGGCTATTTTTCCTATTTAACTTTTTTTTTTTTTTTTTTTTTTTTTTTTTTTTTTTTTTTTGAGACAGAGTCTCACTCTGTTGCCCAGGATGGAGTGTAGTGGCACGATCTTGGCTCACTGTAACCTTTACCTCCGTGGTTCAAGCAATTCTTCTGCCTCAGATTCCCGAGTAGCTGTGATTACAGGTGCCTACCTGTAGGCACCTTCCACCCAGCCTGGCTAATTTTTATATATTTAGTAGAGACAAAGTTTCGTTATGGACCAGGCTGGTCTCGAACTCCTGACCTCAAATGATGCACCTGCCTGGGCCTCCCAAAGTGCTGGGATTACACTCACAAGCCACCGTGCCCAGCCTATTTTATTTTATTTTTCACAGAGACAGGTTCTCTCTGTGTTGCTCTGGCTGCTCTTAAACTCCTGGCTTCAAGCGACCCACCTACCTCTGCCTCCCCAGGTGCTGGAATAATAGGCATACACCACTGCACACTGCCTGGAGCATTTATTTGCCTAGGCAAATTAGCTGTTCTAAAGGCTACGCTAGGTGTTGGAGGACTTTTGAGACACAGCTTTACTGTGTATTTATTGAAAGGTTTTGATTGACTGATGGTTGTGAGACTGGTAGGATTTCCCTGACTACAGAATTCTGTGACTTTCACTTCTTTTAACTGGTACAATTTAACTGGTAATCAGTAGTTGAGAGATTGAATATTGAGGTCAGAAAAACTCAAAAGCTCTGAAGCTGTGGTTTTCTCATCTATTTTTTCATCTGTAAAAAGATATCTATAAAGTAACAATCATTATAATAGCAATTATAGAGCAATTACTTTGTGACAGTTTACTGTTATGAAATATATGTTTATATATAGTTTGTATAAACAACATTGTATATATAAACAGTTATCCTCATAGCAACCCTTTGGAGAAGGTACCATTGTTTCCATTTTATTTTTATTTTTTTATAGGCAGAATCTCTCTCTGTTGCTCAAGCTGAAATACAGTGGCGCAATTATAGCTCACTGTGGCTTTGAACTCCTGGGCTCAAGTGAGTGATCTTCCTGCCTCAGTCTTCAGAGTAGCTCAAACTGCAGGCGTGTACCATTGCTTCCAGCAAATTTTTAAATTTTTAGTAGAAATGAAGTCTTGCTGTGTTGCCCAGGCTGGTTTTGAACTCCTTGGCTCAAGGGATCCTCTTGCCTCTGCCTCCCAAAGTGCTAGGATTACAGGCGTGAGCCACTGTTCCTGGCCCATTGCTCCCATTTTCTGCTGGGGTCAAGGAGACACAGAGAAGTTAGGTAACTTGCCAAGGTCGCACAGCTAGTAGAAGGCAGAACACAAACACAAACCCAGGATATTTGAGTCTGTGCTTTAAAAATCCTTGTGCTAATTACCTGACACAAGGTAAGTGTTGATAAATCTTAGTTTCTTTTTATATCCTCCCTTGAACTTTCATGAAAAATGGCTAGAATTTCCTCAAAGTATCTTAATAAAAAATTTGAATCTTCCAAGCCTCTTGCTTTTTCAGATGAGGAAACGGAACTCCAAAGAGCCTGAACCATGTGTTCAGGACGGGACTAGATCCTAGCTCTCCTGCCTCATCTGGGAAGGAATTGTTCTCCATATTATTGTGTTCCAACTACTTCATTCCTTAAGTATGGTTTTGTTGTTGTTTTTGTACCATTTTTGAAAAGAAAGGAAAAAAATTTGCTTTCTGAATCGCGCTCTTGTCTCCAACTTATTTTCTGCAGTTAAATAACACTTGCCACACTAACAGATGTAACTAAACGGAACGTTCTGCTTCTCTACCATAGTGTGCAAAGGGAGCGAGCAAGAGTTTATCACTGCCAAAGTGAGGAGATGAAGACAAGTTGGCACTCATATTTTTCTCTTTTCCATCTTCATTCCTTCCATCCTTGTTTCTGGCTCTTGCCCTCTCTCCCCTTACCTGGATTAGGAGTATGGGGCTATTGCTCGTGTCATGCTAATAAAAATTCAGAGATAGGCTAATAAGATATACTACCCAGAGATACGGTAATAAGCTAGGGTGTCAGTAGCCGCTGCCTAGTCTTTTTTTTTTTTGAGACAGGGCCTCGCTCTGTCACTCAGGCTGCAGAGTAGTGGCATGATTAAGGCTCACTGAAGCCTCGACCTCCTGGGCTCAAGCAAATCTTCTACCTCAGCCTCCCTAGTAGCTGACTACAGGCACATGCCACCATGCCAAGCTAATTTTTGATTTTCAGTAGAGATGGGATCTGCATGTGTTGCCCAGGCTGATCTAAAACTCTTGGGCTCAAATGATCCTCCTGCCTCAGCCTCCCAAAGTGTTAGATTACAGGTGTGCCCAGCTTCACTGCCTAGTCTTTTCTTGATCCTGAATGAAAACAGAGAAAGCCCCAAATTCCTGTCTTTATTGTGTCATTATCTCCATACATGCCTTTGCATAATTTAGTTAAACTGTACTAGGCACCCATAATTTTCTCACCTTTGTATGAAATACTATCTTTCCTATTAACCTCTGTCAAGGAATTTTGGCTTGGTCATGAAAAAGTACAGTGACAGTGACAACGTTCAAGAGATCATGGTGTTTTGCTTTATTTTTTTTGGCTTAAATAAAGAAAAATTCTCAGAAGTATCACCTATATGTCTGTAGTTGCAAAAGTACAACATAGCTTTACGGTCTTTGAATAGCACTTTTCTCAAAGGCCTCATGATTTTGGAACCTATAGCTAAATAATATATTTGATAATCTTGACACATCTATTACACAAATATGAAAGGAAAAGAAGATTACCACAGTAAACAACTACGGTTTTCTTTTCTTTTTCTTTTTTTTTTTTTTTTTTGAGACGGAGTTTCGCTCTTGTTACCCAGGCTGGAGTGCAATGGCGCAATCTCGGCTCACTGCAACCTCCGCCTCCTGGATTCAGGCAATTCTCCTGCCTCAGCCTCCTGAGTAGCTGGGATTACAGGCATGCGCCACCATGCCCAGCTAATTTTTTGTATTTTTAGTAGAGACGGGGTTTCACTATGTTGACCAGGATGGTCTCGATCTCTTGACCTCGTGATCCACCCGCCTCGGCCTCCCAAAGTGCTGGGATTACAGGCTTGAGCCACCGCGCCTGGCCACAACTACGGTTTTCAAAAGAGAAGAAAGTGTGCTTGCTTCAGCAGCACGTATACTGAAATTGGAGTCATAGAGAGATGATTAGCATGGTCTCTCTGCAGGGATGACATGTACATTTGTGAAGCATTCCATATTTTTTAAAAAAAAAGAGAGAGAAAGAAGTTTGAGGTGGTCATTAGAATAGAGTTCCTCTCTCTCTCTCTTTATTGCTTTAGCTGAAACGTTTTGGGATGGTTTGGGGACCTTGGGTATTGATGGCCTTAGATGTTGAATAATCAGAGGGCTTTGTTTGCTAGGCTTAGAGTTTTTAAAGCAATACAACTTACTTATAACGTTAGCAGTTTTTTGTTTTCTATTCACATTCCCCAAGGTTATAACCAAACCAGAATTCTTGTTTTTTCCCTTCCTTCCTTCCTTCCCTCCTTCCTTCCTTCCTTCCTTTCCTTTTTCTTCCTTTCTTCTCTCCTTCCCTCCCTCCCACCTCCTGGGTTCAAGTGATTCTCCTGCCTCAGCCTCCCGAGTAGCTGGAACTACAGGTGCCCATCACTATGGCCAGCTAATTTTTTGTATTTTTAGTAGAGACGGGGTTTTGCCATGTTGGCCAGGCTGGTCTTGAATTCCTGGCCTCATGATTCATCTGCCTGGGCCTCTCAAAGTGCTATGATTACAGGCGTGAGCCACCACATCTGGCCTATCTTCTTTATTTTTTATTTATTTTTATTTTTTAAACATGGGGTTTCACCATGTTGGTCAGGCTGGTCTTGAACTCCCGACCTCAGGTGATCTGCCCGCCTTGGCCTCCAAAGTGCTTGGATTACAGGCGTGAGCCACCATGCCTGGCCCTGTCTTCGTTCTTAGAACAAACTTTGGTGGTTGGGCCGTCCACTACTTGGTAGCTTGATGACCTCTAAAATGGCCCTATTCGAGGTGGAGAGGCAGAGTGAGACAGTCCCTTCTTTTCTGCCCACATTTTTCTGACTGGCGCTTTGTAAGGAGAACAATTGTCCCCTTTGTCATCCAGGATATGAATAGCAGGAAGTGACTGGGAGTGATCTGTGGGTATCAGTATCCTGGCCTCCTTTATCTTATCTTTGGATATAGAATTTGGACATTCCAATCTTAGAAAGCTAAAACTGATTCTTGGCCATCTTGGATTATTAACTGTAGGCAAAATTGTGTTTTTATATTTTCTATTTTTAGACCAACCAGGTTCAAACAAAGTTTGTCTCTTTCTTGTTGGACTTTACTAAAAAGTAAACATTTCAACATAATGAATATTCTATCAAGTCTCCAAACATCCAGACTTGTTTGTTTAATACATGAAGAGTCCTAATATAAAACAGGCAGCAATCTAACCAGGTGTTTTTCTACCAAAAACCAGGAATTGATCATCATTCCTGACCGGGAAGTGGGGAAATTCTCAATACCTTGTGCCTCACCTCAGTTAGCCAATTCCACGTTTTAGGGGCTATTATTGTTATTATTTATTTGTGACAGAGTCTCACTCTGTCACCCAGGCTGGAGTTTGCAATGCTGCAATCTTGGCACACTGCAGCCTGCGCCTCCCAGGTTCAAGCGCTTCTATGCCTCAGCCTCCTGAGTAGCTGGGACTACAGGAGTGTGCCACCACACCCAGCTAATTTTTGTAATTTTTTAGTTTTTGGTAGAGATGGGGTTTCACCACGTTGGCCAGTCTGGTCTCGAACTCCTGACCTTGGGTGATCCACCCTCCTTGGCCTCCCAAAGCGCTGGGATTACAGGCATGAGCCACCACACCCAGTATCACCTCTTTGAAGGCTCTATCTCCAAGTGCACTCACATTGGGGGTTAGTGCTTCAACATATGAATTTTGAGGAAGCACAATTTAGTCTGTAATAGCACCATTTTCAGATGCATTTGGATTCAAGACCAAAATGAAGTCATTGATACTCTGTCCAATCCTTATCATGTTAAATAGGCTTCATGTGCTGGCCTTTCATAGCTTTAAATTATAATCTTATTATTTAATAACTCCAATGCAAAGACATCTTTTTCTCAGTGATTCTAGCAAAATATTCTGCAGTTGCTCCCAATGGCCTGGGTGGAACATATGCATATCTTTGGACTAATCACTAGATCCAGGGAAATGGGATATGTTGGTTTTTCGTTACTGGGTGATATGTCCACTCCTGGACCTAGGATGGGGGTGAAGTGTTCCACTTGAAACACAGGAACTCAGAATAGGTAAGAGGATGTTTCTCCAAAGGAAAATTAAGGTGTTGCTATGAAGAGAATAAGGAACAGATGATGGCAGGCAAAATGCAACAAATAGGCCGGGCGCGGTGGCTCAATCCTGTAATCCCAGCACTTTGGGAGGCCGAGGCGGGTGGATCACGAGGTCAAGAGATCGAGACCATCCTAGTCAACAAGGTGAAACCCCGTCTCTACTAAAAATACAAAAAATTAGCTGGGCATGGTGGCACGTGCCTGTAATCCCAGCTACTCAGGAGGCTGAGGCAGGAGAATTGCCTGAACCCAGGAGGCGGAGGTTGCGGTGAGCCGAGATCGCGCCATTGCACTCCAGCCTGGGTAACAAGAGGGAAACTCCGCCTCAAAAAAAAAAAAAAAAAAAAAAATGCAACAAATACTACCTCCTGATGTCTAAATGTTCTTCTAATGCCAATATGCTGTGCTTTAATCTTGAGTCACTGAATATCTTGAGCAATACTGGCCCATTGTTTTCTAGGACAGTGCTGGTATTGTTTATAAAATTCAGTATCTTTCCATAATGTCTGGAAGAGTAAAAGAAAAATATTAGGATTTTGAATTACAGAAGTGTATTAAAGTACATTTCTCTACTAAAAATGCTAAATTGGCTGGGCATGGTGCCTCACGCCTGTAATCCCAGCACTCTGGGAGGCTAAGGCTGGTGGATCACCTGAAGTCAGGAGTTCAAGAGCAGCCGGGCCAACATTGCAAAAACCCGTCTCTACTAAAAATAAAAAATTAACCAGGCATGGTGGCGGTGTCTGTAGTCCCAGCTACACGGGAGGCTGAGGCAGGAGAATCTCTTGAACCTGGGAGGCAGAGGATGCTGTGGGCCAAGATTGCACCACTGCACTCTAGCCTGAGACACAGAGCAAGACTCTGTCTCAAAAAAAAAAAAAAAAAAAAAGGGATGCTGAATTGGACCCCCAAGGAACTGTGCACCAGCCATCATCTTAAGAAGTGCAAAGTTGGCCGGGCGCGGTGGCTCACACCTGTAATCCCAGCGTTTTGGGAGGCCGAGGCAGGTGGATCACCTGAGGTCAGGAGTTCGAGACCATCCTGACCAACATGTTGAAACCCCATCTCTACTAAAAATACAAAAATTGTCTGGTTGTGGTGGCAAACGCCTGTTATTGCAGCTACTTAGGAGGCTGAGGCAGGTGAATCACTTGAACCCGAGAGGCAGAGGTTGCAGTGAGTTGAGATTGTGCCACTGCACTCCAGCCTGGGCAACAAAACGAGACTCCATCTAAAAAAAAAAGTGCAAAGTTGAACTTCACTGCAAATGATTATTCTGAGAGGTTTCTTTTCTTTTCTTTTCTTTTCTTTTTTTTTTTTTTTTTTTTTTTTTTTTTTTGAGACAGAGTCTCATTCTGTGGCCCAGGCTGGATGGAGTGCAGTGGTGCAATCTTGGCTCACTGCAACCTTCACCTCCCGGGTTCAAACGCTTCTCCTGCCTCAGCCTCCAGAGTAGCTGGGATTACAGGTATGCACTAGCATGCCTGGCTAATTTGTGTAGTTTTAGTGGAGATGGTGTTTCACCATGTTGGCCAGGCTGGTCTTGAACTCCTGACCTCAGGTGATCTACCCACCTCGGCCTCCTAAAGTGCTGGGATTACAGGTGTGAGCCACCTTGCCTGGCTGAGAAGTTTCTTTCCTAACATGGTTCTCTACTGATAGCCATAAAAATAGATTCTATAAACCTACAAATAGCTACCTAAATAGAATACTAACCCTCATATAGGGAAGAACAATGAATTTATTTATTAATTAGAATATATTGATGTTTATGGTATATTAATAATTTTTCTGAAAAATCTCTGTGTTCATTTATAGGTAAATGTTTAACATTTTTGTGCTGCTCTTTCTTTCTTTCTTTCTTTTTTTTTTTTTTTACAGCTTCGAAAGCATGGGAGTGTCACAGCAAGGAGGCCCTGAGACACAGGGCCTAGGAGAGCATTCTGTGGATATTTGCTACTTCGTTTATTTGTTTTGCGAAACTGTACCCTATTGCAGGAGTCTTTTGTTTTCCTGCTGTTCATGGAAGTACCACCAATGTTCATTAAAATTCAGGAACTGTCTGTGCATGATGGCTCGCACCTCTAATCCCAGCACTTTGAAAGGCTGAGGTAGGCAGATCACCTGAGGTCGGGAGTTTGAGACCAGCCTGACCAACATGGAGAAACCCTGTCTCTACTAAAAATACAAAATTACCTGGGCGTGGTGGTACATGCCTGTAATCCCAGCTACTCAGGAGGCTGAGGCAGGAGAATTGCTTGAATCCAGGAGGAGGAGATTGTGGTGAGCTGAGTTCGTGCCATTCCACTCCAGCCTGGGCAACAAGAGCAAAACTCCATCATCTTAAAAAAAAAAAAAAAAAAAAAATTCAGGAACCAGGATATAGTTTTGTTTGTTTGTTTGTTTTGCACTTGCGTTGTCACTAGGATAAGCTATGAGATAAAGGTGGAAAAGGCCAGGCATCGTAGCTCATACCTGTAATTCCAGCCCTTTGGGAGGCCAACGGCTCAAACTTGAGCCCAGAAGTTTGAGACCAGACTGGGCAACATGGTAAGACCCCATCTCTAGAAATAAAAAGAGATAGAAGTGCAGTGGTTCTGAGGACTACAGGTTATATGGTCCCATGTCCTGGCAGTGGTTTATAAAGTGTAGGATGCCCCACTTCCTGTCATCTGGCATGAGCTGTAAGTTTCATGCAGTATTCTCTTTTCCTCAGTTGTGAATTTAACCTCTAATCTTGTCATTCATTTATGCATTGTCACTATCTTTCTTGTCTCTACATGACCAAGGATAAGAGGTATGTCTCGAGTAAAATGGAGCCCACCACCTGCTAATTAAATTTTAGAAAATGAATTAATATTATTTTGAGGATTATTTGTTCCTATTTTCTTTGTCTATACTAACAAGATGGTTAACTTCTTTTCTTTTTTTTTTTTTTTTTTTGAGACGGAGTCTTACTCTGTCACCCAGGCTGGAATACAGTGGGGCAATCTTGGCTCACTGCAATCTCTGCCTCCCAAGTTCAAGCGATTCTCCTGCCTCAGCCTCCTGAAGATGGTTAACTTCTATTGGACAGAAATGAAATTTGGCATGGCACCTTAAATGCTATCTGTGAATGGAAATGACGGACAATGCACTGTTAATATTCTGTTTACCTCTAGAAATTAAGACTAGAGGTTAGGCTGAATGCGTGACTCATGCCTGTACTCCCAGCACTTAGGGAGGCAGAGGCTGGAGGAGAGCTTGAGCCCAGGAGTTTGAGAGCTGCCGGGGCAATATAGCAAGACCTTGTTCCCCACAAAAAGAAAAAAAAAAGGCCGGGCGCGGTGGCTCAAGCCTGTAATCCCAGCACTTTGGGAGGCCGAGGCGGGTGGATCACGAGGTCGAGAGATCGAGACCATCCTGGTCAACATGGTGAAACCCCGTCTGTACTAAAAATACAAAAAATTAGCCGGGCATGGTGGCACGTGCCTGTAATCCCAGCCACTCAGGAGGCCGAGGCAGGAGAATTGCCTGAACCCAGGAGGCGGAGGTTGCGGTGAGCCGAGATCGCGCCATTGCACTCCAGCCTGGGTAACAAGAGCGAAACTCCGTCTCAAAAAAAAAAAAAAAAAAAAAAAAAAAAGAAAAAAAAAAAAAGACTAGTAGGATGCCATGGAAAGTTGGAAGCACTATTTATTTACTTATTTGTTGTAAATACAATAATTTACTTATAACTTACTTATTACTCTGTCACCCAGGCTGGAGTGCAGTGGCATGATCTCAGCTCACTGCAACCTCTGCTTCCCAGGCTCCAGTGATCTTCCCACCTCAGCCTCCTGAGTAGCTGGGACCACAGGAACAGCCGCCACACCTGGCTAATTTTTTAGTTTTTGTAGAGATGGGGTTTCACCATGTGGCCCAGGCCGTTCTCAACCTCCTGGGCTCAAGTGATCTGCCAAAGTGCTGAGATTACTTATAGTTGTGAGCCATTGCGCCCAGCTGGAGGTATCTTTTATGTTATAAAAGAAACTTTTCCATTTATGTATCGTTTATACTGACAAAAAAGTACGTACATTTTAAGTATATAGAGCAATGGTTTTATGAATTTTGGCAAGAGGAACACAGGAATTTTGACCAACCCCAAGTCAGGAAATTGAAGACTGATACAACCCCATGCTCCCTTTGGGTTCCTGCCAGTCACTACTTCCTCTTTCCCAAAAGCAAACAACTATTCTGAACATTGACAGCATAGGTAATTCGGCCTGTTTTGGAATTTACTATGAACTTTATTCTTTGGACCTGGCTTTTTCCGCTCAATATTATATTTGTGAGAATCATCTGTAATGTTCACATATTCATTGCTATATAGTTTTGCATTATAACCCCCACTTATGTTTTCATTGTTTCCAGTTTTTAGGTTTATTTTTTTGAAACGGAGTCTCGCTCTGTCGCCCAGGCTGGAATGCAGTGGCGCCATCTCAGCTCGCTGCAGTATCCACCTTCCAGGTTCAAGCAATTCTCCTGCCTCAACTTCCCAAGCACTTGGGATTACAGGTGTGTGCCACTACATCTGGCTAAGTTTTGTATTTTTAGTAGAGACGGGGTTTCACCGTGTTGGCCAGGCTGGTCTCAAACTCCTGACCTCATATGATCCACCTGCCTTGGCTTCCCAAAGTGCTGGGATTACAGGTATGAGCCCCTGCTCCTGGGCCCAGTTTTTAGTTTTTAGTTTGTTTTTTTTTTTTTTTTTTTTAGGACAGTGTTTCACCATGTTGGTCAGGCTGGTCTTGAACTCCCAACCTCATGTGATCTGCCCACCTTGGCCTCCAGAGTGCTTGGATTACAGGTGCCAGTTTTTAGTTTTTACGAACAATGTTCCTAGGAACAATTTTTCATTATTTTATCTTATGCACTATACTAAGGTTTTTTTTTTTTTTTTTTTTTTGTTAAAAGTAAAACGATGAAGATGATTTAATTAAAAGAAAACAAAGCCAAGTGCAGTGGCTTATGCCTGTAATCCCAGCACTTTGGGAGGCTGAGGTGGGTGGATCACTTGAAGTCAGGAGTTCGAGACCAGCCCGGCCAACATAGTGAAACATCGTCTCTACTAAAAATACAAAAATTAGCTGGGTGTGGTGGTGGGCACCTGTAATCCCAACTGCTCAGGAGGCTGAGGCAGCAGAATTGCTTGAATTTGGAAGGTGGAAATTGCAGTGAGCTGAAATTGCACCACTGCACTCCAGCCTGAGCAACAAAGCAAGGCTGTCTCAAAAAAAAAAAAAAAAAAAGGGAATAAAATCATTAATAAGGATTTCTCCATATCCCTATGACTACCCATTCTTCTTAGTCTTTTTCATTTCCTCTTTCTCCCACTTCCCAAATGTGTTTACAACTTTAAGATTGAGTCTTAACCTCTGTTGCTTTTTTCTTCATATTAGTTCCTTTACACAATTACTGCTGTGATGGGTTTCAGGTTGTTTCTATATAAATGACCCAAATCAGCGTCCCTTCCCCAACCCCACTCTCATACTCATTTCTTAGTCCTTAAGCCCCACGTTTCATTTCAGTCACCTTTCCTACTTATTACACTAAGCTAGTACTAACCCTAACCCTACGCTTTATACCCAGCTTAATGGTAAAAGGCAAATACTTTTTTTATGTGAGGATCCCTGTCCATATAAACAATTTGAGTCACTCAGAATCAGTGGTTCAATCTTGTGAGATCCCACAAAATAATATTGCTCTTACTAGACACCTTTCTAGAAGTAGGCTGGGTACAGCCACAGCATAAGCATGGGTCTGGGAGCTCCTCTGGACATCTGGGAACCCCTCTTGGGGGAGAGTAGAAGAGGGACCAAATGACAGGTAGGGTGTTGTAGAGTGCCCTGAAGGGATGAAATGAACATGAGGGCACTGTCACCTTGCCTTGTTTCAGGCACTAGAAGAGACTTGCAACTATTTGAGAAAGGCACTCCAAAGCATGGGGATCAGAGAGAGGAGGCCCTGAGGCCCAAAGCCTAGGAGAGGATTCTACTGTCTAAGGACAGTATGGTCTTCTTATTACTGCCTTCAGGGTAAAGTCCAATCTTCTGTAACCTTTTAATTCCTCTGCAATCTGGCATAATTCTCTAATATTTATGGAGGAAAGACTTTGCTTCAATGGGATGCTAGAGCCAGCTTTCACTGGCTCCCAAGAGGCAATCATGTGCATTTCTTCCCAAGTTCATGTTTAGTGATGTCACATTGGTAGCTTGAAACTTGCCATAGTGGCTTATTGGCAAATGCTATGCATCTGTTTTTCTGGTTTAAGAGTCAGTTAAACATAGCCATACGTCACTGCATAGATTACTGCTGAAGAAATGTCTTTTTTTTTTTTTTTTTTTGAAGTTTCGCTCTTATCACCCAGGCTGGAATGCAGTGGTGCAATCTTCGCTCACTGCATCCTCCACCTCCCAGATTTAAGAGATTCTCCTGCCTCAGCCTCCTGAGTAGCTGGGATTACATGTGCTGCCTGGCTAATTTTTTGCATTTTTAGTAGAGATGGGGTTTTGCCACATTGGGCAGTCTGGTCTTGAACGCCTGACCTCAGGTGATCCACCTGTCTGGGCCTACCAAAGTGCTGGGATTGCAGGCGTGAGACACCACACCCAGCCTGGAATGTCTTCTTACTAGAGTGACAGAGGTTTTACTAAGGTTCCCAAGAAAAGGTTGTTTTCAAAGTGTTTCCTGGTCAGAATTTTTTGGAACTGAAGAATTTGAAGGGAGAGTAAGAAAATTTACTAGAAAAGGATAGAATTCTAGAAAGGTCTTATTTATTTATTTATTTGAGATGGAGTCTTGCTTTGTTGGCTAGGCTGGAGTGCAATGGTGCAATCTTGGTCACTGTAACTCAGCCTCCTGGGTTCAAGTGATTCTCCTGCCTCAGCCATCCAAGCAGCTGGGACTACAGGTGCAGGCCATCATGCTGGGCAAATTTTTTTTTTTTTTCGAGATGGTGTTTCTCTTTGTCTCTCAGGCTGGAGTGCAGTGACAGATCTCGGCTCACTGCAACCCCCACCTCCCAGGTTCAAGCGATTCTCCTGCCTCAGCCTCCTGAATAGCTGGGACTGCAGGCACATTCCACCAATGCTGGGCTAATTTTTGTATTTGTAGTAGAGATGGGGTTTTACTATGTTGGCCAGGCTGGTCTCAAACTCCTGGGCTCAACTTAATTTACCCACTTTGGCTTCTCAAAGTGCTAGAATTACAGGCATGAGCCACTGTGCCTGGGCAAGGAAGGTTCCTTTATGTAAACTTAATTTAACTAAGACCTTTGGTATCAGGCAGACATGGAAAAGTTGAACATCTGTCATTATTTTTATAAATTTAGATGATTTTAATACAAAAGATTAATAAGGAAAAAACAAAATTAGATGCCAAATTTATATAAAAATATTAGTAAGTGTAATCTAGTAGTTAAAAATTGGTGCTAATGATAAAGAATACCCAATTAGGACTTATTGTAGGAATTCAAGGATAGTTCAATATCAGGGGAACTCTCAGCATAATTAATTATATTAACAAGTTTTAAAGAGGCTTAGATTTTGAAAAGGTAATTGATAAATTTCAACAGCCATTTCTAATAAAATTCTAAAGTCAATGAAATAATTGACATATTTGACCATATTAACATTAAAAACTTCTGACTGGAGCACAGTGGCTCACTCCTATAATCCTAGCACTTTGTGAGGCCAAGGTGGAAGGATTGCTTGAAGTTTTATACCAGTCTTGGCAACAAAGCAAGACCCCATCTCTACCAAAACAGAAAAATATTGCTGGATGTGGTGGCATATGCCTGTAGTCCCAGCTACTTGAGAGGGTAAGGCAAGAGAGTTGGTTGAGCCTAGGAGCTAGAGGCTGCACTGAGTTATGATTATGCCACTGCACTCTAGCCAGGGTGATGGTGAGACCCTGTCTCAAAAAATAAAACAAAAACTTCTTTTCATGAAAAGATACCAATCACAAAATGAAAATGCAATCTACAGACTGAGAGAAAATGTTTGCAATATATGTATCTTCATAGGAGTTTTTTTTTTTTTTTTTTTTTTTTAACAGGGTCCCACTCTGTTACTCAGTCTGGAGTACACTGAAATGATAATGGCTCACTATAGCCTTGAACTCTCAGGTTCAGGTGCTCCTCCTACCTCAGTCTCCTGAGTTGCTAGGACCATAGGTGTGCACCACACCCAGCTAATTTTTATTTTTTTGTTATAAAACATATTAATTAAGAAAAAATAGAGATGGGGTCTTGCTGTGTTGCCTAGGCTGGTCTTGGGCTCCTGGGCTCAAGCAGTCCTCCTACCTTGGCCTCACAAAATGCTGGGATTACAAGCATGAGCCACTGTGCCTGGCTGAGTCAGATTTAAAGAAATTCTACAAATAAGTATATAAAAGACAAAGAATCTAAAAGAAACATTGGAAAAGATTTAAATAGATAATTCACTCTTGACTAAAAGGATATTCAGTCACACTGTTTTTTTTTTTTTTTTTTTTTTTTGAGGTGAAGTCTCGCTTTGTCACCCAGGCTGGAGTGCAGTGGCATGATCTTGGCTCACTGCAACCGCTGCCTCCAGGTTCAAGCAATTCTCCTGCCTCGGCCTCCCAAGTAGCTGGGATAACAGGCATGCACCACCACACCCAGCTAGTTTTTTTTTTTGTTGTTTAAAAGACGGGATTTCACCATGTTGATCAGGCTGGTCTTGAATTCCCAACCTCAGGTGATCTGCCCACCTTGGCATCCAAAGTGCTTGGATTACAGGCATGAGCCACCACACCTGGCCCTAGTTTTTATGTTATTTGTAGAGACAGGGTTTCGCCATTTTGGCCAGGCTCATCTCAGACTACAGAACTCAAGTGATCCACCAGCCTTGGCCTCCCAAAGTGCTGGGATTACAGGTGTGAGCCATCATGCCCAGCCTCAGTCTGACTGTTAATAAATGCAAATTAAAACAATATGAGATGCCATTATATGTCCATTAGATTAGCTAGATTTCTTTGGTTCTTTTTTGTTTGTTTTGATTGCTCTGTCACACAGGCTGGAGTGCAGTGGTATAATCTCAGCTCACTACAATTTCTGCCTCTCAGGTTCAAGCGACTGTCTTGCCTCTGCCTCCCTAGCAGCTGGGATTACATGTGTGTGACACTACACCCACCTAATTTTTGTATTTTTAGTAGAGATGAGATTTTGCCATGTTGACCAGGCTGGTCTTGAACTCCTGACCTCAAGCATTCCACCCATCTCGGCCTCCCAAAGAGCTGGGATTACAGGCATGAGCCACGGTTCCTGGCTGTAGATTAGCTAAATTTCTGAAGCATGATAATGCTGTGTTAGCAAGGTTGTGAAACAACTGGATTCTTCTAGACTGATGGGAGTATAAATTGGTGCAGTTACAATTTTGCAACATCAGGGAAAACTGAAAATATGCATAACATACTAAAACATGTGCTCTTAATGAAGAGGACCCCCCCACCCCGAAAGGCTTTGTGTGAGCAACATGGCTGTTTATTTACTTGGGTGCAGGTGGGCTGAGTCCAAAAAGAGAGTCAGTGGAGCGTGGTGGGATAAGAGTTGGTTTCATAGGTTTGGGGTTGGCAGTGGAAAGTTACAGAAGTTACAGTTTAGGGTGGTTTTTGCAAGCTGGGAGGGGGTCCTAGGGTCTGGAGTCAGGAGGTTGACCAAGGTTGGTTACAAAGTCCAATTACCTTATCAATTGAGGCAGGAATAAGGAACAATAGAGTATGTCTCAAGTTAATTAGGCACCCCAGGGGTTGATCATTCTTCCTCTTTTTGTGGTCTGCCAGTCAAGACTTTCTAGTTTTGGGAGGCTGTCCAGAGGTGACGTGCGGGTCATGGGGGTCGCCATGGAGTCCATGGCACTGTCAGTCAGCCTAAAAGACCTCACATAATATATTGAACACAGCAAACCAGTGTAGTTTCTCAGATGCTTGTGACCACCTTCTTTTTTCTAATGGCATTTTCCACCTTCTAGTTTGTGCTGCTGTTGCTGCCTTTGATGGTGACCTTGCCAGACTCCCTGAGATGGGTGGAGTCTGAGTTGAAAACCTAGGATATTCACAGCACTGCTTATGTCAGGCGTCCCCAAACTTTTTACACAGGGGCCAGTTCACTGTCCCTTAGACCGTTGGAGGGTGGCCACATAACTGTGCACCAATGAAAGAGGTACCCCTTCCTGAAGTGCGGTGAGGGGGCTGGATAAATGGCCTCGGGGGGCCGCATTCGGCCCGCGGGCCGTAGTTGGGGGACGCCTGGCTTATGTCAAGCCCTAATCATAATAAATGGTCTCTCCTTTTCTAGACTTGGATAGAATGCTACACATGGGTTATGGAATTTGTCTTCCTCAGTGGCTGCCAAAAAGCCAGATGATGCAGCCCTGAATTGCAGAGGTAGGAAATGTTGTTGGCTTCTTGTGAGGTGTACTTTGATCTAGGGGAAGTAGGAGAGGGGTGGAGAGATGGGCAGTTAAGTCCCCTCTCCCTTTTTCATTCCATAGATTATGCTATGGTGTGCTTTCTCGTTCAACATTCTGGTGAAAGATTCATTTGTTGTGTGGACATGAATCTTTTACCCGAGTGACCACTATCTTTTTGTGGCTTGTTGTGATGCAGTGGCCAGCATGGTAATGCATTGCATTGCGTTGCTTTGTATCTTTTCTTGTCTCAGTTTCTCTTTTTCTTGTGTTTGCCGTCCTAGGCTTTTGCTTCCTAAATAAAGTGTCAGCATCTCAATCCTTGCCTCAGGCTTTGTTTTCTAGAGGACACAGGCCATAATATGGAGGATTATTGTTTGGAATTTCTAGTTCCAAACTATAGAGAGACTCTTACACATATGCTTTAGAAGATATTTATAAGAACGTTCAGGCCGGGCGCGGTGGCTCAAGCCTGTAATCCCAGCACTTTGGGAGGCCGAGGCGGGTGGATCACGAGGTCAAGAGATCGAGACCATCCTGGTCAACATGGTGAAAACCCGTCTCTACTAAAAATACAAAAAATTAGCTGGGCATGGTGGCGCGTGCCTGTAATCCCAGCTACTCAGGAGGCTGAGGCAGGAGAATTGCCTGAACCCAGGAGGCGGAGGTTGCGGTGAGCCGAGATTGCGCCATTGCACTCCAGCCTGGGTAACAAGAGCGAAACTCCAACTCAAAAAAAAAAAAAAAAAGAACGTTCATTCCAGCCTTGTTTGTAATAGTAAAAATTTATAAGCAATTAAATATTAGGCCAGGCGCTATGGCTCACTCCTGTAATTCCAGCACTTTGGGAGGCTGAGGTGAGGTCAGGAGTTTAAGACCAGCCTGGCCAACACAGTAAAACCTCATCTCTACTAAAAATACAAAAATTAGGCCAGGTGCGGTGGCTTATGACTGTAATCCCAGCACTTTGGGAGATAGAGGTGTGTGGATCACCTGAGGTCAGGAGCTTGACCTCAGGTGATCCACACAGCAGGTGTGGTGGCAGGTGTGGTGGCAGGTGTGGTGGCAGGTGCCTATAGTCCCAGATACTCAGGAGGCTGAGAAAGGATAATTGCTTGAACCCAGGAGGCAGAGGTTGCAGTGATCTAAGGTTGTGTCACTGCACTCCAGTCTGGGTGACAGAACCAGACTCTATCTCAAAAAAATAAAAAATAAAAAATAAAAAATAATTAGCTGGGCGTGGTAGTGTACATCTGTAATCCCAGCTACTTGGGAGGCTGAAGCATGAGAATTGCTTGAATCCAGGAGGAGGTAGAAGTTGCAGTGAGCTGAGATCTCAGCACCACACTCCAGCCTGGCAGACAAAGCATGACTCTGCCTCAAAAAAAAAAAAAAAAAAAAAGGAAAAAAGTATATATATTAGTGTAGCAATTTATACAAACAGATAGTGTACCTTGCTGAAATTGAAGACCCTGGACCTATAAGTATAACATGGAGAAATCTCAAAAACATGGAGTGGAGCAAAAAAGGAAGGGGCAGAAAAATCCACATCCCATACAACCATTTATATAAAGTGTATGAACACATAAAAGCTGTTAAAATGCACACTCTGAATGCAGAGACCGCCCCCCACCCCCACCGCAAACAGGCTTTGTGTGAGTAACATGTCTGTGTATTCACCTGGTGTGGGTAGGCTGAGTCTGAAAAGAGAGTCATTGAAGGGTGGTGGGATAGGAGTTGGTTTTATAGGTTTGGGGTAAACAGTGGAAAGTTACAGAACTTATAGTTTAGGGTGTTTTTTTGCAAGCTGGGAGGGGGTTGCAGGGTGTGGAGTCAGGAGGTTGACCAAGGTCGATTACAAAGTCCAATGGCCTTGCCAATTGAGGCGGGAATGAGAAACAATAGAAAAATGTCTCATGTTAGTTAGGCACAGCAGGGGTTGATCATTTTTCCACTTTCCAGTTACTTCGGCCTCAGTGATGTCTGTAATGCTTTGTTTTTTATTTTTTGAGATGGAGTCTTGTTCTGTCGCCTAGGCTGGAGTGCAATGGCACGATGTTGGCTCACTGCAACCTCTGCCTCCCCAGTTCAAATCCTTTGTTTCTTTCTTTTTTGAAACGAAGTTTTGCTATTTTTGTGCAGGCTGGAGTGCAGTGGCCTGATCTCAGCTTACTGCAATCTCCACCTCCCGAGTTTAAGTGACTCTCCTGCTTCAGCCTCCTGAGTAGCTGGGATTACAGGCGTGGGCCACCACACCTGGCTAGTTTTGTATTTTTAGTAGAGATGGGGTTTCACCATGTTGGCCAGGCTAGTCTTGAACTCCCAATCTCAGGTGATCTGCCCCCTTTGGCCTCCCAAATTGCTGGGATTCCAGGTGTGAGCCACCACATGTGGTGGTTTATTTCTTAAGTTGTCTGGTTGGAAAAGGTTATTCTTTATTTTTCCTCTCTAGGAAAAGGTCCTCTTCTCTCATCTATTTTGTGTCTCAGGAGGCAAAGGCTGACCTACATGACAATAGAAGAATGTCTCCTGCACCAGTGAGCTTCTTTGCTCTCTGGCTTCCAATTGGGTCCGGGTAGTAGGGAGCATCATAAGATGATGGAAGCGGGTAGAAGAGTAAAGCTGGGCTCTCATCCTTATGTTTCTCTTTTGCTTAGGTTTTTCTTATTTACTTAGTCTAATGAGCACGGAGAAAATACAGCAGACATGTACAGGTTGTTGACATGGGTATGGTGGGAGTGAGAGGTGCTGATATGAGTGAAAGGGAAGGAAAGAAGAAAAACAAAGCCAAACCCAGAAGGAAAAATAAAGGGATGTAAGGGTCAGATCTGGGCATTTATGAACGCTCTCTAGGGAATTCTGGTTTTCATCTAGACAGAAACGGCCAATGCAAACTCTTTGAGGCAGAAGGAGGCCAGCGTCGCTGGGCTGGGCGACTGAGGAGCAGGGTGGTAGGAGTAGAGGTGCGAGGTGGGGTTGGGGACACTGTAGGAAACAGGATTTGACTCTTCCTCTGATGTCTGGACTAACAAAAGCGTTTTGCTATTCTCATCCACAAATTCTCCTGTCACTTGGGAGGAGATTTCTCAAACTCTCCCCTCCCCTTCACTGCCACCCTTACGGGGTTAGTCTCACCGTGCCTGGGGCTAAGGAGTGAGGCACTTCTAACCTTCAGCATCTGCACAAAGGGCTGGTGGGTAGTTTCCAGGTCAGAACTGGAAGAACAAGTCAAATCTGGGTTGCCAGTCTAGTAGAATAAATGAAGAATGGGAGCCAAGGTATAGAGTCAAATGTAGGGCTTTAAGGAACCGGGTCAGACAGGAGGGAGGGGCAGCGGTGCCGACCAGGCGGAGGGAGGGAGGGATTCAGGAAGTGAGGCGCAGACGTGGCAGTTTAATTTATCTTCATCACAAATCTTGAAATCACTAGAGCAGCTACTTGCCCTCTTACAATCTAGACATCAATCTAGAGTTTCAATTTCCTCTTACTAGTCCTCTGTTTTTTCATTGGGAAGATATTCCCCTTGATAAAGAAAAGAGAAGTGAAATTGTTAAAATACCAATTTCCTTTGTTTCTCAACCTCGTCGCCATCTCAATCCATTCTCTTCCCACAACCATAGCAATCTTTCTAGTATGCAAATCTGATTGCGCTGGGCTTTCTCTCACATTTATAATAAAATCTAAACTTTTCCTTCTTTTTTTCGGGGGAGGAGTCAATAAACCTTCCCTAATTTTATCCCCGCCCCCTTGTAGAAAATGTTCCTGGCTTTCTCGCTTGTTCTTTTCTTCTCCTCTCTGTAGCCTTGCCATTCAAAGAGATGCTGTTTGTGGTTACAGCAGTTTTTCAACAGCGGCAGTATTTGGGGTCAGATAATTCATTTGTCATGGTTGGTTGTCTGTGCTCTGTGGGATGTTTAGCTGGATCCCTGACCTTTACCAGCAGCACTCCTCGTGACAAGCAAAAATGTTCCCAAGACATTTCGAAATCTTCCCTGGGGGCAAAATTGCCTCTGGTTAACCACTGGGGTAGGGTGTGCTGTTTCATGTCTACCCTCCCTCCCTGCCTTCCCTTCGTTTTGCAGGCGGTGGCCTTCTCCCTGTGGTTATCCTGGCAAAAGCAGGCTTCTCGCTCAGTCTCTGCCCCATCCTCCCTCCCTGGTGGGAGGGACATGTCCCTCCCCCACCTCCCAAGGTGGAGTTGGGCAGGTTGGCCCTCCCATTTACATGGCACCTTCTTATTAGAGCCAGATCAACTTGTATTCTAATTCCTTGGAGTTGAGGGATTGTTTTTTAGCCTTTTGTCTTCTGTACCCACCCAACTACCTGGCCCAGAACATTGACATCTATGTGTATCTTGAACGTTTTATGTTTGAATACTGGAAATGATTAAAACAGTTTAGAAATAACACTTCAAGGCAGATGAATTGTTTTGCCTCATAGCTGATATGACGTCTGTGATAATCTAGTTTTTAATTGGTCACTGCATGTCACATACGATATTTTGTACATGATTTGTGAATCGTTGCCTCTAGTTATTAAACTTGTTTTTGTCAGGCCGGGTGCGTAGTCCCAGCACTTTGGGACGCCAAGGTGGGAGGATCTCCTGAGCTCAGGAGTTTGAGACCAGCCTAGGCAACATAGTGAAACCCTATCTCTACAAAAAAAAAAAAAAAAAAAAAAAAAAAAAAATTAGCCAGGCGTGATGGTGCACCCTTGGAATCTCAGCTACCCCAGAGGCCAAGGCAGTCGGGTAGCTTGAGCCCGGGAGACGGAGGCTGCAGTAAGCCAAGATAGTTCCACTGCACTGCAGCCTGGGTGACAGAGCCATACCCAGATCTCAAAAGAAAAACGAAACAGATAACAAGCTAAGACACAAACACACCCATTAGCCTAGGTGTTCTTAGGCGTTAGAAAGTTTTCAGCTCCATTATAATCTGTTGTATTTTCAGTCCCATCATCTACTGAACCAACATTATGTGTCACGTGACTGTACCCTTGCATAATCACCCGCATAAAGCCATGCTATTAATTGACAGTAATTTAGTATTTCTGCATTTTTAGTTCTTTAGGACCAACTATACTTTAAAACGTTATTCCATTTAGGAAGTTCATTATCTATCAAGAACAATTGTGAAAAAGATTTTTAAACATTTGATTTTTAAATACCTTACCAATGCTGCCATCTCCTGGATGATTCTAAGCACTGTAACAATCAAAGACGCCTACAGTTCTCAATAGAGGTTTTCAAAAATAACGTGATGTATGCCTAGAAAAAGCTTTTATTTTTTTCTCCCTGTTCTTTTCACTTTTTTGGTTTAGTTGGCAAAAGGCCTGTATACGTTTTTTCTGTTTTCCCCATAAAATAGGTGACTATCTACCTGCCTTCCTAACCACCCACTGCTGGAGACAGAATGGTGTAGTAGTACTGTAGCGTAAAATGATTATGCTAAATACTTTTATTTTATTCCTCTAGACTCATATCCACCCTTCTCTACTCTGCTTTGTGTCCTAGGAGGCAGAAACTGACCTACATAGAGTGCATCAAGAAGCGATCTTGACTTTTAGCTTCAAATTGGATCTGGGCAATGGGAAGCACTCGAAGGAGATTAAAGGGGAAGAAGACAGTAGAGCTGGAGTGTTTCTTCCCCCAGCTCCCTTCCTATGAGATCAGAGGGGTCTGTCCCTTAACTGAAGGTCATATCTCCCCACAACAGCCCTTACCAAAATAGCTCATTCTATCTTAGGGAAGGAGTATTTACGTCCTCCCTTTGTCGTTCAGGCCTAAGGATGATAACAGTATCTAACTGTTGTGAAACCCAGAGGACTTTGCTGTACCCTGAGGTTATCCTACATTCTGCCCATACCTTTTAGATGGTCCTTTTATTAAATAGTCCTTAAGTTACCTAGCTTGAATATATTTCATAATTTTGTCCCTGACCAAAACAATGGGAAAAAGGATAGCACTTAACTCACAGGCTTGTCACAAGGGTTAAGTAAATTAAAACTTGATTAATGTTTAAACAATGGCTAAGAAAAGATAAAAATGAAAGCAATTGGAAAGCAAATAATAGTGATAGAAGACAAAGATGATCCAATATTGGGATAATTGCTATTTGTTTAGAGGTTAGAAGTCCCCTCAATCCAAATACTTCTATTGAAATTGTTTTTAAAGAAAGAATTCAGAGATATAAAAGAGAAAAACTTTTGTTTTAATTGTAAAATAAGTTTGTTGGTGGTAACCTCATATAGTTTTATTCCTGATATTTGATGTTACAAACTTTGGGGTCTTTGAGATATGCAGACCTTGTATGTAACTGGCATAAACCCCATTATTTGGGTTCTCTTAATTGCTTTTGTGATTTCTTTCTGTTTCTTCCCACAAAGACCTGTTATGTGCCTTCCATGAATGCATCCAGTAAATGGAGAAATAAAATGGGACAAAAGCAGTACATTCTATTTTTTTTTTTTTTGAGATGGAGTCGCTCTGTTGCCTAGGTTGGAGTGCAGTGGTGTGGTCTTGGCTCACCGCAACCTCTGCCTCCTGGGTCCAAGTAATACTCCTGCCTCAGCCGCCTGAGTAGCTGGGATTACAGACACCCACCACTAAGCCCAGCTAATTTTTGTATTTTTAGTAGAGACAGGATCTTTAGTAGAGACCATCTTGGCCAGGGTGGTCTCGATCTCCTGACTTTATGATCCACCAAAAGTGGTACATTCTTATAATTTACATACTTTCCACACAAGATATATTTCTTAAGAGGCTCCTTATAAGGATTTTCCATTGGAATGGGCAGGTTCTTATTGCTGGTTACCTGCTTATATTTATAACATATTCTCCATGGCACCATGTGAGTTCTAGGATGTGCAAGGTAAACAGTTGCTGTTAACAGGTATGTCAACTTCTTCCACCCTAGACCACTACAGACCACAACCATAGTGGCCATGTTTCCTCATTCTTCCACTTTCTTTTGTTCCAAATCTGAGAAGAACTTTTCTAATATAAAGGAATACCTGAATTAGCAAATTAAAAATTCATGCAAGACAGGAAAAAGCTGATACAGAATGATCAATAAGACATGAGATATAGAAATGATTCTTTAAGTAAATAGCTTCCCCTAAAAACAAAGTCACCAAAAAGGAGGGGCAATAAAAGATTGGTCTTTATTTATTTATTTTTTTAAGATGGTGTTTCACCATGTTGGTCAGGCTGATCTTGAACTCCTGACCTCAGGTGATCCACACGCCTTGGCCTCCAAAGTGCTTGGATTATAGGCGTGAGCCATCATACCGGGCCAAAAGATTGGTCTTATGCTAATATTTAATTCTACAAGACATCAAAGTCTATGATTTTTTTTTTTTTTTTTTTTTTTTGAGACAGAGTCTTGATCTGTCTCCCAGGATGGAGTGCAGTGGTAGAATCTTGGCTCACTGCAGCCTCTGCCCCCCGGGTTCCAGTGATTCTCCTGCCTCAGCCTCCTGGGTAGCTGGGATTACAGACATACACCACCATACCTGGCTAATTTTTGTATTTTTAGTAGAGATGGGGTTTCACAATGTTGGCCAGGCTAGTTTTGAACTCCTGATCTCAGGTGGTCTGCCCACCTCGGCCTCCCAATGTGCTGGGATTATAGGTGTGAGCCACCATGCCCAGCAAAGTCTATACAGTTTTAATGGCAAAAAGTATAATACAGGATTATGGACAGATATTCCTTGATTTAAAATTCCCTTAATTAAAAAAAAATTCTGGGAACAAGTTCTCAGGATCTCCTGAGGGCTGTGTAATGCCCCCCTGCCCCCCCGTGAAAAAAAAGCCTGGCCTGGGTGCGGTGGTTTACACGTGTAATCCCAGTACTTGGTGAAACTCTGTCTCTACTAAAAGTACAAAAATTAGCCAGGCATGGTAGTACACTAGTTTCACCTGCTGAGGAGGCTGAAGCACTAGAATCACTTGAACCTGGGAGACGAAGGTTGCAGTGAGCTGAGATTGCACCACTGCATTCTAGCCTGGGAGACAGAGTGAGACTCACTCTAAAAAAAAAAAAAAAAAAAAAAAAAAAAAGCCTAGAATATTCTAGGCTTTTTGTAAATGACTATTTGTCATAGTCATTTACAACTGTGTTACCAATCAGTGACCGATCTGTGGTCACCAATTAATAAATATCAATGATAAAGCTTATTTATCAAATAAATTATAAACATGTTTTAAAAATCCCTGGTAAAATGACAAAGTAGTTGTGACTTGTAAGCTAAATCGTGTGTTTGGAGGTGTGGTTTCATTAACCTTCAGAGGCTTGTACCATTTATCAGGGACATTGTTTTTGGTTATGATAAAAAGACTCAAAAGATTATGTGGTGTTTTTTCCCTACTACTTCTCATGCCTATATATCTCTATTATGCAAATATGGACCCAGGTAAATAATACTCATACAAAATTATAGCCATGCTGTCTTAGTCCATTCCATTCTGCTTTAATAGAATGTCTTAAGACAGGGTAATTTATAAAGAACAGAAATTTATTCTCTCATAGTTCTAAAGCCAAGGAAGTCCAAGACCTAAGCACTAGCTTCTAGTATGGGCCTTCTTACTTTGACCTCACATGGAGAAAGCCAGAAGGGCAAGAAAGATGAGCTCTGTGTCTTCACATGGCAGAAGGCTAGAAGTGAGTCTGCTCCCACAAGCCCTTTTTATAGCAGCCTTAATCTATTCATAAGGGTGGAGACCCGTGACCTAAACCCCTCACATTAGGCGCCACCTCCCAATACTGTTACATTGGAGATTAAGTTTCCAATGCGTGAATTTTGGAGGACACATTCATACCAGAGCACAGCTCTTTTTTTTTTTTTTTTTTTTTTTTTGAGAAAAAGAATAAAGAAGAGGAAGAAAGAGAAAGAGGAAGAGGGAGAGAGAATGGGGGTATTGCTTTGCTGCCCGGGCTAGAATGCAGTCTAAATATGGGTACGCCTATAATTGTCCTTAATAATGGAGACATGAAAGAAAATGAGGGAAGAGAGTAACAAACAAGGAGCCAACCAACATTTCGTTTAAACTTCTAAGTTGATATGATGTGGTACTGATAAGAATGTATATTTTGTGTTAAGTGGAGAGTTCTATAAATGTTAATTACGTTTACTTGTTCTAGATCTGAGTTCAAGTCCTGGATATCGTTGTTAATTTTCTGTCTCATTGATCTGTCTAAGATTAATGTTGAAGTCTCACACTATTATTGTGTGGGAGTCTAAGTCTCTTTATAAGTCTTGTATGTCTGGGTATTCCTGTATTGGGTGCGTGTATATTTAGGACCTTTAGCTCTTCTTGTTGTTGCATTGATTCTTTTATCATTATATAATGTCCTTCTTTGCTTCTTTTGATCTTTGTTGCTTTAAATACTATTTTATCAGAGGCAAAAATTGTAACTTCTGCTTTTTATTTATTTATTTTTGCTCTCTGGTTGGTTGGTAAGTCTCTCTCCATCCCTTGTTTTGAGTCTTTGTGTATCCTTGAATGTGAGATGGGTCTGGATGCAGCATACAGTTTTAGTTTTTTGTCCAAATTGCCTGTCTTTGAATTGAGGAATTTAGTCAATTTAAATTTAGAATTAATAATGATATATGTGAGTTTAATACTGTCATTTAATATTAGCTGGCTATTTTGCCCATTAGTTGATGTAAATTCTTCATTGTATTGATGTTCTTTACTTTTTGGTATTTTTTAGAAAGGCTGATACTGTTTGTTCCTTTCTATGTGTAGTGGTTCTTTCAGAAGCTCTTGTAAAGCAGGCCTGGTGATGATGAATTCTGAGTGCTTGCTTGTTCGCAAAAAACTTTATTTTACCTTCACTTATGAAGCTTAGTTTGGCTGGATGTGAAATTCTTGGTTGAAAGTTCTTTTCTTTAAGAATGTTGAATATTGGTCCCCACTCTCTTCTGGCTTGTAGGGTTTCTGCTGAGAGATCTGCTGTGAGTCTAATAGGCTTCCCTTTGTGGGTAACCTGACCTTTCTCTCTGGCTGCCCTTAGTATTTTCTCCTTCATTTCAACCCTGGTGAATCTGACGATTATGTGCCTTGGAGTTGCTCTTCTTGAGGAATATCTTTGTGGTGTTCTCTGTATTACCTGGAGTTGAATATTATCCTGCCTTACTAAGTTGGGAAAATTTTCCTGAATAATATTCTGAAGCATATTTTCCAGCTTGGATTCATTCTCTTCGTCACATTCAGGTACACCTATCAAGCATAGATTAGGTCTTTTCACATAGTCCCGTATTTCTTGGAGACTTTGCTCGTTCCTTTTTATCCTTTTTTCTCTAATTTGTCTTCTTGTTTTATTTCATTGAGTTGGTCTTCGACCTCTGATATCCTTTCTTCTGCTTGATCAATTTGGCTGTTAAAACTTGTGCATACTTCACGTAGTTCTCGTATTGTGTTTTTCAGTTCCATCAATTCACTTATTTTCCTCTCTAAATTTTGTATTCTTGTTGACATTTCGTCAAACCTTTTTTCAAAGTTCTTAGTTTCTTTAGATTGTGTTAGAACAAGTTCTTTTAATTCACAGAAGTTTCTTATTATCCACGTTTTGAAGCCTGCTTCTGTAATTGGAACCCACTCGTTCTCCATCAAGCCTTGTTTCGTTGCTGATGAGGAACTGGGATCCCCTGCTGAAGGAGAGGCGTTCTGATTTTGGGTATTCTCAGCCTTTTTTGGCTGTTTTCTTCCCTTCGTTGTAGATTTATCCATCTGTGGTCTTCATAATTACCGTCTTTGTAATTGGGTTTCTGAGTGGACGTCCAACTTATTGATTCTCAGCGCCGAAATCTGAGCAACCCACTGCGCCGACCAAATCAGCGGCGTTAAGACTGATGGTGCTTTTCTGACTCTGCACCAAGAACCGACGCTCCGAGGCGCCGGCAAAACCGCCTTGCCGGTCACAAGAGTCGCGCTGGCGACCCGTGGGGCTCCTCCGCTGGGAATCTCCTGGTGCGTGAGCAACAAGAATTCATGTGAAGGTGTGGCGTCCTCTCGTTCTTTGCGTTTTCAGTGGCAGCTACAATCCCGAGCTGCTAGTGATCAGCCATCTTGGATCTCTCTCCAGCACAGCTCTTATGGGCTGAATTGTGTTCCCCCGAAATTTGTTTGTTGAAGTCTTAGTATGTCTTTCATCCCCCTACTTCAGAACGTGACTCTGTTTGGAGACAGGGTTCTTAAAGGGGTAATCAAGTTAAAATAAGGTCATTATGGTGGGTCCTAATCCAATATGACTGATATCCTTATACGAAGAGAAACTCTGGACGCAGACATGTACAGAGAGAAGACAATGTGAATATACAGGGAAAAGATGGCCAAGTCAATTAGAGAGGGCTCAGAAGAAACAGCTCTGCCAGCACCTTGATCTGGCACGATCTGGGCTCACCACAACCTCCATCTCCTAGGTTCAAATGATTCCTCTGCCTCAGCCTCCTGAATAGCTGGGGTTACAGGCACGTGCCACCATGCCCAGCTAATTTTTTTGTATTTTAGTAGAGATGGGGTTTCACCCTGTTGGCCAGGATGGTCTCGATCTCCTGACTTTGTAATCTGCTCACCTTGGCATCCCAAAGTGGTGGGATTACAGGCGTGAGCCACTGCACCTGGCGAAAAGAAATCTCTGTTTAAGCCACTCAGTCTGTGGTACTTTGCTATGGTAGCCATAGTAAGCTTACACATTGGGCAAATGTTTTTCAAATAATAATAGGCTGGTATTATCACATCCAAAATAAATTAGGAATGAAAACTTTGAAATGGAACAATAAATAGGCTGTGAAAATTTCAGGTGCATAAGATGGCTACTTATTGTTAAAATGCTCACTCTGAATGAAGAGACTCCTCAAACAGGCTTCGTTTGAGCAACATGGCTATTTATTCACCTGGGTGTGCATGGGCTGAGTCCAAAAAGAGAGTCACTGGAAGGCGGAGGGATAGGAATTGGTTTTACAGGTTTGGGATAAGCAGTGGAAAGTTACAGAAGTTACAGTTTAGGGCGGTTTATGCAAGCTGGGAGGGGGTCTTAGGGTCTGGAGTCTCCAGGTTGACCAAGGTTGGTTACAAAGTCTAATTGCCTTATCAGCTGGGGTGGGAATAAGGAACAATAGAGAATGTCTCAAAGTTAATTAGGCACCGCAGGGGTTGATCATTTCTACCCCTTTTCATGGTCTTCCAGTGTACTTCAGATTTTCCAGGAACTCATCTGGAGTGCCTGTGCAGGTCACAGAGGTTACCATGGCATCCTTGGCATTGTCAGTCAGCCTAAAATACCTTAATTCATGTCTTTTATATTAGTAATATAAAGGAAAAAGAAATGAAGAGTGGAGGAAGAACATTGGGAAGACCGGCACAGAGGGGTGATGCGGCGATGTTTCTCAGGGCTTCTTGGAGCAGGATTGAGGGCTGTGCGGAAACCTACAAATGGGAAAGAATTTGGACTGCTGGGAGATCTCAGGGCTAGGGGTTGTTAAAAGGAGGATTTGTCCTATTTACTGATTGGTTGCCGCTTGTATACGGTTTTGTAGTAATTGAGAGATTAATTGAAAAACACAGGGTCCAAATAAGAGAAGGAGAAAGATAGGTATCAGAGGACTAAGGATTGGAAGAAGCCATGACATTCAGGGAGTGTCCAGCCAGTCCAGCCACGTGCAGAATACCCATTTGCCTGATTAGCAATCTTTTTGAGCTCTTTTCATTTATTGATGGTACATATATGAGGCCAGACTGGTTTACATAAAAACAACATTCTTCATTTAGGAATAGGCAAAGACCTCCTTTCTCATCAGTCAGTGAATCAAGACCTCTGTGGTTTTGGAGGACAACTGCAGCTAGGGAATTTACTTGAGCTTGAAGAAAGGATGGTGATTGAGTTAATTCTAAAAAGCTGGCAGAGAAATCATTACGATTGAAGTGGTAAAGCCTGCAATGCCTGTGCCGAGTGCAGTCGTAATTCCTAACCCTACAAGTAAGGGGATCAATGGAATGACCCACTTGTGTCCTGTCGGGGCCACAAGAGGAACAGGGAGGCTTTCGTCTCCGTTAGCAAACTGAATTTTGCAAGTAAGGAAAACTAGGGTCCAAGTGCCTGTCCAGTTGGTAGGAAGGCAGATGTAAGAGGAAGAACCACAGAGGAAAAAAGTCCTTGGCTTAGACAGAACTGGAAGTGTAAACTGAAAAGGTGAGAAAGGGTTCTGAGGGGGCTGGGGCTTTGGAAACAAATGCCAAGGGAACCAGCAGGGGCTGCAGCTATTAAAGGTTGTAGTGGGGCTTGGTAGGGTAACTGTGCGGAGGGAAAGCTTTTGTTTTCATGGTGTATGAGGAAGCACGTGGTATCTATAAGTAGTTACTCACTTTTATTAGCAAGATTGGGTTTGAGCAGACAGGAAGAGGGGTCTGGAGGAGAGTCTGAGGAGCAAGTGGAGGGCGTTCAGGGATGCAGTGAGAGGCAGGGTCAATGCCTACCTAGGCAAAACTTGAAGTTTATTTGCCAATCTTGTGTAGGGGAAAATTTTCCTGATGTGTAGGAAAAAGGGGTGGTGGGTCTGAGAAAGCCCTGAGGAGTAGGAGAGCGGCAGATAGAACATTGAGATGTGATTGTTTTGAGGATGGACTTCCTTGATGGAAAATAAATAGGGGTTTTAAAAGGTGAGCCAGGGGCTTGTATTCTACATGGAAGCGGTTATGAAAGAATGAGAGGATAGAGTGAGCTTCTGGGGCAAGGAGGAGGAACTTCGAACTATTTGCCTTATATAGGAAGCGACTAGTAACACGAATTTCTGCAGGGAGAATAGGTAGGGGAGATAGATGGGAAGGAAAAATATTAGCCCTGTTGGGGAGATACTGGGGTGTCTGCTGCTGTTTGGCTGTTTTGTCGGCTAAGGCATTTCCTTGGGCAATGGGATCTGACAGTTTTTGGTGTTCTCTGCAGTGTGTAACTCCAGCCTCGGCTGGGAGGAAAGCGGCCTTAAGGAGAGCCTTTACTAAGCAGGCATTGATAATAGAGGACCCTTGTGCAGTGAGAAAACCTCTTTCTGCCCATATGGCAGCATGGTGGTGTAGGATATGGAAGGCGTATTTAGAGTCAGTATAGATATTAACATTTACTCCTTTGGCAAGAGTAAGAGCACAGGTTAAGGCAATGAGTTCAGCTTGCTGAGAAGTGGGGGAGTGTGGGAGTGTGGCAGCCTTGCGAATAGATGAGTGAGATAGAAAAGCATAGCCCGCTTTGGCTGTGCCAGCCGACGGGGCTTGGAGCAACTGCCAGCAATAAACCATGTGTGGTTTGGGCCCGGAATAGGAAAAAGAGAAATATGTGGAAATGGGGAGGATGCTATGTGGATCAGGGAGATACAGTCATGGGGTTTAGGGTTTGTGTTGGGTATTAAGTGAGGGTTGACGTCAGGGCTGAGAACAGTGGTTACTGTGGGGTTTTAATGAATAGTGAATAGAGTTGGAGAAGGCGAGGGGCTGTAAGTGTGTGAGGTGTGAAGAGGAAACTAAACGTTGGAGGTTGCGAGAGCTATAGAGGGCAAGTAGGGGATAGCCTGTGATTTGGAGGGATTCTAAGAATGTCGGGGGGGGCAGCTGCTGCCACATGGAGGCATGAGGGCCAGCCCAGGACTGTGAGGTTAAGTTGTATGGATAAAAAGGCTACAGGCCATGGGCCTGGCTCCTGTGTAAGAATTCTGACGGCACAGCCTTTTATTTCTGCTGTGTAGAGAGAGACGGGTTGAGAGGAGTTGGGGAGCGCTAAAATAGGAGCAGACTCTAAGGCCTTTTTTAGAGAACAAAAGGAAGAATGGGGGAAGGATTTTTGGTTTATGGGGTCAGCTAAGTTTCCTTTTGTAAGTTCATAAAGTTGTATGGTTGGAGGGCAAAACCTGGTCTCCAGAGGCAAAAGTGTCCTACAACGCCTAGGATGGAGAAGGTGGTGTTTAGTGGATGGGGTTGGGGTTTGGGAAATTAACTGGATATGGTTGGCAGGGAGAGTGTGTGTATTCTGTTGGAGGATTATGCCCGGGTAGGTGATGGATGGGGAAGAAATTTGGGTTTCAGAAGGGGATATGCGATACCCCTTTGAGTATAGGTGCTGAAGAAGCAGGAGGGTAAATTAAAAGGCCATATTGTAATAGACAGGTGGTAACAGGCGTTAGGCCTTTTAAAGCCTGTTGTGGGATGGGGTACTGGCACTGGGTGGAGTCAGGGTGGTTAGGTTTTAAGGGGAAGATGAGGGGTGAGTGACTTGTAACAAGGGATGGGAGTCAGTGTCCTGCACTCTAGGGTTAAGGTAGGGGGACATAAGGGGAGCTATTGAGGGAGGTATGGGTTTGGGGAGGAGGGTGGCAATGAAGTGTGGCTGTAGCCCAGGAATAGTTAAGGAGGCAGACGATTTTGTTAGGATATCTCGGCCTAACACGGGAACTGGACAAGTGGGGATGATTAGGAAAGAATGTGGAAAGGAGCGCTGGCCTAATTGACACCAGACTTGGGGAGTCGTGAGAGGCCTGGAGGCCTTGCCATCCATTCCCACCGCAGTTATGGAGGCCATGGAGACTGGTCCTTGAAAACAAGGCAGCGTGGAGTGGGAGGGCCCCGTGTTGATTGAAGGGGATGGACTTACCCTCCACCGTAAGAGTTACCTGAAGCTTGGTGTCCATGATGGTCCGGGGGCCTCTGAGATGTTTGGGTAGTGTCAGTCTTCAGCCGCCAAGCCGAGGAGATCTGGGAAGGATTCGGTCTTGGAGCTTTGGGTTGGAGCTCCAGGAGCTCTGGGAGCAGCGACATGAGTCAGATAGTCTGACTTGACTTTCTGTGGGGTCCCCGTGCAGAGGGGCAGGGCTTAGGAGGAATCCTGGGCTGTGGGCATTCCTTGACCCAGTGGCCAGGTTTCCAACACCTGAAGCAAGGTCCAGGAGGGGTGGCTGGACGCTGTAGTCTGGGCACTTTGAAGTCTTTGTAAGTCGGTGGTGCAGCTGGGGTTTGTCTTACGGAAGAGGCAAGCATCTGTAGTTCTGAGATGTGTGGGCAGCTTCCTCCCTATTATTGAACATCTTGAAGGTGAGGTTGATTAATTCCTGTTGTGGGGTTTGAGGGCCAGATGTTAATTTCTGTAGCTTTTTTTAACATCAGAGGATGATTGGGTGATAAACTGCATTCTTCAGGGGTCAGAGTAGAAGTAAGGAAGACATTTAAGTCACTCCAGGTGAGATTATAGAACTGGGTTAAGTATTATTGGAGGATCTGATGAAAAGGAGCCTAACTGTTGGCCAATTTGGAAAGGTCAGATAAAGAGAAAGGAATGCACACCCAAAATATGCCTTTGGCTCCAGCCACCTCTTGAAGGGGGAATTGTTGAGCTGGGGTGGGGGAGGTAGCCGGGGGACTAAACTGTAAGCTGGACCAGGTGTGAGGTGGGGAGGTGACCGGAGGCATAAGGAGGTGCATTGTGGGCAGAGGAAGAGGAGGGAGGCTTGGGAGCGGAGTGGGGGTTAGGGCTTGGACTGGGGTCTGGTTCAGACAGGTGGGGAGGAGAAATGTTCCAAGGGTCAATGGACGAGGAGGATTCTGGGTCACTGGCAGAGACAGGAGGGGCGGACAGAAGGGAGAGAAGGAAAATTGGGATGGGTTGCATTGAGAACAGAGATTAAGGAGGGATTGGAGTGTAAATAAAATGCCTGGACGTCGGGCACCTTAGACTATTTGCCCATTTATTGACAAAAATTGTTTAGGTCTCACAGAACAGAAAAATTGAAAGTGCCATTTTCTGGCCATTTGGAACCATTGTCTAATTTGTATTGAGGCCAGGCCATGTTACAGAAAAAAATGCAATGTTTAGGTTTCAGATCAGGTGACAGTTGAAGAGGTTTTAGGTTCTTTAGGATGCAGGCTAGAGGTGAAGACAGAGGAATAGAGGGTAGAATATTGCCCATGGTGAAAGAGGTAAGTTTTAAGGAAAGGAATAGAGGAGAGGAGAGGAGAAGGAGCGAGCAGCTACCAGGGTTTTTAGTAGGCATCCCTGACCGATTCTGGGCTGTAATTGTGGGTGAGCAATCAAGGCAGGCGTCCGCGTGATTGACCAGACACCAAGGGAAGACTGTCCATGACCAACGTCAGAGTTTTTGAGCGAGAGGGAGAGACTTGCCTCTCTCTGTCTACACAGATAAAGAGTGTCTCCTTTGGCTCTACTAGAAGGAGAAAGCTTTAAAGGAAAAGAGAGAGAAGGAGGGAGAGACTTGTCTCCTCTTCTCTGAAGAAAAAGAGAAAGAGGGAGAGACTTGTTTCCCATTCTCTGAAGGAAAAGAGAGGAAAAAGGAGAGAGAGAGACTGCTTACCTGATCTGAAGGTGGTGAGAGAGCTGTTCTGCATGCTAAGCACAAGCTGCTGGTCTGGTCTAATGTGTTGGGGTCTCGGGTGGGTCTCATCCCAGAGGGGGAGTGGGTAAAGGGGGCTGGTCTCCCCAGAGGAGTACCTCTGTCCCAGGTTTTTGGCACCAAATATTAAAACTCATACTCTGGATGATGAGACCCGCCCCCCACCCCCAAACAGGCTTTGTGTGAACAACATGGCTGTTTATTCACCCAGGTACAGGCTGGCTGAGTCTGAAAAGAGAGTCAGCAGAGGGCAGTGGGATAGGAATTGGTTTTATAGATTTGGGGTAAGCAGTGGAAAGTTACAGAAGTTACAGTTTAGGGTAATTTTTGCAAGCTGGGAGGGTGTCATAGGGTCTGGAGTCATGAGGTTGACCAAGATCAGATACAAAGTCCAATTGCCTTAGCAACTGGGGCAGGAATAAGGAACAAGAGAGAATGTCTCAAAGTTAATTAGGTGCCACAGGGGTGGATCATTCTTCCTCTTTTCATGGTCTTCCAGTTACTTCAGATTTTCTAATTCTGGGAGGCCATCCAGAGGTGTATGTGCGGGTCACGAGGGTTGCCATGGCGTCCATGGTGCTGTCAGTCAGCCTAAAAGACCTTACACTTATGAGACCACTAAATAACATTTTAAGAGGAAGATAAAAATCAAGTAATAAGTATGCCGGGAGCAGTGGTTCACGACTGTAGTCCCAGCACTTTCGGAGGCCCAGGCAGGTGGATCACTTGAGGTCAGGAGTTTGAGACCAGCCTGGCCAACATGGCAAAACCCCGTCTCTACTAAAAAAAATACAAAAATTAGCTGGACGTGGTGGCATGTGCCTGTAGTCCTGGAGGCTGAGGCATGAAAATAAAAATTGCTTAAACCTGGGAGGTGGAGACTTCAGTGAGCCGAGATTGTGCTACTGCACTCCAGCCTGGGTGACAGAGCAAGACTCTATTTAAAAGAAAATAAGGTAAGTTTTAGCTACAAGACACACACTCAAATTTGGGGATTTTTCTATGATAACGATTATTCATTAAAAAATTATTGTTGCCTGGCTGAGATTATGAAAATCTAGTGTTTAATTCTGTGGGCTCATGGATTGCTAACATTACCAGATATCATCTATATTAGTCAGGCATTATTTGGGAAAGAGTGGAGCCGTAACTTTTGGAATGGTGATATCAGGGATAATTTGGATGATATGGAACACTTAGATGTCTCCTACCCCCAAGACCCTTAAACATTCCCTCTAACATTCACATAATGAGTTTCCCTTGCTCCAGAAAGCGCCCTATTCCTGTGTATGAAGGAACTATTTCAACTTTGCTTTAAGTTGCTGTTGCTGTGTTTTCTATTTAGACAGTGTTATGGAAAAAAGCAAATAATTTTCCTCCTATCTTTTGTCTCTTTGCATTAGGCTAATAACCAGAGTCAGAGCCCAAGGGGTAAAATGCAAAATAAAAGCATTTAAAAAATGCTTACAGATTAAATTAATTCCAGGAATTTGATAATTTGCATCAGGCAAAATCTCCTGATTTTATCTGAATGGAACAGTCTAGGTATTTCTGTGTGATGTGGTATGTGGCAGGACCATCTATTCCATGAACATGAGTGTGTTGTTGCCTTTTTTTTTTTCCCCTGTGAATGAGTTCCTCAGTAAGGAGCAATGTGGGGAAAACTTGGGATGGTATCATGGAGTGGAAAACAAAGCACCTCTCTAGGCTGGGCACAGTGGCTTATGCCTGTAATCCCAGCACTTTGGGAGGCTGAGGAGGGCAGATCACAAGGTCAGGAGTTCAAGACCAGCCTAGCCAATATAGTGAAACCCCATCTCTACTTAAAAAAAAAATATATATATATATATATATATATATATATATATATGTATATATATATGTATATATATATATATATATGTATATATATATACATATATATATATATATATATATATATATATATATCTGGACATGGTGGTGCACGCCTGTAGTCCCAGCTACTCGGGAGGCTGAGGCAAGAAAATTGCTTGAACCCAGGAGGTGGAGGTTGCAGTTAGCTAAGATTGCACCACTGCACTCCAGCTAGGGCAACAGTGTGAGACTTCATAAAACAAAACAAAACAAACAAACAAAAAAAACCTGTCCAGGATCAGCTTGGAGCCAAAAGGACTACCTATTTCAGGGAAAAAAAATAAGCCAGAGATCTCCCGCACTTCTTATTAGCACCATGGACACTTGAAATACTAGCTATAGGAGAGCCCCAGAGGCTTCACAGGCCCTGAGCTCAGGATAGGGAGCTACCTTGAGTCCACATAGCTGCATTGCTCCAGAGAAGGAAATCCCACTGGGTGCCCCTCAGTCCCTAAAACCCAAGTTGCTATTGCATGGTGACATTTTGAGAACAGACTCACTGCATACTGCCCCGAGGCACAATAGCTTTACATCCTTGGGGTCCTGTCATTATCCCACCATGCCTACACAAAAGGCTTCAGCACTATAGCATGCCACAACTTCAGTGGACACAGCAATATAACCTGCTATGTCCTGGCACCTGAGTTCATGTAGTGCCTTACACTCCAAAGAACAAGGAATACAGCACAGTGAGAGGCCACCCCCAAGACTTGGGTGAACAGATGTGTATGTTTCCCAGGGCCTGAAAGCTGGCCACTGCTGGCAGCCCACCACCTTGGCTAGAAGATCTACCATGCATGTCTCCCAAGGATCTGAAGACTGGCCTACCTAGCACCCACAGTCACCAGTGACTCTTCTCCCTTGACTGGTGGAGACTCTGCACCTGGTACATATTTCTCATTACAAGGGCCTGAGAACTGGCCTGCCCAGTCATATTCATCCCAAGCAAAGCCACACTACTGCCTCCACAGTCTGGGCCACTGAGACACTCACAGACATTGCTGATGTTGACTATAGTCAAAGAAATCTCATGGAGACTATACTACTGCACCTACCCAGAACTAAAGCCAAAGCACCATCCCAACTGATACTATAAAACACATCTACAGGAAAGAAGTCTGTCCCCATTAAAGCTACACCACAAAATAGGAAGAGGTGATATTCTACCACATGTACACATACCAATGTAGGGACACAAGAAATGAGAAAAAGCAAGGAAACATGACACCTCCAAAGGAACATGATGATTCTCCAGTAACAGACCCTGAAGAAAAAGAAATCTATGAAATGCCTGAAAAGAAATTCAATTTACTTATTGGAGAATTTAACAGAATAAGGAAATTTAACAAAATAAGGAAAGCAATTCATGATCTGAATGAGAAATTCAACAAAGAAATAGATATTAAAAAAAAAACCCAGAAAAATTGGAGCTGAAGAATTTAATTAATAAAATAAAAAATACAGTTGAGAGTTTCAACAATAGATTAGACCAAGCAGACAAAAGAATTTCTGAAATTCTTTTGAAAGAATTCAGAAAGGCTTTTGAAATAACTCACAAGAAAAATGTAAAACTGCAATGTATTTTTATCATTTTTTAAATAAAGTAACTTTTGAACATTAAAAAAACAACAAAAAAAACCCAGTGAAACCACCAAAAATAAAAAGTTAAAAAGGAAAAGCTGGGCACAGTGGCTCATGCCTGTAATTTTAGTTACTTGAGAGGCTGATGTGGGAGAATTGCTTAAACCTAGGAGTTTGAGACCAGCATGGGCAAGAAAGTCAGATCCCATCTCTGGGGGGAAAAAAATAGCCAGGTGTGGTAGCATGCATCTGCAGTCCTAGCTACTTCTGAGACTGAGGTGGAAGGATCATTGTGCCCAGAAGTTTGAGACTGCAGTAAGCTATAATCATACCACTGCACTCCAGTCTGGGCAACAGAGTAAGACCCTGTCTTTAAAACAAAGAAAGAATGAAGAAAGCAGCCTAGGGGACTTGTGAGACATGATTAAGTGAACAAATATTTACACTATTTATGTTTAAGGAGAAATGGGAAAAAAATATAGAAAACCCTATTTAATGAAATAACAGCTGAAAACTTTCCAAGTCTTGGGAGAGATATAGACATCCAAATTCAGAAAGCTCAAAGGTTCCCAAATAAATTCAACCCAAAAAGGTCCTCTTCAAGTCACATTATAATAAAACTGTCAAAAAGACAAAGAAAGAGTTTTAAAAACAGCAAGACAAAGTGTCATTTCATACAAGAAAATCCCCAGCAGATTTCTCAGCAGAAAGCTTACAAGCCAGGAGAGAATAGGTTGATATATATTCAAAGTGCTGAAAGAACAAAACTGCCAGCCAAGAATACTATACCCACCAAAGTTATCCTTCAGAATGAAGGAGAAAAGGACTTTTCCAGGTGTCTTAGACCACTCTTGCATTGCTATAAAGAAATACCTGAGATTAGGTAATTTATAAGAAAAGAGGTTTTATGGGCCTTGGTTCTACAGGCTGTAAAGAAACATAGTGGCATCTTGCTTCTGGGGAGGCCTAGGAAGCTTCCCATCATGGCAGAAAGGAAAGGGGGAGTAGGTACATCACAAGGTGAAAGCAGAGCAAGAGAATGTGGGGAGGTGCCTTTCACTTTTAAGTGGCCAGATCTCATGAGAACTCACTATTGAGGATAGCACCAAGGGGATAGTGATAAACTGTTTTTTTTTTTAAACATGTTTATTTTCCATCAATCTTATTTCCATGCTGCCTAAGAGCCCATGCAAGAACAGTTTAAGACCATTCAGTGGTTGCTCCTACCCATTAAGTGGCCTGAGCAGTGGGAGCTGTGGGCCAGTCTTTTATGGTGGGCTGAGCACTCCAGTCTTTAGTAGGGAACTGCTGGATAGACACAGAGGGCACCTGCACACCTTCAGACCACTCCGCAACCTCAGGCTGAGTAGCAGTGAACTCAGGAGCTGGAATAGTCCATTCACCCAGAAATTTCTCCTTGGTCACAGCCTTTTCAGCAGCAGCCTGTTCTTCTTTTTCAATCTCTTCAGGATCTCTGTAGAAGTAGAGATCAGCCATGACCTCCCACGGGTGTTCGTGGGAAATAGTGCCACGCATGCGCAAAACTTCCCAACCTAGCATCCACCACACCCACCCACTGAGTGAGCTCCCTTGTTGCATGGGATGGCAATGTCCACACATTGCAGAGGAGAATCTGTGTTACGCAGAGCAATGATAGGTAGGTTAACATAAGATGCCTCCATGAGAGGCTGGTGGTTAGCTCTGGGATCAGTAACCACAGGTAGCCATGGCTCCTGGAAGTCTGCCTGGATCTGGTTAGTGAAGGTAACAGGAGTGAAGCAGCCAGCAATTGGAGTGGCCCCAGTGGCAGCAGCAAACTTCAGCACGGCCCTCTGGCCAGTATTTCTGGAGTATATCATGCTGACATCAGCAGGATTTTCAATGGCAACAATGGCACGAGATGCCAGGAGAAGCTTCTCCCAGGTCCTCTTCAGATTTCTGATGTAGATGCCGTCACTTTTCCTTTTATAGATTTACTGTTCCATCTGGAAGTCAAGGTTGATGCCACCTAAATGGGTTCCTGCTGCAAGGAATTTAAGGACATCCTCCTTCATTTGCAGGACATTATGGGCTCCAGACATTGTGAATGTTTCCCTTTAACTTGCAACAGGAATCCAGAACAATGCCATATGGACCCCTCGGCAGGTAGCGCAGAAAGCAGTGATAAATTAATCCTCTTGGGATTATAAATAAACATGAGATTTGGGTAGGGACACACATTCAGACTATATCATCAGACAAGCAAAAGCTGAAGGAGTTCATTATCACTAGACTGCCTTGTAAGAAATGCTTGGCCAGGAGTGGTGGCTCATACCTGTAATCCCAGCACTTTGGGAGTCCGAGGCGGTTGAATCAACTGAGGTCAGGAGTTAGAGGCCAGCCTGGCCAACATGGTGAAACCCCGTCTCTACTAAAAATACAAAATTTAGCCAGGCATGGTGGTGGGTGCCTGTAATCCAACTTAGCCAGGTGTGGTGGAGGGGGATCCGATGCAGGAGAATCGCTTGAACCCAGGAGGCAAAGGCTGCAGTGAGCTGAGATTGTGCCATTGCACTTCAGCATGGGTGAAAGAGTGAGATTCCATCTCAGAAAAAAAAAAAAAAAAAAAAAGAAAAGAAAAAGAAAAAGGAAGAAATACTTAAGGAAGTCCTACATTTGGAGGAAAATGATGATAACTGCTATCATGAAATCATGTGAAAGTATAAAACTTACAGGTAGAACAATTACCCAAATGAGAAATAGAAAGGAATCAGCCCTTATCACTACAAAAAACCACCAAATCACAAAGATAAACAAGAGAGGAAGAAAGGAACAAAAAAAATATAAGACAATCAGAAAACAGTGAAAAAAAGTCAAGAGTTTTTTTCTTACCTATCAATAATAATCTTGAATGTAAACATTAACTTCCTCAATTAGAAAGATATAGGCTGAGGCCGGTTGTGGTGGCTCACACCTGTAATCCCAGGAATTTTGGAAGACGAGATGGGCAGATTATGAGGTCAGGAGATCAAGACCATTCTGGCTAACATGGTAAAACCCCGTCTCTACTAAAAGTACAAAAAATTAGCCAGGTGTGGTGGCACACACCTGTAGTCCCAGCTACACAGGAGGCTGAGGTGGGAGAATCACCCAGGAGGCAGAGATTGCAGTGATCCTCGATTCCGCCACTGCACTGCAGCCTGGGTGTCAGAGCAAGACTGTCTCAAAACAAAAACAAAAATAAGAAAAATATAGGTTGGCTGAATGAGTAAAAAAATCAAGGCTCAATTGTATACTGCCTACAAGAAACTCACTGCACCTATAAAGACGCAGGTAAACTGAAAGTGAAGGGATGAAAAAAGATATTTCATGCAAATAGAAACCAAAAATGAACAAGAGCAGCTGTGCTTGTATCAGACTTAAACAGACTTCAAGTCAAAAGCTTTAAAAAGAAATACAGAAGGTAATTATATAATAATAAAGGGATCATCAGTTCAGCGAGAGGATATAGCAATTCTAAATGTATATGTACTCAACACAGGAGCACTCAGATATATAAAGCAAATATCATTAGATCTAGGGGGAGAGATCGATATCAGTACAATAATAGTTGGGGACTTAAATGTCCCACTGTCAGCATTGTGACGATTATCTGGACAATATCAACAAAGAAACACTGGATTTAAACTGCGCTATAGACCAAATGGACCTAACAGACATTTACAGGACCTTTTATTTAACAGTTACAGAAAAACTCATTCTTCTTATCAGCACATAAAACATTCCATATGTTAGACTACAAACCAAATCTCAACAAATTTTTAATAATTGAAATCATATCAAGTATCCATGTTCCCCACAATGGAATAAAACTTAAAAATCCATCACCAGAGGAACTTAGGAAACTGTACAAATACATGGAAATTAAACAACATGCTCCTGAATAACCAATGGGATAATAAAGAAATTAAGAAGAAAATTAAAATATTTTTGAATCAAATGAAAATAGAAACACAAAATGCCAAAACCTATGGGAGATACAAAAGCAGGAATAAGAGGGAAGTTGATGGCAATATACAGCTATGTCAAACAAGTAGAAATCTTTTAGATAAACAATCTAATTATGTACCTTGGGAGACCAGAAAAGCAAGAGATTAGTAGAAGGAAAGAAATTGTAAAAATTAGAGCAGAAATGAACATTGTTGGGACTAGAAAATTACCAAGGATCAATAAATCAAAAAGTTGGTTTTATGAAAAGATAAAAAATTTAGACAAACTTTTAATTAGACTAAGAAAAAATGAGAGAAGATCCTAATAAATAAAATCACAAATAAAAAAGAAGACATTACAACTGATATCACAGAAATACAAAGGATTGTTAGAGACTAGTGTTAATAACTATACATCAACAAATTTGAAAACCTAGAGGAAGTGAATAAATTCCTGGACACATACAATGAACTTATTTCAGGTTCAATCTTGGTAGGTTGTATGTGTCCAGGAATAAGAAACAGAAAACCTGAATAAAACAGCAATGTGTAAAAAATTGAATCAGTAATAAAGTCTTCCAACAAAGAAAAGCCCATGACCAGATGGCTTTACTATTGAATCCTATGAAATTTTAAAAGAACTAAGACCAATTTCTCTCAAATTACTCAAAAAAATTGATGGTGTGAAAATTCTTCCTAACTCATAGGCTAGCATTGCCCTAATACCAAAATGAGACAAAGACAAAACAAAAAAAGAAAACTGTAGGCCAATATCTCTGATGAACATAGCTACAAAAATTCTTAATAAAATACTAGCAAACCAAATCCAACAGTGCATCAGACAGATTATACATCATGATCAAGTGAGGTTTATCCCTGGGATTCAAGAATGGTGCAACATACACAAATCAATGAATGTCATGCAGAGCATCAACAGAATGAGGACAAAACCAATATGATCATCTCAATATCTTCCTGCAACCCAGTATCTTTCTGTATTTGATAAAATTTGACATCTCTTCAAGATAAAAAAAAAACTCAACAAATTACGTATAGAAGGAATATAGCTCAACATAATAAATTCCATATATGACAAACCCACAGTTAACATCATACTGAACAGTATGATGTATTTCCTCTAAGAACTGGTGAAAGATAAGGATGCCCACTCTTGGCATTCTTCTGTAGCATAGTATTGGAAGGTCTAGCCAGAGCAATTAGGCAAGAGAAAGAAATCAAGAATATCCAAGTTGGAAAGGAGGACATCAGATTGTTTGTTTGCAGATGACATGATTGTGTGTGTGTGTGTGTGTGTGTATATATATATATATATATATATATATATATATAACCACACACATATGTGTATATGTATATGTATATGTATATGTATATGTATATGTATATGTATATGTATATGTGGTAGTAGTCCTCTCTCTTTACAGACACAGTATGACTGGTTGTACTGCTTGAAGTTTTGCCTTAGCTATTGCTTTGAGGGACAATGTATTATACTGTAGTACTACAACAATGAATTTTTTAGTTTACAGAAGCATTTAGTGTGAAACCATTTATAAACCCATTCTTAGTTAAGTGGCTGTAAGGAATTTTTCATAAGGCTATGCATATATATTGAGGGGAGGTAATGAAGCAGGAATAGGTATTCTGGAAATCTGCCATCCCTGTTTAAGCAACCAGCTTGTGCCTTCAGTAACTTTTGAGACTGATATATACTATTTCCACTTTGTAATGAACTAGATGCTGTGGCTGTCTAACATACAATTTGTGATGGGTAGCTCAGTTTTCGTGGTCATTTGAGGATGATAATCAGGCATTTAATCTTTGCCAAACTCAGTAGAACTCCAGGACATTTTTCTCCAAAGAAGACATGTTATCTGCAGAAGAATGCAAGTTTTACTTCAAAACTTTAAGTGGCAACATTGTGATTCTTTTATTTTGGCGTTCTAATGGTTCTGCCTAGCATTCCATCTGTTGCAAAAGCTGACTATTATTGAATCTCCTAGGTCATAAGGTACAGGTGGCAGAACAGTTTTTAAATTTCATCCAGGACCTGCTGTAGAGCTTTCTTTTACTTGCAGATTCACTCTGGTAGTTTGCTTAAATATCTATTTGTTGCCTGTCAAATCAAGAGAGACCTAAATCATGTGTGTCTTTATTTTCCTTGCATGAACTGCAGTGTTCAGCGACTTCTCCTTTATTTTAGAGGAGGTATCTCAACATGATCCAGACTACTGAACCCCTAGAGATGTCACTGAAGTAACAGGGTATTATCTGCCATCCTGGATCACTTATGTGTATCACTTTGGCACATAGGATACTTGCTATTTTCTGCTCATCAGTTCTACTTAGCATGATGTGATGTGTGAGGTGGGTTGGTCTGATGTTCTGTGGCATTTCAAGACAATCAGCGTCTCTATGAATTAGATCAGAGGTTGATTTTTTCTATAAAGGACTGTGTGTCAAATATTTTAGGCTTCGTGATCTATGTAGTCTGTGTTACAGCTATTCAACCCTGTAGCGTGAAAATAGCCATGGATAAATAATATGTGAGCAAATGAGTATGGCTGTGTTCTACCAACACTTCAAATGTATGTGAAATTTGGATTTATTTTATTATTTATTTATTTTTAAATATCTTTTACTACACTAGTCAGAAATTTGAATTTCATATAATTCTTATTTACCTTTAGATAAATTCATCATTTAATTTTTGTCAACCATTTAAAAATATGAAAATGATTCTTAGCTTATGGACCATGCAAAAATGTGGCAGGATAAATTTGGTCTGTGGGTTGCAATTTGCTTACACTTGGGTTAGATTATGGTAGAGAACCATAACATTGACATCAACACCTAAGGAAAAACCATGAAAGTATATTGCTGACTCTACTGGGTGAAAGCAAACTCTTCCTGTGATTCTCATACATTGTTATACAGAAATAAACATATAACACTATATAGTAGATGCCAGGGGCTATACTGACTCATTCCACTAAAGAAACCAAATCTGAAACAGTATCTGCAGCTGGAATCACCACCTAATTTATTTTATGTTAATCTATAGTCATTCCCCATGTTACTTCTGCCTTCTGACATGCCATATAAGCAAGATAAATGGTAATGTAATAGGAATCACTACCTTAGAATTTCAAGTTTTTGATAATAACACTAATCTCTGCTATTCCTCCAGAGGATTTTAAAGTATAATAAAATATAATTAGTTAGAAATAATTACATAGAGTATTATATATGGTGGTTTAAGTATATATGTTTTTATGTATATGGATTACTAATATATATATCACACTGTTAAAATGGTTTTATTGGTCAGGCTTGGTGGCTCACACCTGTAATCCTAGCTCTTAGGGAGGCAGAGGCAGGAGGATAGCTCGAACTCAGGAGTTTGAGACCTGCTTGGGCAATATAGCGAGATCCTGTTCTAAAAAAAAAAAGGTTTTTATTTGGTCATGGAATTATGCTTAATAATTTTTACTTTTGCATTGTAACTATTTCATTTCTTACAGTGAACATGTATTTCTTTACAGTCATAAAAAAATCTAGTTTGCAGGTGCGGTGGCTCATGCCTGTAATCCCAGCACTTTGGGAGGCTGAGGAGGGTGGATCACCTGAGGTGGGGAGTTTGAGACAGCCTGACCAACATGGAGAAACCCTGCCTCTACTGAAAATACAAAATTACTGGGGCATGATGGTGCATGCTTGTAATCCCAGCTACTTGGGAGGCTGAGGCAGGAGAACTGTTTGAACCCCGGGGGGTGGGGGTTGCAGTGAGCTGAGATCGAGCCATTGCACTCCAGCCTGGACAACAAGAACAAAACTCCATATCTATCTATCTATCTATCTATCTATCTATCTATCTATCTACCTCTATCTATCTATCTATCTATCTATCTATCTATCTATCTATCTATATCTAGTTTGTCTTTTGTGTGAATCACTTTCATTTTTAAATTTTTTGTAGAGGCTGGGTGCAGTGGCTCAAGGATGTAATCCCAGCACTTTGTGAGGCTGAGTTGGGTAGATCGCTCGACCTCAGTAGTTTGAGACCATCCTGGGCAACATGGTGAAACCTCATCTCTATAAAAAATACAAAAACTAGCCAGGCATGGTGGCTTTTGCCTGTAGTCCCAACTATTTGGGGGGCTGAGGCTGGAAGATTGCTTGAGCCCAGAAGGCAGAGGTTGCAGTGAGCTGAGACTTTTTTTTTTTTTTTTGAGACAGAGTTTCGCTCTTGCTACCCAGGCTGGAGTGCAATGGCGCGATATCGGCTCACCGCAACCTCCGCCTCCCGGGTTCAGGCAATTCTCCTGCCTCAGCCTCCTGAGTAGCTGGGATTACAGGCGTGCACCACCATGCCCAGCTATTTTTTTTTGTATTTTTAGTAGAGACGGGGTTTCACCATGTTGACCAGGATGGTCTCGATCTCTTGACCTCATGATCCACCCGCCTCGGCCTCCCAAAGTGCTGGGATTACAGGCTTGAGCCACCATGTCCGGCCGAGCTGAGACTTTATCACTGCACTTAGCCTGGGCAGACAGAGTGAAACCCCGTCTCAAAAACCAAAACAAAACAAAACCCACAATTTTGTAGAGATGAGGTCTCTTTATGTTACCCAGACTTGTCTCGAGCTCCTGGCCTCAAGTGATCTCCTGCCTTAGTTTCCCAAAGTGCAGGGATTATAGATGTAAGCCACTGTGTGGGGCCTGAATCACTGTTAAAGTCAGAATATTAAATTTATCTAGATGAAGGCCTATAAATTTAATCTGGAGAATAGTTGTACCAAAACTAACCTCAGCAGATGTAACTATTTGAATTAAAAATCACTATACCAATTTCACAATTTCAATTAGCTCATTCTTATTTTATTCTTTAATCAAATATTTGAATTAATATACATTTGGTCTTTATCATTTTACATATATTTTCAACCATAGTCCTAAAAGCTTTAACTTTTAAGTAAAATAAAATTAATTAATGGTATCTAATTTTTATAAATGCTTCCCAGACTAGTGTTAATAATGTATGAAATACATAACATTAAACTCACTAGACAATTCAGTACTGTTGTGTGTGACCACTGTGTTATTAAAATAAAGGAAGATGGTTCCTCACTGTCTTGTTGTGAAGCAGAGTGCACGTGAGTGCTCAGTCACCACTGCAGCCCTTAGACACTTCTCTTAGCACAGCCACTTTTAGTTAACTAGACAAAGAAATGAAGATCATGTGCTTTCTTCAAGAGTGCACATGTTGGAAATCTTTTTTTTTTTTTTTGACACGGTGTCTTGCTGTGTCTATAGGCTGGAGTGCAGTGGCGCCATGTTGGCTCACTGCAATCTCCGTCTCTCGGGTTCAAACGATTCCCTGAGTAGCTGGGACTACAGGTGTGCACGGCCATGCCCGGCTTATTTTTTGTATTTTAGTAGAGACAGGGTTTCACCATGTTGGCCAGGATGGTCTCAATATCCTGACCTTGTGACCTACCCACCTGGCCTCCCAAAGTGCTGGGATTATAGGAGGAGCCACCGTGTCTGGCCAGAAATCATTTGGGTATATTGACTCGTGTTCATAGTGGGAATGAAAGCAAGGTGTCATTGGGAAGGACAAGTTTAGGAAAAGACTTTAACCACCTGTAAATGGAAGGCCTTAGACATAAATTATCTGACTTGGGAAAACCCTCCCACAACCCCTTCTGTTTGGAGAAAAAGGGTATAGAAACAGGAAAGGAGCACTGAGCTGGATTTAGGAGTCCTTGGTTTCCGCTAGACTCTATTAATCAGTAAATGTGTGACCTTGAGTTCTTACCTAACTTCATTTTCTTTTCTTTTCTTTAATTTTTCTTTTTTGAGATGGAGTCTTGCTCTGCTGCTCAGGCTGGAGTGCAGTGGCACGATCTTGGCCCACTACAACCTCTGCCTCCTGGGTTCAAGTGATTCTCCTGCCTCAGCCTCTTGAGTAGCTGGGACTACAGGCATGTGCCACCATGCCCAGCTAGTTTTTGGTATTTTTAGTAGAGACGGGGTTTCACCATGTTGACCAGGCTGGTCTAGAACTCCTGACCTCATGATCCGCCTACCTTGGCCTCCCAAAGTGGTGGGATTTTAGGCATGAGCCACCACACCCGGCCCTAACTTCATTTTCTATCAGGTTTTCTATGTTCGAGAGATGGGATGAATCAATTGCTTTCCTGGGCATTTCAACACCTGTATTCTCTAACATCTCTCTTTTGAACTCCTACGTGAATTTACCTCTTTACGAATAGTGCTCTGTTCCAATTTCTGCTAAAATGGCTGCCACTTGTACCATGTTCCTCATTTCCTCAGCCCTTCCCTACTAACCTGTAAGCTCCTTGAAGTCAGGACTCTGCCTTATTTAATTTTGTATTCCCAGCATTCAATAACTGGCATGAGCAGGCATGTGAAAACAGCAATCTATATAAATGATCAATTTGTGAAGACTACACTCTGTGGAGACTCTGGTCATAGGCTGGATCTTCTTGAATGGTGGATATAATTGGTGGAAGAGGAAGAAAGGGGAACACATTTCTATGGAGCTTCTATATCTAGCCATTAAATTTTTTTTTTTTTTGCGATGGAGTCTGGCTCTGTCACCCAGACTGGAGTGCAGTGGCATGATCTCGGCTCACCATAATCTCCACCTCCCAGGTTCAAGCAATTCTCCTGCCTCAGCCTCTGCAGTAGCTGGGACTACAGGCATGTGCCACTACGGTTGGCTCATTTTTTTTTTGGTATTTTTAGTAGAGACGAGGTTTCACCATATAAGCCAGGATGGTCTGGATCTCCAGACCTTGTGATCCGCCTGCCTGGGCCTGCCAAAGTGCTGGGGTTACAGGCATGAGCCACCGCGCCTGGCCGCCATTAAATATTTTTATTTACTGTATCTAAGATATGATATAATTATTGCAATTTTACAGCACACAAAGTGTATCATTTGCCTCAGCAAGTGGCCAACTCTGAATATTAAACTCAGGATTCTCTTAACTTCATAACCTGGGTTCATTTCACAGAAATATGCCTTTAGTAGCAGTAATTGGTAGTACAGCCTCTATAAAATAAGATTATTGCTACAGATTTAGGAAAATGGAGCCTAGGAGTGTTTGGACTGGAAAAAGCCTTTTTGGGATTCTATCTATGTAAAGCTTACTTCAGCAGAGTGACTATCTGTAATGTCCATTCAGTTTCAAAAAGCAGAGTGACACAGGGGATGAGAGATGACAATATACTTACTGTATTTTACCATTAAAACCTTTTTTTCCCTTTTCCTTTTATCATTTTTCAGTGCTTCAAAAAAGCCTTATTTTTAGGTCATGCGCATCCTTGTAATCCCAGCACCTTGGGAGGCCAAGGCGGGAGAATTGCTTGAAGTCAGGAGTTCAAGACCAGCCTGGGCAACATAGCAAGCCCCGCTAACCCCTGTCTCTACTTCTAAAAAAATAGCTGGGCATGATGGTGTGTGCCTGCTGTTCCAGCTACTTAAGAGGCTGAAGTGAGAAGACCCCTTGAGTCTACATGTTTGTTCAAAGCTGCAGTGAACCATGATCATGCTACTGCACCCCAGCCTGAGCAACAGAGGAGCAAGGCCCTGAAAAAAAAAAAAAGTATTATGTAAATGTTTATGCATCTGCCGTTGACTCTGCCTCTGTATCTTCTATATCTTTGTATCTCATCCTAACACTGTATACCAAGTAGATGTTCAATAAATGCTTGTGGAATGTCTATCATCTCTCTTTCAAAAATTTATCCTAAGATCTTCTTTAATTTTCTGTATGTATGGGAACTTTTTCTCTTTCAAGTAGAGAGGGAGAACATCAAAGAGATTTAAAAAGATACAATAGGCCTGACAGGGTGGCTCACGCCTGTAATCCCAGCACTTTGGGAGGCCGAGGTGGGCAGATCACGAGGTCAAGAGTTCAAGACCAGACTGGCCAGCATGGTGAAACTCTGTCTCTACTAAAAAATACAAAAATTAGCTGAGCATGGTGGCTCTTGCCTGTAATCTCAGCTACTTCGGAGGCTGAGGTAGGAGAATTGCTTGAACCGGGACACGGGAGACAGAGGTTGCAGTGAGCTGAGATCGTGCCACTGCACTCCAGCCTGGGCTACAATATTTTGTGAGAACATAGCAAGCAGACCCTGGTGTCCAGGGTGTCTAGACCCTACTTCAGTGAAGGACTTGTTGCCCCAACTATTGGGAGTGCTACCAGGAAAAAGCCTTCTGCTAGCAGTGTCTTCAGGGACTGCTTCAGCTTTATGTGTGACTAAGGTGAGGTACCCTTCCCAGGATACCCTACATCCAATGATCAAGGTGGAGGTACAACGGTCTGGCCGTTTGAGTCCATTATGGGACAACTCTGCCAATTCAGCTTCCTTTTAAGAAAATTGAGCTGGGATTTTCTCTCTATCTCTCCGTCTCTTTCTTCTTCTTTTCTTTTTTTTGAGACAGAGTCGCACTCTGTTGCCCAGGCTGGAGTACAGTGGTGCCATTTCGGCTCAGTGCAACCCATCCTCCTGGGTTCAAGCAATTCCGCTGCCTCAGTGAGTAGCTAGGATTATAGGTGTCTGCCACTGTGCCTAGCGAATTTTTTTTGTACTTTTAGTAGAGATGGGGTTTCACCATGTTGGCCAGGCTGGTCTTGAACTCTTGATCTCAAGTGATCCACCCATCTTGGCCTTCCAAAATGCTGGGATTACATGCATGAACCACCATGCCCTGCCCTTTTCTCTTTCTTTCTTTCTTTCTTTCTTTCTTTCTTTCTTTCTTTCTTTCTTTCTTTCTCTCTTTCTCTCTTTTTTTTTTTTTTGAGACAAGGTCTGGATCTGTCACCCCAGCTGGAGTGCCCGTGGCATGAATCTGACTCACTGCAACCTCCACCTCCTGGGCTCAAGTGATCCTCTCACCTCAGCCTCCTGAATAGCTGGGACTACAGGTGCCTGCCACAACTCCTGGCTAATTTATTTTTATTTTTTAAATTTTTTGTAGAGATGAGGTTTTGCCATGTTGCTCAGGCTGGTCTTGAACTTCTGGTCTCAAGTGATGTGCCTTCCTTGGTGTGAGTCACTGCACTGGGCCAGTATTCTTTAACTTAATTATTCTCTCTCTTTTTAAAAAATGAAGTATGTTCATTAATGAATTATAAGTATGCCCATTCAGAGAGAAAGGAAACTAGTGAGAAAAAAAAAGAAAATGAATTATAAGTAATTATCACGAACCCTCAAAGTGTTATGGACTCATTACCTCTTTCAAATAAATTGAGTGAACCATTTTCTTTAGGAAACTCCAGCTAGAAAATTATTTTTCATTTTCTTCTATCCCTTCTCTACGTAATATTAATTTTTATTTTATTCATTGATTTCTTGCTCTTTCACTGAGTTTGGAGTGCAGTGGTGTAAACCTGGATCACTGCAGCCTCCAACTCCTGGGTTCAAGTGATCCTCCTGCCTCAGCCTCCTGAGTAGCTAGGACTACAGGCATGTGCCACCACTCTTGGCTAATTTTCAAACTTTAGTATATCATAAAAGTTTATGGGTGAGAACGCTGGCCATTTGATCCTTCTATTGTTGATTTTATTTTATTTTATTTTTTAGACCGACTCTTGCTCTGTTGCCCAGACTGGAGTGCAGTGGTGTGATCTTGGCTCACTGCAACCTTTGCCTCCTGAGGCAATTCTTGTGCCTCAGACTTCTGAGTAGCTGGGATTACAGGTGCTCACCACCACACCCGGCTAATTTTTGTATTTTTAGCAGAGACAGAGTTTCACCATGTTGGCCAGGCTAGTCTTAAACTCCTGACCTCAAGTGATCCACCTGCCTCTGCCTCCCAAAGTGCTGGGATTACAGGCATGAGCCTCCATGCCCAGCCCCTTCTATTGTTTGAAACTTGGATTGTACAATACTTGCTGAGGGTGCATGATAGAATAGAAAGATCATTGAGGGTTATTCCAAATCATTTTAGAAGTAAAAAAACAAATTAAAAAAAACCAAACCAGGGGTTAATATCCTAGCTAATATATGTAAAACACCTAGCACATAGCCAATATTTAGTTGTTTAGTTTTCTTTTCTATATTATGTTTTAGAAACCCTGCTACCACCTTCATATTATCTCATTTCCCTGTATCCGTTCTTCCTGGCTAACATCTCTCTACCTCCCAAACCAGTAATTCCAAACCATAGCCCAAATGATCTTTTTCTTCTTTCTTTCTTTATTATTTTTTTTAGATTCTTAGTTTGTTGCATCAGATGTAGTGATCTTTTTATATTGATTGATTAATTGATTGATTGAGGTGGAGTCTTGCTCCGTCTCCCAGTTTGGAGTACAGTGGCGTGATCTTGGCTCACTACAACCTCTGCCTTCCAGGTTCAAGCAGTTTTTCTGCCTCGGCCTCCTGAGTAGCTGGGACTATAGGCGCGTGCCACCATGCTCAACTAATTTTTGAATTTTTAGTAGAGATGGGGATTTACCATGTTGACCAGTCTGGTCTGGAACTTCTGACCTCAAGTGATCCACCTGCCTCAGCTGGATTATAGGTATGACCCCAAAGTGCTGGAATTTACAGGTGTGAGCCATTTCGTCCAGCCCCTAGTGATGTTTTTAAAATGAAAATTTGATTAGTCACTTCTCCTGACTTTCTATTGCTCTTAGGATAATGATCTTGGTCTCTAACAACCTGAATTATCTGGCCCAGACTCATGCCTTATAAGGCTGCTTTCCTTCCTCACTCTATTCTGACCTCGTTAAGCTTTGTTTAGCCCTATACTTGTCATGTCTCTCTGCAGTTCCCACTGCCTGGAATGCTTCACTCCTCCCTATCCTCTCCTCTGTGGTTAGTTAGCTCTTTCCCATACTTTAGATATCAGCCCAGAAAATCCTCTGACCTGGTACCCTCCCAGTGATTTAAGTCAGTGGTATACACTCTCTCATGACCTTGTGATCTTCCTTCACTTTGAGACACTCATCGAAATTTGCAAATAATTATCACTATGATCAATTAACTATTGTCTGTCTTTTCCACAAGACTCTCAAGAAAACTAAGTTTCTTGAGAGTGGCAAGCTTGTTCTCATAGCTTGTTTCAGTGACTGGACCATAGTAGGCAGGCAGTAAATACTGTATAATTTAATCTGCAAAAACTCAGCAAAGCGTGTGACTGTGTGTGTATATATAATTTTATTATTATTAATTTTCAATACATCAGGAAACTGAAGCTCATTTAAGGCCAAAGTAATTTAGCTTATAAGTGCAGAGTACCTTACAATTTTACAAAGGTATGCTTCTTTTTAAGAGTATTTCAAACATACCTTCCTTTTCTTTTTTATATTATCCATGCATAGTATTCTTAATATCCAAGAACAATATTCTCATTGTTCTTTATATAATGCCCATTTTCTTCTCAATTATTCCCAACTCAAAAGACTATAATATCTTCTAAAATTCACTTATGCCTTCTGACTTGTAAAAAGCCAAGAACTGCCAATGACTCTGAAATATAATTGTCCAACCTATTGACTCTGGCCCTGGAAATGTTAACTGATCCCAAATTGACATTTAAGTGAATTTTTCAAACATTTGTATTACACTAGATAGTTTATGCTACTAATGTGATTTGTGGTGGGGTCTCGGGCCATGCTGAATCTGTTTGACCCCTGGAGGGGCTGGAGACTGAGTAAGGTCAACTGTGTGGGTGCCCCTCTTCCTGTGTGGCCAATCCCTAATTGAAACTCTAGATGACAAGACTCAGGTGAGCTTCTCTGGTTGGCAAGACTCCATCCATGTTGTCACACATTGTTACTGAGAGAATTAAGTGCTGGAGGATTATCCGAGGGAGGAGGGGAGGATGAAGCCAGTGTGTGGCGGAGATCAGCCAGACGAGACTAGGGAGACAGTTTCCCCGCCAAGACGCTTTTTCCTTGGGGCAGGACTCCCCTGACTGCCTCTTTGCCTGGCCTGAAGCTCTAGTTTGGGGTAAGAGTGGTAGATGTTGATGCCTAAGAAGAACCAGATTGCCATTTAGAATTTTTTTTTTTCTTTGAGACAAAGTTTCACCTTGTTGCCCAGGCTGGAGTGGCAATGGTGCCATCTTGGCTCACTGCAACCTCTGCCCCCCTGGTTCAAGTGATTCTCCTGCCTCAGCCTCTCGAGTAGCTGGGATTATAGGCACTCACCACCACACCCAGCTACTTGTTTGTATTTTTAGTAGAGATGAGATTTCACCATGTTGGCCAGGCTGGTCTAAAACTCCTGACCTCAGGTAATCCACCTGCCTCAGCCTCCCAAAATGCTGGGATTACAGGCGGGAGCCACTGCACCTGGCTGAACTCCTTTTTAAGGAGGAAGTTATGGTGGCCAGGAAGGATGTCCACATGCCTTAGCATCTGGAGCTGACAGACAAGAATGTGCCCAACCTTCATGTCATGAAGGTCCTGCAGCCTCTCAAGCCTCAAGGATACGTGAAGGAACAGTTAGCTGGGAGACGTTTCTAGTGATACCCTACCAGTGAGGGTATCCAGTATCTCCGTGATGACCTTCGTCTGCCCCCAGAGATTGTGGCTGCCACCCTACACCGCAGCCGTCCAGAGACTGGCAGGCCTTGGCCTAAAGATCTGGAGGGTGAGCAACCTGTAAGACTCACAAGAGGGGAAGCTGACGGGATACCCGTGCACGGTGCTGACAAGGAAGCCAAGGCTGGGGCTGGGTCAGCAATCGAATTCCAGTTTAGAGGCGGATTCGGTCATGGGTGTGGTCAGCCACCTCAGTAAAATTGGAGAGGTTTATTTTTGCACTGAATAAACTTACAGCCAGAAAAACTTAAAAAAAAAAAAAAAAAAAGAGAGAATTAAGTGCTGTCTGTATGACTTTACAGAGCGAGGAAAACTAGAAATGTGTTTCTGGGATCTCCTGGACTCTACCCTTTGTGTCTTTTATTTTGCTAATTTAAATCTATATACTTTCATCATAAGAAACAGTATGAGTTTAACAGCTTTTCTGGGCTCTGTGAGTCCCTCTAGTGAGCTGCCAAATCTGGTGGGGGGTGTGTCTTGGGGTGTCCTGTCACAGCTGCTTAGTAAAAGTATCAACTTTGGACTTGTTAACGTGGGTTTCAAACCTGACTCTAAAACTTCCCGTGTGCTCTTGGTCAGGTTAGTCATCACATTGTTCCTCTATTTCTGCATAACTAAAACTAACGCAGTAACGGCTACATTATGGTGTTAGTGTGAGGATTAAATAAATAATATAAGACAGGTGTCTGGCAAGTGTTGAATTAAATGTGGCTACTTTTATCACATTGGGGTAAGGGGTAGAGGAATACAAAGATTATTAAGACATTTTTCCAATGGCTAGTAGTCTAATCAAAGGAGAATCCTTTTCTTGAGGACTATGGGGAAATGAGGTAATTTTCCACTTGGTCCACTCTTTGTAGACTGATAGCTGGTTTAGTCAGCCATACAAACTGTCCCTTCTACTCACAGGCACTGCTATCCTGGGGCAGGGACAGGACAGGCAAAGAAGGAAAGACTTTTTCTACCTGAACCTGAAGATATAGCTAAGATGTATACACATGCAATTAGCCTGTATGTATCTCTCTTTTATCATATCAGTAGTAGGACATGGGCCTTCAACAGGGTACAACTGGCCTTTAGTGACCTCGTAATTAATCATTTATGACAGCCCCAAATGTTCCTTTTAGCCTTATTTTGCTTGAATAATGACACTGGAATGTAGGGGGACTGCATGAGATTGGCCTCCCCTTCCCATTCTTTCCATGCCCCTGGCGGCCCTTAACTCACATTGGGCAAAGCAAAGCCCTGCCTAGGCAATGTAAAGGGAGGACACGGAGTCGAATCTGTCTCTTGAAATCCCTGTTAGTAGAATAAACATTTTCAGACATCTAAGTCAGTCCAGATAGTTTTTTGTTTAAAGATTTATTTTTGGTTTTGGAACAGGATCTCACTCTGTCATCTAGGCTGGAGTGCAGTGGTGCAATCTTGGCTCACTACAACCTCAACTTCTTGGGCTCAAGTGATCCTCCCATCTGAGCCTTCCAAGTAGCTGGAACTACAGGCGTGTACCACCATGCCCAGCAAATGTTTTTTTTTTCTTTTGAGATGGAATTTCACTCTTGTTGCCCAGGCTGGAGTGCAGTGGCATGGTCTCAGTTCACTGCAACCTCTGCCTTTGGGGTTCAAGTGATTCTCCTGCCTCAGCCTCCCGAGTAGCTGGGATTACAGGCACCTGCCACCATGCCCAGCTATTTTTTTTTTCTTTTGTAGTTTTAGTAGAGACAGAGTTTTACCATGTTGGCCAAGCTGGTCTCGAACTCCCGACCTCAGGTGATCTGCCTGCCTTGGCCTCCCAAAGTGCTGGGATTACAGGCTTGAGCCACCACGTTGGACCACTAATTTTTTATTTTATTTTATTTTACTTTAAGTTCTGGGATACACGTGCAGAACACGGTTTGTTACAAGGTATACATGTGCCATGGTGGTTTGCTGCACCTGTCCACCAGTCATCCAGGTTTTAAGCCCTGCATGCATTAGGTGTTTGTCCTAATGCTCTCCCTCCTCTGGTCCCCCACCCCTCCACAGGCCCCAGTGTGTGGTGTTCCCCTCCCTGTGTCCATGTGTTCTCATTGCTCAACTACCACTATGAGTGAGAACATGTGGTGTTTGGTTTTCTGTTCTTGTGTCAGTTTGCTGAGAATGATGACTTCCAGCTTCATCCATGTCCCTGCAGGGGAGATGATCTCACTAATTTTTAAGTTTTTTGTAGAGATTGGGTCTCATTATGTTGCCCAGGCTGGTCTAAAATTGCTGGGCTCAAGTGATCCTCCTGCCTGGGCTTTCCAAAATGCTGAGATTACAGGAATGAGCCACTGCACCCAGTAAACAAAGGAGTTTGAGTATGATTCTTTGCCTAAGGAGGGGTGAACTGGCCCGGGTCGGAAACTGAGCAGGTCGAAACTCCCGTGCTGATCACTAGAGGGATCACACGTGTAAGTAGTCATTGCACTCCAGCCTGGGCAACATAGCAAGACCCCACCTCTTAAAAAAAAAAAAAGAATGTGACTTTTTGGGTAAAAAGAGACTAAAATGGCCTTTGTTTGCATTTAGAGGACATCTAGACCTAGGAACTTGCCTGGGCAACCTGGAGCGGGGCGCTGGCTACCGCCAAGTGTTTTGTAGTTAGGAAACATCATGTGGACTTGGTTAGTGGCATATGAGGGTCAGGAATGGGGAGGGAAGTATTGGCCATATATCCCTCATCCTTCCCCTTTCCTACTCTTCCCACTGGTTTCTAAATACAAAACCTGCTCTGGGCCACATGAGAAGCAGGGCAGGGCTTTGGCTTCACTGAGGTGGAATTAAAAGGAATAGGCAGAAAATTCTCAGGCAAGGGAAGCTGCCAGAAAGGGGTTTTTGGGATAGTAATCAGAGGCTCCAGTATGAGAAGCCAAATAGCTTTTCAACAGACTGTATTGAGGTCACAGGGAAACTGCAGAGCAACTTGTCTCTTCCTTAAGAATGGAGACATGTGTACTGACCCAGTTTAAAGCCACTTACCCTGAGTTTTCTACTTACATCCAGACTCATATCTATGTTACTTCCTCAAACCCACACCCCTCTCCCAGCACAAAGCAAGCCAATCTCAGATATTTACAAATTCACACCTGCAGTAGCACTCCTTCCATTCAAACCCCACTCAATATATAAAGTACACATTTTATTGCCACAAATGCTCAGAAAAGAACAAAGTCCTTTAGTCTGTCTTGATTCAGAAGTAATCTGAAAAATTAATCTTTAGCCAACAATACTCGAAACAATGTGAAAAAGTCCTCACATATACGCACACGGAAGCATTATTGAAATTTTCACTCAAAAGGAAAAAAGCAATTTTTTTTTGAGATGGAGTCTTGCTTTGTTGCCCAGGCTGGAGGGTAGCAGTGCGATCTCAGCTCACTGCTGCCACCTCTTCCTCCCAGGTTCAAATGATTCTCCTGTCTCAGCCTCCTGAGTAGCTTGGATTATAGGTATACACTACCAAGCCTGGCTAATTTTTGTATTTTTAGTAGAGACAGGGTTTCACCATGTTGCCCAGCCTGGTCTTGAACTTCTGACCTTAAGTGATCCACCCACCTTGGCTTCCCAAAGTCCTGGGATAAAAAATAATTCTAAACCTGATGATATGTGATCACAGGTAGAGAATCTACTTTTCTTTCATTTTTTCATTCATTCATTCATTCATTCATTTTTTTTTGAGACAGGGTCTTACCCTGTTGCCCAGGCTGGAGTGCAGTGGCACCATCATGGCTCGATCATGACTCACTGCAGCCTTGACCTCCTGGCAGTGATCCTCCCATTTCAGCATCCCTAGTAGCTGTGAATACAGGTGTGTGTCACCATGCCAGGCTAATTTTTATATTTTTGTAGAGGTGTGGTTTCGCCATGTTGCTCAGGCTGGTCTTGAACTCCTAAGCTCAAGCAATCTGCCTGCCTCAGCTTCCCAAAGTGCTGGGATTACAAGTATGAGCCACAGCTCTCAGCAGCATTTCTATTAGAACAAATAAAAGGAGACTGATTTAGGTCCGTATGTGCTGGTTCCAAAATTCCAGAAGAGAAAAATAAGACTGTGCAGCTAGCTGAAGCCAGGAGGACAGAGACATGTAGTGACTGAACACTTAGAAAGGATTATGGCAGCAGACTCTTAGAGAAGACAGAATGACAAATTCCCTTTTAGGAAGCATGGAGACAGAGAGGAAATAATTGACATTTCAAATATGGAAATCTTATTCATCATTATATTCTGGTACCTAGCATATATAATGATGTTAAGTAAAACTGAGTTGAACTAAGGGATTAAAAAATAGGCAATTGCAAGTATATAAGATACAGATTGAATCTCTTTTGTATCACATAGGAGGCACTGACTTTCCCTCATCTGTATCGTGGATGCTGTGGTATGCTACCCAGATACCACTTCCCATCTAAGGCTTGAAGAATTCCTACAGCTGTGGGAGTACTGGCAATCAACAGGTCTCAGCTGAGCCTCTCTTGTAGAATTGACCTTGGCTAACGAGAGCTGCCTAGTCCAAGGTCATACCTCCTTCCAGGAGGCAATTCATATCCAAAGACTGGTAGATGCAGGGGTACACAGGTCTAGCCCTATGACTCCAATTTGGGGAAACTCTGAAGGGTCATCCAAACTCCAGAGCTCCCAGTAGGATGGGCTGAGGCCTTTGTTTTGACTCTTCTCCCTAAACAATCTTGGTTTTTAAAAAATTTCCTCACAGGAGTTGATCCTAAGATTATTCCCCAGTAAAATTCCTACATGCAAATCTCTGCCTCAGAATTTGGTTCATGGGGAACTGAACTGGAAATAGCTGGCACCAGGCATGTCTGAAAAGGAAAACTCTAAGACAAGACTTTGGAAATGGGTAATTCACAGGCCAAATATGAGTGAGGGACCATCAATGGTAGTAGGTGAAACACGGACAGCAGATAGTCCATGGCGTGAAGTAGCTATGCAGTTTTTAAAACTTTCACTAGCAGTGAACTTGGATAGTGTATCAATGGAAGGAATGCACTGGTAGGTGCAATGTGTCTGTCATTTGAGAAAGACAGAGGAAATACTAAATATAAGGACTATAAAATTGGATGGCTATTGCTGAGGACCATTCAGTTCTGCAGAAAGATAATGAAAGGGTCATTAATGATCAATTAATTAAAGGTTAAGTGTGAAAGCCAGAGCGTTTCCCTGGCAGCATAAAAGAGGCTCTCATCTCCTGCAGGATACGTATGGTAGAGCTCTAGAAATGTTAGATTCTCAATCATGGAAAGTTTTCTCTGCACTAATTGGGAGTCTTCGTTGGGAAGAAGTGAAACCCTGAGGGAAGGGAGACATCTGGGTTGATACACTGGAGAGTCTTGAATCCTGAAATTCTTCTACAGAAATAGTCCCCTCTTCCCTTGCAAAGATGAATTCTCCATTTTCAGATAAGCAAACAGTGCTCTTTCTAAGTAAGCAAGTAGGCAATGATCCAGCCAGGTGATGTGAGGAAGTCTCTGCCATCAGCCACCCCAGTGTTGGTTCACTGGTACACGAATAGAATATTCATGGTGGCAGGGATGGAGCCTATACATGGGTCCAAGAAAATGGGTTGCACTTACCCAGGCTGATCTAGCTTTCATTGCTGTTGAATGCTATGGAGACAAATCCTGAACCCCAATATAGCACCATCCCTCAAAGAGACCAATCATCCACTCGGTGGAATGTTAACTATTTGGATACTGTGGTGAATGGAACTGTGACCAAATTGTGGACAATGGGCTTAGGTTGCTCCCCCGTAGGATGTGATCTTCCAGGCCCTTGGTCCCTCATTCACCTAAGAATGGCGGAAGAGGACCCCGCTGGGTGTGGTGAGCTTGTTCAAGTAAATATTAGACCCCAAAGTGTTTTGCAGAAAGTGATTTATTTATGCAGAGAGAGAGAAAAAGAAATAGAGCAAGCAAGCTCCCATGTTGTCATGGGAGGGGATCCAGAGATAAAGTCCACACAGATGAGAGAGAAGGGGACTTTTAACCTGGGAGTTATTCCCCCCAACATTTAAGTTTTTTTTTGTCCTATGAAAGGAGTTCCTTTAAACTTCCGCTAGAGGGATTGATCTTTGATTTCTGACATCCGATTTGTTGTTTGGCCCACTGTCCTCCCATAGCTTTTTGCGGGATTTTCTAAACAAAGGAAGCTCACCGGGCAGTCTATCTTCCCAAGTGCGTGAAACTTAAACAAAGATCTCTAAGCTCCCGACGGAGATGTGAAAGAAGGCAGGTCAGGCACCTCACTAGGAAGTTCTTGCCTTTGAAACCATGCCCCTTGTGTACCCGGGAAGAGAAGTTAATTACATTCTTTCAGAATGTTTATTCCTGTGTTGAAATCCTGACTTCCTAGATGGAGGTATTAGGAGGTAGGGCTCTTGGGAGGTGATTAGGTCATAAGTGTGGAGTCCTTATGAATGGGATTAATGCCCTTATAGAAGAGAGCTTGTTTGCTCCTTCTGCCATGTGAAGATGCAGGAATGTTGGAAATGGGTTTATAACGTTGGGAAAAATCCACATGGAGACAGTGGATCACTCAGCAAGGCTAGTTTTACTTCCTGCAGAAAAGGGGCAACTCGCTGGCAGTCATGCCATGAGAACACACCTGAACAAGGAGAAAGGGACATTTATAACTTTCATAACCTGATGCAATTGCCTTACTGCTGTGTGTAGTTTCCATTGGCCAGAATGGGACCTCACATTCTATGCTTGACCCAATTGGCTAAACACTTGGAAATTTCTAAAGAAGTAAAGGAAGAGGAGAACAAAGGAAAAGAGGAAGTAACTTGAGAAATTCTTAGAGAAGCGATAACATTTTCAAATAAGGAAGGGGGAATAAGCTTTGACCTAAGACTTGCCTGGGCTTGTCCTGGTATGTCAGGGCAAATATCTAGGTTAAAGTGTAAGAACTAAGAACATGGGATGCACTTATTTCTTTACTATGACTAACTGCTACTATAAGATTATTAGCAAAAGCTTTAAAGTACATTAATCTTTGAAGAAACTATTATTTACAGCTAGTGCTTGACTTACGACCACAATTGGTTCCGACAGACTGGTCATAACACGATTTGGTTGAAAGTTGAGTAGGCTATATGTACAGTACTGTGAAATGATGTTATAAAAATCTTTAAGTCATATTTTATCATAATTTTCTTTCATTGTTACATATCATAATTTTCTTTGTTCATTTTATGCCATTCGTATCATTGCTACACCATTTTGTTTCTTATTTTTACATTCGTCAGGTTTAAGTAAAACACTACATTACCAGTACAACTGGTTTAATATTTGCAAAACATAAAAAAGTTACAAAATACAGGTGCATACAAAAATACAAAATATAGGTGTAAAAAATACCATAGGAAACATTTTCCCAATTGCAAAACATATCAAAATATATAAACATGTACAAAACACAAATTGCTGCACCGAGTCTGGGAAAACAGTTGATATGGTGCACGCAGAGATGGTATTGCTGCCGGAAGCTGGTCCGCACTGTCTTATGCCCAGCTGGGCAACGTTTGTGCCGCCAGATGTGGAGCAGTCATGGCTAGCGATTGTGGCCGTAAAGTCGAATGGTAGTAAGTTGCATAGGTAGTAAGTCTATCAATACCTGTATTCGTAATGAACTAAGAGGAAAGTTTTGAAGAGGAACCTTTTGATTGATTTTTTTTTTTTTTTTTTTTGAGACGAGTTTCGCTCTTGTTGCCCAGGCTAGAGTGCAATGGCGTGGTCTCAGCTCACCGCAACCTCCGCCTCCTGGGTTCAGGCAATTCTCCTGCCTCAGCCTCCTGAGTAGCTGGGATTACAGCCATGTGCCACCATGCCCAGCTAATTTTTTGTATTTTTAGTATAGACGGGTTTTCACCATGTTGACCAGGATAGTCTCGAGCTCTTGACCTCGTGATCCACCCGCCTCGGCCTCCCAAAGTGCTGGGATTACAGGCTTGAGCCACCGTGCCCGGTGAAGAGGAACCTTTTATTTACTTTCCTACAAGGAAGTAAAAGGCTATCTATGAGCCAAAAAGCAGGCTCTCACTAGACATTGAATCTTTTTTTCTCTGAGTGAGAGACTTGCCTTGTACTCTAAGTTGGAGTGCAGTGGTGAGACTCTAGCTTACTGCAGCTCTAAACTCTTGGGCTTAAGCAATCCTCCCACCTTGGTCTCCCAAGTAGCTGGGACTACAGGAATATGCCATATGCCTGGCTAATCTTTTCATTTATTTTTAGAAAGAGAGTCTCCTTGTGTTTCCCAGGCCGGTCCTGAACTCCTAGGCTCAAGCAGTCTGCCCACCTCAGCCTCCAAAAGAGCTAGGATTACAGGCATGAGCCAACATATCTTGTCATGTCAAGCTCTAGACATAGAATCTTGATCTTGAACTTCCCACCTCCAGAACTGTGAGAAATAAATTTCTGTTGTTTATAAGTCACCCAGTTTATGTTATTCTGCTGTGACAGCTACATTTATCTTGACTGGAATTGATGTATTCTGAATATGAGTTTAACTTTCTTGCCTGCAGGGCCTCATCCAGCATCACTTGTTGAGGGCTTACAAAGTATTTGATCTACTTGACATAGGATCTGGATGACTTCTCATTGGACTAAGGAACCCACTTAACAGGATAGGAAATGTAGCAGATCACATGTGACTTAAGATCCACTGGTCCTCTTACATACCATTCCACCCACAGCCTGCTGATTTGATAGAGTGATGAGACGGTATTGAGGTAAACAGCTCTGATGAAACCTGTTAAGGTACCAGCTTGGGGAGAACACCCTGAGAGGATGGGGCACCATTCCCCAGAAATAGTATACATCTTAAGTCAACTAGTGCTGTATGTATCTATTATCTCCAATACATAAGTATGATAGATAGAGTTAATTTACAACTGGACTAGAACAGCACTGTCTTTGTCTCTGTGGATGCCTGGATGTCTCATTTCTGACTGTGAGACAAGATAAGAACAGTGGGATTTATTATGTGATATTTGAAGTCTGAAACTCACTTCCTAACTGCCAGGGCCAGTTCTGTGCTGATGGACTTAAACTGGCCTAACCGGTTAGATAGGCCTGGCTAAGGGTACATAAAAACGCCACCGGGAACTTCCTCATTGAATTCCCCCAAAGCTAAGGTTCCTTGCATAGATCTTGGTGGTTTGACCTAGATTCTGAGTGCAGTGTGTGCAAGTCAGGACCCTGGGGAACTGTGTCTGAGCTGTCCCTCAGATTCCAATGCTTGCCTGTACTCTCTACCTCTTGATGCAGTGCATCATTGGCCTTTATTTTATTTTTGAGACAGAATTTCACTCTTGTTGTCCAGGCTGGAGTGCAATGGCACAGTCTCAGCTCACTGCACTCTCTGCCTCCCAGGTTCAAGGAATTCTCCTGTCTCAGCCTCCTGAGTAGCTGGGATTACAGGTACCTGCCACTATGTCCAGCTAATTTTGCTTTTTTTTTTTTTTTTTTTTTTTTTTTTTGTAGAGACGGAATGTCACCATGTTTGTCAGGCTGGTCTCAAACTCCTGACCTCAGGTGATCCACCTGCCTCAGCCTCCCAAATTGTTGGGATTATAGGCGTGAGCCACCATGCCTGGCCTCATTTGCCTTTAAATAAAAGCCTTGATTCTGGTAAGTCCTTTAAAATATCTGAACTTGGGAAGTCTTTGCAGCAGAATATATGGGTCAGGGAGGTAATGGATGGAGGCAAGAGTGGTCCCACCAACCATTACTCCCCAGTAACTCAGTGGGGAAATTGTGTTTTCTAGAGATCCTGATCCCAGGGAGTGAGCACTTCCACCAGAGGATACAGAAAGTGTTGCATTAAACTTCAAGCTATGGCTGCCATCCAGTTACTTTGGACTTATTGTGCCAACATACCAGCAGTCAAGGATGTGATTCACCCTCTTGGAAGAAGTAATCATCCCTGACCATCAGGAAATAATATATTTGGCACTCACACAATCCACTTGGTTTCCTGATATAACGGGTACATCCTGAGATGGGGATAATGACCAGGTCTTAGATCCTCTAAAAGATGAGTGTCTGGGTCACCTTACCTAGATGATAAGGTTTGGCTCTGTGTCCCCACCCAAATCTCATCTTGATTGTACTCCCATAATTCCCATGTGTTACAGGAGAGACCCAGTTGGAGATAATTGAATCATAGGAGTGGTTTCCCCCATACTATTCTCATGGTAGTGAATAAATTTCACAAAAATCTGATGGTTTTATCAGGAGTTTCTGCTTTTGCATCTTCCTCATTCTTTCTTTGCCTGCTGCCATCCATGTGAGACGTGACTTGCTCCTCCTTGCCTTCCACCATGATTGCGAGGCTTCCCCAACTACGTGGAACTGTAAGTTCAATGAAACCTCTTTATTTTGTAAATTGCCCTGTCTTGGAGTATGTCTTTGTCAGCAGCATGAAAATGGACTAACACTTAGAAGCAAAAAGGGGTCATAAAGAAAAAGAAAAAAAAAATGGACCAATACACTAGGCAATCCGCCTAGGTCAGGAGAGAGAGGAAATCTAAAAGACCTATAGGATCTAGAAAGTAGAATGATGATGAGTATCATCTGTGCTCTTGAGATCAGATGCACGGTGGGGATGGAGGCCCTATGAAATTTTAAAGAGTTGCTCTTGGAACTTGAATGAAGCAGGTGGATCCAAGAGACTCAGGGGTGGACTATAATGGATGCTGTACCCCACCTTGATCTCCCCACTCCAGGACTGAGGCCTTCATTACCCCAGCTGCTGGGAGTGTTATCAGTTGACAGAGCTCAGCTGAATTCTCCAGTTCTTGGCTTTGGTTGAAGAAAGCCACCTCACCCAAGGTCTTGCCCCTTCCCAAGAGTAGCTAACATCCAAATGTCAGGTTGTTTTGGGAGCATAAAGGCCCGGTCCTCTTGCCCCACTTTGGAGCAACTCTGAAGTGTCATCCTATCTCCAAAGCTTGCTTTAAGATTAACTGAGGCCTTTGTTGTGACTCACAGTTTAACTTCTCTCTCTGCCCAATTATACTTTCTTTTTTTTTTTTTCCAGTTGTATTTTCATGTCCCCATAGATTCTGTTCTTGAGAATACTTCCTAAGAGACATTCTGTACTCAATCTCTTAGAGTGTGCTTTTCAATGAAGCCAGTCTGTGACCACCTGAAGGCATCTTCCTTCTTTCTTTCTTTCTCTGTCTCTCTTTCTTTCTTTTTTCTCTCTCTCTCTTTCTCTTTCTTTCTTGGAGGTAGAGTCTTGCCTCCTGTCTCAACCTACTGAGTAGCTGGGTTTAGAGCCGTGTGCCCCTATGCCCAGCTAATTTTTGCATTTTTAGTAGACATGGGGTTTCACTATGTTGGTCTGGCTGGTCTTGAACTCCTGACCTCAAGTGATCCACCCACCTCGGCCACCCAAGGTGCTAGAATTACAGGCATGCGCCACTGCACCTAGCCCTGAATGTATCTTTATAAAATCCAGTCTAGTCTCTAAGAAGCCTGTAATTGCCCTCTTATTCTTGGTGTAAAACTGCAATGGTTTTTTAAACTGAGTTTCAGGAAACTCTTCTGTTGAGGTGTTTCATTGCAAATATTTAATTTGCATTTGATTCTTAAAAAACAATGGACATAGTTTGTCAAATGTGTCCAGAAATGACTGGACACAGTGGCTCATGCCTATAATGAGCTACTATATTTGGGAGATTGGGGTGGGAGGATTGCTTGGGACCAGGAGTTTGACACCAACTTGGATAACAAAGCAAGACCCCATCTCTACAAAAAATTAAAAAATCAGCTGGGTATGGTGGTGCATGTTTATTGTCCCAGCTACTTGGGAGGCTGAGGTGGGAAGAACGCTTGAGCCTGGGATGTCAAGGCTGCAGTGAGCCATGATTATGCTACTTCACTCTAGACTGGGTAATAGAGTGAGACTGTCTCTTAAAAAAAAAAAAAAAAAAAAAAAAATTGACAATGTAAAAAGCACTAAAACCAAAAATACAAACTATTGAGAAAAATGAGCACAATCATATAAATATGTTATATCCTAAAGTTTACACGTATTTTATAATGTATTAACTTGTGGTGCCAACTCCTATGATTTTTATGCAGCACCCAGGAGAAAGTTTCATTTTTCATTATTGTGCATATATTTCAACTTAAAAAAATCATTTTTGGAGGCCAGGTGTGGTGGCTTATTCCTGTAATCCCAGCACTTTGGGAGTGCTGGGATCCACAAGGTGGGTGGATCACGAGGTCAGGAGATCAAGACACTCCTGGTTAACACAGTGAAATGCTGTCGCTATTAAAAATACAAAATTAGCAAGTCATGCTGGCACATGCCTGTAATCCCGGCTACTCAGGAGGCTGAGGCAGGAGAATTGCTTGAACCTGGGAGGCAGAGGTTGCAGTGAGCCGAGATCGGGCCACTGCGCTCCAGCCTAGGCAACAGAGTGAGACTGCATCTCAAAAAAAAAAAAAAAAAAAAAATTATTTTTGGCTGGGTGCAGTGGCTCACAATTGTAATCCCAGCACTTTGGGAGACTGAGCAGGCAGTTCACCTGAGGTCCGGAGTTCTGAGATCAGCCTGGCTAACATGTTGAAACCCTGTCTTTACTAAAAATATAAAAATTAGCTGGGTGTGGTGGTGCCTGCCTGTAATCCCAGGTACTCAAGAGGCTGAAGCAGGAGAATTGCTAGAACTCGAGAGGCTGAGGCTACAGTGAGCTGAGATTGTGCCACAGCACTCCAGCCCAGACTCTGTCTGAAAAAAAAATTCTTTTTGAATATATAATATATGTACATAGTATGGAATTCAAAAGCTATAAAGGAGTTATATATATATATAGTGAAAAGAATAATTCCCTTTCACTCCCATCTTCTAGTTCCCTAGTTTCCTCTCCAGGGGCAACTGTGGTGCTCAGTTTTTTGAGTATTTTTCTAGAGATATCTTATGCATTAAATTATTTATATATAGTGAAAGTTTCCAGAATCAAAATGGAGTCACTTGTGTCAGACCAAATCAACAACAAAATAAAGCTGGGAAGTTAAGAAGGAAGGCCCCTTACTCACACATCTATGATAAGAACTATTACAAAGACTCTCTAAAGGGCTCTTACACATGTATACCTATAGCAAGAATCTTTGCCAAGGATTTCCAAACTGTAGCTTGCTAGGTGAGTCACAAGGACAGCTAGCCAGATCCATAAGAACACTTGCCTGAGACACTGTCTCCACTAGAAAACTAGTGTCATCTCCTGTGATAAGCCTCTGTAACCAATATTCTCTGTTTCAGCACAAATTATGTGTACTTTTATCTTTTGCCTTTAAAAGCACCTCTTTGCCTCAACCTCCTTGGATACAACTATAGTCTCCTTAGCCTGCATATCTTGGGTTTGCAGATCCACTTTGCACTCTCCATTAAATGCATTATGTTTGAAGACTCCCTCTCTTATCTGTTACTTAGGTTGACAACACACACACACATATGCACATACCTTTTCCCTACATACACTGTAACATATGCTAAATGCTGTTCTAAAGATTGCTTATTATTATTATTTTTAACTTAACATATCTACAACATTTTTGTTTATGGAAAAGGTATTTAATATGTCATTCATTTATAACCACTGTTTGCATATTAAAGACCTTTACCTTTTCTAAAAGGCCTAATATTTTATATAATAAATATGTGGATTTTGGGAAGAGATTCCAAAGCGGAATAGCAATGGCATGGGTTGGCTGATATCAGCTGCATTCATAAGGCCACAAAAGAAAAAAATGAATTCAGAAAAAAAAAATAGCCCACTTGCAAGCAGCACTAAAAAGTAAGAGATAATTCAGACATTTTAGGGCTGTGTCGAAAGATACCAGTTTTTCTTTCTTTCCAACTAGTAAATGATAAACAGGGGAATAATTTCATCTAGAAAGGCCAATTCAGCCTTAGGACAAAGACCAAATCAATGATATAGCTATAAGATGTTCTGTTAAGACCTTGGATTGGATTAAGCTGTACCATATTAACCCATGCAGCTGAACAAAATGGTTCTAGAAAAGTGACTAAGGGCAAGGTCCTGTGGAAACCTGATAAACTCAAAGGACCTGTAATTAAATCTAGAAATAAAGTCATGTGTCGAAAAAATTGTTGGTGTGACTGAAGTCATAAAAAAGGAATACATATTTTGGCGAGAGATTTATTGTCAAAAGTGCCATGAGCTTGTATTATAAGAGATTGGGACTGTTTAAGCTATAAATGACTTTTGGGGCCCCAGATTTCCATAGGCTGAGAAAGGTGCCCATCTGTTCTCTATTGCCCTCTTTAGCTATGTCCAAGGAAACAATGAAAGATCTAGAAAGTGCAGCCAGGTGCCACAGAGAAAAATGGACTAGGGGAAATAGTTTAAGGATCAGTTGAGGGCCTCCCACAAACCACTAGTGAAATCTTGGGCCTCTGTGAGTAGTGGGGTGTCCTAGCCTTCCCAGCAGCCTCCTGAGAAACAGCAAGATTCTAGAGGGAATGGATGCATGGTCTCCAGGGAGGGAGACCACAGGGCTGGGTTGGTCACTGATTGCCTGTGGGACCAGGTTGGCAGTAATAGTGTACATCTGAGCTATATCCTGTGTAGAAAAAGGATTGATTATTGAGGACTGATGCAGCCCTCAACTGCTACAGTCCCATTCCACCTCTTCTGCATTTTGGCACTGTATAGGGCTTTAGAATTCTGGGCTGAGGCTGGGTGCAATGGCTCACGTCTGTAATCCCAGCACTTTGGGAGGCTGAGGCAGGTCGATCACTTGAGGTCAGGAGTTAAAGACCAGCCTGGCTAACATGGTGAAATTCCATCTCTACTAAAAAAAAAAAAAAAAAAAAAAAAAAAAAAAAACAGCTGGTGTGGTGGTGTGTGCCTGCAATCCTAGCTATTCAGGAGGCTGAGGCAGGAGAATCACTTGAAACTGGGAGGCAGAAGTTGCAGTGAGCTGAGATTGCACCATTGCACTCCAGCCTGGACAACAGAGTGAGACTCCGTCTCAAAAAAAAAAAAAAAAAAAAAGAAAAGAAAAAAGAAAAAGAAAAAAAAAAAAGAACTCTGGGCTGAATGAAAACAACAAATATGATTGAGGCTGAATTTTTTAGTTCATCAGGATTGGAGTTGAGAGTCAATTAAAATGAAGAATATAAAAAAGTGAGTTACTTCTTGTATACTGTAGTATATGGAGTTTGTTGATTCCTATCTGCTATAAATTCATTTACCCATTGAGTCATCAAAAATTTTCTAAGTTAGCACTTTGTCAGGCCCTGAACTAGGTCCTGGAAATACAGTAGTGAACAAAACCTTCATGGAGCTATCGTGGTACATAGATGTCTTAGTCTGTTTTCTACTGCTATAATAGAATACCACAGACTGGGCAATTTATAAAGAAAAGAGATTTATTTGGCTTATGGTTCTCGAGCTGGGAAGTTCAAGGGCATGGTGTTGGCATCTGTTTGGCCATCTGGTGAGGTTCTAATTGCTGTGTCACACTATGGCCAAAGGACAGGAAGGGCAAGAGAGCACATGCAAGAGAGAGTTTCCTTTGATAACAAAGTCACTCCTGAGATAACTAACCCACTTCTTTAATAATGACATTAATTCACTCATGAGGGTGGAGCTCCCATGATCTAATCACTTCTTCAAAAGCCGCTACCTCACAATATTGTCACATCAGCATATTAAATTTCACCATTAATTTTGGAGGGGACATTCACACCATAGCAATAGGATTTGACATTTGGCTGGAAACTTCCAAACAGAGTATGTATGTTGGCATGACATCCTGTTTATAAGTCCCACATCCACATTCAAATAATTTACTACTAACAAAGAGGTAGGTGCTATGTAATTATATTGTTCCTAGAACAGGGTACAAGTAAGATTGGAACAATGTTTTCTCTAAGGCAGGCTGGCTACACAGCTATCAGCACAAGCAATCTTTAGCTAATTAGGATTTCGAAGGAAACATAAACATTTAAATGTAATAGGATTATACCTGGCTGGAGACATTAAGGATATTTATCTCCCTCAGTAGCTATCAGAGTTAGTTAGAGAGCTAGGATGGTTAAGATTTCATTTTCATTTATTCAAAAAGAAATCAAATGCATTCTTCCAAGTGGCAACAAGAGGATTGGTATCAATCTGGTTTTTCCACTGCCCCACTCAACCAGTTAACCAGACATTGCACAGCAAGTATCTATCTGTCTGATGTTTAAATTGTGTCAGGAACATTAATAGAATTTTTGTTACATGTTATCTCTGGGAAAAAAAAGACCAATATTATTAATGTAAATCCTTCATTAATTGTTTTTTTTTTTTTTGAGACGGAGTTTCACTCTTGTTACCCAGGCTGGAGTGCAATGGCGCGATCTCGGCTCACTGCAACCTCCGCCTCCTGGGCTCAGGCAATTCTCCTGCCTCAGCCTCCTAAGTAGCTGGGATTACAGGCACGCACCACCATGCCCAGCTAGTTTTTTGTATTTTTAGTAGAGACGGGGTTTCACCATATTGACCAGGATGGTCTCGATCTCTCGACCTCGTGATCCACCCGCCTCAGCCTCCCAAAGTGCTGGGATTACAGGCTTGAGCCACCGCGCCCAGCCCATTAATTGTTAATATAGGATTGTATTAATTATTAGTAGTCACATCAATGACATTAACATGCATTATTTTGTTAACAATATTAACAATTCATTATTACCAATAATAAAATATTAATGAACAATACTTAATTAAGTTTACATTGTAGTAGTAGGTTCTCAGACTGCTAATAAAGATATACCCAAGACTGGGTAATTTATAAAGGAAAGAGGTTTAATTGACTCAGTTCATCATGGCTGTGGAGGACTCAGGAAATTTACAATCAAGACAAGGAGAAGCAAACACATCCTTCTTCACATGGCAGCAGGAAGGAGAAGAATGAGTGGCCAGTGAGGGGGGGAACCCCTTACAAACCATCAGATCTCATGAGAACTAACTCACTGTCATGAGAACAGAATGGGGGAAACTGCCCCTATGATTCATTTATCTCCACCTCGTCCCTCCCATGGCACATGGGGATTATGGGAGCTACAATTAGAGATGATATCTTGGTGGGAACACAGCCAAACCATATCACACATATTAATGTGAAAAAAGCAGATAAGTTTCTGATATTTTTCTTTTCAAACAACAAAAGCAATAAAACCCCAAATAAAACAAATAACATGATTATAGAAAGCATAGTGTGGTAATAATCTCCCATTGAGGCTGTAGTTCCAGTTCTTTCTTTTTCCAAGTTTCAATGCCATAACAATTTGTCAAAGGAAAATTAGGCAGGAAAAAAAAGCATAATTTATTTCCCTCAGAAGATTGAGGAAAAGAAAAAGGAGAGGGAAAAATAATGTGAATAAATATGGTCAGCCTAAAATAGAGTCAGTGTAGCTCCATATCTAAAACTGTTTACCCAGACTGTTTTTTTCAATAAAGAACACCAATAATTATCAGTATTGGCCACAAAGATTGCAGATTGCCTCATGTGAGGTTAATACTTAACTTCCATTTTCCTTGAAAAAGACTTTCAAACAGAATTTCTATTTGGGTGATCTTGAGGGTATTATACTGGTTTATTTCTTGGTTATAAGCTATTTTGGGGGGAAAGTTGGAATGTTTCATACCTACTTTTGTTTCTTTGCTTGGTGAAGTTGATTGTGCTGGATTTTGTAATTCCATTGTTTTGTTAAAATGACTTTTTTTTTTTTTTTTTTTGACACAGTTTTACTCTTTCGCCCAGACTGGAGTGCAGTGGTGTGATCTTGGCTCACTGCAACCTCCACCTCCCAGGTTCAAGTGATTCTTGTGTCTCAGCCTCTTGAGTAGCAGGGATTACAGGTGCATGCCACCATGCCTATAGAATTTTTGTATTTTTGTAGAGATGGGGTTTTGCCCTGTTGGGCAGGCAGTCTTGAATTCTTGACCTCAAGTAATCCACCTGCCTCAGCCTCCCAAAGTGCTGGGATTACAGATATGAGCCACTGCACCCAGCCTAAAACAACAACATTAACAAGCAGATTTCTCCCCTATAGGAGCCCTTCTGAATTCAATGGGAGGCCTTCTTTGGGTTACTTATCTTTACTTAGAGGAATATTCTGAAAACCAGCTATGGTGAATACAAAAATAAGGGAACTACAGGTCATGGAAATGTATCAAAATCCAGTGGTTCAGGGACAGTGTAAGTTAATTGATTTAACAATCTGTATAATCAAGTTCTAGTGGTTGATTTCAATCTCTTGTCAATATGGATTGACCAACTAAATAATTCCAGGTTTTCCACTCCCCTGGCATGTAAAGTAATCCAGGTTTTTCATAGTGAAATTGTTATACATTTTTAAGGAGAATCAACTAAACTTGGGTGTTTGGGATAATAACAAAAATCCTTTCTTAGCTTCTACTTTATGAGCTGAGTTGTAACTGAGAGAGTGTTATTGAACTCCATTATTTGTCATTCATTCTACTCCCAGCTCCCTGGGATTCTAGCAATTATGGTAATTCTTCCTTCTGTTTCTTTTCTTTTTTGTTTTCTCCACAAGACTTTTGGTATTTATGAGGCAATCTCATCAATGTTCAAAGCTATTGGGGATTTCAAGGTCATAATCTCAGATCCTACAAGGCTCTATCTCTGTTTTGGTTCCTTGAGGGGTTTGCCAGCCTTTCTCAAACGTCAAGAAATGTTCATTAAGCTGGGTGTGGTGGCTCACGCTTGTAATCCCAGCACACTGGGAGGCCGAGGCAGGTGGATCACCTGAGGCCAGGAGTTCAAGACCAGCTTGACCAATGTGGCAAACCCCATCTCTACTAAAAATATAAAAACATTAGCCAGACATGGTGGTGCACCTATGGTCCCACCTACTCAGTAGGCTGAGGCAGGAGAATTGCTTAAACCCAGAAGGTAGAGGTCATAGTAGCTGATATTGTGCCCCTGCACTCCAGCCTGACAATACAGTTTTCTAAGACTCTGTCTTAAACAAAAGGGGCGGGGGAGTGGGGAGAAGAAAAAAGCCGGAAGCCATCATCCTCAGCAAAATTAACACAGGAACAGAAAACCAAACACCACATGTTCTCACTCATCAGTGGGAGCTGAAAAATTGGCAACACATGGACACAGGGAGGGTAACATTACATACCAGGGCCTGCTTGGGGGTGGGGAGTGAGGGGAGGGAACTTGGAGAATGGTGCCGCAAACCACCATGGCACACATATACCTAGGTAACAAACCTGCACATTCTGCACATGTATCCCAGAATTTAAAGTAAAATTAAATAAAAAAAAAAAAGTAAAAAAATGGCTGGGTGCATGTGTGGCTCACACCTGTAATCCCAGCACTTTGGGAGGCCAAGGCATGTGGATCATGAGGTCAGGAGTTGGAGACCAGCCTAACCAACATGGTGAAACTCATCTCTACTAAAAATAATAAAATTAGCCAGGCATGGTGGTGCATGCCTGTAATCCCAGCTAGTCAGAAGGCTGAGGCTGAAGAATCTCTTGAACCCCGGAGGCAGAGGTTGCAGTGAGCTGAGATAGTGCCACTGCACTCTAGCCTGGGCAATAAAGCAAGACTCTGTCTCAATAAATAAATAAATAAATAAAAAATAAAAAAAGAAAACATGTTCTGGCACATAGTAGATGTTTTAATTTTTGAGTAATTAAATATTCACATAGTTTCACTGATAAATAAATAAATAAATAAGTAAAGTGGCCAGGCACAGTGACCCATTCCTGTAATCCCAGAACTTACAGGGGGCCGAGGTGAGTAGATCACTTGAGGTCAGTAGTTTGAGACCAGCCTGGCCAACATGGTGAAACCCCATCTGCACTGAACATGCAACCATTAGCTGGGCATACTTGTGCACACCTGTAATCCCAGCTACTCAGGAGGCTGAGGCAGGAGAATTGCTTGAATCTGGGAGGCAGAGGTTGCAGTGAGCCCAGACTGCACTACTATAGTCTTGCCTGGGTAAGAGAGTGAGACTCCATCTCTAAATAAATAAATAAACAAATAAATTCACAAGGTTTTAAAATCAAGAGGTATAAAAAGGTATACAGTGAAAAGTTCCCTCCTTATTCTTTTATTCCAGTATCCACATCTATCCCTCTTCCATTCCTCACAGATCATCCCTGGTACTAGTTTTGGTTTCCTTCTGGAGTTTCTTTATGTGCATTCAAGTGCCATTATAGGTCAATTGAGAGATTTTCATCTTTTAGCACTCACATGGCTTATAATTCTATTTGTTTACTATCTCCACCTCCTTATCATCACTCATTTACTTAAAAAAAAAAAAAAAGACTTTAGGCTGCACGCAGTGGGAAAAAGGATAGCTTGAGCCTGGGAGTTTGAGACCCAACTGGGCAACGTGGCGAGACCCTGTCTCTACAAAAAATAAATTAGCTGAGTGTGGTGGCATGCACCTGTAGTTCCAACTACTTGGGAGGCTGAAGTGGAAGGATCGCTTGAGCTCAGGAGACAGAGGCGGCAGCGAGTCATGATTGCACCACTATACTCCAGCCTGGGTGACAGAGCAAGACCCCGCCTCAAAAAATATATATAGACTTTATTTTTTAAAACATTAAGTTCACAGCAAAATTCAGCAGAAGGCACAGAGATGTCCCATATACCTCCTACCCCCATATATGTATAGACACCCCACTATCAAAATCCTTCACCAGAGTGGTACATTCATTATAAACAATGAACATACATTGGCATGCCATTATCACTCCAGGTCCAGAGTTTACATTAGAGTTCATTCTTGGTGTTGTACATTGCGTGGGTTTTGACAAATGCATGATGACATGCATCTACCATTCTAGTATCATAAAGAATAGTTTCACTGCCCTAAAAATCCTCTGTTCATCCCTTCCTCCTAACTCCTAGCAACCACTGATTCTTTTACTCTCCATAGTTTTGCCTTTTCCAGAGTGTCATATAATTGGAATTATACAGTATGTAACCTTTTGAAATTGGCTTATTTTGCTTAGTTTATGCATTTAAGTTTCCTCCATGTCTTTTTATGGCTTGATAGCTCATCTCATTTTAGCACTGAATAATATTCCATTGTCTGGCTGTTCCACAGTTTATTTATCCACTCACCTACTGAAGGACGTCTTAGTTGCTTCCAAGTTTTGACAATTATGAGCAAAGCTGCTATACACATTCATATTCAGGATTTTGTGTGGACATAAATTTTAAACTCATTTGGGTAAATACCAAGGAACACAATTGCTGGATTGTATGATAAGAGTAAGTTTAGTGTTATAAGAAGCTGGCAAACTGTCTTCCAAAGTGGCTGTACCATTTTGCACTCCCACCAGCAATGAATGCGTTTCCCACTTACTTTTCAACAAACTGCTGGCACTTTCCCACTTTCACTACCCCACTAAAACTTCTTTTGCTAAGATAAGCAAGGGCTTCCTAGTTGCTGCCAATGTGCCCTTTTTAGCTCTTATTTTACTGGACCTTTCTGTTGACCACTCACTCACAAGTACTTTACTCTCTTATCTCTTCACTTCTACGTTTTGGTTTCTCCTCCCCATTTAGATGGCTCCTTCTCTTTCTCTGTTGTTAGCGTTTTTTTTTTTTTTTGTCTCGGTTTATCCCTCAATTGTTGGTATTTGAAAATTTCCTCCTTCACATGTTTGTAATTCTGCACACTCTTCAGAGGTAATTTTCAAAGTCTAATAGCAATCCAAAGATTTATTTTTTCATTTCTTTCTTTTTTTTTTTTTTTTTAGATAAAGTCTCGCCCTGCACCCAGGCTGCAGTGCTGAGTGGCCCATCTCAAATCACTGCAACCTCCGTCTTGGAGGTTCAAGCAATCCTCCCACCTCAGCTTCCTGAGTAGCTAGGTCTACAGGCATGTGCCACTACACCTGGCACTTTTAAAGTTTTTAGTAGAGACAGAGGCTTCCCTATGTTGTCCAGGCTGGTCTCAACTCCTGGGCTCAAGTAATCCTCCTGTTTTGGCCTCCCAAAGTTCTGGGATTACAGCTGAATTTTTTATTTATTTATTTATTTATTTATTTATTTATTTATTTATTTATTTTGAGTCAGAGTCTTGCTCTATGGCCCATGCTGGAGTGCAGTAGCGTGACCTTGGCTCAATGTAATCTACACCTCCCGTGTTCAAGCGATTCTCCTACCTCAGCCTCCCGAGTTCCTGAATAGCTGGGACTACAGACGAATTGCCGCCTGGCTAATTTTTTTGTGTCTTTAGTAGAGACGGGGTTTTGCTATGTTGGCCAGCCTGCTCTCAAACTCCTGACCTCAGGTGATCCACCCGCCTCCACCTCCCAAAGTGCTGGGATTACAGGCGTGAGCCACTGCATTGGCCTACAGCAGAAATTCTTAACTGAATAGGAGGAGATACACATTTTCATTGGCTTATTGCTAATCTCCACATGCATGTCTCTTAGACTGCTAAATTCAGCATATTACTCCGTTCCTGGGCACCAAAAATAAGCAAATCTCTGCTCCTCTTCCTTTATTTTTGATCCAAGTGGGTGGCACTACCGTCCATCTTCACTGCTCACACCTGAAATCTGAAACCTTCTTAGGTGCCTTGTTCTTGCTTGGCCCTCCACATTCAAGAAAACTGATGTTACCTCCTAGACATGCCTCCAGTCGGCCTCTCCGTTACGTTGCCACAGCCACTGCCTTGGATCAGTCCTCCTTCATTTCCGGTGCCGATGCAACGGTTTCCGGACTGTTCTATTTCCGGTCTCACTCTCTGCTCTTCCGCCCTCCACACTGGCGTCTGGACGATCTTTTTATCAAGTAACCCTCAACCGCGTCATTCCTCTGCAATACTCACGGCCTTGAGAAAAAAAAAGTCTGAGCTCTCAGGTGTGGTGGGCGGCGTCCTTCCTGGTCTGACTCTGTTCTTTTGAAATTCCGTTTCTCCCTGAATTTCCTGGGGCTTTCCATGCTTTCTCAGGCCCCTGGAATGTCACCTTTTTGCCTGTGCCTGAAATACCCTTCTCTTGTCTGCCCAGGCGCTGTCTGTATTCTAAAGGACCTCTTTCATTTGGAGCTTCTCCCTCTTCTACTCCCATCCCCACCCCCGAGCTGAGTTAAGTGCTTCTTTCTTTTCGTACCATAATCCCTTGACATCTCGGCAGCACTGCCAGTCACGCCATTTCGTATCTATTTTCTTGTTCAAGATCCTGTGGACTTTTTATGTGCATGATGTTTAACACTTAACAAATGGCTCTCCCATACGCTGTTTCCTTTGATCTTCGTGGTACTGCTTTTGTCCTTGAATTGTGTAACCCCCCCAAAAAAACTAACAACAACAACAACCAGAGTCTGAAACAAAGTTTATATGTTAATACTTTATTTGGAGTGGAATTTCTGGGCAGCTAGAGTGAGGGAAGAAGGAAGAAGGGAATTTAAGCAGGGAGGGAGGGTAGGCAACATAAGGTGGCTTCTTTCTTATCCTTCGGACCACCATTTCACAAAGAGAGGCAACAGCCAGGTGCCCATCACATAGGCATCTCCTGAGAGGCTGCATGGATCCACTGAGCCCCAGGACAGACTGTCATGTTTGAGAAGGTGGAAAAGTAAGTCATTTATTCATCGATGGCTTCTTATTTTGTGCTTTTCTTTTTTCCCACCTAACCGGTGTGCTATATTTTGTGCTTTTCATTGGACAAAATTTATCCATTTATTTTCTTTCCTTCCCTCCCTTCTTCCTTCCCTCCCTTCTTTCTTCTTTCATTCCTTTCTCTTTTTCTTTCTTTCTCTTTCTTTCTTTCTTCTTACTTTTTGAGATGGAGTCTGGTACTGTTACCCAGGCTGTAGTACCGTGGCATGATCTTGGCCCACTGGCAACCTCCGCCTCCTGGGTTCAAGCGATTCTCCTGCCTCAGCCTCCCAAGTAGCTGGGACTACAGGTGCACACCACCATGCCCAGCTAATTTTTGTATATTTAGTAGGGACAGGGTTTCACCATGTTGGCCAGGATGGTCTTGATCTCTTGACCTCGTGACCCACCCACCTCGGCCTCTCAAAGTGCTGAGATTACAGGCGTGAGCCACCGTGCCTGGCTGATTTCATCTCTTAAATGAAAGCATTCACACTTAAAAAAATGGGATGAACTGGGATTCCCTCCTTCTTAACATTGTTTCTAGAGCTACTAAAACACTTGGCATTTACAAAATAATTGATAAAAAACAATCCTCTGGATTGTACAGGAAGGGAGACAGTGACTGGATAAGACAGGGTATATGATATTAACCAGACTTGGCTGCTTTGTCTCCAGACTTTCCCCGTTTTGAGTTTGTCTATTTTTCTACAGGTAAATCTTCTTGAATTTCTTGGTTAGCCACTTTGGCCTGTTTTCCCTTTACCTTCTTTTCCCCCTTTGTTTGCCTTTTTTATCTGAAGGTTTATCCTTTCCTGCTGCCTTTTTTGTTTTTGTTTCTACTGTTGCAGGAACAGGTTTAGCTGACAACCTCACCCATCTCCTCTTGGGCTCTTCCTTCACCGTGCCTTGGGCTGAGCTGACCTTCCTCTTGGGTATCTTGGTGACGAGGAGGCTGCTGCCACTCCTCTCACAGCTGGAGCTGCTGAGACCTGCAGCTGGGGCAGTGGGAGAACCATCTGGAACCTGGGTCAAGCAAATTTGAGACAGCACATGCACGGTCATATTCATCAATGATGTTAGAAAAACCCAATTTCCCTCAGATTGCTGATGAGGGAACTGAAATGAGAGAAACAAATTGTCCAGAGTCACACAACCATTGTAATTGAGTTAGAATGTATTTCAAAGTACTTTTTTGCTATATATATTACAGTGTTTTGCACTGAACAAATGTATGTCTGAAGTTTCTATTCTTTTTTTTTTCTCTCCTTCCTCAAACACTGATGACATTTTTCATTTTTAACTTTTATTTTAGGTTCAGGAATACATGTGCAGGTTTATTATATATGTAAATTGTGTGTCATGGGAGTTTAGTGTACAGATTATTTCATCACCCAGGTAATAAGCATAGTCCCTGATTGGTAGTTGTTTTTATCCTCACCCTTCTCCCTTCCTCCAAACTCAAGTAGTCCCCGGTGTCTGTTGTTCCTATATTGTTATGTCTATGTCTACTGACATAAAGTCTATTCAGTGTGAGAACGTGCACTATTTGCATTTCTGTTCATGTGTTAGTTTGCTTAGGATAATGGCCTCCACCTTCATCCATGTTGCTGCAAAGGACATGATCTTGTTCCTTTTTATGGCTGCATAGTATTCCACGTTGTATACATACCACATTGTTTTAATCCAGTCTTCCACTGATGGGCATTTAGGTTGATTCCATGTGTTTGCTATTGTGAATAGTGTTATGATGAATAGACACATGCATGTGCCTTTATGGCAGAACAATTTATATTCCTTTTGGTATATACCCAGTAATAGGATTGCTGGGTTGAATGGTAATTCTGCTCTGAGTTCTTTGAGAAATCTCAAAACTGCTTTCCATAATGGCTGAACTAATTTACATTCCTACCAGTGGTGTATAAGTGTTCCCTTTTCTTCTCAACCTTGCCAACATGTTACTTTTTTGACTTTTTAATAATAGCCATCTGACTGGTGGTTTTGATTTGCATTTCTCTTTTAACTAGTGACATTGAGCATTTTTAAAAAATGCTCTTTGGCCATGTATATTTCTTCCTCCTTCTCCATCTTCTTCTTTTTTTTCTTTTGGAGGCAGAAGGAGTCTTGGTCTGTTGTCCAGGGTGGAATGCAGTGACGTGATCACAGCTCACTGCAGTTTCTACCTCCTGGGCTCAAGCTATCCTCCTGCCTCCAGAGTAGCTGGGACCACAGGTATGTATCACCACACCTGGCTTATTTTTTATTTTTAGGACAGATGAAGTTCACTGTGTTGCAGAGGCTGCTCTCAAAGACCTCAGCTCAAGTGATCCTTCTGCCTTTTGGTCTCCCAAAGTGCTGGGATTACATATGTGAGCCAGTGTGCCTGGCTGTATGTCTTCTTTTGAAAAGTGTTTCTTCTTTTGAAAAGTGCCATGTCCTTTGCAGACTTTTTAATGGGGGTGTTTGTTTTTGCTTTTGAATTTGTTTAAATTCTTTATAGATTCTGGATATTACTCCTTTGTTGGATGCATAGTTTGCAAATATTTTCTCCTATTCCACAGGTTGTTTACTCTGTTGAGTTTCTTTTGCTGTGCAGAAGCTTTTTAGTTTAATTAGGTCCCATTTGTCCATTTTTATTTCTGTTACAATTGCTTTTAGTGTCTTCATCATGAAATCTTTGCTAAGTCCTATGTCCAGAATGGTACTTCCTAGGTTCTCTTCCAGGGTTTTTATAGTTTTAGGTTTTACATCTAAGTCTTTAAACCATCTTGAATTGATTTTTGTATATAAAGGAAGGGGTCCAGTTGTGTTCTTCTGCGTTTAGCTAGCTGGTTATCCCACACCATTCATTGAATAGGATCCCCATTTACTGTTTTTGTCAACTTTCTCTAAGAGCAGATAATTGTAGGTGTGTAGCTTTATTTCTGGGCTCTTTATTCTGTTCCATTGGTATGTATGTCTGTTTTTGTGCCAACACTGCTGTTTTGGTTACTGTAGCCTAAATACTGATGACTTTTGATTTAGCCAGCCAATTAGCAGCCCAGCCCTTTCTGTCTGGACCGGTCTGTCCCTTTCCAAAACTCTTTATTTGTACCCCAGGTTCCCGAACTCCATTTTTGTCTGCAAAGGCCATTGGCAGGCAGCTTAAAGTAGGGCAAGTTCCTTCAGACTTTAGGTTATCCATACCCAGTATGCATGGGAAACAGCTACAGGTTCAGGCAATGATGGTAAGGCTAGAGACACTAAGTTCTGGACTTCTTAGTGGCCTATTTGATAGTAATTATCTAGTCTACAAGTTCTCAGGTCCATGTAGGACAAAAAGGACACTATTGCTTTATCTTGTTTGGCTCTATGGACATGGTTACCTTTCACATAGAAGGGAGGCTCTGTCAGAGGGAAGTTGGAGATGGGATACATCTCAGGTGAACCCTATTCTAATTGAGGGCAATAGCCCCATTAATAAGCAACAGCTGAACAAGACCAGCGTCTAGAGAACCTTTCTGGCTGTTCGTTGCGCACAAAGACCCTGCTGCTTGTGTTTGTGTATAGATAGAAATGGGATGTCTGGGGCAGCTGTGTCTTCCTCTAGAGATAAGCATGACACATTTGGAAATTCCAAGTGGTGTCGGCTGTGAAGACGTGGAAAATTCTAGAACCCTGGTGTTTGTGGCAAAGAAGGAAAGGAAGCAAGGAAAACCAGCCAGCCTGAAAAGAGGTAGGAATGGAGGGTTTCCTGACGTCAATCTACCTTCTTTATTTTTTTTCTCTTTTCTTCTTTCCCAGAAAGTAACAGTGCTAAATATAAAATACTATTGCGTGGAACCAAGTCTCCTTCTAAGCTCGGGAGAGCTGAAACCATTTTCTTACACATGTTTTTCTTACTTACTTCCTCTTACTTCAGGCCAGAAAGCCTATATACTGCCAGGAATAAAACAACGAAAGCCAGTCTTTGCTGCTGGCTCTATGCATGTGGCCAAATGATTATTAGCAAAAGTACTGTTAGGATGCTAGCAGGGATCCTGAAGGTGTCCGCTAATAGCATTCTCACAGGGTGATTTAGGGAGGCTGCAGGAGTACAAGGCTCTTCCTGGTGTGAAAAGCAATACCCTCTCCTTGGGGGCTGTTTGACCTTGTCCTTTTGTCTTCTCACCTGAGACTGCCTTGAGGTCCCACCCCGTGTTTTCATAAACACTTTTAGATAATAACACACAGAAATTACCTGCTTGGCCCATTAACATATCTGGGTACCAGAAAGCCACAATGGAAGGGGTAAGCATTCTATGGGGGACTCCCCTGCCTTTTAAAAGCTGAGCTCAAAGCCTCTGCTTTATCTTCCAACAGTGTCTGGTGGAATCGTTTGAAACAGGCATCCCCAAACTGCGGCCCCCTTAGGCCATTTATCTGGCCCCCCGCTGCACTTCAGGAAGGGGCACCTCTTTCACTGGTGGTCAGTGAGAGGAGCACAGTATGTGGCGGCCCTCCAACGGTCTGAGGGACAGTGAACTGGCCCCCTGTGTAAAAAGTCTGGGGACGCCTGGTTTGAAACTTTCAGAGCAGTTTGATAGGAATTTTATGTCTGTTGAATCTAATAAAAAACTTGAGCTTGTATTCTTTAACTTTTTTTTTTTTCCATTTTCTTTTTCTATTGACTCATTTTTAGTGTATTAGGGAATCAGGACTGATTGGGAAAGAAACAACAAAAATCTGGTCCACGGGCGTTTTGAGAAGCAGCTCCTTAAGTCATGCTGGTCCCCAACTTCTCTTTGGTATATTGGTGCAGGGATACCCTCTGCAGAGGTCTCGTCTCAGAGTCCCAAAAAAAGGAATAGGGCAATTTCCCGTCAGTCCACGGTGTTCACCCTCCCCCTGTTAGCCTTACTTCCGGGAAACTGGGAAAACGTTGTGGAATTGCCTCCTCTGTTCCTTTCTTCCTGTCCTACAATCCCCTTCACCAGGAGAGGGCGGATGTTTCTTTAACTTTCAGTCTATCTACTAAAGTCCATTGGGAATAGCCCTTGATATATTTAATGTGAGTTAAAAATTTGGAGAACTCTTTCTCTCTCAAATGTGTCTGTTCCCTAGTTTATTGTTTTGCTACGCCATTCTCTAGAATGTTACAAGTTGAATAATAACTCCTGCTCTTCTCATTCCTTCTTTCACAGTCTTGACCCAATCTGCACCTCCTTCTTTCCCAGGATACTTTAGGTTTTTACAAAAATTCTTTGCTTGGCCAAACTCTAGTCAGGCTTCCAAATCTTCTAAGCCCATCTGGGCACTTTCTTGCAAAATCCAGTTTTAGCAAAGAACCCTGCTAAGTCAGTTTAGCCAGAACCCCCCATCCTCAATATCTGATCATCCTGGATATCTGGTCAGAATTCTGCCCTCCCCTGCCCACCTAGGTGATACCTGTTCACCCTGGCCTGTCTTCAGCAAGAATCCTGTTGGGTTGGTTTAGCCAGAATCCCCCTTACCTCTGATGTTTCCTATTAGTAATTTTCCATCCACTGACTCCACTCTACTTCACTGTAATTCCCACCAGCTTGTGCTGTATTTGGAGTTGCCTCAGTTTCTCTTCCTGACTCCAAGACTCCATTGCCCTGGTCCCTATAGTTATCGTGATGGTTCTGAATGAAGTTTTCCTTGCCATGCTTTAACCGGTATTATGGAATAAGTTTTCGTTAACAGTTAACTAGGTAGAAGGTTGCATAATGTAGTTTTCCAAGATGCTATATTATTCCCTTGCATAGCTTTATGCAGGCGTCCCCAAACTACGGCCTGCGGGCCGCATGCGGCCCCCTGAGGCCATTTATCTGGCCCCCTGCCGCACTTCAGGAAGGGGCACCTCTTTCATTGGTGGTCAGTGAGAGGAGCACAGTATGTGGCGGCCCTACAACGGTCTGAGGGACAGTGAACTGGCCCCCTGTGTAAAAAGTTTGGGGACGCCTGGCTTCATGCATTTAGTTATGCTAACAGCACCACTTCTGCCACGGACCCACACAACACCCTAATAACATGTAGAGCTGTAAGTAGGTGGCATAATTATTTCTGCAGCATCATCTTTTATTTTTTTGAAACGGAGTCTTGCTCTGTTGCCCAGGCCTGAGTGCAGTGGTGCCATCTCAGCTCACTGCAGCCTCTGCCTCCCAGGTGCAAGCCATTCTCTTGCCTCAGCCTCCCGAGTAGCTGGGATTACAGGCGTGCACCACACCCAGCTAATTTTTATATTTTTCGGTAGAGACGGGGTTTCACCATGTTGGTCAGGCTGGTCTCGAACTCTTGACCTTGTGATCCTCTTGCCTCGGCCTCCCAAAGTGCTAGAATTACAGGCGTGAGCCACCACACCTGGCCTTCTGTTGCATCACTGATAGTGAGCACATGACAGGCTCATTCTCACACTTCAAATCTCAGCCTAAATGCCGCCTCCCCAGAGATGCCTTTCTTGATGAGTGTCCTCTCCTAGTTAGTTTCTCTCTCATTCTGTTTTTAAAATAACATCACAATATTTTATACTGTTTATTTGTTTATTTATTGTCTCTCCCATAGAGAGGTAAGATCTATGAGGCCAGGGTGTTTTATTTATATTTAATTATTTTTTTGAGCCAGTGTCTCACTGTATTACTCAGGCTGGAGTGCAGTGGCTCGAACATGGCTCACTGCAGCATCGACCTCCTGGGCTCAAGCAAGCCTCACAAGTAGCTGGTGCTACAGGTACATGCCATGATACCTGGCTAGATTTTTATTTTTTATTTTTATTTCTGTTGAGATGAGGTCCCATTATGTTTCCCAGGCTGGTCTCGAATTCCTGGACTCAAGTATTCCTTCTGCCTTGGCCTCCCAATGGGATTACAAGTGTGAGCCACTGCACCTGCATTTACATTTTTAGCTTTAATTTTAATTTGTTGAGAGGCCAAGGCAGGTGAGTCGCTTGAGCCCAGGGGTTCGACACCAGCCTAGGCAACGTGGTGAAACCCTGTCTCTACAAAAAGTACACAAATTAGCTGGGTGTGCTGATAGGTACCTGTCGCACTAGCTACTTGGTAGGCTGAGGTGGAGGTGGGAGGAACACCTGAGCCTGGGAAGTTGCGGCTGCCATGAGCTGTGATTGTGCCACTGCATTCCAGCCTGGGTGACAGTAAGACCCTGTCCCTAAATAAATAAATAAATAAATAAATAAATAAATGTTTTTCTGTAGAGACAGGGTTATGCTCTGTCACCCAGGCTGGAGTGCAGCGGAACATAGCTTGCTACAGCCTCGAACTCCTGGGCTCAAGTGATCTTCCTGCCTCAGCATCCGAAAGTACTGGGATTATAGGCATGAGCCATTCCAGCTGGCCCTTTTATTTTGATTTATAATTATATCTCCAATGCCTAGCATAGAGCCTGGCGCACAGCAGGTGATTGTAAATCTTTGTTGAGTAAGTGAAAAGGTACTAGAGAGCTCCTCCTTGTGGATGCCTAGGCTGCGAATCCCTGTTGAGGCAACATTACTCCTGCCCACAGCTTTTTGTATTTGAAACATCTGGAGTCCTGTAAAGGCAATTGTAGTTTGCTATGCAGGAAGGGTGGCTAATTTCAGCTTAAGATGTTCAAGTTTCATAGAAATAAGAAGCTGATAGGTGACGGGGTTTCCCCAGGAGAATTCAGAGCAAACCCAAGAGAAGATGGGGAAGAGAAAATGGTCAGGACTCAGAGGTCCTACTGTCTCTATTATGTCACTTGTGTAATTTGAGGCATACTTTTGTGGCCCAGGAGGTGTCCAGGCAAGTGAGCAAGGGAAATGATTGTTGTAAATGACCATTATCCCAGTGCCCAGGGCAGTGGCTGAAGTGAAGGACTCAGCAGGTGCCATATTTTAGTGTAAACTGGCCCAGGCATGCTGCCACTCTCTGCACTGCATGCCACTTTATGGTCTCAGCTAAAGATGACACCTGCTCTTTCTCTGGGGTATTCTGTGAGTCAGAGACTGAAGCCAGCACAGCTGCTCCTCTTCAGGGCACTGCTGTTCCCTGCTGCAGCCCCATATCTGGGAGCAGTCATGGTCTCCCCCATCTCTCTTCCCTTTCATGTTTGTCAATAGCCAGTTGATTTAATCTTCCAGCTCTCTCTTGACTATGGTTTGCTTTTCTCCTTCTCCTTTGCTTGAGACAAGCTGGCGTCTTTTTTTTTTCTTTCTTTCTTTTTTTTTTTTTGCCTGATTGATTGCAAGAACCTCTTGAGAGTTTATTCGAAATCACGCTTGATTGCTTCTATTTTACTTTCAGTATGATCTCAGTCAGGTCCCTCTCCAGACTAAATTCTTCAGTGGATCCTCTGTTGTTTCATTGATCAGAGCTCTGTCTTTCTCCTTCCTTAAGCCTTATCTTATTATTTATATTTTCTTCTCTCCTCTCAATTCTTAAGATTTTCCCCTATTTTTCCAGTTTCTAGAACTTATAATACTTTTAAAAAAATTACTGCTTTTGCACTGTAGTTTCATTTTACCCAGAACATGATTAATTTATATATACTGACCTTCTATTCCTAGAGCCTATAAAGCTCACTTTTATTTTTATTAGCTTTAAAAAATTCTATAGTAATATCCATAGAGATATTCATGTTATCTGCAAATAAAGACAGATTTACTTCTTTCTTTCCAAAGTGATGTCTGTGTGTACTTCTTTTTCTTTCTTTCTTTCTTTTTTTTTTCCACTTTGTTGCCCAGGCTGGAGTTAAGTGGCATGATCTCGGCTCACTGCAACCTCCACCTCCTGGGTTCAAGCAGTTCTCCTGCCTCAGCCTCCCGAATAGCTGGGATTACAGGTGTGTGCCACCACACCTGGCTAATTTTTTATATTTTTGGTAAAGACATGGTTTCATCATGTTGGTCAGGCTGGTCTCAAACTCCTGAGGTGATCTGCCCACCTCGGCCTCCCAAAGTGTTGGGATTATAGGTGTGAGCATTTTTTGAGACAGAGTTTTCATCTGCAGCCAGGCTGGAGTACAGTGGTGTGATCTGTGCTCATTGCAACCTCCGCCTCCTGAGTTCAAGCGATTCTCCTGTCTCAACCTCCTGAGTAGCTGGGACTACAGGGGTAAGCCACTGGACCCGGCTAATTTTTGTATTTTTAGTAGAGATGGGGTTTTACCATGTTGGCCAGGCTGGTCTTGAACTCCTGACCTCATATGATCTGCTTAGGCCTCCCAAAGTGCTGGGATTCTAGGTGTGAGCCACCATGCCCAGCCATGTACTTTTTCTTGCCTTATTACTCAGCTAGAATCTCCAGTGGTGTTAAATAAGTGTGGGGAGCATGGATGTTCTTCCTGATATTAGGGGAAAAGGATTCAGTCTTTCACCTTTAAGTGATGTTAGCATATGCTTTTTACAGGTGTTCTTTATCAGATTTAGAAATCTTCATTCTATTTTTTTCAGCTTGTTGAAAATTTTTATCATGAAGGGATATGGAATTTTGAGAAATACTTTTTCTGTAGCTCTCAAGATAGTCATATGATTTTACTGTTTAAATTAACTGATTTCAAATGTTGAACAAACTCTCTATTCCAAGATAAACTTTACTTGTTTTTTTAATATGTTGCCAGGTTTGATTTGTTAATATATTGTTAAGAATTTTACCATCTATATTCATGAGGGATCATGATATATACTTTTCTTGTAATATCTTGGTCTGGTTTTGCTATCAGGTTAACATTGGCCTGATAAAATTAGTTGGGAATTATTTCATCTACTCTCTGTAAATCTGCGTAGAGTTTGTACTATTTCTTTTTTTAATTATACTTTAAGTTCTGGGGTACATATGCAGAATGTGCAGGTTTGTTACATAGGAATACATCTGCCATGGTTGTTTGCTGCGTCCATCTGCCTATCATTTACATTAGGTATTTCTTCTTATGCTCTCCCTCCCCAGTCCCCCAACCCCCTGCTATCACTCCCCTAGCCTCCCACACCATGACAGGCCCCAGTGTGTGATTTTCACTTCAATGTTAATCATGGATATTGGCCTGAAATTTTCTTTTTTAGTCGTGTTTCTGCCAGGTTTTTGTATCAGGATGATGTTGGTCTCATAAAATGAATTAGGGAGGATTCCCTCTTTTTCTATTGTCTGGAATAGCTTTTGAAGGAATGGTACCAGCTCCTCTTTGTACCTCTGGTAGAATTTGGCTGTGAACCTGTCTGGTCCTGGACTTTTTTTGGTTGGTAGGCTATTAACTGCTGCCTCAATTTCAGACCTTGTTATTTGTCTATTCAGGGATTCAACTTCTTCCTGGTTTAGTCTTGGGAGGGTGGAAGTGTTCAGGAATTTGTCCATTGCTTCTAGATTTACTGGTTTATGTGCATAGAGGTATTTGTTGTAATCTCTGATGGTAGTTTGTATTTCTGTGGAATTGGTGGTGATATCCCCTTTATCATTTTTTATTGCATCTACTCGATTCTTTCCTCTTTTCTTTTTTATTAGCCTGGCTAGTGATCTATTTATTTTGTCGATCTTAAAAAAAAAAACAAACCAAAAAAAACAGCTCCTGGATTTTAATTTTTTTTTTGAAGGGTTTTTTGTGTCTCTATCTCCTTCAGTTCTGCTCTGATCTTAGTTATTTCTTGTCGTCTGCTACCTTTTGGATTTGTTTGATCTTGCTCCTCTAGTTCTTTTAACTGTGACATTATGGTGTCAATTTTAGATCTTCCCTCGCTTCTCATGTGAGCATTTAGTGCTGTAAATTTCCCTCTAGACACTGCTTTAAGTGTGTCCCAGAGATTCTGTTACATTGTGTCTTAGTTCTCAATGGTTTTGAAGAATATCTTTATTTCTGCCTTCATTTCATTATTTACCCGGTAGTCATTCATGAGCAGGTTGTTCAGTTTCGATGTAGTTGTGTGGTTTTGAGTGAGTTTCTTTGTCCTGAGTTCTAATTTGATTGCACTGTGGTTTGAGAGACAGTTAATGATTTCTGTTCTTTTGCATTTGCTGAGGAGTGATTTACTTCCAATTATGTGGTTAATTTTAGAATAAGTGTGATGTGGTGCTGAGGAGAATGTATATTCTGCGGATTTAGGGTGGAGAGTTCTGTAGATGTCTGTTAGGTCCACTTGGTACAGATCTGAGTTAAAGTCCTGGATATCCTTGTTAATTTTCTGTCTTGTTGATCTGTCTAATATTGACAGTGGTGTGTTAAAGTCTCCCACTGTTACTGTGTGGGAGTCTAAGTCTCTTTGTAGGTCATTAAGAATTTGCTTTGCTGGGTGTGGTGGTTCAATTATGTAATCCCAGCACTTTGGGAGACCAAGGTGGGCGGATCACAAGGTCAAGAGATCGAGATCATCCTGGCCAACATGGTGAAATGCTGTCTCTACTAAAATACAAAAATTAGCTGGGCGTGGTGGTGTGCACTTGTAGTCCCACCTACTTGGGAGGCTGAGGCAGAAGAACTGCTTGAACCCAGGAGGCGGAGGTTACAGTGAGCTGAGATCGTGCCACTGCACTCTAGCCTGATGCCTGGCAACACAGTGAGACTCTTTCTCAAAAAAAAAAAAAAAAAAAAAAAAAGAATTTGCTTTATGTATCTGGGTCCTCCTGTATTGGGTGCATATGTATTTAGGATCCTTAGCTCTTCTTGCTGCATTGATCCCTTTATTATTGTGTAATGCCCTTCTTTGTCTCTTTTGAACTTTGTTGGTTTAAAGTCTGTCTTATCAGAGACTAGGATTGTAACTCCTGCTTTTTTGCTCTCCATTTGCTTGATAAATCTTCTTCCATCCCTTTATTTTGACCCTGTGTGTCTTTGCACATGAGATGGGTGTGCTGAATACAGGGTTAAGACCCACTAATGGGTCTTAACTCTTTATCTAATTTGCCAGTCTGACTCCTTTAATTGGGGCATTTAGCCCATTTACATTTAATATTGTTATATGTGAATTTGATCCTGCCATTTTGATGCTAGCTGGTTGTTTTGGCCATTAGTTGATGCAGTTTATTCATAGTTTTGATGGTCTTTACAATTTGGTATGTTTTTGCAGTGTCTGGTACTGGTTGGTTGTTTCCATGTTTAGTGCTTCTTTCAGTTCTTGTAAGGCAGGCCTGGTGGTGACGAAATCTCTCAGCAGTTGCTTGTCCATAAAGGATTTTATTTCTCCTTCATTTATGAAGCTTAGTTTGGCTGGATATGAAATTCTGGGTTGGAAGTTCTTTTCTTTAAGGATGTTGAATATTGGCCCCCACTCTCTTCTGGCTTGTAGGGTTTCTGCAGAGAGATCTGCTGTGAGTCTGATGGGCTTCCCTTTGTGGGTGACCTGATCTTTCTCTCTGGCTGCCCTTAGCACTTTTTTCTTCATTTCAATCCTGGTGAATCTGACAATTATGTGCCTTGAGGTTGCTCTTCTTGAGGAATATCTTAGTGGTGTTCACTGTATTTTCTGAAATTGAATGTTGGCCTGCCTTGCTAGGTTGGTGAAGTTCTCCTGGATAATATCCTGAAGAGTGTTTTCCAACTTGGTTTCATTCTCCTTATCACTTTCAGGTAGGTCTTTTCACATAATCCTATATTTCTTGGAGGCTTTGTTCATTTCTTTTCACTCTAATCTTGCCTTCTTGTTTTACTTCATTGAGTTGATCTTCAGTCTCTGATATCCTTTCTTTCACTTGATTGATTCAGCTATTGAAACTAGTGTATGCTTCACAAAGTTCTTGGGCTGTGTTTTTCAGCTTGATCAAGTTGTCTATGTTCTTCTCTATGTTGATTATTCTAGTTAGCATTTCCTCTAACCTTTCTTCAAGGTTCTTAGTTTCCTTGCATTGGGTTAGAACATGCTCCTTTAGTTTGGAGAAGTTTGTTATTACTCACTTTCTGAAGCCTGTTGTTGTCAGTTCATCAAACTCATTTTCCATCCAGTTTTGTTCCCTTGCTGGTAAGGAGTTGTGATCCCTTGGAGAAGAGGCCTTCTGGTTTTTGGTGATTGCAGCCTTTTTGTGCTGGTTTCTTCCCATCTTCGTGGATTTATCTACCTTTGGTCTTTGAAGTTGGTGACTTTTGGTTGGGGTCTCTGAATGGATGTCCTTTCTATTAATGTTGAGCTATTTCTTTCTGTTTTTTCATTTTCCTTCTAACAGTCAGGCTTCTTGGCTGCAGGACTGCCTGAGGTCCACTCCAGACCCTGCTTGCCTGGGAATCACCTGTGGGGGCTGCAGAACAGCAAGGATTGCTGCCTTTTCCTTCCTCTGGTAGCTTCGTCCCAGAAGGGTACCTGGCAGATGTCAGCTAGAGCTCTCCTGTATAAGGTGTCTCTTAGGATTATACGGGGGTCAGGGAGCCACTTGATGAGGCAGTCTGTTCCTTATCAGAGCTCAAGTGCCTCGCTGGGAACTCCATTGCTCCCTTCAGAGCTGCTGGGCAGGGACGTTTAAGTCTGCTGAAGTGGAACTCACAACCACCCCTTTTCCCAGGTGCTCTGTCCCAGGAAGATGGGGCTTTATTTATAAGTCCCTGATGGGCTGTGCCTTTTTTTCAGAGATGCCCTGCCCAGCAAGATGGGAGATGCCCTTCCCAGTCTGCCTGCAGAGGTGTTGCTGAGTTGCTGCGGGCTCCACCAGGCTGCTGTGTGAACTTCCGTATGATCTTGTTTGAGCTGCCTCAGTATGGTGGATGACACCCCCCTGCCCCCCGCCCGAAGCTGAGCTTGATGGTCCCAGGTCAATCTCAGACTGCTGTGTTGGCTGCAAAAATCTCACACCAGTGGGTCTCAGCTTGCTGGTCTTTGTGGGTGTGGGACCCGCCTAGCCAGATCACTTGGTTCCTTGCCTTCTGTCCCCCTTTTTTCAGGGGAATAAGCAGTTGTGTCTTGCTGGCATTCCAGGCACCAGCTAAAACAGCTGCCCAGTTTTGTGCTGGAAACCCGCTGCACTGATAGTGGCACTGGCGGGAATCTCCTTGTCTGTGGTCTGTAAAGACCATGGGAAAAGCGCAGTATCTGAGCTGGAGTGCAGGAGTGTCTGGAAAAGTCCCCAATGGCCTCCCTTAGGCAGGAGGGGAGTTCTCTGGCCCCTTGCACTTCCTGGGTGAGGCAACACCCCACCCTGCCTCGGTTTGCCCTCATTGGTCTACACCCACTGCCTAACCAGTCCCATTGAGATGAACCTGGTACCTCAGTTGGAAATGCGATCACTCACCTTCTGTGTTGCTCTCGCTGGGAACTGCACTCTGGAGCTGTTCCTATTAGGCCATCTTGGCAGATGTCTCTAGATATCATTTTAATATTGATATTAGTTGAGTTGTAGTCAAAGAACATACTGTTTATGATTTAAAGTCTACTACGCTTATTGAAATTTGTTTTATAGTCCAAAATATAGTCCATCTTGGTGACTGTTTTATGTGTACTTGAAAGGAATGTGTTTTCTGCTGTTATTGAGTGTTGTGTTCTGTAGAAGGCTAGGTCAGTTTGGTCAATGGTGTTGCTTAAGTCTTCTATATCTATTTCTGTGTACTTGTGCTACCACTTACTAAAAGAGGAATTTTAAGGGCCTTTACATCTCTAACATGTTTGTAGGTTTTTTGTATTTTTCTTATCAGTCAGGCTCTGTAATTAGGTAGATACATATTTAGAATAGTTATATATATATATATATATATATATATATATATATATAAAATACATATAGTTTTGTGTTTTTTTTTTGTTTTTTTTTTTGTTTTTTGTTTTTTTTTTGAGATGGAGTCTGACTCTGTTGCCCAGACTGAAGTGCAGTGGTATGATCTCGGCTCACTGTAACCTCCACCTCTCAGGCTCAAGTGATCCTCCCACTTCAGCCTCCCGAGTAGCTGGGACCACAGGCATGCACCATCATGCCTGGTTAATTTTTGTATTTTTTGTAGAGATGGGGTTTCACTATGTTATCCAGGCTGGTCTTGAACTCCTGAGCTCAAGCAATCTGCCTGCCTTAGTAATTCAAGCCAAAGTGCTTGAATTACAGGCATGAGCCACTGCACCTGGCCATCTTTTCTTATTGAATTGGCTTCTTTATCTTTAAGAAGTATTTCTTTATCCCTGGTAATACTTCTTGTTCAAAAATCTATTTAATCTAATGTTAATATAGGCATTTTAGCTTTCCTTTGATTAATATTTTTTCTTATTTTAACCCTCTATGTCTACATATAAAGTGAGTTTCTTCTTGTAGACACTATGTAGAGTCTTTTAAAAAAATCAATCGGACAATCTCTACTTTTTGATTATTTAAACAATTTATATTTAATGTAATTATCTATATGGTTATGCTTACATGCATCATATTTTGTTTGTTTTCTGTTTGTCTCAATTGCTCATTTTTTCTCTTTTTCTTTTCCTGATGCCTTTTGGATTTATTTTTCTGATTTTGTTTTATCTTCACTAGGCTTATAGGCCACCCCCTCCCAACTTTTTTTTTAAAGGTAATTGCTCTAGGACATAATACACACACACACACACACACACACACACACACACACACACTTTCACTTTCAGTCTATTTTCAAATATACCATTGTACACGTCATATAAAAATGTTAGGGAAGTATATTTACTCTTTCTTTGTGCTACTTTTGTATATTTTATATTTTAAATTTACTTCTACATATACTATAAGTTCTATAATTTATTTTATTACTATCAATAGTCAATTATACTTTAAAAGGTAACTTTGTAGCTGGCACCGTGGCTCACACCTGTAATCCCAGCACTTTGGGAGGCCAAGGCAGGTGGATCATTTGAGGTCAGGATTTCAATACCAGTTAGGCCAATATGGTGAAACCTCATCTCTACAAAAAGTACAAAAATTATCCAGGCATGGTGGTGTATGCCTGTAATCCCAGCTACTTGGGAGGCTGAGGCAGGAGAATCACTTGAACTGGGGAGTCAGAGGTTGCAGTGAGCTGAGATCATACCACTGCACTCCATCCAGCCTGGGTGACAAAGCAAGATTCCAGCTCAAAAAAAAACAAAAAACAAAAACTTTGTTCGGCTGGGTGCAGTGGCTCACACCTGTAATCCCAGCATACTTTGAGATTTCAAGTTGAGGCCAGGAGTTCGAGACCAGCGTGGCCAACATGGTGACACCCCATCTCTAATAAAAAAAAAAAATTAGCTGGGTATGAAGGTACATGCCTGTAATTCCAGCTACTCAGGTGATTGAGGTGAAAGAATTCCTTAAACCCTGGAGGCAGAAGTTTCAGTAAACCAAGATCATGCCACTGCACTTCAGACTGTGTGACAGAGTGAGACTCTGTCTGTCTCCAAAAACAAACAAAAACTTTACAGAAATATAATTTATGTAAAATCAAATATATTTATTTATTTATTTGATAAAGGATCTTGTTCTGTCACCCAAGCTGAAGTATAATGGTGCAATCATAGCTGAATGCAGTCTTGACCTCTTGAATACCCATGTTTAAAGCATATGATTTACATATTATGTTTTTTAAAAAATAGAGATGGAGTCTTGCCATGTTGCTCAGGATGGCTCAAACTCCTGGGCTCAAGTCATGATCCCACCTGAGCTTCCCAAAGCCCTACATGTTAAATTTCTTATTTACTTATTTTAGAGATGGAGTCTCACGGTCTTGCCCAGGCTGATCGCAAACTTCTGGTCTCAAGTGATCTTCCCACCTCAGTCTCCCAAACTGCTGGGATTATGAACATGAGCCCCACCCCACCCGGCTTATACTAAGGTGTTTTATTTTATTTTTTTCTTTTTGTGACAGAGTCTAGCTCTGTTGACTGGAGTGCAGTGGCACGATCTTGGCTCACTGCAATCTCTGCCTTTGGGGTTCAAGTGATTCTCATGCCTCAGCCTCCTGAGTAGCTGGGACTGTAATTTATGAAAAGAAATTAACATTTATTGAGCATGATGTTGGCTGCACAGGCTGACAACAAGGAATCCTTCAGTCAGCCAATAATGGTTTTGTTTTTAAATTCACTCTAGGCAACTTGTGAACTTGCTGTTTCCTTCGACCACTCTTTCTCCTTCCGAAACTGAGAGTGACTGTGAGAGGCCCCTTAGACATCACTATGCTATTGCCTCAGAGAGAGACGCATTAGTGTTATGGCCCCCAAGGGACTGGGTCCACTTAGGATTAAATCTCCTTTATGAACTCCAGGACCCTCTGGAATTTATGAGGTTGACACATTCCACATCCTAGGCCACTGTATGTGATTAGCCTGACTCTCTTTTGCTTCAACTTCTCTATAGAATCTGCTTTTATACTGGAATATCAAAACTAATTTTCTCCTAGTAGAGCAGGCACGTGGGTCAGATTCTATTGCAGGAGAGAGGAAAAAGGCTAGTCTGATAGGCAAAGCATAGTCTTTGGCGGATGGTACAGATGGGGTGTAGGAGGTTAGGCAGTTGGCCATGCCACGGAGGTCCAACAAGAAGTAACAAGTGGAATGCTGGCAACAAGTGGGGCTCCAAAGGGCAAGCCAAGAGTGCTGCAGATCTAGAGAGGCAGCCAGCAGCCTGCATTAAGAATGGCTGACAGCACAGAGGAAATCAAAATTAATCACTCTCCTGGGCACGGTATTCTCTATCCCAAGTGTCCTACCTATCATTGGCTCCTGGGATTCAGAGTTTTGGAATGCATGATCATTGGCAGTTGGTGGAGCCTAAATTATTCATGCATTCTTTGACTTCACAGCTTGTAGAAACCACAGTTCCATTCTTTTTTTTTTTTTTTGAGATGGAGTCTTGCTCTGTCACCAGGCTGGAGTGCGGGGGCACAATCTCAGCTCACTGCAACCTCTGCCTCCTGGGTTTAAGCGATTCTTCCACCTCAGCCTTCCAAGTAGCTGGGACCACAGGCGCCACCACCACACCCGGCTAATTTTTTTGTATTTTTAGGAGAGACCGGGTTTCACCATGTTGGCCAGGATGGTCTCGATCTTTTGACCTCGTGATCTGCCTGCCTCGGCCTCCCAAAGTGCTGGGATTACAGGTGTGAGACACCACACCTGGCCTGCAGTTCCATTCTTTATACTTTTTATAAAAGCATTGTTCGCATTTGAACAGGGCATCTCACTGACTAAGGATAAAACTAGGAATAGTAAGAGGAATTCAGGGAGACGACATCGAGAGTTTCTTCCCTTATGCAGTATTAATCTTAAAACATGTTTAGGGATAAATAATGAGCCAAGAAATAAATAAATATATATATATATATATATATATATATATATATATATATATATATATAAACAGATTGCTTTTTCTTGAATAAGCATGCGTTTCATCTACTGTCAGCATTTGATTGCTCTGGGAGTTGTTCATAAGCATCACTGAATTTCCCCAGTATCTAGTAATTATCCCTTCATGAGTCTGTCCCCTACACCAGACTGAACTCTTTGTGGATAGAAACTGAGTCTTATTAATCTCTGTATCTCTGGCACCTAGCAGTAATGAACGGTAAAGGTTCATCCTTTCCTTACCAAGCATGTGCTGTTCCAGAAGTCATTTAAATTAGAAATTCCTTCACAGCAAACATGTCTTTCTTTTCTAGTGAAAGTAGGAAGTAGCTCAAAACAGCACTAACAGGCATTTAGTGACTGTTGATGATGCTAATGATGACATCTAGTTTCCATGGCAACATGCACTTATCCTCATAATGTTTCTTGGATTATGTGAAATTTGAAAAAAAAAAAATTTCTTTCCACATTGTGAGGAAATCTTTTGTATTACAGTATTTCTTGTACCTCATCGTTTAAAAGATACGTTTATTGTAAGTAGTTGAATCACTTATCTACATACTGTGGATTACAATGATGTCAAGTTTAGGAATGGTACTGGGAGCTTAGAAATGGTATTGCAGAGGGGGAGAAGCAGAGAATGAGTTGTTAAAAATATGTGGATGGCAAACCCATTTTTAGCACATGTTTTCTTTTTTCTCCCTTATCTCCCTACTCTGATCCTCATCAACTCAACTAAATCCAGCGCTCTTTAAACCTTGAAATCACTTCAGTTTCTGCGTGGACCATACTGAAAACTGTGAAAGGGGGATCTAAAAAGCTGTGAGGGGGGGAATCTATTTCTAGAACGTGTCCATCTAGGATAGATACTCAGCTGGCGGGCACCAGTGCGACTCTCCAGTTATTAAATACTGAAAAGCTTTCCGACTGATTGTCACTCTCACTTCTGTTCATCAGCGAGCCAGGGCTTTTCTCTGGGGACAGTGTCAGTTAACAACCTTTTATTCATTCTTCTAAAGATAGTCTAATATTGTTTAAACAAATACAGACGTATGTGTTCTTTTTTTCTCCACAAATGAGAGCTTATTATTCATATCACTCTGCACCTTGCTGTTTTTACTTACCAGTGTATCCTAAAGATCCTTCTGTATCAATTCATAGAAGTCTATCTCATTTAATAGCTAGAGAAGATTTTATCGTATGGATAACCTATGTATTATTCAGCTTTTGCTGGGTAACAAACCATCACAAAATAGCAGCAGCATATAGAAATAAGCATTTCTTTCTCTCTCATGCATCTGTGGGTGGGCTGGGCCTGCTCTGTTTCTGATGGCAGGTTGATAAACCAGCTGAGGTGGTGTTGCTTCATATGGAGAGGCAGTCAATACTAGGCTACATTATTCTCACAGCAATGGCAGATACGCAAGTAAATGAGGCCAATCATCTAAGTGCATTTTAAGCCTTGGCTCACATAACATCTGCTAATATCTCATTGGCCAAAGCAGTTTACGTGGCCAAACCCATAGTCAAGAAGTGGGAAAGTTCACTTTACCTACCTGCGGGACATGGCTAGGTCATAGATAAATAATCTTACTGCAGGTGATAGGATTGGGACCAATAGTCCAATCTATCACAAATTCTGATTCTTTAAAGCTATTTTATTACCAACTCGATTGATGCACATTTAATTTGTTTTTACCTTTTGCTTTTTTACATACTTTAAATTAATTCCAACTCCGAACTCCCATTCCACTAAGATGATGAGAATTCACTCTGTCATTATTAAGACTCACCCTTGGCCAGGTGCAATGGCTCACACCTGTAATCCCAGCACTTTGGGAGGCTGAGGTGGGTGGATCACCTGAGGTCAGGAGTTCAAGAGCAGCCTGGCCAACATGGTGAAATGCTGTCTCTACTAAAAATACAAAAAATTAGCCGGGCACAGTGTCACATATCTATGGTCCCAGCTGCTCAAGAGGCTGAGGCAGGAGAATCACTTGAACTTGGGAGATAGAGGTTGCAGTGAGCCATGATTGCCCCACTGCATTCCAGCGTGAGCAACAGAGTGAGACTTCAACTCAGAAAAAAAAAAAAAAAAGACTCACCCTTGCCTCAGTGTGGTTCTCTGGCATCAGGATCATCTGCAGGTCAAATATTAGAGAAGCTTCTCTGACTCTTCATTCGTGGTCTGTTTTGGTTACCAAGAAGGCAGGTCCAGGGAACATTACCTTTTTAGGACCTGTGACACTATTTCCATGTCATGAGATTCTTTGGCAAAGCTTAGACCTTGTGCTTCAAGTTCAATCTCCAATAACAATTAGTCTTTCCACAAATACCTTGACATTATTTAGATGTGAGTTAGCAAAAGTAGAATTTATTGGGACACATGTTTTGCAGCAAAGGAAAATCATAAACTTGGACTCCTTTTTATTTTCACAACAGAGCATGTTAGGCACTTGTACTACTGCAGAAATATTAAGACAGGATTATAGGGAAAGAAGGTAAGGTCTTCTATAAGTTTGCTCGGGGTATACCCATACCTATATACTGGGTGAATTTCTCAGTGTTTGAGAAGAATATTGCAACATAGCAATATGTCCCCTCCCCGTCTGCCTCCTTTCCCCCTCCCTTGCTCCCTCTCTCTCTTCTCTCCTCCTCTCTCCCTCTCTCCTTCCCTCTCTCTCTTTCTTTCTCTCTCTTTTCTTTCAAAAGTCTGAATAGATTTTATTCTTAATTGTAAATGTCTTATAATTCTTAAAAGGCCAAAAATGAACTGGAATAATGAGGAAAAGAAGATCTGAAACAGAACTAGCAAGAGCAGACTCACCCTCTATCCGTTCTACTAAGGAGAGGTTGGTAGATTACATTAAGCTCACATGCATGCTCTTTAAAGGTTGATAATGCACATACCATCTTTTTTTCCAGTTTCCAGTGGCTTTAATTGCTCTAGAAAATAATGATAATCCTGTTGCCTCCAAGTCAGTGGAATGAAGAGCTGTATCAAGGGACACACTAAGCAGTGCTGAAGGAGACTGCTGCTGTGTCCACCCCTTATTCATAGGCCCAACCGTAGGCACAAGACTTGTAGTCACCTGGTTCTTTGGGCTAAAACCATGGCTGATTTCTTTTTCAGCACTTTTCACTGAGTCACTGCCATGAATGATGTTCCTGCTCACCTGAATGCGTGTCTTTTATTTCTAAATCTCCAGCCCTAGGATAATTCAAGGTGAAGTGAGTGGGCTCTTAATTAATTCTTTTGAATAAATGAATGAAGTAGCCCCAGTAATGCCTGGGACTCCTTATGTTCAAGTTCTACCTCTACTGGAACTGTTTCAATACACTGGAGAAATACAATGTTAAAACTTAGATCTGAGGAAAAGAGTCAGAACATGTCGCATTGCGAAGAGGTCCAAGTCTAAGAGGAAGCATCTGCCTCAGGTCTTGGCAGATTTCCTTGTCTCCCTCTAATCTGTTTTTTTATCCAACAGATGTCTAAGTACTGCAACCTCAAGATGATTAATAACTCAGGACTAGGGAGGGGAGTATTTTTGTACTTTTTACCAGTACTTTGGAATCAGATCTTTCCATCTCAATGTGTGACATCAATTTTGTTTTCTTCTTTTGAGGTGTGTACTTATATAGGTTTAACTATGAATAACTGTTATGAATTTATAATCGGTAGTTTCAGAAGAAGTGACAGATGGGCTAGTATCCCAGAAACTAGAAAAGAAGAATGGGGACCAGGAATCATAGCAAGTATAGAAAACATTTAGGAAAGGAAAGTAGTTGGTGTAGAGGAATCAGAAAACAAGAAAAAAATTCTGTATCCCAATGTGTTGAGGTCACCTTTGGTTAATCTTATTGACATAGGCAGTGATTCTAAGTATCTGACCATGATACTTTGAGAGACCTTGGAATTATCGTAAGGGAATTGAAATCCAAATGAAAACTTGTATTTTCTCAATCACTAGTAGTAAAAATACAGTAACTGGCATATGAGCGTTTCCATACTTAAAAGATTGGGAATTGGCCGAGTACAGTGGCTGATGCCTCTAATCCCAGCACTTCGAGAGGCTGAGGCAGGTGGATCATGTGAAGTTAGGAGTTCAAGACCAGCCTGGCCAATATGGCGAAACCCTGTCTCTAATAAAAAAAAAAAAATACAAAAATTAGCTGAGCGTGGTGGCATGCGCCTGTAATCCCAGCTACTCAGGAGGCTGAAGCAGATGAATCGCTTGATGAACTCAGGAGGCGGAGGTTTCAGTGAGCTGAGGTCACACCACTGCACTCCAGCCTGGGTGACAAAGTGAGACTCCATCTCAAAAACAAACAAACAAACAAACAAAGAAAACAGAAACAGCAACAACAACAACAAAACGATTGGGAATGGATTTTGAACTAGTAGTATTTACCTGGGCTGGAAGTGCTAGTTTTATATTTATATATAGTACCTTGTAATGTACAAAGTAATTTACTTACACTAATTTATTATATTCACCATAACTTTGTAGGGTAAGATGGGGAGGTATCATAATTTTTCAAATGCAAAACCAAGACTTAGGTTGTGACTTGTGTATGGTTTCATGACTTGAATCAATTCAGTTGAGACAAGCTTGCAAATTCCGTGGATCTTAATTCCGTCCTTTATACTACAAATACTTTTTTTCCTTGTGGATAAAATATATCCAGAATGAAGGACAGGGAAATATGGGACTATAAATAAAATAACTTTCATTGCTTCTTAGGAACCAGTGAAAAGGAAGAACAGGGCTAGGAGCAAGGCTGGGTGTCATCTGGGTTGACAGCCATATTATAAACTAAGGTATTCTGGAAATAAGACTTGGTTATGATTGAGCAAAGGTACATGATGGCCAGCCATAAACAGGTGTGCTTTAACATTTAACAGGCTCTCCTCATTCTTTAAGAAATGCTTTCTTTTTTGCATTCAAGAAAGATCCAGAATTATTTTGTTGACTTATTTCGAGAACAGATATAGGAGATACTTTAAAAGATTATATTCCCTAGGTTTCAGATTCAAGAATGAACTTTGAACTTCCATGTAAGTATCAAACAAAGGAGCATATGTGACATATATTTAATTAAAAAATTCAGTGCCTTTCTTGAATCACTAGAATTTTTTTTATTGCATTTTAGGTTTTGGGGTACATGTGAAGAACATGCAAGATTGTTGCATAGGTACACACATGGCAGCGTGATTTGCTGCCTTCCTGCCCTTTACCTATATCTGGCATTTCTCCCCATTCTATCTCTCCCCAACTCCTCACCCACCACTGTCCCTCCCCTATTTCCCCCCAACAGACCCTAGTGTGGAATCACTAGAATATTTGTAGCTCGGCGGTGGTTCATTCCTGTAATCTTAGTTCATTGGGAGGCCTAAGTGGGAGGATTGCTTGAGTCCAGGAATTTGAGACCAGCCTGGGCAACATACTGAGACTCCATTTCTACAAAAAGTAAAAAAAAAAAAAAAAAATTAACCTGGTGTGGTTGCACGTGCCTGTAGTCCCAGCTGCTTGGGAGGCTGAGGCAGGAGGATTCTTTGATTCCAAGAGTCAAGGCTGCAATAAGCTGTGATTGTATCGCTGCACTCCAGCCTGTGCAACAGAATGAGACTATGTCTTAAATAAATAAATAAAAGAGAATATTTACTCTCTAGGCAGTAGCATGGTAAAGAATATATAATTTCTGCAGAGAAATCTGTATCAGATCCAAATTGTGTTAAAGTAAGCATTTAAAAATTGATCATAATCTCCTGTTTAGCTCAGTTAAAAGGGTAAGAAGCATCGACCACAGAGAAATGGATATTCTAGGGAAGACTTCCAAGTAGCTATAATAGAAATAACTATGATTTATTGATTGTTTATTATGGGCTAAGTAGGCTATTAAACACTCTATCTACTATCTATATTAATTATAAGAAAATTCCTATTAAGTATTCACAGTTAACTCAGTTTTTACAAATAAGTTACAGTTTAAATAAGGTAAATGACTTGTGCAAAGTCATATAGGCAAAATGTCATAGGAAGCTGAACAAGATTTTGTACTCAGAGATACCTGAACTTAAAATATATACTCTTAACTTTATGCTAGGCACTCCTAAAATGAGCTATATACAGTGTTCCCCAGAAGTCTCTGGAATTCAAGGTCTGACTATTGTGTATAACTTGTCTGATTATTTTTTATTTTTGTGTTAGAGTCTTGCTCTGTCGCTCAGGCTGGACTGCAGTGGAGCGGTCTCGGCTCACTGCAACCTCCACCTTCCGGGTTCAAGCGATTTTCCTGTCTCAGCCTCCTGAGTAGCTGGGACTACAGGCGCCTGGCACCACCCGTCTTTTTTTGTATTTTTAGTAGAGATGGTCTCGATCTCCTTACCTCATAATCCACCCACCTCGTCCTTCTAAAATGCTGGGATTACAGGCGCCAGACACCAGGCCGGCCACTTGTCTGATTTTTTTAGCTGCCAATTCTGTAACCTCCATTCAAACTAAGAAAGTTTGCATGCATTCTCTTTATTAGTCACTAGGTGGAGCCAGTGCACTAAAAAGCCATCATGCTTTTTGGAGACCAGGCAGGATTTATTCTAGGAAGTCAGGGGAAGTCAGCAAAGGCTGGTTTTGATTGGAAAAGTGCTAAAAAGATTACTCCCTCTGACAGCTGGCTTTTTTTCTTTTCTGGATAATGTAGATGAAGAGGAAGATGAGAGATCTCCGGAGGTGTAGAGAAATGCTAGAGCCAAGAGCTATGTGGGATGAATGCATAATCAACCAATTTTGTTCTTTCGCAGGAGTGGTTTCAATAATCTGATGTGTGGCTGGGTTGTGGGTTGTGGAAGCAAAGCACAATAGCCCCCTGCCCTGTGTGGTCTGCCTTCCCTTAGAGACTCCAGGCCTTCACATTGTATAATACTGGGCATATGCAGATGGCCCCACATCTAGTTTCTCAAATATTTAAAATGACAATAACGATGATGATGATAATTGTTATTATGTTAGCAGACATGTGCGTGGCACTTTGCAGTTTCTTGATCCCTTTCCCTTGCATTTGTTATTGAGGCGAGTGGACCTCCTGTCAGGGGATAGAACTTTGTGGGATAAAGGGAGGAGATAAGGGCAGGATGGAGTGGGGTGACGCTTTTCCTCTATGTCCAGGAAAAGTTCTCCAGAGAAACAGAATGAAAGGATCTCTCTCTCCTCCCCCTACACCTCCCTCCCCTTCCTTCCTTCCCTCCTTCCCCCCTCTCTCCCCCTCTCCCCCCGGCCCCTCCTCCCTCTCCCCCCCTCCATATATATGTATATGTTCACATGATTAGCAAGTCCAAAATCCGTAGGGTAGATAGACCAGCAGCCTGGATACCCAGGGGAGGGTTGATTTTTGTAGCTTGAGCCTGAAGATAGTTTGCTGGCAGAAAATTCCGTTTTCCTTAGGGGATCTCAGTCTTTTAAAGATTTCAGTTGATTAGATAAGGCACAGCCACATTATGGAGAGTAACTGCTTTACTCAAAGTTTACTTATGTAAACGTTAATCTTGTCTAAAAATACTTTTACAGAACCTCCAGATGTGTTTGAACAAATATGTAGGTGCTGTGGCCTAGCTAAGTTGACACATAAAATCAACCATTGTAGGTAGATAACAAAAATTCTATACTGGGCTTGAGGGGAAAATAGAGTTACTGTTGCTGTCTCTGGCAGGGTTCAGAGCTGTTCATTTTTCTTTCTTTCTTTTTTTTTTTATTGAGACAGGGTCTTGCTCTGTCACCCAGGCTAGGGTGCAGTTGTGCGATCTTGGCTCACTGTAGCCTCCGCCTCCCTGGTTCAAGGATTCTTCCATCTCAGCCTCCTGAGAAGCTGGGATTGCAAGTGTGCATCACCATGCCCAGCTAATTTTTGTATTTTTAGTAGAGATGGGGTTTCACCATGTTGGCCAGGCTGGTCTTGAACTCCCGGCCTGAAGTGGTCTGCCCACCTCGGCCTCCCAAAGTGCCCGATTACAGGCGTGTGCCACTGCGCCCGGCCCGGAGCTATTAATTTCAACTCTAGCAGAAGCAATCTACTCACCCTTTCTCCTGTCCCTGAAAGCTTGATGAGTTGGCAGTGCTATTCTGGATAATTGTACAAGATGTTTTTATATAAAAAATCAAGAATTCTATAAAGCATGACTTCCAACCATATCATTCTGTGTTCTGATTATAAGGTGGCTCTGAGATTTATTTTTAATTTTTTTTTCTTTCTTTGTGTTTTTTTTAGAGACAAGGTCTTGCTCTGTTGCCCAGGCTGGAGTGTAGTGGCACAATCATGGCCCACTGCTGCCTCTCAACCTCCTGGGTTCAAGCAGTCCTCCCACGTCAGCCTCCCAAGTGGCTGGAACTGCAGGTATGATGAGTCTTCATGCTTGGCTAATTTTAAAAACTTTTTATTTTGCAGAGACAGGGTTTCACTATGTTGTCTGGGCTGGTCTTGAACTCCTGGGCTCAAGGGGTTCTTCTGCCTCTGTGCCCAAAGCACTGAGATTATAGATGTGAACCATTGTTCCTGGCCCTGAAATTTCTTTTTTATGTAAGTACTTTGAAAAGGCATTGAATGGGTCGGACGCAGTGGCTCACGTTTGTAGTCCCAGCACTTTGGGAGGCCGAGGTGGGCAGATCACCCAAGGTCAGGAGTTCGAGACCAGCCTGGCTAACATGGAGAAACCCCATCTCTTAATTAAAAAAAGAAAGAAAGAAAGAAAAGGCATTTAATGAATAAAGTGCCTTTCAAGTAAAGCTTAGAAGCATCCAATGTTATTTCTGAAAGTGTCCCTGGAGATTTCCCCATTTTACAGATAAACGGAGTCATAGAAGGGTGAAGTGATGTATTCAAGGTCATATAGGTATTTAATGAGAAAACTGGGACCAGGACCCAGGTCTTCTGCCTGCAGTGTCATCGTTCTTGTTGCAGCATGCTGCCGCCATGTAAAAGTGCAAGGAGAATCACTTGGACTGCAAATGCTCAACCAGCTGTGCTGTGCAACGTGTCTAAACAGGCTCAACCAAAACAGGAAATGCCAGTCTCGAGTGGGGGAATGGTTAAGAAAAGAGAAAAATATGAAAATGTTGAATCTCAGTCCTTCTCAGTGAGCTAGAGATACTAGCTTTAATAAACCTCTGCTAGACTGTAGCAAAAGGTGGGAGGGATATGATGGAGGCTTTGGTTCCCATAAGCCTTAGGTTTAGTGATGTCGCTGTACTATCTGAGTAGAGTGCTGTCACATTTTAGCAAGTGACTTTGTGACCTCAGCAAACTGAGATATCCCAGGTAAACACTGCTATGAAAGTCCTATTTTTAAAAGAGTAAGAATTTCTGTAATTCTACAAATAAATCTAAGTGGGAGCTACAGATTGGAGGCAATGGAGGCCTAACCGGTTTCTTCAGCCAAGGGATTTTGACACTCCATGCTGCCCACCGGGAACCCTATTTAGTAAGTTGGAGGAAATAACAAAGATGACATTGGAATGAATATTTGGGCTCTTGGAGAAAATGTGTTGCCATTCAAATATCTTGCAATTATTAGCCCCAAGGGAACTAATTAAAAAATGCTGTGAGAGACTTGAAGGGGATGGAGAGAAAAGAGATGCCGCTAACAGTCATAAAAGTAGTGAGGAAAGAGTAGTTTCTCACGTGAATTGAAAGATCATTGGCTGGATGGAAGGGAGAGCAGTGTTAAGGCTAGTGAGTAGAACCATGAGGTCAGTGTAACAGATGTGGGGTAGAGACAGGATTAGTGACAGTGGTGATGGGGGAGCTATCCAATGTCAGCAGGAATTGGTTAAGTACAGCACCAGCTGCAGATTTTTGTTCATCAAGTTCAATTTGATTAGTTGGAAACCATTTACCAAGTTCCTGGTATATGCCTGGTGGAGGGTGCAGAATTTTCAATGCAATCCTAGAGAAAGATTTAAGATACATAGGAACTACACAGAGAAAGGACGTTAAGTTTACTGGAGAATGAGACTGTATAAGACAAGGTGGTCTAGATGTATTACTGATCTGGGTTTTGAAGAATGAATAGGTATTTTCTTTCTTTCTTTCTTTTTTTTTTTTGAGATGGAGTGTCACTCTGTGTCCCAGGCTGAAGTGAAGTGGTATGATCTCAGCTCACTGCAACTTCCACCTCCTGGGTTCAAGTGATTCTTCTGCCTCAGCCTCCTGAGTAGCTGGGATTACAGGCGTCCACCACCATGCCTAGCTATTTTTTTGTAGTTTTAGTAGAGACAAGGTTTCACCATCTTGGCCAGGCTGGTCTTGAACTCCTGACCTCAGTTGATCCGCCTGTTTGAGCCTCCCAAAGTGCTGAGATTACAGGCATGAGCCATGTGCCTGGCCTATGGATAGGCATTTTCTAAGTATGGGCTAGGGAATCCATTTTCACATTGATTTACTCTCAACTTGGTCTTGGCTATAGGCTGGGAGCTCAATGGTAGCTCTTTTCTGGAGTGAATGATCCAAGCACTTCAAGCAGAAGCTGTATCACCCTTTATAATCTGGCTTAAGAAGTCACTTCTACCATAGTCTTTTTTTTTTTGAGATGGAGTCTCACTCTCTCCCAGGATGGAGTGCAGTGGCGTGATCTCGGCTCACTGCAACCTCTGCCTCTGGGTTCAAGCAATTCTTCTGCCTCAGCTTTCCAAATAGCTGGGATTATAGGCACACACCACCAACCCAGCTAATTTTTGTATTTTTAATAGAGACAGGGTTTCACCATGTTGACCAGGCTGGTCTCAGACTCCTGACCTCAGGTGATCCGCCTGCCTGAGCCTCCCAAATGCTGGGATTAGAGGTGTGAGCCATTGCACCTGACCCATAGTCTTAAACTAATCCAGATTCAAGGGTTGAGAATATAGACTCTACATCTCAATGGGGAGAGTGTTAGGTCACATTGTAAGGAGATATTACTGTGACCACCTTTGGAAAATACAATCTGATATAAGAGTGAAGTATCATGTAGGAGTGAACTATCATGGCCTGTTCAAGAAATACATCATAACACTGGTATTTTCTCTTCCCCCTCTTCCCTCCTCCTCCCCCTCCTCTTCCCCCTCCTCCCCCTTTCCCCCTCTTCCCCCCTCCTCCTTCCCCATCACTCTCCTGACCCCTTCCTCCTCCTTTTCCCCAGTAAGCAATGTAGTTTTTCTTGTGTTTATGGGAGACAAGGATTCACATAGTAAGTGATTTAGGTAAATCTCTCAAAATTTTTGAAACTCAATGTTTTATTTTTAAAATAAGAATAATCACAGTTCCTTTATCCACTATCAGCAAGCTTTTGAGGGTCAAGTAAGATAATTCCTGTAAAAATCACTTGAAACTGATAAAGCACAATTTATGTTTATTTATTCAACCATCTACTCATTTATCAAATATATATTAAACATCTAAACTGTGTCAAGTCTTTTACCATGGGATGAGCCCAATGTAAGTAATTATTGGTTCTCTGAGGAGCATTCCTAAATGTAATTTTTTAAAGTAAGGCCAGTGAATTAGAATCTCCACTCTCTTAAAAATGTTTAACTGGTATATGCAAAGTAACTGGTCACCAAAGGCAACTCTCTTATTTTAATGTTCAAATTTTCTGTTTGTTTCATCTACTTCATTAAATTTAAAACTCTTTCTTCAATGCATTCTCAGAGCAATTCTACTTCCTACAATAGCAGCACTATTCCTAAAATAAGCTCAAGTAACTGCTTTATTAGATTTGTCACAAATAACAACTTATCTGCTCTATTTGGCCGGAATTGTAGGTTTGTTATCACAGCGTTTTCCTAGTGTTATATATTTTTCAGTGGATGTTTTCCAACATATTCTTGGGTTCACATTATAGTACAGTGTTATCAGTTTATAAACAAATTGAGAATTAATTACTTACATTTTATTTAAGCAACAGTCTTGTAGATGTGTAGTATGAGTTACAGTAGCCAAGATAGCAAATTCTACAACATTCCATTGTCTTATTAATTACCAAACATCATCTATATCTAACATCAAACAAATCCCTCACTTATACATTATTAAAATTGTAAGAAACGTTATTGCAACTCAGTTTAAGATCTCTACATGAATGAATCTTTGTCAGAAGAACCTCTAAGCAGGTGTATTGTATAGTGACTAAGGGAGGAGTTTAGCCATTACTTTAGAGGAGTAAGATAGATTAAAACAATTTTTTTTTTTTTGAAACAGGGTCTTGCTCTATTGCCCGGCTGGCGTGCAGTGGCATGGTCATGGCTCACTGCAGCCTCTACTTCCCAGGCTCAAGTGATCCTTCCACCTCAGCATCCTGAGTAGCTGGAACTACAGGCATATACCACCATGCCCAGCTAATTTTTTGTAGAGATGGGGTTTTACCATCTTGCCCAGGCTGGTCTCAAACTCCTGAGCTCAAGCAATCCACCCACTGTGGTCTCCCAAGGTGCTGGGATTACAGGTGTGGTCCATCGTGCCCAGCCAAGAGTGGGTTTTTAATTATGGTTCTACAGATACTTGCTGTGTTGACTTTGGGCAAATTATTTAACTTCTTTAAGTCTTAACTTTTCCATCTCTAAGATGTATACAATGATATATATTTATAGAGTTGTTACTAAAAAAATGAAAGAAATAATGCATATGAAGCCATTGGTAAAATTCCTTGCATAAGATCTCCACAAATGTTGGTTTTAGTATCTATGTTATTTTGGCTACGTTGAGGTGAAGAGGTACAATCTAGTTCATTTTTCTTTTTCTCTGTTTGAACTCATAGATTGCTTGTGATAACAATTTGTATCTATTTCATATAAAATTAGGTTCAGCTGTGTTACAGATGCTTAAAATTACAGTTTGGCTTTAAAAATAAGATTTTTTTTTTTCTTTTCCAAGTAAAAGGAGGTAGGCTGACCAGGGCTGGTCTGATTTTTCTGATTTCAAAATTTTCTAAGAATCCAGAAAATTTTTTGTAGTTTGCACTTAGTTTGTGCTTCTGTTATCTTTAGGCTGTGACCATTATCCTCATGATCCCAAATGCTAGCTATAGCTCTGGTCACTAAATTCACATTTTAAGAAGTAGTGTGTAGGAATGCTTGAAGAAAGTGGATGCGGAAGGCAGAGGGTAACAGATCCTGGCTTTTAAAGGAGGTCTTCAAACCACGTGGTATCTCCATGTATATTCCATTGACTAGAATTAGTCACATGTTCAGACCTAGCTGCAATGCAGGATAGAAAGTGTATTCTTGATTCTGAGTGGACATTTGCTTAGCCGAGAATTGCAAATCTGTTTGCAAATCTATAAAAGAATTGGGAGCAAGCATCCTGGGGGATACTGGCACACGTCTCCACGTTATGCAACTTGTTTTTAAAACTGACTCAACTCATTGTGGTGTAAATCTGAATGACTGATTTGTCCAATAACTTCCATCAACTTTTCTCTGCCAAATCACCACTTCATCTTGGGAACCAGCTCCCCTAATGATAGTTCAGTCTGATTTCTTTTATTTTGGTCACTTTGGGCTATTTAGAATAGTCTCGTTCCAGTTTGTGAGCCCTACTCCTCCTCATTTTAAAACATTATTTTAATCTCTTCCTGCTGCTATAACAAAATACCTGATACTGGATACTTTATAGATAATAGAAATATGTTTTTCACAGTTCTTGAGACTGGGAGGTCCAAGACCAAGTTGCTGGCAGATTTGGTAGAAAGTAGAATTGCTCTGAGAATGTGTTCAATAAAGAGTTTTAAATTTAATAAAGAAGGAGAAACAAGCAGAAAATTTAGAATAAGATAGTTGCGTTTTGTGACCAATTACTTTGTATATACTGGTTAAACATTTTTGAGAGAGTGGAGATTGTACTTTCTGCAATAGCAACACAAATAAGCTCAAATAACCTGCTTTATTAGATATATCACAAATAACAACTTATTCGCTCTGTTTGGCCAGAATTGTAGGTTTGTTAGTACAGCGATTTCTTAGTATTATATATTTTTCAGTGACTGTTTTGCAGTGTATTTTTGGGTTTACATTATAATACAGCATTACTCAGTTTATAAGCAAATTGAGAATTATTTACATTTTAAAAAACGACAGTCTTACAGGCGTGTAGTATGAGTTATAGTAGCCAAGACAGCAAATCCTACAACTTTCTGTTGTCTTACTCATTACCAGACATCATCTATACCTAACACCAAACAAATCTCTCAGATTCGGTATCTGTTAAAACTTTTCTCTATGCTTCCAAGATGGTGACCTGTTGCTGCATCTTTTGATGGGGACAAACTCTATGTCGTCACATCACAGAAGAGATATAGGGGCAAACTCACTTCCTCAAGCCCTTTTGTAAACACCAAATCTCATTCACAAAGGTGAAGTCCTTATTACTCAATCACCCTCCAATGGCCCCACTTTCTGATATCATCACCTTGGATATTAGGTGAGATGTATCAGCCCACTCCTTCTCTCCTTTTGCCTTCCTTTTTTTTTGGAGGGACGCATACATTCAAACCATTCTAACATGAATTTTGGAGGGACACATACATTCAAACCATGACAGACATCTGTCTGTTGCTTAATTCAAAGCTCTCTTACTCCTCTCTCTGGTTCAGGTTTCACGGGCCTAGGGGAAAGGAGTGAATCCCCTTTAATTATCAGACCCAGCGAGGCATTGAATTGTGACAGTGTGTAACAGCAGTCATGTTTCACTCTCCTTTAAGCTAAATCATTACATTTTAAAGCCACCTGCTCTATGGACTGTAGACTAACTGATGCCAAGTAGCCATAACATGCCATGCACTGGACACCATAACTCATATGCTGTAGTTCAACAGTGTAAAGCCAATCACTAACCAATGTTAATTCTGTAAATCAGTGAGAATTCCTGTCAAACAACTTTGTATCAGCCCACTCCTTCTCCCCTTTTGCCTTCCCCTTTTTTTTTTTTTTTTTTTTTTTTAGAATTTAATTGGTTTATTGGGAGCCCCAAGGAAGCCCCAAGCAGGAGCTTTTCAACCCAGAGAATGACTCAGAGGCCATAAGCTAAATGATCAGGGCCAAGGTTGGGTTTTCTGGGTTCTACCAGGAGGATAAAAGCAGGAGCCACAGAGAATCAGCAGGAAGGTCACACTCCAGGATGGCTGGGCAAACCAGGAAGTTGCTTAATTGGGTTGAGTAGACAAGAGGTAATAACATCGCTGCTATTTATTGAGGCTTTTTTTATGTGTCAGGCATTGCTAAACATTTTATAGGAATTTATCTTCCTGAATCTTCTCACTGGTATTTAAGTATAGGCACCATTGTGCCCATTCTAAGGAAAAAACTGGGATAGAGAAATTAAAACCATTTGTTCTTTAAACTGATTCCTGTTGATGGGATGATTGAAAAGTATATTTGGATTTCTTTTTTTTTTTTCTTTTTTTTTTAGACGGAGTTTCGCTCTTGTTAGCCAGGCTGGAGTGCAATGGCGCGATCTCGGCTCACCGCAACCTCCGCCTCCTGGGTTCAGGCAATTCCCCTGCCTCAGCCTCCTGAGTAGCTGGGATTACAGGCATGCACCACCATGCCCAGCTAATTTTTTGTATTTTTGGTAGAGACGGGGTTTCACCATGTTGACCAGGATGGTCTCGATCTCTTGACCTCATGATCCACCTTCCTTGGCCTCCCAAAGTGCTGGGATTACAGGCTTGAGCCACTGTGCCTGGCCAGAAAAGTATATTTGGATTTCTAATGTTATTTCTCCTCAAAGGAAATGAGGAAGTTTGGGATGTTTACTCTAGTCCGCACTTGCAGTGAGATAAGAAAGGTAGTAGGCTGGTGTCCTTTGTGCCTTAGCATTCATGGATCCGTCCTCCAGTAACAGCAGCTGGGTTTCCCTCTGCAGGATCTCTCCTCCCAGGCTCAGGGCCTGTTTGTGGCTCAAGTGACTCCACCCCTGGCGTCAGGGATAAGAATGGCCTGCAGCCTGGACAGTTCCTGCATTGCCTTCTCTGGTCCCAGGGATGCAACAGCTGTTCTTCCAGCTGTTCTAAAACGCAGATGGCCATGAACAAGATGTCCCACTCTTAGTGATGTTAAGGTTATTGAATTTGGATGTGAGGGCAATCTGGCTATGACATTTGTACCTCACTGACCATCGGGGTTGATTCAGCTGCTCTGGCTGGCTAGGCGAGTGTCCTCTTCCTTCCCACAGCTTTATGCACATTCCTCCTGAGTCTGCGTGCTAGGTCTAAGAGGATGACCATCCTTATTTTTTGAGATGGAGTTTCATTCTTGTTGCCCAGGCTGGAGTGCAATGGTGGGATCTCGGCTCACTGCTCCCCTTTTGCCTTTAAAAACCTACTTGTAACAAAGACCAAATAGAAGCACTCCCCAAGGTAGTATAAATGTGTGTCCCAGGCAGCCATCCTCAACCTTGGCCTAGATAAACTCTCTGTTAATTGTGCCTTCATTTCTTTCTTTAGGTAAACACGGTGGCTGTCATCACCTGCTCTTTCCGTCTCTCTTTTTCCTCCATTGCTTACCTCCTTGAGACTGCGTCGGGAACAAGGCTGAGGGATACAGATGGTGGCACCTGCCCACCTTTCTTTTTGTCATTCTCACTGGCTGGCCGGTTGCTTGAAGGGTAGTGGTTTACTGGTGGTAGTAGTGGAAATGAGTTTAGGTGCTGCTGAAAGGCTCCATCCCAGGTGCTCTGTTGGAGTTGGTATTGAGGACATCTGCCCTCCAAGGTCCCCTACTCAGGGTCTGCCGCCAATTGTGGCATCCATCTTCTGCATACCTCAAGAAACGGAGACCCAGGGGGACCATCTGTGCCCCTCTTCCATCAGGCTATACCCCTGAGCCTGCTCCTTGGTTCTCCTTCTCTTGCTCTGGGGCAGGTCAGCAAGCCCAGTGGCCTTAGGTGGCATCAGCTTCTTCTTCTCCTCCTCCTCCTTCCTCTTCTCCCTCCTTGTCCTCTTCCTCCTCCTCTTCCTTTTTCTTCCTATATGTTTGCATTATTTGATTTTAAAATTTCAACTTGTATTTTAAATATAGAGGGTGCATGTGCAGGTTTGAACCCAGGTAGTGAGCATAGTAGCCAGTAGGTAGTTTTTCAGCTCACACACTCTTCACTTGCCTCCGTTCTCTGGTAGTCCACAGTGTCTGTTGTTCCCATGTTTAGTCCATGTGTACGCAAAGCTTAGTTCCCACTAATGAGTGAGAACAAGTGGTTTTGGTTTTCTGTTCTTGCATTAATTCACTTAGGATAATGGTCTCCAGCTCCATTCGTGTTGCTGCAAAGGACATGATTTCATTCTTTTTTATGGCTGTGTAGTATTCCATGGTATGTACCACATTTTCTTTATCCAATCCACCATTGATGGGTAGCTAGGTTGATTCTGTCTTTGCTATTGTGAATAGCACAGTGATGAACATACTGGTGGATGTATCCTTTGGTGTAATTATCTATTTTCCTTTGAGTATATACCCAGTAATGGGGTTATGGGGTCAAATGGTGTCTCTGTTTTAAGTTCTTTGAGAAATCTTCAAACTGCTTTCTACAGTGGCCAAACTAGTTGACATTCCCACCAACAGTATCTAAGTGCACTTCTTTCTCTGTAGCCTTGTCAGCATCTATTGTTTTTGACCTTTTTTTTTTTTTTTTTTTTTTTTTTTTGAGACGGAGTTTCGCTCTTGTTACCCAGGCTGGAGTGCAATGGCGCGATCTCGGCTCACCGCAACCTCCGCCTCCTGGGCTTAGGCAATTCTCCTGCCTCAGCCTCCTAAGTAGCTGGGATTACAGGCACGCACCACCATGCCCAGCTAACTTTTTGTATTTTTAGTAGAGACGGGGTTTCACCTTGTTGACCAGGATGGTCTCGATCTCTCGACCTCGTGATCCACCCGCCTCGGCCTCCCAAAGTGCTGGGATTACAGGCTAGAGCCACCGCGCCCGGCCTTTTTTTTTTTTTTTTTTTTTTTTTGAGAGGGAGTCTTGCTCTGTCACCCAGGCTGGAGTGCAGTGGCACCATCTTGGCTCACTGCAACCTCCACCTCCTGGGTTCAAGCGATTCTTCTGCCTCAGCCTCCCAAGTAGCTGGGATTACACATGTGCACCACTATGCTTGGCTAATTTTTTTTTTTTTTTTTAGACATAGAGTCTTGCTCTGTTGCCAGGCTGGAGTGCAATGGCACAATCTTAGCTCATTGCAACTTCTGCCTCCCAGATTCAAATGATTCCCCTGCTTTAGCCTCCTGAGTATCTGGGATTATAGGCGTGCATCACCACACCCAGCTAATAGTTTGTATTTTAGTACAGAAGTGGTTTTGTCATGTTGGCCAGAATGGTCTTGATCTTCTGACCTTGCAATTCACCTGCCTCGGCCTCCCAAAGTGTTGGGATTATAGGCGTGAGCCACTGTGCATGGCCATTTTTTGACTTTTTATTAATAGCCATTCTGGCTGGTGTGAGATGGTACCTCATTATGGTTTTGATTTGCATTTCTCTGATTAGTGATGATGAGCATTTTTTTCATACGTTTGTTGGCTTCTTCTATGTCTTCTTTTGAGAAGTGTCTGTTCATGTCCTTTGCCCATTTTTTAATGGGGTTAATTGGTTTTTTGCTTGTTGATTTTAGTTTCACACAGATTCTGGATGTTAGATCTTTGTCAGATGCATAGTTTGTGAATATTGTCTTCCATTCTGTAGTTGTCTGTTTACTCTGTTGATAGTTTCTTTTGCTGTGTAGAAGCTCTTTAGTTTAATTAGGTCCCACTTGTCAATTTTTGTTTTTGCTGCAGTTGCTTTTGGGGACTTAGCCAAAAATCATTTGCCTTAGGCTTCTTAAACATACAACTGGGGCAAGCCAGGTCCCCTCCCTTTCTTTTTTTCTTATTGTGGTAAAATATTTATAAACAAACATTGCCATTTTAACTCTTTTTGAGTGACAGTTCGGTGGCCTTAATCACACTTACTGTACAACCATCACTATTATTTATTTTCAGAACTTTTTTCATCACTCAAAGAGAAACTCATTACCCATCAGGTAATAACATCCCATAGCTTCTCCCCCAGTCCTCTGGTAACCTATAATCCATATCGTAGCTTTATGAATTTGTCTATTCTAGAAATCTCATTAAGTGTCATGCAAGTGGAAGTTGTCTAGCTGATTTCATGTAGCATAATGTTTTTAAACTTCATGTTGTAGCGTGTATTATAAGTGCATTCTTTCTTTTATGGCTAACGTTCCATTATATGTATATACCATATTTTGCTTATCCACATCTTTTAGCTATTATGAATAATGCTGCAAAGAACATTGCCGTACAGATATTTGTTTGAGTCTCTGTTTTTAGTTCTTTTGTGTGTATACCTAGAAATGGAATTGTTGGGTTTTGTGGTAATTTTATGTTTATTTTTTGAAGAACTGCCAAACTGTTTTTCATAGCATCTGCGCCACTTAACATTCCCACCAGCAATGTACGAGGGTTCTAATTTCTCCACATCCTCACCAACACTTATTTTCCACATTTTTGATTATAGCTGTCCTAGTAGGTGTGAAGTTGTGTTTCACTGTGGTTTTGATTTGCATTTCCCTGATGGCTAATGGTGTTGCTCACCTCTCATGTGTTTGTTGGCCATCTGTATATCTTCTTTGGAGAAATGTCTATTCAAGTCCTTTACCCAATTTTTAATTGGGCTGTCTTTTCTTTCCCCACTCTTTCCTTTTTTTCTTTTCTTTCTTTTTTGAGACAGAGTTTTGCTAATGTTGCCAAGGCTGCAATGGTGCAATCTCGGCTCACCACAACCTCTGCATCCCGGTTTCAAGTGATTCTTCTGCCTCAACCTCTTGAGTAGCTGGGATTACAGGCATGTGCCACCATGCCTAGCTAATTGTGTATTTTTAATAGAGACTGGGTTTCTCCAGGTTGGTCAGTCTGGTCTTGATCTCTCGACCTCAGGTGATCCACCTGCCTCGGCCTCCCAAAGTGCTGGGATTATTGGCATGAGCCACTGTGCCCAGCTTCTTTTCTTTTTTTCAGCTACCATAGAGAGAGAAGAAAGAGGAAGACTTGACTTTACCTTCTCAAGCCTCCTCTGGTCTCTGTCTTTTTTTTTTTTTTTTTTTTAGATGGAGTCTCACTCTGTCACCCAGGCTGGAGTGCAGTGGCGCCATCTCTGCTCACTGCAGTCTCGGCCTTCTGAGTATCTGGGATTACAGGCACCTGCCACCACACCCAGCTAATTTTTGTATTGTTAGTAGAGGCAGGGTTTCACCATGTTGGCCATGCTGGTCTCAAACTCCTGACCTCAAGTGATCCACCAGCCTCGGCCTCCCAAAGTGCTGGGATTACAGGCATGAGCCACCTCTTAATGGCTATTTGCTGGTGAATCAGTTCAGGTTCTCTTGTCCCTGGGGTGGGGGGCGTAGGTAGTGGATGTGAGGCTCACAGCAAGAAATAGACTTTAAAAACTGTTCCTGGTAGGCTGAGCTTAATGGTGCATGCCTGTGAGCATTTTGGGACTGAGGTGGGTGGATTGCTTGAGCTCTGAAGTTCGAGATCAGCCTGGGCAACATAGCGAGACCTTGTTTCTACAAAAAATAGAAAAATTAGTTAGGTGTGATGGCATGCACCTGTAGTCCCAGCTACTCAGGAGGCTGAGGTGGGAAAATGACAGGCCAGGAGGTCAAGGCTACAGTGAACTGAGATTGTGCAACTGCACTCTCGCCTGGGAGTGAGACCCTGTCTCAAAAACAACAGCAAAACCCTGTTCTCAGTAATCTCTCCTAGAGGCTGAAAAAGATCTTAGTCAGATCTTATACAAATCTGTTTCATTTATGCATAGAATAATTCAATCTTAGAACAGGAAGGGATCATCGAGTTTATCACTTCTAACTCCATCATTTTACAGATAAGATCTCTCAGGTCCTTCAAGGTATGAAGTAACTTTGCCCACTAATTTGCCATTTTAAAACAGATTTTTAAAAAATGCCTGACTTAGTGTGTCACTCTGACTAGCTGCAAAAGTATGTCTTCATATATATATTTTTTGGAATCTGGGAGAGGAACACATTACAGATGTGACCTATTTCTGTTTTCCCTTCTCCATGTGATAGTGGCAGATTTCAGGTAGAAATATTTTGTCACCAGCTCTGATACATGGATAGTTTCTAGGCTTTTGGAGATCAGGTTATTATGCTAAATGAATACAGATGAGCGTTACGCCTGTCTAGTGCTCTACACTTCGCAAGGTGTTATAACATCCTTACTGTCAGTGAGCAGGTGTCATTATTCCTATTAGCTGGACAAGGACATGGTCAAGATCATCAGTCAACTCATGGCAGCTTTTGGTGCAGAACACAGTCTCTTGTCTCGGGGCAGGTGATCTGGCTGTGATGCCTGACACCCTACTGATTACCAGCAGGATGCAATGGAAAGAACATCAGAATTTGGAGTCAGAGAACTCAGGTTCAATTTTCAACTCCATCCCTGATAGGCTGTTACCTTAGGCAAGTCACTTTGCCTTTCTAATTCTCAGTTTTCTCATCTGTAAAGTGGAGACAAAAATAGCCTCTATCTAGTTTTTGTAGGAATGAAGACAGAAAATGGAATAGAGTCCTTTGTGAATACAGATAATTATACCAATGTTAGTGATTGCCATTATTTGGCTGTCGAGGTAGGGGGTCACTCTGTGTATCATAAATAAGACTTTGTATGGTTTAATGGGTTTAGAAGCTTACACAGAGCTTCAAAGGGCTCCTGTAGAGTAAAAGCTGATGTACCCTTCATCCTTAGGTCTTATCCTAACCAGTAACCATTGTTATTTAGAATTCAACAGATAGAACAAGCTAAGTCTTCCTGAAATATTCCTCACTTTGTAAATATAGCTTTGCTTTTACAGTTCTTTTACCCGCAGAAAGATGCAACATTCGCTCATTTCACCTAGCATTTGAAGGGTCAGTTGTGGAAATCTGAAAATCTTTCCAGCACACAAATCCAGTCATGACGCTCTTATTATTAAAAACCTTTCACTCCCTGCGCTCACAGCATCAGGTCTAAATGCCAGAACTGCAAATCATTTTCCCATCCAAGTGGACTATAAATATGTAAATGGATTTATTAATCAGAGGCCTACCATTACAGTACCAGCCCTTTTCTTTTTTTAATAATTTTTTTTATATATAAAAAGATACGGAACACTTCACCAGTTTGCATGTCATCCTTGCGCAGGGGCCATGATAATCTTCTCTGTATCGTTCCCGTTTTAGTATATGTGCTGCCAAAGCGAGCACAGTACCAGCCCTTTTCTATGCTTCCAGCCTTTCATCTCAGTCCCCCCATTTCTTTCCTACACACTGTATGTGTCACAACACCTCTTAAGGGAAACAGAGCTCAGATGCCCTGCTGATCATGGCCACCTTCTATTTGCATGGGCTTCCTCAGCTGCATGGAGCCCTTGGCCTCCTCTCTGCCGCTTCCATATCTCCCCTTTAAGACCCCACTCAAAAACTGCTTCCTTTGTGAGACTCTCTCCAATTTCTTCTTCCTCACAGGGTGGATTCATCATTTATTTTTTTGTGCACGGAAAGAAAAAAATAAAAAAGCATTTCCCCCAGGATTCTGTCTTTTGCTCTATTTGACTTGAGATTTTGTTTAGCCATTAGTCCACAAGTGTTTTGAAGGCTGGACAAGAATTGTATTGTCTGCATCTCTGTACGCCAGTGCCCAGTGCCAGATGGGGAAACGGTAGATACTCAATACATGTCTGCTACCATACACTGATAGGGGAAACAGGAGGCTGTTTGTCAACAATCCTTACAGCCTGGAACTGGACCTGTTTGGGTCTTCCTTCCCTTCTCTCTGAGATTAAAAATATGTCATCATTCTCTAGTCATCATCTGGACCTAAATAAGACAATAAAAGCAGACCTTACCTTCAAGTTTCACCTTTCAGGCCTCTGTTTTAGCCAGCTGGCTCATGGGCTGGAGAGCCAGGGTCTGTGACACTGGGTCCCTCTGTCTTACCACTAACAAGCTGTGTGACTTTAGCCCATCTCTCGGCTTCAGGGTTTGGACTATCTGGGAGTTAAGAGTAGATATTCTCAGGGATCCCACTCTGTTCAGACCATTTTTCTTTGACATAGTTGATGCGTAAAGCAGGGTGAGGCCAAGGCAGTGGAAATACATTTCGACAGGAGCGAAGACCAAGGCAGAGAAAAGGAGATGAGGTCAGGTTTGGGTGGAACAGGTATCAGCACAAAAGCCCTGGGGCTCCCTTCAAAATGAGAATAGTGTGTTGTTGTCTAGGCACTTCTCACAGCACAGAATAAGTCCTCCCAGCTGAAACACACCTTCCTCAGAAGGCTCACTCTTTCCCCATGATGCTCCCTAACGCTGGGTGGGACTTTTTCCTCCAACCTGGTCACAGAATCCTTCAGAATGTCCCCCTTTAGATTTCTTGTGCACTCTTTCTCTGCACTTGCCCAGAATTTCAAAGTGTTGTTGCCACTGAGATGAGAACAGAAAAGTGCAGAAGGGTCAGGTGAACTCAAGCATGTACTTGAATGAGAGCAGAAGAGCCGGCAGAGAGGAGTAGGAAGGGCAGAATTGGCGAGAGTTCTAGATTGAAAAGGGTACAAAGGGGAGGAGTTAGGGACAAGATACATTTAGGAGTTTTACTGCAGACTTGTTTCTTTGTTTTTAATGGAGTTAAAGTTTTGTCTGTCTGTGTTTTTGAGAGAGGTTCTAACTGTATCGCCCAGGCTGGAGGGCTGGAGTGCAATGGCATAATCTCGGTTTTATTGCAACCTCTGCTTCCTGGGTTCAAGTGATCCTCAAGCCTCAGCCTCCTGAGTAGCTGGAACCTCAGGCATGCACTACCATGCCTGGCTAATTTTTGGTAGAAATGGGTTTCACCATGTTGGCCAGGGTTGTTGTTGTGTGTGTGTTTTTTAAAGAAAGGAATGTATTAGAAAATATGAAGTATGAAGATTATACACAAGGACATGAGTAAGGATGAGAATAACCCCGAAACATGAAGTTAAATATTTCACAAAAAATTTGTATTAACTTTGTCATGTCTTTTGTTAAGTCAAAAGCAGAGGGAGACATTTATTGGATGGACTAGCTATGAATCCAATTTTTAGATAAACTGCAATATTTGCTGCTTCAAAAGGGGGCAAGGTTCAACACCCAACCAAAATTGAGAAAGCCACCATCAAGGAAAGGCCTAAAAAGATCCAGTATTTTCTTTTACAAAAGTGATTAAAATGGGAGGAAACAGATTAAGGAAAAAGAATAAAAAATGGAAAGAGGACACACAAAGTCTGATAGTAAGGTGGCTGTGAACCAGCCGTTATCCAGTGAACCTCAGGACAGGACTTCCTTCCCAGTTTCCCATCTCAACTGTTTCTTTACATAATGAGAGCAGAATAACATTGGGTAGTCAGAAAAATGTTGCTCAAGATTCTACTAAAGATAAGTAACAGCAAAGATATATCCAGTCCCTCAGCAAACTACTGATGTCGCATAGCAACAACTGCCTAGTTTTATTTCTGTCACACGATTGCTATAAGGAAGTTTTGAAATTAATTTTTTAAAAAAATTTAAACAAACAAGGTAGCATACCTCACTGTACCCATCCAAGTCACCTGCCTCCTTCCAAAATTAGAAAGGCAGCGTCTTCAAGGAAGAGATAATTAAGGTAGTAGAAATAGAAACACAAATTTATTGGGTCTCTACTGATCTCCATCCATGCTATCTCATTTAATCCTGGTAATAACCTTGAGGTGGGTTTTACTCCTGTTTTGCAGATGGGGAAGCTAACTTAAAGGCATTGAGTAACTTGGCCAAGGTCACCTAATTGGTAAGGGGTAGAGAGGATTGAAAGGATTCCCCCTACCCTTTTTCATCTGATTTATAATCCAGTGCTTTCCCCATCACTCAACCTACTGCAGTGAGGTCAGTGGTGCTGCAGCTGGCTGGAGTCCCCCTTCTACTTCTGAAGGTGTCTGGGATTGTGTCTGTAACAGGCTGATTTTCCAGAGGAACACCTGGAAGAATTTGGACCCAAGTTTTCTTCTATGGACTGGTTGCTTCATGACATAGACCTACCTGGGAAATATAAATTTATAATTAGTCTAATGCAAGACAGTCAAAGAGAGGCAAGGGGTAGGACCTAAGAAAACACAATAGATGACTTCAGGGCACTTGTGTTCTGAACTATTTGAGGGGAGTCCCTGCCACCACTTCTGGTATTGGTGTTTGCAGATAGGTATTTAGGAGTTATTCAAGAAATAAGTTTCCTATGTATTATAACATTTACTTTAATCTTTATTATTTTTTCCTCCCAGTCACTTCAGTGTCTATGAATAGGAATAATAGAACCAAACACAAGGAATCCAAGTTGCAGACATTTTTGGTCTCCCCTCTGCTCATGACTCAGGGGTGTGTTATGGAAAGATCCCACCTCTGCTTGCTCACTACCCATATGGTTCTCACATAGAGGAAGAACTTAAGTCAACCAACATTCCCTGGGCATCCATTGTTCGCTGGGCATTGAGCTGAGTGGCAGGGATACAGCGCAGTGTTACCCATGACGCCTGACCTCAAGAAATTCTTCAGCCTCATCAACGAGATAAAAATCAAACAGAGTTAATACTGTATGACAGATGGGTTATGGGCCTAAAGAAGTACAGCAGGAGCATAGAAATTGGTGTCATCCCATCTAGTTCATTGGAAAAGGTTTTTATGAAAAGGACCCGCTTGATCATATTAATGCAGGCCTTGGGATCACTGGGGCATTCTAGGTGGAAAGACAGCATGGGATCATGAAGCAGGGAACCATAAGCAGCTCAGTCAGCCTGGAGTATAAATTACTGGAACGAAAGTGGGGGAGATAAAGTTGGAGAGACAGGCAGGAGTCACTGATGGTCTGGTATGTGTGTATGTTGGGGTGGGCAATGGCATAAGGGTTAGGGAGAGGCATCTCTTTTATGGTAAAGGGGAAACTTCGACAGATGTTTGAGCAGGGAAATAACTTGCTAAGATTTGTGCTTTAAGAAGTCATACATGGTGGTATTTAGGAAGTAGATGCAGCTGAGCAAGGTTAAATTCTGAAAGATCAGGAAAACACTGAGTAAATAAATTTCAAGAAGTTTCTTTGCCAGAGGTCTCTCAAGAATATTTTAATGTGCAAATGGGTCCTGTGAAATGCCTTTGCTGTGGATATTCTCTTTTTGCCAGTCTGGACTGGATCCCCACCTTCTCTACCCTGACTCCAGCGGGGCTGACCTTCTGGAAACTTCCCAGCTTGACTCCCTTGCCTGCTCCCTTCTTGTTGGGTTCAGCCAATGGGGGAAACCAGCAGGAGATCAGAGGTGGGAAGAAAGCTCAGAAAATTTTCTTCCTATTTTTCTTTATAAAAGATTTTTGTCTACAGGGTCTCACTCTCTCACTCAGGGTGGAGTGGAGTGCAATGACACAACCATGGCTCACTGTAGCCTCTGCTTCCTGGGCTCAAGCCATTCTCCCATCTAAGCTTCTGGAGTAGCTGGGACTGCAGGCATGTGTTATGACATCTGGCTGATTTTTAAAATTTTGTGTGGAAACGAAGTTTTGCTATATTTTCCAGGCTGGTCTCAAACTTTCGTGTTCAAGGGATTCGCCCACCTCAGCCTCCCAAAGTGCTGGGATTTCAGTTGTGAGCCACCATGCCTGGCTTAGAAAATCTCTATCCCTCTTCAGTTGGGCCTCCGTTTGCCAGTGGCTCTACCTGAGGTCATAATTCTTGCTAGGAAGTCCCTTTTCTTTTTCATTTGTTCATTATTTTAATTTTTTAATTGACAAGTGAAAGTTGTCTATATTGTGCACAGTAGGTCATTTTGAAATATGTATACATCGTGGGGTGGATAAATTGAGCTAATTAACACGTGTTACCTCATACACTTGTCATTTTTGATAATGAAAATAAGAGGTCCCATTTCTATAGCTGCAGCTCACTTTGAATTCTATAGCCATAGTTCTCTCTTTCCTCTGCCCCTTCTGGCCTCCCAGTGGCAATGACTTCCTGCTATTGCTAATCTAGAGGTGCTTCACTATCCTTTGCTGGTTCCTGTACCAGGCCACACCTTTGAAAAAAGTTACCTCATTCAAATGTCTTCAAATGTCACCTCTGCATGTGTAGCCAGCTTCCTGCTGGGATGCTGACTGACAATCATGGAACAGTGTCTGATATGATTTGACTGTGTCCCCACCCAAATCTCACCTTAAACTGTAATAATCCCCACATGTCAAGGGTGAGGCCAGGTGGAAATAATTGAATTATAGGGGCGGTTTCCCTCATAGTGTTCTTATGGTAGTAAATAAGTCTCATGAGATTTGATGGTTTTATAAATGGGAGTTCCCATGCACAAGTTTTCTCTTTGCCTGCCACCATGTAAGACGTCCCTTTGCTCTTCCTTCATCCTCCTCCCTGATTGTGAGGCCTTCCCGTTTTGTGAAACTGTGAGTCCATTAAATTTCTTTCTTTTAAAAATTACCCAGTCTCGGGTATGTCTTTTTTTTTTTTTTTTTTCACTTTAGGTTCTGGGGTACATGTACAGGTCATGCAGGGTTGTTGCATAGGTGCATACATAACAAGCTGGTTTGCTGCCTCTATTCCCCCTTTGACTATATCCAGCATTTCTCCACATTTTATCCCTCCCCACCCTCCGCAGCCCTCACTGTCCCTCCCTTAGCCCCCCCACCCCAACCGCCCCCAGTGGGTGATGATCCTCTCCCTGAGTCCACATGTTCTCATTGTTCTGCACCTACCTATGAGTGAGAACATGCCATATTTGGTTTTCTGTTCTTGTGTCACTTTGATGAGAATGATGGTTTCCAGATTCATCCAAGTCCCTACAAAGGACATGAACTCATCATTTTTATGGCTGTGTAGTATTCCATGGTATATATGTGCCACATTTTTTTTTTGTCCTGTCTATCATTGATGGGCATTTGGGTTGGTTCCAGGTCTTTGCTATTGTTAACAGGACTGCAATGAACATAGGTGTGCATGTGTCTTTATAGTAGAATAATTTATAGTTCTTTGGGTATATACCAAGTAATGGGACTGCTGGGTCATATGGAATTTCTATTTCTAGATCCTTGAGAAATCACCACACTGTCTTCCACAATGGTTGAACTAATTTACACTCCCATCAACTGTGTAAGAGTGTTCCTATTTCTCCACATCCTCTCCAGCATCTGTTGTCTCCAGATTTTTTAATGATCACCATTCTAACTGGTGTGAGATGGTATCTCAATGTGGTTTTGATTTGCATTTCTCTAATGACCAGTGATTATGAGCATTTTTTCATATGTTTGTTGGCCTCATATATATCTTCTTTTGAAAAGTGTCTGTTCATATCCTTTACCCATTTTTGAATGGGGTTGTTTTTTTCTTGTATATCTGTTTTAGTTATTTGTAGATTCTGGATATTAGCTCTTTGTCAGACAGTAGACTGCAAAAATTTTTTCCCATTCTGTTGGTTGCCGGTTCACTCTAATGATGGGTTCTTTTGCTAGACAGAAGCTCTGAATTTTAATTAGATCCCATTTGTCTTTCTTGGCTTTTGTTAGCATTGCTTTTGGTGTTTTAGTCCTGAAGTCCTTGCCTATGCCTAGATCTTGGATGGTTTTGCCTACGTTTTCTTCTAGTGTTTTTATGGTGTTAGGTTTTATGTTTAAATCTTTTTTTTTTTTTTTTTGGAGACGGAGTTTCGCTCTTGTTACCCAGGCTGGAGTGCAATGGCGCGATCTTGGCTCACCGCAACCTCTGCCTCCTGGGTTCAAGCAATTCTCCTGCCTCAGCCTCCTGAGTAGCTGGGATTACAGGCACACACCACCATGCCCAGCTAATTTTTTGTATTTTTAGTAGAGATGGGGTTTCACCACGTTGACCAGGATGGTCTCGATCTCTCGACCTCGTGATCCACCCGCCTCGGCCTCCCAAAGTGCTGGGATTACAGGCTTGAGCCACCGTGCCCGGCTTTATGTTTAAATCTTTAATCCATCTGGAGTTAATTTTAGTGTAAGGTGACAGGAAGGGGTCCAGTTTCTGCTTTCTGTGCATGGTGAGCTAGTTTTCCCAACACCATTTATTAAACATGGAGTCCTTTCCCCATTGGCTGTTTTTGCCAAGTTTTTCAAAGATCAGATGGTTGTAGATGTGTGGTGTTGCTTCTGAGGCCTCTGTTCTGTTCCATTGGTCCATGTCTCTGTTTTGGTACCAGTACCATGCTGTTTGGATTACTGTTGCCTTATAGTATAGTTTGAAGTCTGGCAGTGTGATGCCTCTGGCTTTGTTCTTTTTGCTTAAGATTTTTTGGGCTATGTGGGCTCTTTTGTGATTCCATATGAAGTTTAAAGTGTTTTTTTCCAGTTCTATGGAGAAGGTCATTGGTAGCTTGATGGGGATAGCGTTGAATCTGTAAATTACTTAGGGCAGTATGGCCATTTTCATGATATTGATTCTTCCTAACCACGGGCATGGAATGTTTTTCCATCTGTGCCCTCTCTTATTTCGTTGAGTAGTGGTTTGTAGTTCTCCTTGAAGAGGTTCTTTACATCCTTTGTTAGTTGTATTCCTAGGTATGTTATTCTCTTCGTAGCAATGTGAATGGGAGTTTGCTCATGATTTGGCTCTCTGTTAGTCTGTTATTGGTGTATAGAAATGCTTATGATTTCTGCACATTGATTTTGTATCCTGAGACTTTGCTGAAGTAGCTTCTCAGTTTGAGAAGATTTTGGGCTGAGACGATGTGGTCTTCTAAGTATACAATCATGTTGCCTGCAAATAGAGACAGTTTGGCTTCCTCCTTTCCTGAATGAATACCCTTTATTTCTTTTTCTTGCCTGATTGCTCTGGCTAGAACTTCCAATACTATATTGAATAGGAGTGGTGAGAGAGGGCATTCTTGTCTAGTGCCAGATTTCAAAGGGAATTCTTCCAACGTTTGCTTGTTCAGTATGATATTGGCTGTAGGTTTGTCATAAATAGCTTTTATTATTTTATGATATGTTCCATTGATACCTAGTTTATTGAGAGTTTTTAGCATGAAGGGCTGTTGAATTTTGTTGAAGGCCTTCTCCGCATCTATTGAGATAATCATGTGGTTTTTGTCTATGGTTCCATTTATATGATGGATTATGTTTATGGACTTGCATATGTTGAACCGGCCTTGCATCCCTGGGATGAAGCCTACTCGATTGTTATGAAGAAGCTTTTTGATGTGCTGTTGCATTCAGTTTGCCAGGATTAAAGATTTTTGCGTCAATGTTTATCATGGATATTGGCCTGAAGTTTTCTTTTTTAGTTGAGTCTCTGCCTGGTTTTGGTATCAGGATGATGTTGGTCTCATAAAAAGAGTTAGGGAGTATTCCCTCTTTTTGTATTGTTTGATACAGTTTCAGAAGGAGTGGAACCAGCTTCTCTTTGTATGTCTGGTAGAATTCTGCTGTGAATCTGTCTGGACCTGGATTTTTTTGTTTGGTAGGCTATTGATTGCTGCCTCAAATTCAGGCCTTGTTATTGGTCTATTCAGGGTTTCAACTTCCTCATGGTTTAGTCTTGGTAGAGAGCACAAGTGTCCAGGAATTTATCCATTTCTTTCTGGTTTACTGGTTTATGTGCATAGAGCTGTTTGTAGTAGTCTGTGATGGTAGTTTGTACTTCTGTGGGATTAGTGGTGATATCCCCTTTATCTTTTTTTATTGCATCTATTTGATTCTTCTCTCTTTTCTTTTTTGTTCTGGCTAGCGGTCTATTTTGTTCATCTTTTCAAAAAACCAGCTCCTGGATTATTGATTTTTTGAAGGGTTTTTTTGTGTCTCTATCTCCTTCAGTTCAGCTCTGATCTTAGTTATTTCTTGTCTTCTGCTAGCTTTTGAGTTTTTTTGATCTTCCTCCTCTAGCTCTTTCAATTTTGATGATAGGGTGTCAATTTTAGATCTTTCCTTGTTTCTCATATGGGCATTTATTGCTATAAATTTCCCTCTTGACACTGCTTTAAAGGTGTCCCAGAGATTCTGGTAAGTTGTGTTTTCATTCTGATTGGTTTCATAGAACATCTTTATTTCTGCCTTAATTTCATTGTTTATCCAGTCAACACTCAGAAGCAAGTAGTTCAGTTTCCAAGTGGTTATGCAGATTTGAGTGTGTGTCTTAATTCTGAGTTCTAATCTGATTGAGCTGTGGTCTGATAGACTGTTTGTTATGATTTTCGTTCTTTTGCATTTGCTGAGGAGTGATTTGCTTCCAATGATGTGGTCAGTTTTAGAGTAAGTGTGATGTGGTGCTGAGAAAAATGTATATTCTGTGGATTTGGGGTGGAATGTTCTGTATATATCTATTAGGTCTGCTTGGTCCAGCTCTGCATTGAAGTCCTGGATGTCCTTGTTAATTTTCTGTCTCATTGATCTGTCTAATATTGACAGTGGAGTGTTGAAGTCTCCCTCTAATATTGTGTGGGATTCTAAGTCTCGTTTTAGGTAGTTAAGAACTGGCTTTATGTATTTGGGTGCTCCTGTGTTGGGTGCGTATATATTTAGGAAAGTTAGCTCTTCTTGTTGGATTGATCCTTTTACAATTATGTAATGCCCTTCTTTGTCTCTTTTTATCTTTGTTGGTTTGAAGTCCATTTTATCAGATTAGGATTGCAACCCCTGCTTTTTTTATGTTCTCCATTTGCCTGGTAAGTCTTCTTTCATCCCTTTATTTTGAGTCTGTGTGTGTCTTTGTATGTGAGATGGGTTTCCTGAATACAGTACACTGGTGGATCTTGCCGTTTTATACAGTTCGCCAGTCTGTGTCTTTTGATTGGGGCATTTCAGCTGTTTACATTCAATGTTTATATTATTATGTGTGAATTTGATCCTTCCATTTTGTTACTGACTGGTTTTTTTGCCCGTTAGTTGACTCATTTTCTTTATTGCATTTTTGGTCTTTGCCAACTGGTTTGCTTTTGCAGTGACTGGTACTTGTTCCTTTCTGTGCTTAGTGTTTCTTTTAGGAGCTCTTGTAAGGCAGGTCTAGTGGTGATGAAATCTCTCAGTAATTGCTTGTCTGTAAAGGATTTTATTTCTCCTTCACTTATGAAGCTTAGGTTGACTGGATATGAGATTCTGGGTTGAAAGTTCCTTTCTTTAACGATACTGAATATTGGCCCCCACTCTCTTCTGGCTTATAGTCTTTCTGCTGAAAGATCCGCTGTGAGTCTGACTGGCTTCCATCTGTGGGTGACCTGACCTTCTCTCTGGCTGCCCTTACCATTTTTTCCTTCATTTCAACCCTGGTGAATCTCATGATTATGTGCCTTGGGGTTGCTCTTCTTGAGGAATATCTTTGTGGAGTTCTCTGTATTTCTTGGATTTGAATGTTGAACTGCCTTGCTAGGCTTGGGAAGTTCTCCTGGATAATATCCTGAAGAGTGTTTTCCAGCTTGGATTCATTCTCCCTGTCATATTCAGGTGCACTGATCAAGCATACATTAGGTCTTTTCACATAATCCAATATTTCTTGGAGGCTTTGTTCATTTCTTTTCACTCTTTTTTCTCGTCTTGCCTTCTCTTTTTATTTCATTGAGTTGATCTTCAGTCTCTGATATCCTTTCTTCTGCTTGATAGATTCAGCTATGAAAACTTGTGTTCGCTTCATGTAGTTCTCATGCTGTGTTTTTCAGCTCCATCAAGTCATTTATGTTCTTTTCTAAGCTGGTTATTCTAGTTAGCATTTCGTCTAACCTTTTTTCAAGGTTTTTGGTTTCTTTGCATTGAGTTAGAACGTGTTCTTTTAGTTCAGAAAACTTTATTATCCACCTTCTGAAGCCTGTTTCTGTCAATTCTCTTTCTCCGTCATGTTGTGTTCCCATGTTGTTGAGGAGTTGTGATCCCTTGAAGGAGAAGAGGTGCTCTGGTCTTTGATGGTTTCATCCTTTTTGTGCTGTTTTTTCCCCCTTCTTCATGGATTTATTTAGCTCTGATCTCAGGGAGCTGCTTGATGAAGTCACTTGTCTGCCTGTTGAGGTGCTACTGGGTTTCCAGGGACTCCTTCAGGTGCTACTGGGTTTCCAGGGACTCCTTCAGGTTACTAGGTAGGTTTACTGTGTCTTTTTTGTTTATACTGGGAGGTTAGGCCCACCTCTTCTGCTGACCTGGAGGTGCTGCTGGGTAGTCAAGAACACCTTCCAGTTGCTACATAGGCTTCCTGTGTTTTTTGTTAAAATGTGAAGCCTAGTCCCACCTCTTTAATGGTGGGTTGTGTCTTTCCTCTACAGGACTGGATCATTCAGGGGTTCAGCTCAGACTGGCTGCATAACCCGCTAGAGTTAGTGCTTCAGCCCTCTGGGGTTTGTTGGGGAGCGTAGGGACCCACCCAGCCGCACTGTCTGTCTCCCCGCTTTCAGCTACCTCTTTCTGGTCATGGGGGACGGGCCCGTCCAGCTGCTCCATCTGTATTCCTGCTTTCAGCTTCCTCTGGGCAGGGGGAGGGGGTGATAGCTTGGTCCACAGGCTCTCCTGTCCAGCTTATGGGCTTATGCGTTTGCTTAGATCTGTGTGCCAATCCAGGACACCGTCTTGGATTATTATTCAACTCTGTGCTTGTAATTCCTGGCACTTGACTGGCAAGATCCCCTGTTATGTGTATTGCTGAGGCTTTGGGGGAAGCACTGTATCTGGACCGGAGTGCCAGAAGGGGAGCCTCCACCTCACCAGTCAGATGCACTTTCTGGCTGAAGCACCACCCCTCGCCACCTCAGTCTGCCCTGCCTGGGCTTTGCTGACCGTCCGACCAGAAGTGTTGAAATGCATCTGGTATCTCAGCCGGAGCTAGGAGATCTCTTGATTTCTGCATCTCTCTCACTGGGTGTTGTGCACTGGCATTGTGTCTATTTAGCCATCTTGACTCTACCCTTGGGTTTGTCTTTATTAGCATCATGAGAACAGACTAACACAGTAAACTGCCATTGGGAGTGGGGAACTACCATAAAGATACCTGAAAATGTGGAAGTGACGTTGGAACTGGGTAACAGGCCAAAGTTGGAATGGTTTAGAGGGCTCAGAAGAAGACAGGAAGACATGGGAAAGTTTGAAAAAACTTCCTAGTGATTGTTGAATGGTTTTGAGCAAAATGCTGATAGTGATATGGACAAAATGCTGATAGTGATATGTGACAATAGAGTCCAGGCTGAGGTGGCCTCAGGTGGAGATGAGGCACTTGTTGGGAACTGGAGCAAAGGCAACCTTTGCTTTGTTTTAGCCAGAGACTGATGGCAGTTTGCTCCTGCCCTAGAGATCTGTGGATCTCTGAACTTGAGAGAGATGATTCAGAGCATCTGGCGGAAGAGATTTCTAAGCAGCAAAGCATTGAAGGGGTGACTTGGGTGCTGTTAAAAGCATTTAGCTTTCTGTATTCACAAAGATATGGTTTGGAATTGGAATTTAAGTTTAAAAGAGAAGCAGAGCATACAAGTTTGGAAAATTTGTAGCCTGATGATGCCGTAGAAAAGAAAAAACCCATTTTCTGAGGAGAAATTTAAGATGGCTGCATAAATTTGCATAATTGTCTTGGTGATTAACATTTGGCTCCTCATTATTTATGACCAAGGCATGTCAGAGGTCTTCATGGCAGTCCCTCCCTTCACAGGCCTGGAGCCTTAGGAGGGAAAGATGGTTTCCTGGGCCAGGCTCACGGCCTTGCTGTTTTGTGTAATCTTGGGACTTGGTGCCCTGCACCCTAGTCATAGCTAAAAGCAGCTGAAGTACAGATTGGGCTGTGGCTTCAGAAGGTGCAAGCCTCAAGCTTTGGCAGCTTCCACATGGTGTTGAGCCTGCAAGTGCACAGAAGTCAAGAATTGAGGTTTGGGAACCTCTGCCTAGATTTCAGAGAATGTATGGAAATGCCTGGATCTCCAGAGAGATGTTTGCTGCAGGGGTGGAGCCCTCATGGAGAAGCTCTGCTAGGGCAGCGTGGAAGGGAAATGTTGGATGGGAGCCCTCACACAGAGTCCCCACTGGGGCACTGCCTAGTGGAGCTCTGAGAAGAGGTCCACTGTCCTCCAGACTCCGGAATGGTAGATCCACCAACAGCTTGCACTGTGTGCCTGGAAAACCCACAGACATACAATGCCAGCCTGTGAAAGCAGCCGAGAATGGGACTGTACCCTGTGAAGACATAGGAGTAGAACCACCTGAGATGATGGGAACCCACCTCTTGCATCAGCATTACCTGGATATGAGACGTGGAGTCAAAGGAGATCATTTTGGAGTTTTAAGATTTGACTGCTCCTTGAATTTTAGACTTGCATGGGGGCTGTAGCCCTTTGTTTTGACCAATTTCTCCCATTTGGAATGGGTGTATTTACCCAATACATTTACCCTTACTGTATTCAGGGAGCAACTAACTTGCTTTTGATTTTACAGGCTCGTATGTGGAAGGGACTTGCCTTGTCTCAGATGAGATTTTGGACTGTGGACTTTTGAATTAATGCTGAAATGAGTTAAGACTCTCAGGGACTGTTGGGAAGGCATGATCAGTTTTGAAATGTGAGGACATGAGATTTGGAAGGGGCCCAGGGATGGAGTGTGATGTGGTTTGGCTGTGTCCTCACCAAAATCTCAGCTTGAATTGTAACAATTTCCATGTGTCAAGGGTAGGGCCAGGTGGAGATAATTGAATCATAGGGTTGGTTTTCCCCATACTGTTCTCATGGTAGTAAATAAGTCTCATGGGATCCGATGGTTTTATAAAGGGGAGTTTCCCTGCACATGCTCTCTTTTTGCCTGCCACCATGTAAGACATTCCTTTGCTCTCCTTAGTCTTCCTCCATGACTGTGAGGCCTCCCCAGCTATGTGGAACTGAGTCTATTAAACCTCTTTCCTTTATAAATTACCCAGTCTCAGTTATGTCTTTATTAGCAGCAGGAGAAGGGAGTGGAGTAATACACTGTCTTTGAGAAATACCCATCAGTTTCAAGGAACCACTTGATCTGGGGCAGAGATAACAAGTTTGAACCAAGACTCACACAGTAAATATGAAGGTGAGGACATAGACTAGAAAGATATTCAGGAGGCAGGGTTGACAATATAGTGACTGATTGCATGGCCAGGAGGAAGAAGAGGTAGAGGGAATGGCTCCTTGGGTTTGGGCCTAAGTGCGTAGATGGTGATGTCATTCACCACATCACAGTATGTAAAAGAAAGAACAGGTACTAAGGAGAAGGCCAACAATCTGGAGCATAGTAAACTCAAGGTGCCTGTGGGGCCTCTAGGAATAAAGGGGAGCTCTTGTTTCCCTCCTGACTTGAAGAACATGCATAGATTCAAATATTTTTTTCATTCCTGCTTGGAATTTTCTCTTTTTACTTTTGCAGTCCATTTCTCGCAATCCTCTATGAATCAGCATATGTTTGGGTGGGGAAGTAGGTAGTTTCCTATATCTTCACTGTGACATCATGACACCAGAGAGCCAGAAAGCTAAAAATATTAAGAACTTAGGGCCATATCGAGATTTTTAAAACACCAGCATTTTGTCTCTGCTCTTCACCAAGCTACAACAGGGTCTCAGTTGGGTGCAGTGGCTCATGCCTGTAATCTCAGCCCTTTGGGAGGCCGAGGTGGGCAGATCAGATCACTTGAGGTCAGGAGTTTGAGACCAGCCTGGCCAACAATGGTGAAATCCTGTCTCTGCTAAAAATACAAAAATTAGCTGGGCATGGAACTATGTGCCTATAATCTCAGCTACTCCAGGGCCTGAGGCAGGAGAATCTCTTGAACCCAGGAGACAGAGGTTGCAATGAGCCAGGATTGCACCACTGCACTCCAGCCTGGGTGACAGACAGATCAAGACACCATCTTAAAGTGAATGAATGAATGAATGAATGAATAAAACAGCATCTCTTTTAAGCTGGGAATGAAAAAGTCCTTGGCTGCTGGTCAGTCAAGCACTGTAGTGCCCACAGCCCCTTCTAGTGCCTGGCCTCACTCCCTCTCTGGAGGACTCTGCTGCCCATCTGTCATCAGGTAGTGGTCCTGCCCTGCTGGAGGCCTGGTGTTAGCTGGGGGTATTGATGTCAATTCCCTTGCCTCTGACTCCTCATCCCTGCTGTGAATTTAGTTCAAAATCTTTCAACAACTATGGAAACAGAGTTTGAATTCTTTAGCCTGATAACCACATCATAGCCAAAATATTAAAAGAGAAAGCAGTGTCTACTGGGGTCTGAGAGTATTCATCATGTTAATTGATGGGCTATCCCTATGAGAAAAAGTAATTTTAAGTGAGTAAGAGTACAGTCTCTTATTAGTGGGAGCTGAATCTTGGGTTCACGTGGATATAAAGATGGGAACAGCAGACACTGGGGACTCCAAAAGGAGGGACACAAGGAGGGGAGCAAAGGCTGAAAAACTTTCTGTTGGGTGGTGTGTTCATGTCTGAGTGATAGGATCAATAGAAGCCCAAACCGCAGCACCATACAGTATACCCTGTAACAAGCCTGCACACGTACCTCCTGAATCTAAAATAAAAATGAAAATTACAAAAAAGTCAGTATTTCTAGGTCTAGATTCCATTGCCTGAGAGTATGGTATGATTTTTCCAGAAAACAGTGGAATTTTCATCATTCTTCCATTTTTAAAGGTTCTATGATTTAAAAAAAAAAAGCTTATTGTATATACTGTTCGTGTCATTCATTTAGCAGGCAGACATATAATGATCTTATTCTAATTTTCATGACGTTCGCCTTTTATTCCTGATTAGATTAATAAATCTCAGCATTTTGTATTTCCTACAACCCACTGTGCTTAAATGGGTGTTAAAAAACACTTGTTGAGTAAATGAATGTATATATTGCTAAGTACGAATTACTGATATAGCACTTACCTCGAGTTGGAAGACCTGAGGCAAGCACACCAGCTGACCCTTTAAGGACAAGTCTGGTTTCTTTTAATGTTCATACAGCTAATTATCTCAAGGTCAGTGAAGCTTGAGGGAAGGAAAAAGATTATCCTAAAGAATGGAGTTGTGTTTGATAGGTTAGTGCAGAGGCTCAGCTACTTGCTGTAGAATCTTGAGCAAATTACTTAATACACTTGAACCTTATTTATCTATGAAATTAATTCATTATAGAGAGTCAGTGTAGTATAGTGATAAGAGCATCACATGTAAGTCAAAACAGCAAGAGATCCAAGAGAAATGGACATGGACATGGACACGGGCACGGACATAGACATATGGATGCAGACATGGATGGGGATAGGGTACTCAAGACTGAGGCTGCAGTTTTTTATAATCTAAGAATCTTGGAAGTGACCTCCCATTATTTTTGCTGTATACTGTCAGTCATATAGACCAAACCTGGTACAGTGTGGGTGCAAATTACACAAGGACATGAACACTTGAGACAGGGCTTATTGGGGCCAATCTTAGAGGCTGCTACCACAGTGCTCAATAACTAAATTGAAAAAATTCCCAAGTACTATTCCTACCCTTTCTTGTTTCATGTGACTGTCTTCCCTGACAGATTATAAACTCCTTATTCTCCATGAGGTCTCTGTGTGCCAGGAACATGATACCTGTGTGCCCAGTATTTGTTGAATGAATGGGTACTATATGTTATCCATGCTTTAGCTCTATTTTTATTTCAGTGAGATGCAAGGAAAATTAAAGAGCCTCCAGTATATCTTATCATATTTTTTTCTTCTGTCACACAGGCTGGAGTGCAGTGGCACGATCTCAGCTCCCTGCAATCTCTGCCTCTTGGGTTCAAGCAATTCTTCTGCCTCAGTCTCCCGAGTAGCGGGGATTACAGGCATGTGCCACTACACCTGGCTAATTTTTGTATTTTTAGTAGGGATGGGGTTTCACCATGTTGGCCAGGCTGGTCTCGAACACCTGCCCTCAAGTGATCCACCTGTCTCAGCCTCCCAAAGTACTGGGATTACAAGCATGAGTCCCTGCACCTGGTTTACCTTATCTTTTTATAGGTGTGGAAACGAAGGTCTACAGAGGTTATTTGTCAGCAGCGCAGCTAAGTCTAGAATCTGATCTCTAAACTCCCCATTCTCTGGACTTTTTACTTCATTCTTTCTTAACTTCAGTCTTTGTAACTTGAAATTACCCTTGACACAGAATTTAGTAGCTCTGTTAATAAATCATCTACCTCTGCAGCTCTGCCTTTTGTGCTATTTGGCCTTAGTTCCACTTTTATTGAAATATTCGGTAATGCTTTCATCTGATTTTCCTTCTGTCTTATGTTTTTGTTGTTGTCGTTGTTGTTTACCTTCTGGTTTCCTAGCCCTAACCCTAAATGTACTGAGTGGCCAGGCTTTCATGGATATTAAGTTCTAATATTTATGTGCACTGTCATCTTCCATGCTCTGTTTATTTTTTATTCTTGTGACACAGTTAATAATTATGCATCTGAAATGGCTTCAAGTTTAAAAAGCAAAAGGAAGAATTATTTTGCAGTAGGTCCTACTTAATTTACTGATCTCATTTTTGCTTCATTTCTCTATTTCTTTCTCTTATCTAGCACTAGCCTCATTGAAAACATTTATATGCGAGATCAGCAGTTTTTTTTTTTTTTTTTTTTTTTTTGAGACGGAGTTTCGCTCTTGTTACCCAGGCTGGAGTGCAATGGCACGATCTCGGCTCACTGCAACCTCCGCCTCCTGGGTTCAAGCAATTCTTCTGCCTCAGCCTCCTGAGTAGCTGGGATTACAGGCACATGCCACCACGCCCAGCTAATTTTTTGTATTTTTTTTTTTTTAGTGGAGACGAGGTTTCACCATGTTGACCAGGATGGTCTTGATCTCTCGACCTCGTGATCCACCCGCCTTGGCCTCCCAAAGTGCTGGGATTACAGGCTTGAGCCACCGCGCCCGGCTGAGATCAGCATTTTTAAAGTGAAGATGTCTTTTCTATACTTACTGATGTTTGAAAAGGCCTCCTCTATTCTTTCTTCTTGGGTGATGGCACTTTGAACATAAAGATAGTATAGTCAAGGCTTCAATGCATTGTCGTTTCCATGGGTGATGGCATTTTGAACATAAAGCTAGTATGGTATGGGCCTCAATGCATCAGTATTTCCATGTTTATCTCCTCTGCCAGACTGAGCACCTTGAGGGTAGGCATTGTGTCTTACTCATTTTTGTATACTTTACTATCTCACAGTACAACTCCTAGGAGGATCTCCATATTTAATTGTCAAGTGGAAATCAACCAACCCTTCATATAATTTCAAATACATTGGATGGAACCATCCTCTTCCCAATAGTGATAGTTCTTTCATAACGTATTCTTGCATTTCTTTCAGTTAAAGATGGGGATTTCCCCCTCCTGCCCAGGTTATCCTGTTACCGTTGAGTATCCCGTTGTCCCTAAGTCTGACCTGAGTAGAGCTACTTGAAAGTGCTCCCTTCCTGGACAATGTGATTTGAAGTGTGCCAGGAAAATCTCTCCCATGCATATGGTCCTTTTTTGAATAAATCCAAACCCATTCTCATTTGGGGCTTGAAAACTTCTTGGCTTACAAAAGGCTGCTTTAGAAATCCAGATGTTTCAAGGGAAGGCAGAAACTTGTCTCTCATCTGCTGACACCTTAGCAGCAATAACATTTCAGCAGAAAGCGCTGTGAGCAGCAGTTGGTAGAAAGTGTAGAGAAGCGGAAAAATGCCTTTTGTTCTTTCCCACCTGCTCTGGCTTTCTGGTCTTTGCCTTCTCTTTCTCTTCTTTTTTTCCCCCCCCCCTCTTTCTCTTCTCCTTTTTTTTTTTTTTTTTTTTTTTGAGATGGAGTCTTGCTCTGTCACTCAGGCTGGAGTGCAATGACGTGATCTTGGCTAACTGCAACCTCTGTTTCTGGGGTTCAAGTGATTCTCCTACCTCAGCCTCCCAAGTAGCTGGGACTACAGGCATGTACCACCACACCCAGCTAATTTTTTGTATTTTTAGTAAAGACGTGGTTTCACCGTGTTAGCCAGGATGGTCTCCATCTCCTCATCTCATATTCTGCCCACCTCAGCCTCCCAAAGCGCTGGGATTATAGGTGTAACCCTCTCCTCCCCTCTTCTCCCCTCCCCTGCCTTACCCTGCCCTTCCCTGCCCAGTCCTACCCTTCCCTGCCCTGCCCTGCCCTCCCCTCTCTTTTTCTTTTTGAGACTGAGTCTAACTCTATCTCCCAGGCTGGAGTACACTGGCACGATCTCTGCATATTGCAACCTCCTCCTCCCGGGTTCAAGTGATTCAGGTGCCTCAGCCTCCCAAGTAGCTGGGATTACAAGAGCCTACCACCACACCCAGCTAATTTTTTTTTTTTTTTTTTTTTTTTGAGATGCAGTTTTGCGCTATTGCCCAGGCTGGAGTGCAGTGGCATGATCTCGGTTCACTGCAACCTCTGCCTCCTGGGTTCAAGTGATTCTTGTGCCTCAGCCTTCCGAGTAGCTGAGATTACAGGAGCCTGCCACCACACCCAGCTAATTTTTTTTTTTTTTAGGTGGAGTTTTGCGCTATTGCCCAGGCTGGAGTGCAGTGGCACGATATCAGTTCACTGCAATCTCTGCCTCCCGGGTTCAAGAGAGTCTTCCGCCTCAGCCTCCTGAGTAGCTGAGATTATAGGCACCTGCCACCACACCTAGCTAAATTTTTTTGCGTTTTTAGTAGAGATGGAGTTTCACCATGTTGGCCAGGCTAGTCTTGAACTCCTGACCTCAGGTGTTCTGCCTGCCTTGGCCTCCCAAAGTGCTGGAATTACAGGCGTGATACGTATTTGTAGTAGAGATGAGGTTTCAACATGTTGGCCAGGGTGGTCTCAACCTTCTGACCTCAAGTGATCAGCCCACCTCAGCCTCCCAAAGTTCTGGAATTGGAGGTGTGAACCACTGTGCCCAGCCGTGTATATTTCTTCAGCTCATATCCGAAGCTGGAAAATTAGCCATGACACTCCCATGGGCTACTCTGCTTTGGGAACCAGGACAGCTTGGAGGGTCACCGTGTTGCACACAGCTTTAGCCTTGCTAAGAGAGGCTGTAGGGACCCCTTTGCCCAGCAGAGGCAGCCTCTCTCACTGTGGATGGTCCCTGCTCAGCTGTGCCGAAGTTAGCTGCTGTTCTTAAAATTTTGTTTCTGGTTTGTGACATGATGCAACTCAAAATGAGATGACAAATGTTTACTTTTAAAATTAAAGGTAAAAATCATTAAAATCATTTTAGAGAGTTTAATTTTTGCCCCCTAAATCCTCCAATGGCGTTAAAGACTCAGGCGATGTCAGGAAACAAGATTGAATGTTGACTGCTCTTCTTTCTTTTGCAGCAAGCCGGTGTGTTTGCTGCCCCTTATTCTTTTAGCTGAGTCTTCACCCTCATTTAGGCCAACCCCAGAGCAAGGGTAGATCTGGGGTTCCAGGAAGAGGTTGTGTGTCCTTAAGGATTTGGGTGTTTTCCAACAGAGCAGTCATGGTGGATCATCTCTCTGGTCTTCAGGAGGACTTTGCTTAAGGCAGAGTCCAGGTGAGAAGTATGGGGTTGGGTGTGATCTACCAAGGGGGCCTTCATGACTCACATTAGTCATTCCAGGCACATCCCAGGCCTTCCCAAGATGATGATTGTGTCTGTGCAGTGAGTGACCTATGACTAGCCTATTATCACTGATGCCCCTTGGGCAAACTCAGCAGACAGCAGCAGGTCAACAACCAAACAGAAGCTCAGCCTTTCCCTTGTACCTTAGAACTTCTGACCTGCTGTTGCTGGGAATCGCTCTGGGGTAGACATGAGATCCTCATCCCCTTGGCATCTCAGAAATTGCTCTCCAGTTTCATTTAGACTGTATGGAGCAGGAACTGACTGAGCTGCCTAATTCTTCTTAGTGTTCAATGCTATTATGAATATAATGGTGTTCAATTTAAAAATAAAATGCATTTTCTACTTTGCAACCTTTCTGTTCTCTTTCATTTAGCTGTTTAATAACGTCAAATGCTTAGAACCCAGATTAGAAATTCTTACAATAGTCTCTGATTAACTCCAATAAAGGCACAGTCAGGAAAATTCGTAATATAAGGCATGCTAACTAACTTTTGGAAGCTCAATTTGTATTTTGTAAGGCTAAGACTAATTTGAAGATTATGTCTTAAACTAAAAAGCTTTCTGGGTACTTAGGCAAATATTAGTAATAATAAATGAAATCACCCAAAACTTGGGGAGTTTTGTTCCTTCATTGGCTTACTGCTTTTACTCTGTTTACTTTCAAAACACTATTTGAGAAAATGTACCACAATTCTTTAGATCACTGAAGTAAAAATGCAAAGATAAGGGCTAAGCAGTGAAGGGCATTAAATAATTATTCCAGAAAGCTCAGGTTAAGGGAAATGTCTGCCTTTTTTTTTTTTTTTTTTTTTTTTTTTTCTTTTGAGACAGGATCTTACTCTGTCACCCAGGCTGGAGTGCAGTGGCGCTGTCTGGGCTCACTGCAATCTCTGTCTCCTGGGGTTCAAGTGATTCTCGTGCTTCAACCTCTCAGCTGAAATTACAGGTGCCCACCACTATGCTTGGTTCATTTTTGTATTTTTAGTAGAAGTGGGGTGTGGTCGTGTTGGCCAGGCTGGTCTTGAACTCCTGTCTTAAGTGATTCACCCAACCTCAGCCTCCCAAATTGTTGGGATTACAGGCGTGAGCCACTGCTCCCAGCTAGGAAATCTGTATTCTCTCTCTCTCTCTCTCTTTTTTTTTTTTGAAACTTAAAGACAAGTCTGAGATAGTAGGAAATGTCTATTCTTAAGTCCAGGACTTAATTCTGGATTTTCTTAGAGCCAGGGAAAAAAGGGAATCAATTTGGGTTGCCTAGTTATCATATCTAGTATGAATAAGCATATTGGACAGATGTCTTACTGGAATTGAATTTTAAACATTATGTTGTAAATCTTTGTAGATGTTGGTAAACATAGTGGACATTATCTTCCACAGAATAAGGTGTTTATTTAGCATTATCTACACAAATTTCTGATAGAAAAATGAGGGCACAGTATTATGTCATAGTTTGTGAAGCCATTTCAATGAAGAAGTAGAGAAGTATTTAGGTGTATAACTTTCCAGTGAAGCGACATGACAGAGCTTAGAAATTCTAAATGACAAACAAGGCAAATGAAAAGTTAAAACTTCTATAGTCTGTTTTTCCTAAGCGTCGGTGGTCAGAACTGGGTTTTTATTAGGAACTTATACAAGGTACTTCTGAATTGAGTGCTCTTGAACTCCAAGTATCTTGTGTGGTTTGAAACCATGATCGTGTACTTCAGAGATGTGGTGAGTTGATGTCTTATGATCTATTTGAAACACCCTGACTTTGTATCCTGATGAAGGACCACACTCCAACTCTGAATAAATGGAAAAATACATGCAAAAATATTAATAAAGCACCCAACAGACTGGGACTTAGAAGCCTCCCCGTAAGTGTGAGTGCCCCATTAGGCAGGCAGTTTGGAATGGGCCCTAAGCATTTCTATACATTCTTGCAAAATGGCTCCCCTATCTCCTGATGCTCAACAGTTTTGTAGCTAGTCACAGGCAAGTAAGCAGGTTTAGATGACCAAGTGACGAGCCTGTAACTGCTTGCTCCTAAGGAGGAAGGGGACTAACTTATTTTTTGCTTGCTGCAATGTTTGCTGCCTGAGGAAAAATTTCTGGACACTAGGACTTGGGCTCCTCTCCTGTAAGGCAACCCATTGTGAGAGCAGATATTACTGGGTCCCATCATGTCACCCTTGTTGGACTTGGGGACAAGGGAAACTGTGTAGATATACAGATGCTCATGTTGTCCACTGAGTAAAAAACTCTTTGTCTCTGATTCACACATCATCTTTTTCCATGAAACTGTAGACTACCTTGTTAGCTTTCAAGCAAGGTAAGATTTCTGACTCTTTGCAGCTTTTGAGCAGTTCCCTAAGCCGTCAAACCCAATCTTTCTTCCTCTTCAGATGGCCTCTTGGAGGCAGATTCATTATCATCATTGGCTCTAAAAGTGTTTTCTTCAACCAAGAAGCTTCTGTTTACTTTATCTACAATCACAATGATCAGGAATCATATTCTTCAGCTTAGATAACAATTGTGTGCCTGGGTGTGGTGACACATGCCTGTAATCCCAGCACTTTGGGAGGTTGAGGTGGGTGGATTACTTGGGGCCAGGAATTCAAGACCACCTTGGGCAACATGGAGAAACCCTGTCTCTACTAAAAATACAAAAATTAGTCAGGCATGGTGGCCTGTGCTTGTAATCCCAACTACTCCAGAGGCTGAGGCATGAGACTTGTTTGAACCCGGGAGGCAGAGGTTGCAGTGAGCTGAGATTGTGCCACTGCACTCCAACCTGGATATAGAGTGAGACTCTGTCTCAAAAAAAAAAAAAAAAAAAAAAAAAAAAAAAAAAAAAAAGAGTCCCTGCGTGGGACATAAGATCCATAAATATTGCTGTCACAAAAGCAAGAGTTAAAAAAAAAGTAAAAATAATTAAATTATCATCATGAGGAAATTGATGTTCAGAGAGATTGTGCAGCTTCTCCAAGGTCACACAGCACATGAATGGCAGAAACAAAGTTAAAACCTAGGTCTGCTGATTCTTAGCCATTATTCTGTATTATTTCCCCATTGGTAGTTTCTACTACAATTTTGTATATATGCCTATATGTATGTGATTCTTACTGTGATGTCTTATTTGTTTTTGCTAGGAATTGGCAATCTTTTAAAAAGTCTAGGACCAATCAAGATTTAATTATAGTGCCTGTGTTGTCTCCTTTCTTCTTCAGTACTATCTTACAAATTGGCCTGAGTCTCTTGCAGTTTGCTTTGGGCTGGTGCTTTAATCAAGTAATGGTAGAACCAGGGAAATTACAGAAGTGCAACAGCCCAGGGAATCCTTAGTATTTACTTGCAATGACCAGTGAAGTTTAAAACTTTTTAAAACTTTTTATTTTTAGAGGTGGGGTCTTACTCTGTTGCCCAGGCTGGCCTTGGACTCCTGGGCTCATGGATTCCTCCTGCTTCAGCCTCTGGAGTAGCTGGGACTATAGGCATCTACCACTGTGCCTAGCCAAATTAGAAATATTCTTAATATTTCAAATAGTATTGATGTTCCTCTTATTTTAAATTTATTTTATTGTTGTTCCTCTTATTTTAAATTTCTCTTCATTATCTTTTTCTGATTTTTTTGTCTGCTTGTCTTTGTGTCTGCACATCCTGCACAATGTTGAAACTGTTCTGTTGAAGGTTGAGAGACAAGTCCCCTTGTCTATGATATTGGAAAAAGGTGCTGAGCTGTCCACATGGTAGACCTGGTGTTTGTGGTAGGAATGACTGGTTCCTTGATGCCCCATTTGGAAGAATACCTCTGACTCTAAACAGAAACACACCTTTCCCTCATTGTCCTTTCTGTTTTCCACTAGGATGTAGTCCACAGCCACAGCCTGACCAGACTCCTACCTCCAGGGCTGCAGGTATCCCAGACAGACTCCTTGAAACTGGTGCAGTGCAATAATTCCTTCCCTTTCCCTTTCCCTTTCTTCTTTTTCTTCTTTTCTTTCCTTTCTTCACTGTGTTGCCCAGGCTGGAGTACAATGGTGTTATCTCAGTTCATTGCAACCTCTGCCTCCTGGGTTCAAGTGATTCTTCTGCCTCAGCCACTGGAATAGGTTGGGTTACAGGCACGTGCCACCATGCCTGGCTAATTTTTTTTTTTTTTTTCAGTTGAGACAGGTCTGACCATGTTGGCCAGGCTAGTCTCGAACTCCTGACCTCATGATCCACCTGCTTTGGCCTGAAGTGCTGGGATTACAGGCATGAGCCACCACGCCTAGCCCTAGAAGAGTTGCTAGGGCCCTATCATTAAGTCTGATGGCTCCAAGGAGATAATGGCTTTATTTTAATTAATTAATTAATTAATTAATTTTTGAGACAGAGTTTTGCTTTTATTGCCCAAGCCAGAGTGCAGTGGCTCGATCTCGGCTCACTGCAACCTCAGCCTCCTGGGTTCAAGTGATTCTCCGGCCTCAGCCTCCTGAGTAGCTGGGATTACAGGTGCGCACCATCACACCTGGCTAATTTTTTGTATTTTCAGTAAAAATGGGATTTCACCATGTTAGCTAGGCTGGTCTTGAACTCCAGACCTCAGATGATCCACCCACCTCAGCTTCCTGAAGTGCTGGGATGACAGGCATGAGCTACCGTGCTTGGCCAGTAATTTCTTATGTCCTGATTGTAGATTATAAACCAGCAAAGGAATAAAAATATTCATAGTAATAATTATAATTATTACAACTACCACCACATTTTTGAATATTGATTATTGACAAGGCTCAATGATAAAGTTAGAGTATTTAATGTAACCCTTTTACCACTGTATCTAAGGTGAGCAGTGTTATGATTGACCCCATTTTACAAATGAGGAGATGGAGGCTTAGGGAGGTTATGTAGTTTCCTAAGCCTGTTCAACTGTCATGTGGCAAAAGAAGAATTTTATCCTAGGTATTCAGATGTCAGAGCCTTCCTCAAATCTTAGACTCACTTTGCTCTAAAGCAGAGGTTCACAGAATGTGGTTCTAAGAACTGCAGCATCAGCATTGCCTGGAAGCTTGTTATTAATGCAAATTTTAGGGCCTTATCTCATATTCACTGAATAAAAGGCTCAAAGGGTGAGGCGTAGCAATCTGTTTAAATAAGTCTTCACAGTTGATTCTGATGTCTGTTGGAGTTCTATAATGTTGGCTCTAAACTCTAAAGCTTTCTCCTCTCCATATAGATGTCTAATGTCAGTTCCATGAATACTGATAAGAAATAACTTACTTAAAAAGAGTATGCTTGTTAAAATACAGATTGCCACTTACATACATTCCCTCCACCGCCCCTGCCACCCCACCAACTCCAGCATGAAGCCTGAGTCAGATGAAGCCTCTAGCTCTAACTGCCAGTTTATAGGCACTACAGAGGACACAGGAACATGTTACACAACACCAAGGGAATGCAATCAGCAAAATCCAGACAGAGACATTTTACAAGATTCCCAAGCTGGTTCCTTAAACAGATAAACTGCAATAAAGGAAGATTTGTATGAGAAATGCCTTAAATGAGACTTAAGAGACATTAACCAAATGCAGTGTTTGCGTCCCAAATAAAAGAAAAGAAAAAACAAAATAATATAAACATTTTGTGGGACAATCAAGTAGTTAGGGACAATTAAATACTGATTAGATATTTAATGATAAATTAATGTTAATTTTTAAAGCTATGATAATTTTTTTTTTTTTTTTTTTTTTTTTTGAGACAGAGTTTCGCTCTTGTTACCCAGGCTGGAGTGCAATGGCGCAATCTCGGCTCACGGCAACCTCCGCCTCCTGGATTCAGGCAATTCTCCTGCCTCAGCTTCCTGAGTAGATGGGATTACAGGCACGCGCCACCATGCCCAGCTAATTTTTTGTATTTTTAGTAGAGATGAGGTTTCACCATGTTGACCAGGATGGTCTCGATCTCTTAACCTCGTGATCCACCCGCCTCGGCCTCCCAAAGTGCTGGGATTACAGAAGTGAGCCACCGCGCCCGGCAAGCTATGATAATTTTTTATATTCTACTTTAAGTTCTGGGGTACATGTGCACAATGTGCAGGATTGTTACATAGGTGTACATGTGCCATGGTGGTTTGCTGCATCCATCACCCTGTCATCTACGTTAGGTATTTCTCCTAATGCTATCCCTCCCCAATCCCCTCACCCCCTGCTATCCCTCCCCTAACCCCCCACCCCCTGACAGGCCCCAGTGTGTGATGTTCTCCTCCCTGTGTCCATGTGTTCTCATTGTTCAATACCCACTATGAGTGGGAACATGTGGTGTTTGGTTTTCTGTTCTTGTGTCAGTTTGCTGAGAATGATGGTTTCCAGCTTCATCCATGTCACTGCAAAGGACATGAACTCATCCTTTTTATGACTGCATAATATTCCATGGTGCATATGTGCCACATTTTCTTTATCCAGTTTGTTATTGATGGGCATTTGGGTTGGTTCCAAGTCTTTGCTATTGTGAACAGTGCCACAATAAACATACATGTGCATGTGTCTTTATAATAGAATCATTTATAATCCTTTGGGTATATACCCAGTAATGGGATGCTGGGTCAAATGGTATTTCTAGATCTAGATCCTTGAGGAATCGCCACATTGCCTTCCACAATGGTTGAACTAATTTACACTCCCATCAACAGTGTAAAAGCATTCCTATTTCTCCACATCCTCTCCAGTATCTGTTGTCTCCTGATTTTTTAATGATCACCATTTTAATTGGCATAATATGGTGTCTCAATGCAGTTTTGATTTGTATTTCTCTAATGACCAGTGATGATGAGCATTTTTTCATATGATTGTTGGCTACATAAATGTTTTCTTTTCATAAGTGTCTGTTCATATCCTTCACCCACTTTTTGATGGGGTTGTTTTTTTCTTGTAAATTTTAAGTTCCCTGTAGATTCTGAATATTAGCCCTTTGTCAGATAGGTAGATTGCAAAATTTTTCTCCCATTTTGTTGGTTGCCAGTGCACTCTAATGATAGTTTCTTTTGCTGTGCAAAAGTTTCTTTTGAAGCTCTTTAGTTTAATTAGATCCCATTTGTCAATTTTGGCTTTTGTTGCCATTCCTTTTGGTGTTTTAGTCATGAAGTCCTTGCCCATGCCCATGTTCTGAATTGTATTGCCTAGGTTTTCTTCTAGGGTATTTATGGTTTTAGGTCTCATGTTTAAATCTTTAATCCATCTGGAGTTAATTATTGTGTAAGGTGTAAGGAAGGGATCCAGTTTCAGCTTTCTGCACATGACTAGCCAGTTTTCCCAATATCATTTATTAAATAGGGAATCCTTTACCCATTGCTTGTTTTTGTCAGGTTTGTCAAAGATCAGATGGTTGTAGATGTGTGCTATTACTTCTGAGGCCGCTGTACTGTTCCATTGGTCTGCATCTCTGTTTGGGTACCAGTACCATGCTGTTTTGATTACTGTAGCCTTGTAGTATAGTTTGAAGTCAGGTAGCACGATGCCTCCAGCTTTGTTCTTTTTGCTTAGGATTGTCTTTGCTATGGCTATTTTGGTTCCATATTAAATTTAAGGTTTTTTGTTTTGTTTTTTTTCCCCCCAATTCTGTGAAGAAAGTCAATGGTAGCTTGATGGGGATAGCGTTGAATCTATAAATTACTTTGGGCACTATGGCTATTTTTATGATATTGATTCTTCTTAACCATGAGCACGGAAAGTTTTTGCATCTGTTTGTGTCCTCTTTTATTTCCTTGGGCAGTGGTTTGTAGTCTTCTTGAAGAGGTCCTTCACATCCCTTGTAAATTGTATTCCTAGGTATTTTATTCTCTTTGTAGCAATTGTGAATGGGAGTTCACTAATGATTTGTCTCTCTGTCTGTCTGTTATTTGTGTATAGGAATGCTTGTGATTTTTGCACATTGATTTTGTATCCAGAGACTTTGCTGAAGTTGCTTATAAGCTTAAGGAGATTCTGGGCTGAGATGATGATGTCTTGTAAATATACAGTCATGTTATCTGCAAATAGAGACAATTTGTCTTCCTATTTTCCTAATTAAATACCCTTTATTTCTTTCTTGCCTGATTGCCCTGGCCAGAACTTCCAATACTATGGAGAATAGGAGTGGTGAGAGAGGGCATCCTTGTCTTGTGGCGGTTTTCAAAGGAATGCTTGCAGTTTTTGCCCATTCAGTGTGATATTGGCTGTGAGTTGGCCGGGCGTGGTGGCTCAAGCCTGTAATCCCAGCACTTTGGGAGGCCGAGGTGGGTGGATCACGAGGTCAAGAGATTGAGACCATCCTGGTCAACATGGTGAAACCCCGTCTCTACTAAAAATACTAAAAATTAGCTGGGCATGGTGGCGGGTGCCTGTAATCCCAGCTACTCAGAAGGCTGAGGCAGGAGAATTGCCTGAACCCAGGAGGCGGAGGTTGCGGTGAGCCGAGATCGCGCCATTGCACTCCAGCCTGGGCAACAAGAGCGAAACTCCGTCTCAAAAAAAAAAAAAAAAAGATACTGGCTGTGAGTTTGTCATAAATAGTTAATGACATACGTTTCATTGATAGTGAGTTTATTGAGAGTTTTTAGTATAAAGGGCTGTTTAATTTCGTCTAAGGCCTTCTCTGCATCTATTGAGATAATCGTGGTTTTTGTCTTTGATTCTGTTTTTGTGATGGATTATGTTTATCGATTTTCATATGTTGAAGCAGCCTTGCATCCCGACTTGATTGAGATGAAGCCGACTAGATTGTGATGGATAAACTTTTAGATGTGCTGTTGGATTTGGTTTGTCAGTATTTTATTGAGGATTTTCACATCAATGTTCATTATGAATATTGGCCTGGAATTTTCTTTTTTAGTTGTGTCTCTGCCAGGTTTTGTTATCAGGATGATGTTGGTCTCATAAAATGAGTTAGGGAGGATTCCCTCTTTTCCTGTTGTTTGGAATAGTTTCAGAAGGAATGGTACCAGCTGTTCTTCAGACCTCTGGTAGAATTCAGCTATGAGCCTGTCTGGTCCTGGACTTTCTTTTGTTTGTTATGCTATTAATCGATGCCTCAATTTCAGACCTTGTTATTGTCTATTCAGGGATTTGACTTCTTCCTAGTTTAGTCTTGGAAGGGTATATGAGTCTTATCCATTTCTTCTAGATATTCTGCTTTATTTGCATAGATGTGTTTATAATATTCTCTGATGGTAGTTTGTATTTCTGTGGAATTGGTAGTGATATCCCCTTTATCATTTTTTATTGCATCTATTTGATTCTTCTCTCTTTTCTTTTTTATTATTCTGGCTAGTAGTCTATCTATTGTGTTGATCTTCTCAAAAAACCAGCTCCTGGATTCATTGATTTTTTTTGAAGGGTGTGTGTGTGTGTGTGTGTGTGTGTGTGTGTGTGTCTCCATCTCCTTCAGTTCTGCTCTGATCTTAGTTATTTCTTGTCTTTTCCTAGCTTTTGAATTTGTTTACTCTTGCTTCTCTAGTTCTTTTCGTTGTAATGGTAGGGTGTTGATTTTAGATCTTTCCTCCTTTCTCTTCTGGGCATTTAGTGCTATAAATTTCCCTCTACACACTGCTTTAAATGTGTCCCAGAGATTCTGGTACATTGTGTCTTCATTCTCATTGGCTTCAAAGAACATCTTTATTTCTGCCTTCATTTCATTATTTACCTGGTAGTCATTCAGGAGCAGGTTGTTCAGTTTCCATGTAGTTGTGTGGCTTTGAGTGAGTTTCTTTGTCCTGAGTTCTAATTTGGTTGCATTGTGGTCTGAGAGACTGTTATGATTTCTGTTCTTTTGCATTTGCTGAGGAGTGATTTACTTCCAATTATGTGGTCAATTTTAGAATAAGTGCGATGTGGTGCTGAGAAGAATGTATCTTCTGTGGATTTGGGGTGGAGAGTTCTGTAGATGTCTATTAGGTCCACTTGGTACAGATCTGAGTTAAAGTTCTGGATATCCTTGTTAATTTTCTGTCTTGTCAATCTGTCTAATATTGACAGTGGGGTGTTAAAGTCTCCCACTGTTATTGTGTGGGAGTCTAAGTCTCTTTGTAGGTCATTAAGAATTTGCTTTATGAATCTGGGTGCTTTTGTATTGGGTGCATATATATTTAGGATAGTTAGCTCTTTTTGTTGCAGTGATCCCTTTACCATTACGTAATGTCCTTCTTTGTCTCGTTTGATCTTTGTTGGTTTAAAGTCTGTTTTATGAGAGACTAGGATTGTGACCCCTGCTGCTGCTTCCTTTTTTTTTTTTTCTCTCTCTCTCTTTCTTCTCTCTCTCCATTTGCTTGATAAATCTTCCTCCATCCCTTTAATTTTTTTGGGACAGAGTCTCACTCTGTCACAAGGCTGGAGTGCAGTGGCATGATCTCCACTCACTGCAACCTTCCCCTCCCGGGTTCAAGTAATTCTTCTGCCTCAGCCTCCCGAGTAGCTGGGACTACAGGCTTGTGACCAGCTAATTTTTTTATTTTTAGTAGAGATGGAGTTTCACCGTGTTGGCCAGGATGATCTCAGTCTCTTGACCTTGTGATCTGCCTGCCTTGGCCTCTTGAAGTGCTAGGATTATAGGTGTGAGCCACTATGCCAGGTTCATTCGTTTATTTTGAGCTTTTGTGTGTCTTTGCCTGTGAGATGGGTGTGAATACAGCACACCGGTGGGTCTTGATTCTTTATCCAATTTGCTGGTTTGTGTCTTTTAATTAGGGCATTTAGCCCATTTACATTTAAGGTTAATATTGTTATGTTTGAATTTGATCCTGCCATTTTGATGCTAGCTGGTTGTTTTGCCCATTAGTTATGCAGTTTCTTCATAGTGCCAATGGTCTTTACAATTTGGTATATTCTTGCAGTGGCTGCCACTGGTTGTTCCTCTCCATGTTTAGTGCTTCCTTCAGGAGCTCTCATTAGGCAGGCCTGGTGGTGACAAAATCTCTCAGCAGTTGCTTGTCCATAAAGGATTTTATTTCTACTTCGCTTATGAAGCGTAGTTTGGATGGACATGAAATTATGCATTGAAAAATCTTTTCTTTAAGGATGTTGAATTGGCCCCCCCTCTCTTCTGGCTTGTAGGGTTTCTGCTGAGAGATCACTTGTGACTCTGATGGGCTTTGCTTTATGGGTAACCTGACCTTTCTCTCTGGCTGCCCTTAGCATTTTTTCCTTCATTTCAACCCTGGTGAATTTGACAATTATGTGTCTTGGGATTGCTCTTCTCTAGGAGTATCTTTTTGGTGTTCTCTGTATTTCCTGAGTTTGAGTGTTGGCCTGCCTTGCTAGGTTGGGGAAGTTCTTCTGAATAATAGCCTAAGAGTATTTTCCAACTTGGTTTCATTCTTCCCGTCACTGTCAGGTACACTGATCCAAATGTAAGTTTATATTTTGGGAGGCAAAGCAGTGAGACTGGAAGGAAATTGATTCCTCATTGTCATCAATGAAACTCATCTCACTTACGTGTTTTCCAGGTCATGAGCAACAAGTCTCACTTATTGTTAAAGCCAATTGGGGTTTCAATTACTTTAAACTGCCTGATTGGAGCAGGAAATATGAGAATTTTAGTGGTATAAATGGAGTACATGGAGAGGATGAGAATAAATGAAAGAAATAATAAGTGAATAAAAAAGTGATTCTGAACAGGTAGGCTACTGTATTAGTTTCCCAGGACTGCTGTAACAAATTAGCACAGACAAGGATGACTTAATGCAACAGAATTTTATATTCTCATCAGAGTTCTAAAAGTCAGAAGTCCAAATCGAGGCAGGGTTGGTTCCTCCTGATGACTCTGAGGGGAGAATCTATTCCTTGCCTCTGTCCTAGATTCTGGTGGTTGCCAGTAATCCTTGGAGTTCCTTTGCTTGTAGCTGTGTTACTCCAGTCTTTGTGTCTGCCATTTATGTGGCCTTCTTCCTTGTGTGTGTTGACATGTATTTCTTATAAGGACTCTATTCATTGGATTTAGGATGCATCCAAATCCAGTAAGACCTCATCTTGACTAATTACATCTGCAAAGATCCTATTTCCAAATAAGCTCCATTCTGAGTTCTGGGCAGACCTGAATTTCTGAGGGACACTATTCAATCCAGCACAGCTATAACTTGCAATGTTCATTCCCCAACAGATACTTATTGTCTGCTGTGTGCTAGACCCTGGGTTAGTCAGTAGAGATAGTGTGAACAAGACAGATGTGACACGTGATTTATATAGAGCTTACAGTTCTTTCAGACCAGTATAGAAGACAAATATTTAGCAAATGGTTACAAGTATAATAAAAATTACAAAAGAGGGAGCACTGGGTGCGAGGGTATCATGTGAGAAGAGACCTAAACCATCTGAGGTGGGAGTGGTGAGGGTGGCAAAAAGGTCTCCTTGTGTAAGGGACATCTAAGCTAAAACCAAGGAGAACGTAGGTATTAGCTAAGTGAAGAGTATAAAGACCAGATTATTACGAATGAGTGTGATGTATGAGAATCTGCATTTTTAACAAGCACTTCAGTAATGTGCCCACATGCTGGACTTCGAGAATCTTTGCTCTGGGACCTCAGCTGACCCAAATTAGATCCCTGTCTCCCCAACAACTGCCAACAAAAAAGACCACTCCTCCTCTGCTCTCTCACTCAGCCCTGTGAACCAGACCAGGGTGGGGACACCCCTGAGAACTGGGCTCCCTACCTACTGGGACACTTGGACCCCCTTCCCACCACTGTGCTGAATCAACTAAATAAAACACATGGCTTATATCTAGTTTAGATTTTTCTCCTCCTTCAGTGAGCATTTTCCAACTTTTCCCTGCCTCCAACTCTGTTCTATTTTCTGCCACATAGCAAGCCTATTGCTTTGCATTTCAGTTGATAATTTATTTGCCATTGAATTGCAGAAGTTCACCTTTCTCTTAAAAACATCTCAAGTATATGTTGCACTCATTCAGTGTTTTATATGAAGAAAACATGTTACCATTTCCTTCATTTCTCATCTTCATCAACAGAAACAGTTTTTAAAAACAGCATCTTTCCTTTAGAATAGGAGATGGAGATAGTCCAGAATAACAAGTCCCAAATATCCAACTGAAAAAAATTTTTAACAAGATTTGAGGCTGTTTCTCAGGAATACTAGTCAATCCTTACCACATGATTCCTTTGCAAGGCTGATGAAACTGATATTTAAGCTGATAATGATAAGAGATTTTAGAGTTTTAAAGGTCTTGGAGGTCCCTGAAATTCTGAAAGACCATCATCTCCTTTATTTTACAGTTGAGGAAAATTAAAACTGAAGGAGGTAAGGTGAGTTACATAGTCTTCACCAGATAACTCAAAATTCCTCCTATTCCTCAAGACCTGTTATTTTATTTTCAATGACTTAGATTCTCCACCTCACTCGGTAGCTAGGCTACTTATGCCTGGGCCACACGCTCAAGGTTTCTTCTCCTAATTTGTTGCCATTTAACCCACAAGAAACCCAGCATCCTCCTCACACAGTGGCCCAGGTCTCAGAGAAATGAGGGTCGCCCCGCATATCAGGACTAGGGAACCGGCCCCAACACCAGAGCTCTGGCTTCTGAGTCTTTTTCAAAAGGTTATACATGCCTTAGACACACAGAAAAAAAATTTTTAAAGCCGTTTTCATTCGTTGTCTCTAGTCTAAAAATAGGGTGACAGAGGGATCGTGGGATAAGCAGCCGGAGCAGGGAAGAGTCGGTTACCACAGTAACCAATGAGCCATTTCGCCGCATTTGCCTTGACTGTGTGATTTCTGGGATGTTTTTTCCCCTTTCCTTCTCTTGTGCGTGGGGGTGGGGGTAGGTGGTGGGGGCATTTTTAGATTATATAATGTGGAACCAGATTCCTTACCTCCGGAGTCAACCCGTCTTCATGAAATTGCTATTCCCTTTTACATTTCCCTCCCACTGCAAACAGCCTAGGTTCAGTTGGCTTTCACTGGGGACCAAGAGAAAAGATTAGGATCACACCCACCTCTAAGTACAGTAGTCCTTTTCTTAAATACCTCTCTGATTTTTGACAACCTAGCTTCATAGAAATGTTTCTTGCCCCCTTCCCCCGAGTCAGGTGCTCAAATGACACAGGCTCCAGGAGCCCACTGGGAGACTACTGGGGCTCTCCCTGTTCCAAAGGAAAGAGGGGTGGCTCTATCTGCGGTTGCAGTCTGCGAAGCTGCTCTGAGGCTGACCTGGTTCTCTTGCCTCAGGAGAGCACCTCTCTCTCTCTCTATCTCTCTCTCTTTTTCCTTTTTTTTTTTTTTTTTTTCACTCCCACTTCCCTCTAGACAGAGTCTTGCAATGCCACCCAGGTTGGAGTGCAATGGCACAATCTCAGCTCACTGCAACTTCTGCCTCCTGGGTTCAAGCAATTCTCCTGCCTCAGCCTCCTGAGTAGCTGGGATTATAGGCATGCGTCACCACACCTGGCTAATTTTTGTATTTTTACTAGAGACAGAGTTTCACCATGTTGGCCAGGCTGGTCTAGGACTCCTGACCTCATGATGTGCTTGCCTTGGCCTCCCAAAGTGCTGGGATTACAGATGTGAGCCACTGCGTCGGCCAAGAGCACCTTTCTTATCTGAAGCTTCATCCTTTCCCAACCTGCAGATCCTAGAATCTGAATGCAGGCCCATTTTATAGTGTAAACAGCACTGGCTTTGGAGGCAAACAGACTTATGTTTGAATCCTGAAACTGCTGTCACCTTGAGCTAATAATGATTTAATATTTCTGAGCCTGCAGTGTGGTTGTAGGGGACAATAGGCATACAACAGCCAGCACAGTGTCTGGCTCAGATGAGGCACTGAATAAATGCTAGTCGCATCCCTTCTTCCCCAATTTCCCTGTCCATCACTGCTTTCTTTTCCTCCTCCCTGCTATCACAGGCCTCTGGCTGACCACTGCAGCCTTACTCGCATCAGCATTTTGAAACGCCTAACATAAGTTTCTTTTAGAGATCGCTCTTTCTTATATCTCTTTTGATGTCTTTTGCTCTCCACAGTCTTCATTCTCTGCTGGCTGCCTTGTGTCCTCACATGGCATCTCTCCACACTTCAGACCTTTCCAGGCTTGTTTTCATCAAAACACATCTATTCTTTATCCCATTTATGAAAAGCCCAGTGGGTGCTTGAATGGCTAATCAGGTTTAAATCAAAATATAAAAATGTGTTCAAAGGATACAGATGGGTTAAAATGACACATGAAGAGCTCCAATCTTTACTGCTTATTAGGGTGATGAGGTAGGAATGAGAAACGGAATGGAAGTGTATTCATTAAAAATATTTTTTTATTTGGAGTGATGGAAATCCAACCTGAATTCACCTAAGCAGAAAGGGAATATATTCGCCAAAGTAAATAGGAAGTCCAGGAGTGGAGCTATCCTCAGGGATCCCAGAGATTCAGCAACTAGCGTCAGAACTCTTTCTTTTGGCTTTAGTTGGGATGTTTGGCCTTTCAAATCTTTTTTTTTTTTTTTTTTTTTTTGAGACGGAGTTTCGCTCTTGTTACCCAGGCTGGAGTGCAATGGCGCGATCTCGGCTCACTGCAAACTCCGCCTCCTGGGTTCAGGCAATTCTCCTGCCTCAGCCTCCTAAGTAGCTGGGATTACAGGCACGCGCCACTACGCCCAGCTAGTTTTTTGTATTTTTAGTAGAGACGGGGTTTCACCATGTTGACCAGGATGGTCTCGATCTCTTGACCTCGTGATCCACCCGCCTCGGCCTCCCAAAGTGCTGGGATTACAGGCTTGAGCCACCGCGCCCGGCCCCCAGCCTTTCAAATCTTAAGTTGAAAGTTGATCCCCAATGTTGCAGTGTTTGTGTCATGAGGGTGGATCCCTTGTGAAAGGCTTGTGCCATTCTCAAGGCAGTGAGTGAGTTCTTGCTCTATTAGTTCCATGAGAGCTGGTTGTTAAAAAGAGCCTGGCAACTCCCTCCTCTTTTTCTCTTTCTCTCTTACCAGGCGATCTCTGCATGCTGGCTCACTTTGGCCTTCTTCCATGAATGAAAGCATACTGAAGCCCTTACCAGAAGCAAATGCTGGCACCATGCTTCTTGTACAGTCTGCAGAACTGTGAGTCAAAGAAACCTCTTTTATTTATAAATTATGCACCCTCATGTTTTCTTTTATAGCAACAAAAATGGGCAAGACAGAAAATTGGTACCAAGAAGTCAGGTATTGCTATAAAGATATTGGAAAATGTGGAAATGGCTTTGGAGCTGGGTAATAGGCAGAGGTTGGAAGATTTTGGAGGATTCAGAAGAAGACAGGAAGATAAAGGGAAAGTTAGGAACTTCTTAGAGATTGTTAGTGGTTGTGACCAAAATGCTGACAAAAATGTAAACAGTAAAGGTCATGCAGATGAAGTCTCATGTAGAAATAAGGGACTTACTGGGAAATGGAGCCAAGGTCACCTATGTTACTTCATGACAAAGAATTCGGTTGCATTGTGTCCATGCTCTCAGGCTTTGAGGAAGGCCAGACTTAAGAGTGTTAACCTAGAATGTCTGGTGGAAGAAATTTCAAAGCAAAGCATTCAAGAAGTGGCATGGCTGCTTTTAACAGGTTGTATTGGATGTAGGAGGAAAGAAATGACCTAAAGGTGGAATTTATAATTAAAAAGAAAGTAGAGTATAAAAATCTGGAAAATTCAGGAAAGAGCCTTTTCAGGAGAGGAATCTAAGGGTCCTGCAGAGCAACCATTTGCTAGAGATTAACATGGATGAAAGGTAATCAGGTGCTAATAGTCAAGACAATGGGGAAAAGGCCCCCAGAGGCATTTCAAAGATCCTTATAGCGGCCCCTCCCATCACAGTCTCAGAGGCCTACAAGGCCAGAATAGTTTTAGAGGAATGGCCTTGAGTGCTGTTGTCTTGTACCACCTCCAGATGCTGCTTTCTAAATCCTGGCCTCTGCAGCTCCAGCCACTACTCAAATGGCTTCAGGTACTGTTTGAGCCACTGCCTGGTGGCTTCCCACATGCTGTTAATTCTGCAGGATGCATAATTCAGGTCTTGGCTCTGAAACTTCTACCTAGATTTCAGAGGATGTATATAAGAAAACCTGGGTGCCCAGGCAGAAGGCTGCTACAGACTCCAGTAATGCAATGCTGAGCAGAATTGTGGGGTCTGAGCCCTGATAAAGAGTCCCCACTAGGACATTGTCTTGTGGAGCTGTGGGAGCAGGGCTGCTACCCTCTAGACCCCAGAATTATACAGCCAGCAGCAGCATGCAATCTCAGCCTGGAAAACCCACAGGCATTGGACTTAAACCTGTGTGAGCAGCCAGGTGGGTGACAAAGCCATGGGGACAGTGCTTCACAAGGCCTTAGGAGTCCACTCTTCACACTAGTGTGCCCAGGATGCTGGACATGGAGTCAAGGGAGATCACTTTGAAGCTTTAAGATTTAACATTTGCCCTGCTGGATTTTGAACTTGTGTGGGGCCTGTTTTCCCTTTCTTTTGGCCAATTTATCCCTTTTGTAATGGGAATGTTTACCCAATGCCCATGTAATCATTGTATCTTGGAGGTAAATAACTTATTTATTTATTTATTTTATGTTTTATTCAGAGATGAGGTCTTACTGTGTTGCTCAGGCTGAAGTGCAGTGGCTACTGCTACCGATTAGCACAGGAGTTTTGAACTGCTCTGTTTTATTTCATTTTTTATATTTTCTGTTAACCATTTAAAAAATTATATTAGCACTTGCAGCACTGCATGACGTGCTCTGTTTCTCACCTGGGCTGGTTCACCTCTCCTTAGACAACCTGGTGGTCCCACACCCTCAGGAAGTCACCATATTGATGCTGAACTTGGTGCAGACACCTGATTGGCATAGTACACTATAGCCGAGAACTCCTGGGCTCAAGTGGTCCTCCCGCCTCAGCCTCCCAAGTAGCTGGGACTACAGGAACACACAACAACTTATTTTTGATGTTAAGGGCTCACAGCAGTAAGAAACGTGACTTGAAGCTGGGCACGTTGGCTCACACCTGTAGTCCCAGCACCTTTGGGAGGCCAAGGTGGGTGGATCATGAGGTCAGGAGATCGAGACCATCCTGGCTAACACAGTGAAACCCCATCTCTACTAAAAATACAAAAAATTAGCTGGGTGTGGTGGTGTGCACCTGTAGTCCCAGCTACTTGGGAGGCTGAGGCAGGAGAATCACTTGAACCTGGAGGTGGTGGTTGCAGTGAGCTGAGATCGTGTCACTGCACTCCAGCCTGGTGACAGAGCGAGACTATGTTTCAAAAAAAAAAAAAAAAAAAGAAAAGAAAAAAGAAAAAAAGAAACTTGACTTGAGTCTTAGGGAAGACTTTAAACTTCTCAGTTGATGCTGGAACAGGTTAAGACATTTGGGCACTATTGAGAAGGGATGAGTTTATTTTGCAGTGTGAGAAGGACATGAGATTTTGGGGGCTAGCAGCAGAATTTTATGGTTTGACTTTTCCAAATCTTATGTTGAAATTTGATCCCCAGTGTTGGATGTGGGAGCCTAATGGAAGGTGTTTGGGTCATGGGGTGGGTCTTTCCTGAATGGCTTGGTGCTGTCCTCATGGTAATGAATGAGTTCTTGCTCTGTTAGTTCCCATGAGAACCCACTATTAAAAAGAGCATAGCACCTCCCTCCTTCTCTCTTGCTTTTTCTCTTGCCATGTCATCTTTGAACACACTGGTTCCCTTTCCCCTTTCACCATGAGTGGAAGCAGTTTGAAGCTCTTGTTAGAAGCGGATGACAGCACCATGTTTTTTTTTTTTTTTACAGTCTACAGGTCATTGTGCCAAATAAATCTCTTTTGTTTATTTATAACTTGCCCAGCCACAGGTATTCCTTTATAGCAACACACAAATAGACTAAGATACTGTTCCTTAACTCTGCTTGTCTCTCAGTGGCTTTTTCCTTGCTTACCACAGACAAGCTTTCCCCAGACTGGTAAGATGGCCTCAGATTTATGTTTTTCTAGCTGGTATGATTCAACAGGCAAGAATTCTTCTCTTCCAACTTCAGAGTGCAAAATTCCAGGAAAAGACTTTGACTGGCCTGGTTTGCATCTTAGCTGACTCTGAAACAATTACTTTGGTCAAGAGAATGGGATACTATCATTGCCCATGTTATGTCTCATTTTGGGGAGGGGACTGTCTGTGGCGAGTAGTCACCAGAATGACATTATTCAAATGGGAGATCAATTCCCCTGAAGAAGATAGAATGCTGGTGGAAGGCAGAAATAACAGAGGTTCACTTCAGAAGGTTAACCACAAAAGAACTGCCTGGACACTCAGAAGGGCATCTGGGGAGCTGCAGACTAGGTACAAAGCAAGTGTTTGAATGAGTCTGAAGAAGGTTCTTGCCCTCAGGGAGCTGTGAATTCAGTGCAGGAGAAAGAATTAAAAATAAAAAGAGAAGATGGGTGAAATCACAGGGAAACAGTTACATAGCTGGAGAGGAACTGAGAGGACTGTAAATGAAAACTTAAAATTGCCACTATATGTCAAAAACTTAATTTATAATAATACCGTATTTCAAATGGGTTCTGTGGAGTGCCAGCATTACATTAGATGCTGCTCTGGGCCGAATGCTTGTATTTCCCCCCAGTTTCCTATGTTGAAACCCTAATCCTTAAAGTGATGATATTAGGAGGTAGGGACTTTTGGAGGTGATTGGGTCATGAGGCAGAATTCCTCATGAAAGGGATTAGTGTCCTTATAAAAAAAAATCAAAGAGAAATTCCTCACCCCATACACCACGTGAGAACATAGCAAGAAGGTGCTATGTATGGACCAGAAAATGGTGTTGGAGCAGACACTGAATATACCAGCACCTTGATCTTGGACTTAGCTTCTAGAACTGTGAGGAAAAAAATTTCTATTGTTTATAAGCTATCCATTCTATGGCATTTTGTTATAGTAGACCAAATGAGCTAAGACGCTAATAGGTGTTCCTAAGAAAAAATAAAAAAGGAAAGAAGGAAAAAGAAAGGGAAAGGGTCTCTGCCATGTTTTAGAAATGATGGATTAGCCGGGCGCGGTGGCTCAAGCCTGTAATCCCAGCACTTTGGGAGGCCGAGGCGGGTGGATCACGAGGTCAAGAGATCGAGACCATCATGGTCAACATGGTGAAACCCCGTCTCTACTAAGAATACAAAAAGTTAGCTGGGCATGGTGGTGTGTGCCTGTAATCTCAGGAGGCGGAGGTTGCGGTGAGCCGAGATTGCGCCATTGCACTCCAGCCTGGGTAACAAGTGAAACTCTGTCTCAAAAAAAAAAAAAAAAAAAAAAAAAGAAATGATGGATTAAAGTTAATTAGGTTTTAATTTCTTTCTGAATCAGGTTTTAATTTTTTTCTTATTTTGTTACTACTCAGTCCACACATATTTGACCATAGAACCAACCCTCTTAACCATAGATAACTTACAGCATCTTGAGGTGGATTCATGTTCCATAGATCACAATCTGGAAAATAATACATAAAGACATCCATGTAAATCATCTTGACAATCAGAATGTCAGATTTAGAAGGACCTTTAGAGATCAAATAATCTGAATACTTTTTTTTTTAAAAGAAATTAAAGTTTTTATTTAAGATAAATTCACATGCAGTTTCACAGGTAGTTGTTAAGAAATAATACAGAGAAATCCTATGTATACTTTTAACCTAGCTTTGCTTAATAGAAACATCTTGCAAAGTAATAGTACAATATGACTACCAGGATACTGACATTGATATATTCAAGATACCAAACATTTTTATCATCACAAATTCTTTTTTTTTTTTTTTTTTTTGAAGTGGAGTCTCTCTCTGTTGCCCAGACTAGACTGCAGTGGTGCGATATCGGCTCACTGCAACTTCCGTGTCCTGGGTTCAAGCAGTTCTCCTGCCTCAGCCACCAGAGTAGCTGGGATAACAGATGTGCACCACGATGCCCAGCTAATTTTTGTATTTTTAGTAGAGATGGAGTTTCACCAGGTTGGCCAGGCTGGTCTCAAACTTTGCCTACCTTGGCCTCCCAGAGTCCTGGGATTACAGGCATGAGTCACTGCATCTGGCCCATCATGACAAATTGTTTATGTTGGCCTTTTATGATCATGTTTACTGCCCTCCTGCCCTATCCCCTCCTTAATTCCTGGGAGCTGTAAATTTGTCTTTCATTTCTGTAATTTTGTCATTTCAAGAATGTTACCTAAATGGAAACATACAGTGTGTTACTTTTGGGGATTGGCTTTTTTCACCCAGCATCATTTTCTGGAGAATTATGTCTATCAATAGTTTGTTGCTTTTTATTGCTGAGTAGTATTCCATGGTATGGACGGAAGAGTTTATCTAACCATTTATCTGTTAAAGGCCATCCAGGTTGTTCACAGTTTTGGGCTACTATAAATAAAACTTCAATGAATTTTTATGTACAGGTTTTTGTATGAACTCAAGTTATTTCTTCAGTATAAATACCCAGGAATGTTAATTGCTTGGGTCATATGGTACTTGCAGGTTTAAATTTTGAGAGTTTTTTATGTTGTTCTAGATAGTAGTCACCTGTTGGATGTTCAGTTTGCAAATATTTTGTTCCAGAGTATAGCTTGTATTTTCATCCTCTTGGCAGGTTCTCTTACAGGGCAAAAGTTTTTAGTTCTGATGATGTCAAATATATTGATTTATTCTGTTATGGATTGTGCTTTTGGTGTCAAGCGTAAGAACTGTTTGCCTAGTTGTCAGTCCTCAAGATTTTCTCCTATGTTTTTTCCTGAAAGATTTTTTGTTTTAAATATTTTAAGTTCTAGGTTACAAGTGCAGAATGTACAGGTTTGCTACATAGGTATACACTTGCCATGGTTGTTTGCTGGACCCATCAACCGTGATCTACATTAGGTATTTCTCCTAATGCTATCCCTCCCCAAGATCCCCACTCCCTGACAGGCCCCAGTGTTCAGTGTTTCCCTCTCTGTTCCTGTGTGTTCTCATTGTTCAACTCCCACTAATGAGTGAGAACATGCAGTATTTGGTTTTCTGTTCTTGTGTCAGTTTGAGAATGATGGTTTCTAGCTTCATTCATGTCCCTGCAAAGGACATGAACTCATCATTTTTTATGGCTGTATAGTATTCCATGGTGTATATGTGCCACGTTTTCTTTATCCAGTCTATCATCGATAGGCATTTGGGTTGGTTCCAAGTCTTTGTTATTATGAACAGTGCCTCAATAAACATATGTGTGCATGTGTCTTTATAATAGAATGATATATAATCCTTTGGGTATATACCCAGTAATGGGAGTGCTGAGCCAAATGATATTTCTAGTTTTAATCCTTGAAAAATCACCACACTGTCTTCCACAATGGTTGAACTAATTTACACTCCCACCAACAGTGTAAAAGCGTTCCTATTTCTCCACATCCTCTTCAGTATCTGTTGTTTCCTGACTTTTTAATGATTGTCATTCTAACTGGCATGAGATGGTATCTCAATGTGGTTTTTATTTGCATTTCTCTAATGACCAGCATTGATCAGCTCACTTTCATATGTCTATTGTCTGTATAAATGTCTTTTTTGGAGAAATGTCTGTTCCTATCCTTTGGCCACTTTTTGATGGGGTTGTTTTTTTCTTGTAAATTTAAGTTATTTATAGATTCTGGATATTAGCCCTGCATCAGATGGATAGATTACAAAAATTTTCTCCCATTCTGTAGGTTGCCTGTTCACTCTGATGATAGTTTCTTTTGCCGTGAAGAAGCTCTTTAGTTTCATTAGATTCCATTTGTCTATTCTGGCTTTTGTTGACATTGCTTTTTGGTGTTTTAGTTATAAAGTCTTTGTCCATGCCTATGTCCTGAATGGTATTGCCTAGGTTTACTTCTAGGGTTTTTATGTTTTAGGTCTCACATTTAAGTCTTAATCCATCTTGAGTTAATTTTTGTGTAAGGTATAAGGAAAGGAATCTAGTTCCAGCTTTCTGCATATGGCTAGTCAGTTTACCCAACACTATTTATTAAATATGGAATTCTTTCCCCCTTGCTTGTTTTTGTCAAGTCTGTGAAAGATCAGATGGTTGTAGATGTGTGGTGTTATTTCTGAGGCCTCTGTTCTGTTTCTTTGGTTTGTATCTCTTTTTTGGTACCAGCATCATGCTGTTTTTGTTACTGTAGCCTTGTAGTATAGTTTGAAGTCAGGTAGTGTGATGCCTCCGGCTTTGTTCTTTTTGCTTAGGATTATCTTGGCTATGTGAGCTCTTTTTTGATTCCATATAAAATTTAAAGTAGTTTTTTCCAGTTCTGCGAAGAAAGTCAATGATAGCTTGATTGGGATAGCATTGAATCTATACATTACTTTGGGCAAATTTCACAATATTAGTTCTTGCTATCCATTAGCATAGAATGTTTTTCCATTTGTTTGTGTCCTCTCTTATTTCCTTGAGCAGTGGTTTGTAGTTCTCCTTGAAGAGGTCCTTCACATTCCTTGTAAGTTGTATTTCTAGGTATTTTATTCTCTTTGTAGCAATAGTGAATGGGAGTTAACTCATGATTTGTTTCTCTGTTTGTCTGTTATTGGTGTATAGAAATGCTTGTGATTTTTGCACATTGATTTTGTATCCTGAGACTTTGCTGAATTTGCTTATCAGCTTAAGGAGATTTTGGGCTGAGATGATGGGGTTTTCTAAATATATAATCATGTCATCTGCAAACAGAGACAATTTGACTTCCTCTTTTCCCAACTGAACACCCTTTATTGTTTTTTCTTGTCTGATTGTCTTGGTCAGAACTACCCATACTATGTTGAATAGGAGTGGTGAGAAAGAGCATCCTTGTCTAGTGCTGGTTTTCAAAGGGAATGCATCTAGCTTTTGCCCATTAAGTATGATATTGGCTCTGGGTTTGTCATAAATAACTCTTATTATTTTGAGATATGTTCCATCAATACCTAGTTTATTGAGAGTTTTTAGCATGAAGGGCTGTTTAATTTTGTCAAAGGCCTTCTCTGTATTTATTGAGATAATCATGTGGTTTTTGTCATTGGTTCTGTTTATGTGATGGATTACGTTTATTCATTTGTGTATGTTGAAGCAGCCTTGTATCCCAGGGATGAAGCCTACTTGATTGTGGTGGATAATCATTTTGATGTGCTGCTGGATTCGGTTTGCCAGTATTTTATTGAGGATTTTTGCATTGATGTTCATCAGGGATATTGGCCTGAAATTTCCTTTTTTTGCTGTCTCTGCCTGGTTTGGTATCAGGATGATGCTGGCCTCATAAAATGCATTAGGGAGGAGTCCCTCTTTTTTTATTGTTTGGAATAGTTTCAGAAGGAATGGTACCAGCTCCTCTTTGTACTTCCGGTAGAATTAGACTGTGAATCAGTCTGGTTCTGAACTTTTTTTGGTTGGTAGGCTATTTATTACTGCCTCAGTTTCAGAACTTGTTATTCGTCTATTCAGGGATTCGACTTCTTACTGGTTAAGTTTTGAGAGGGTGTATGTGTCCAGGAATTTATCTATTCCTTCTATTTTTTCTCGTTTATTTGCATAGCACTGTTTATAATATTCTCTGATGGTAGTTTGTATTTCTGTGGTTATCAGTGGTGATATCCCCTTTACCAGTTTTTGTCGTGTCTATTTGATTCTTCTTTGTTTTCTTCTTTATTAGTCTGCCTAGCGGTCTATCTATTTTGTTGATCCTTTCAAAAAACCAGCTACTGGATTCATTGATTGTTTCTGAAGGGTTTTCATGTCTCTATCTCTTTCAGTTCTGCTCTGATCTTAGTTATTTCTTGTCTTCTCCTAGCTTTTGAATTTGTTTGCTCTTGCTTCTCTAGTTCTTTCAATTGTGATATTAGGGTGTCAGTTTTAGATCTTTCCTCCTTTCTCTTGGGGGCATTTAGTGTTATAAATTTGCCTCTACACACTTCTTTAAATATATCCCAAAGATTCTGGTATGTTGTGTATTTGTTCTCATTGGTTTCAAAGAACTTCTTTATTTCTGCCTTAAATTCATTATTTACCCATTAGTCATTCAGAAATAGGTTGTTTAGTTTCCATGTAGTTGTGTGGCTTTGAGTGAGTTTCTTAATCCTGAGTTCTAATTTGGTTGCACTGTGGTCCGAGAGACTTTTTGTTATGATTTCTGTTCTTTTGCATTTGCTGAGGGATATTGACCACATAAAAGGAGTACTTCCAATCATGTGGTCAATTTTAGAATAACTGTGATGTGATGCTAAGAAGAATGTATATTCTGTTGATTTGGGGTGAAGAGTTCTTTAGATGTCTATTAGGTCTACTTCGTCCAGAGCTGAGTTCAAGTCCTGGATATCCTTATTAATTTTCTGTCTCATTGATCTGTCTAATATTGACAGTGGGGTGTTAAAGTCTCCCACTATTATTGTGTGGGAGTCTAAGTCTCTTTGTAGGTCCTTAAAAACTTGTTTTATGAATCTGAGTGCTCCTGTATTGGGTCAATATATGTTTAGGATAGTTAGCTCTTCTTGTTGCATTGATCCCTTTACCATTATGTAATGCCTTTCTTTGTCTCCTTTTTTTTTTTTTTTTTTTTTGAGACAGAGTTTCACTCTCGTTACCCAGGCTGGAGTGCAATGGCGCGATCTCGGCTCACTGCAACCTCCACCTCCTGGGTTCAGGCAATTCTCCTGTCTCAGCCTCCTGAGTAGCTGGGATTACAGGCACGCACCACTATGCCCAGCTAATTTTTTGTATTTTTAGTAGAGACGGGGTTTCACCATGTTGACCACGTTGGTCTCGATCTCTTGACCTTGTGATCCACCTGCCTCAGCCTCCCACAGTGCTGGGATTACAGGCTTGAGCCACCGCGCCCGGCTCCTTTGTTGGTTTAAAATCTGTTTTATCAGAGACTAGGATTGCAATCCCTGCTTCTTTTGATTTCCATTTGCTTGGTAAATATTCCTCTATCCATTTGTTTTGAGCCTGTGTGTGTCTTTGCACTTGGATGCATCTCTTGAATACAGCACATCAGTGGGTCTTGATACATTATCCAATTTGCCAGTCCCAGTTTGTTTTTTTCTTCCTTTTTGAGATGGAGTCTCACTCTGTTTCCAGGCTGTAATGCAGTGGCACAATCTCAGCTCACTGCAAACTCTGCCTCCCGGGTCCAAGTGATTCTCCTGACTCAGTCTCTCGACTAGCTGGGATTACAGGCATGTGCTACCACGCCTGGCTAATTTTTGTATTTTTAGTAGAGATGGGGTTTCACTGTGTTGGTCAGGATGATTTCAATCTCTTGACCTAGTGATCCATCCACCTTGGCCTCCTAAAGTGATGGGATTACAGGCGTGAACCGCTGTGCTCAGCCAAGTCCCAGTCTTTTAATTGGGGCATTTAGCCCATTTACATTTAAGGTTAATATTTTCATGTGTGAAATATGATCTTATGATGCTAGCTGGTTATTTTGCATATTAGTTGATGCAGTTTCTTCATGGTGTCAATGGTCTTTACAATTTGGTATGTTTTTGCAGTGTGTGGTACTGATTGTTCCTTTCCATGTTTAGTGCTTCCTTCAGGAGCTCTTGTAGGGCAGGCCTGGTGGTGACAAAGGCTCTTAGCATTTGCTTGTCTGCAAAGGATTTTATTTCTCCTTCACTTATGAAGCTCAGTTTGGCTGGCTATGAAATTCTGGTTTAAAAATTCTTTTCTTTAAGAATGTTGAATATTTGCCCCTACTTTGTTCTGGCTTGTAGGGTTTCTGCTGAGAGAACCACTGATAGTCTTGATGGGCTTCCCTTTGTGGGTAACCCAACCTTTCTCTTTGGCTGTCCTTAACATTTTTTGCTTCATTTCAACCTTGGTGAATCTGACGATTATGTGTTTTGGGGTTGCTCTTCTCGAGGAGTATCTTTGTGGTGCTCTCTGTATTTCCTGAATTTGAATGTTGGCCTGTCTTGCTAGGTTGGGGAAGTTTTTCTGGATAATATCCTGAAGTGTGTTTTCCAACTTTTCCATTCTCCCCATCACTTTCAGGCACACCAGTCAAACATAGATTTGGTCTTTTCACTTAGTCCCATATTTCTTGCTTTGTTAATTTCTTTTCACTCTTTTTTCTCTAATCTTGTCTTCCTGCTTTATTTCATTGAGTTGCTTTTCAATTTCTGATATCCTTTCTTCTGCTTGATCAATTCACCTACTGATACTTGTGTATGCTTTACAAAGTTATCTTGCAGTGTTTTTCAGCTCCGTCAGATCATTTATATTCCTCCCTAAGCTGGTTATTCTAGTTAGCAATTCATATAACCTTTTTTCAAGGTTCTTAGCTTCCTTGCATTGGGTTAGAACATGCTCCTTTAGCTCAGAGGGTCTGCTATTACTCACCTTCTGAAGCCTACTTTTGTTAATTCCTCAAATTCATTCTCTGTCCAGTTTTGTTTCCTTGCTGGTGAAGAGTTGTGATCCTTTGGAGGAGAAGAGATGTTCTGGTTTTGGGAATTTTCAGCCTTTTTGCACTGGTTTCTCCCCATCTTCATGGATTTATCTACTTTTGGTCTTTGATGTTGATGATCTTCGGATGGGCTCTCTGAGTGACCTATACTTCCTTTTTGCTGATGTTAATATTATTCCTGTTTGTTAGTTTTCCTTCTAACAGTCAGACTCCTCTGCTGCAGGTCTGCTGGAGTTTGCTGGAGGTCCACTCCAGACCATGTTTGCCTAGGTATCACCAGCAGAGGCTGCAGAACAGCAAAGATTGCTGCCTGTTCCTTCCTCTGGAAGTTTCGTCCCAGAGGGGTACCTGCCAGATGCCAGACAGAGCTCTCCTGTATGAGATGTCTGTTGGCCCCTACTGGGAGGTGTCTCCCAGTTAGGATATATAGGGATCAGGGACCCACTTGAGGAGGCAGCCTGTCCCTTATTAGAGCTCGAACTCTGTGGTGGGAGATCTGCTCCTCCCTTCAGAACTGTCAGACAGGGACATTTAAGTCTTCTGAAGCTTAGCCCACAGACACCCCTTCCCCCAGGTTCTCTGTCCCAGGGAGATGAGGGTTTTATCTATAAGTCCCTGACTGGGGCTACTGCCTTTTTTCAGAGATGCCCTGCCCCAGTAGGATTAACCTAGAGAGGCAGAGAGAAGCAGTGTGGTGACAACAGCCTTGTTGAGCTGCAGTGGTCTCCACCCAGTTTGAACTTTCTAGTGGTGTTATTTACACTGTTAGGGTAAAACCATCTACTCAAGCCTCAGCAATGGCAGACACCCCTCCCCCCACTGAGCTTGAGTGTCCCAGGTTGACCTTAGACTGCTGTGCTGGTAGTGAGAATTTCAAGCCAGTGGATCTTAGCTTGCTGGGCTCTGTGGGGGTGGGACTTTCCAAACCAGACCACTTGTCTCCCTAGCTTCAGCTCCCTGCCAGGGGAGTGGACAGTTCTGTCTTGCTGGTGTTCCACGTGCCACTGGGGTTATGGAAAACTCCTGCTGCTACCTCAGTGTCTGCCCAAATAGCTGCCCAGTTTTTGTGTTTGAAACCCAGGGCTCTGGTGGTATAGGCACCAGAGGGAATTCCTGGTCTGTCTGTTGCGAAGACTATTGTAAAAGCACAGTATCTGGGCCAAAATGTACCATTCTTTTCAGTACAGTCTCTCACTGCTTCCCTTGGATAGGTGAATGAAATCCCTCAACCCCATGTGCTTCCTAGGTGAGGTGATATGCCACCCTGCTTCAACTTGCCCTCTGTGGGCTGTACCCACTATCTAACTAGTCCCAGTGAGATGAACTGGGTACCTCAGTTGGAAATGTAGAAATCAGCTGCCTTCTCTGTCGATCTTGCTGGAAGCTGCAGACCAGAGATGTTCCTATTCAGCCATCTCGCCAGAGAAGCCTGAAAGTTTTACAGTTATATGTTTTGCATTTAAGTCTCTTATTCACTTTGAGCTTATTTTTATATAATGAGTGAAATTTAAGTTGAAAATTATTATGATTATATGTGTATAGATGTCTAATTATTTCAGTACCACTTTTTGAAAAAGTGGTATTTTCTCCATTGCATTGTTTTTGCACCTTTATCAAAAAACTGCTGGGCATATTTGTGTGGGTCTGTGTTCTCTATTCTGTTCCACTGAGCTATACATCTATCTCTCTGCCAATACCACACCTTCATAATAACTGTATCTATATAGTAAATATTGGTATCAGGTTAACTATTCTTTATTCTTCCTTTCCAAATTTGTTTTATTTTACTTATTTATTTTTTTGAGATGGAGTCCTACTCTGTTGCCAGGCTGGAGTGCAGTGGCATGAGCTCGGCTCACTTCAACCTCTGCCTCCAGGGCTCAGGTGATTCTCCTGCCTCAGCCTCTTGAGTAGCTGGGAATACAGGCACGCACCACCATGCTTGGCTAATTGTTTTGTATTTTAGTAGAGATGGGATTTCACCGTGTTGGCCAGGATGGTTTCAATCTCCTGACCTGAAATTAAGGGCATGAGCCACTGCATCCGGCCCCAAATGTGACTACTCTAGCTCCTCTGCCTTTCCATATACATGCTAGAATAATCTTGTCTATACTTACAAAAACTCTTGATGAAATTTTAATAGAAATTACGGTAAACTTGCATATGAGTCTGGGAAGAATTAACACATTATTATGTTGAGTCTCTTAATTCAGGAACACAATATATCTCTCCATTTATTTAGGCCTTTGGTTTATTTTATCAGTGTTTTTTAGGTTTCAGCACCCAAATCCTATACATATCTTGTTAGATCTCTTCCTGAGTATTTCTTTTCTTTTTAGGAATTGTAAATGCCATTCTATTTTAAATTTTGATTCCTATGTGTTCATTGATAGTTTTATATGTATATAATTTTATTTCTTGCTTTATGGTCTGTATGTGTTTTAATGGTTTTTCTTGCCTTATTGCACTAGCTAGAACTGCAAGCATTGAGTTGAATAAGAGCAGCTAGAGTGGACATTCATGCCTTAATCTTAAGTGTAAAGCACCCAGGCTTTTGTCATTAACTGCAAAGTCAAATTTATCCAATTGAAGAAGATTCCCTCTATTCCATATTTATGAGAGTTTTTATCATGAATGAGTGTTAAATTTTGTGAAATGCTTTTTTCTGCATTGACTTATATGTGATGTAATTTTTTACTCTAGTCTAATTGGTAATTACATTTATTGATTTTCAAATATTGAACAAGACTTGCATCCCTGGAATAAATCCCAGTTGGTAATGGTGTATCATTTAAAAAATATGTTGCTGGGCTGGGTGTGGTGGCTCATGCCTGTATTCCCAGCACTTTGGGAGGCTGAGGCAGGTGGAGCACCAAAGGTTAAGAGTTTGAGACTGGTCTGGCCAACAGGGTGAAACCCTGTCTCTACTAAAAATACAAAAAAATTGACCAGGCGTGGGAGTGGGCACCTGTAATCCCAGCTACTCAGGAGGCTGAGGCAGGAAAATCGCTTCAACCAGGGAGGTGGAGGTTGCAGTGAGCTGAGATCATGCCACTGCATTCTAGCCTTAGTAACAGAGTGAGACTCTGTCCCCTCAGCAACAAAAACAACAACAGCAACAACAAAACAACAACAAAATTATACATACTATATATATATATATATATATATATATATAGAGAGAGAGAGAGAGAGAGAGAGAGAGAGAGAGAAAGAGAGAGAGAATTTTGTTACGAATTTTTATGTCTATATTCATGAAGGTTATTGGTCTGTAGTTCTTTAAATTGTTATTTTCTCGCTTTGTCGCTTTGGCTTTGGTATCAGGCTAATTATAGCTTTAAAAATTGAATTGGGAAAGTTTTCCTTCTTTTGTATTTTCTGGAAGATATTGTGTAGAATTTGTATTAATTCTCCTTTAAATGATTGATAGAATTCTGTTTTTTTCTTTCCCTTTTTTTTTTGAGACGTAGTCTTGCACTGTTGCCTAGGCTGAATGAAGTGCAGTGGTGTGATCTCAGCTCATGGCAACCTCTGCCTCCTGGGTTCAAGTGATTCTTCTGCCTCAGTCTCCTGAGTAGCTGGGATTACAGGTGCCTGTCACCATGCCCAGCTAATTTTTGTATTTTTAGTGGAGATAGGGTTTGCCATTTTGGCCAGGCTGGTCTCAAACTCCTGACATTGTGATCCATCTGTCTTAGCCTCTCAAAGTGCTGGAATTATAGGCATGAGTTTTCTTTCTTCTTTTTTTTTTAAAAAAAGAAAAAAGAAGAAGAAAGGAAAAAAATGGGGTTGGTGCAATTCTTGAGCAAAACCATCTGGGCTTGGAGATATCTTTTTTGGGAGTTTTTTCAAATCATGAATTCAATTTTCTTCATAGTTACAGACCTAGTCACATTATTATATTTTATGTGAGTTGTGGTTTTTTGTGTGTGTATCTTTTTGAAGAATGTGTCCACTTTATTTGTCATATTTATGTGTAGAATTGTTTGTAGTATTCCCTTATTGTCCTTTTGATGTCTGCAGAGTTCACAGTAATATCTTGTTTCATTCCTGATACTGGTAATTTATGTCTTCACTCTTTTTTCCTTTGTCAGTCTTGCTAGAGCTTGTCCATTTTATTTTTGATTTTTTAAAAAAACCAAGTATTTTTAAAATTGAGTCTCATTGTTTTTCTATTTTCAATTTCACTGATTTTTGCTCTTATCTTTTGTTATTTCCTTCCATCTTTTTCTTTTGAGTTTATTTTGCCCTTCATTTTCTAGGGGCTAGTGGTGAGAGCTTAGATTATTGATTCAAAATAGATCTCTTTTCTTACATATGCTTTTAGTGCTATAAATTACCCTTTCAGCCCTGCTGTAGCTGTGTCCCACACATTGACATATGTTGTAGTTTCATTTTCATTCAGTTCAATATATATATTTGAATTTCCTTTCAGATTTTCTCTTTGTTGATGTATTATTTACAAGTGTGTTGTCTGGATTCCAAGTGTTTGGAGTTTTCTGTTATTGTTAGAGACAGGTTCTTGCTCTGTTGCCCAGGCTGAATTGCAGTGATGTGATCATAGCTCACTGTAGCCTCAAACTCTAGGACTCAAGGAATCCTCCAGCCTCAGCCTCCTGAGTAGCTGGGGCTACAGGTGTGAGCTACTGTGCCAGGCCAATTTTAAAAATAAATGTCTCTATTACTAATTCCTAGTCTTATTTCATTGTGATTGGAGGATACACTTTGATTTCAATTCTTTTAAAGTTGTTGAGGTTTGTTTTATAACCCAGCGTATGTTCCATGGACACCTGAAAGTAATGTACATACTGCTGTTGTTGGATGGGATATTCAACTGTTGACTGATCCTGTTGGTTGATGGTGTTGTTGAGTTCTGTGTCCTTGCTACTTTTCTGTGTAACTGTTCTATTAATTATTGAGAGAAGGATGTTGAAGTTTTCAACTATGATTATGGGTTTCTCTATTTCTCTTTTCTATTCTATCAGTTTTTGCTTCAAACATTTACCAGTTCTGTTGTTTGGTTCATACACATTTAGAATTACTATTCTTCTTGATAGATTGTTCCTTTTATAATTATTAAATGTTCCTCTCTTACTTTTACATGAAATATAATTGTTGATAAATTAGGACTTAAGTCTGTCATTTTGTTTATTTATTTTTGTTTTCTATTTGTCTCTGTTGTTTTTCTTTTTCCTGTTTTCTTTTTTTTTCCACTTTCCTATGGGTTACTTGAACATATTTTTAGAATTTTCACTTAAGTTACTTAGAATATTTTAAAGTGTATCTCTTTACATACGTAACTTACCATAGTCTTCTATTATCATCATATTATCAATTTGAGTAAAGGAACCTAACTTCCCTTTACGTTCTTTTATCTTCATCCAGTTATAATTTTCTTAAGTATTTCCTCTATATAATTCAGAACTGCATTAGGCAATGCTATAATTTTTTTCAACCATCAACCATAATTTACAAAATGCAAAAGGAAAAGGTTATTATGTTTATCCATCTTTTTTCTTATAATATTCTTCCTTTCTTCCTGATGTTCCAGGTTTTTTGTTTGTTTGGAGACTGGGTCTCTCTGTCACCCAGGTTGGAGTGCAGTGGCAGAATCATGGCTTACTGCAGCCTTGATCTTTTAGGCTCAGGAGGTCTTCCCACTCAGCCACTTTTCTTATATACAAGAAGCTGGGACCACAGGGGCATTGACTACCATGCCCAGTTATTTTTATTTTTTGTCAGAGATGAGGTATCACTACGTTGTCCAGGCTGATCTCAAACTTCTGGGCTCAATCAGTCCTCCCTTGGTCTTGGCTTCCTGTAGCACAGGGATTACCAGTGTGAGCCACTGTGCCTGGTCTCATGTTTATATTTTTAATAATTTCTTTTCTGCTTAGAGAACTTCCCGGTAATTCTTTTTAAAGTACAACAAATTCTTTTAGATATCTTAAAATCTGGAAATATCTTGATTTCCCCTTCATTCTTGAAATATATTTTTGCTGGATATAGGATTCTGAATTTACAGATTTTTATTTCAGCTGTTGAAAAATGTTGTGCAACGTTTTTTTTTTTTCTGGCCTCTGCAGTTTTGATGGAAAAACTCACTGTCTTTTGAATTGTATTTCTCCTATAAGTGAGGTATGAGTTTCTTTAGCTGCTTTCAAAGTCTTCAGTTTTCACAGGTTTGACTATAATGTATCCTTGTACATTATACAACCTTCTCTTTCACCTCGTACACTATACAAGGGTACATTACAGTCAAACCTGTGAAACACTTGGAGTGTATTCTATTAGAGCTTTACTCTGCCTTCAGCATTTTTTTTTTTTTTTTTTTTTGAGACAGTCTCATTCTGTCACTCAGGCTGGAGTTCAGTGGCATGATCTCAGCTCACTGCAACTTCTGCCTTCTAGTTTCAAGTGATTCTTGTGTCTCAGCCGCCTAAGTAGCTGGAATTATAGGCATGTGCCACCATGCCTGGCTAATTTTTGTATTTTTCGTATAGACAGGGTTTCTCCATCTTGGTTTGGCTGGTCTCAAACTCCTGGGCTCAAGCAATCTGCCCACTTTGGCCCCCCAAAGTACTGGGATTATAGGAGTGAGCCATGGTACCCAGCCTGTTGAGCTTTTTAAATCCGTAGGTTGTGTCTTTTGTCACATTTGATGAGTTTTAAACCAAACTCCTTTGCATACTTTCTCAGCCCTACCCTCTTTCTCCTCCAATAACAGAACTGTTACTTTTTCTTATAGTCACTGGTCCCTCAAACTCTGTTCATTTTTTTTTTCAGTATATTTTCTCTCTTATTCATATTGAGTAATTTCTATGGTTCTATTTTCAAGTTCACCAATGATTTCTCCTGTCCCGTTCTGCTTTTGAGTATATCCATTGAATTTTTATTTTGGTTATTGTATTTCTTATTTGAAAAATATCCATTTGATTTTACCTTATGTCTTCTTTTTGTTTTGCTGAGACTATTTCTTTGCAAAAGATTACAATTTTTAAATTTGTTTTAAACATATTGGTCATTGTTCATTAACATATTTTATGATGGCTGCTTTATAATCTTTGTCAGATAATTTTAGCATCTCTGGCATTGATTGGTATCTACTGATTATCTTTTTTTATTTTGGGATCTTCCTGGTTCTTGGTATGACAAATAATTTTCTCTTAAATCTGAACATTTTGGGTATTATGTTATAAATCTCTGGATCTCATTTAAACGCTGTATTTCAGCTGGCTTTCTCTGATACTACTGTAGCAGGGGAAAGGAGGGATTGTCATTTCATTACAGCTAGGTGGCAAAGAAGTCGTGGCTTTGGATGTAGTCTCTACTGATACCAGGGTGGGTGGTTTGCTACCTCTTAGCAGAGATGAAAGTACTGGGTTTCTACTTGACCTTCCCTGACACTGTCCTAGTCAGGACACCTTGTTACAGCCTAGTAGTTATAGAACACTAGAATTCTCACTTGGCCTGAAGTAGCATGAGTGTGAGGTAGCTAAAGCTTTTTCTGTGGTGTTTGGTTATAGTAGAGCACTACTATCCTAAAGTTTCATCTCTTGCTTCCTTGGTCCTTTTGGCTGAAGAGAGTGGTTTTTGTTGGAGCTTATTTTGTTTGTGCCTACTGGTGTTTTGGGGTTGCCAGCTTTTTCAGTACCAAGTCTAAAATATAGGAGGCAAATTGAAAATCCAAAGAACCTATTATGATTTTCCTTAGGTCCAGAAGTCCTGAGCTGATCTGTCATGTTTTCTTTACTTCCCAGAGTGTCTTTCATTTTTTAAATTTTCTGATTTTTAGATTTTTATCTATTTATATGTCTGTCTGTTATTTGGAGACCAGATAATGAGACTGGCTAATTTTTTTATTTTTGGGAGAGATGGGGTTTCATCATGTTGCCCGGGCTGGTCTCAAACTCCTGGGCTCAAGCGATCCTCCCACCTTGGCCTCCCAAAGTGTTGAGATTACAGGCATGAGTCACTGCATCCAGCCACCACTGTGCCTAGCCCCAGTGTCTTCTTATTTGTGCTTTACATATAATCTAGAGGGTTTTTAGTTTGTGGGAGAAATAGGGAAAATTATGTGTTCTCCATTTTCCCAGAAGCTAAGTCCTCAACACTCCATTGATGGATGAGAAAATTGAGGTCAGGAGAGGTTAAGTGAATGACCTAATATAAAACAGCTATATTCATATCTCTTACAGATTAAATACCTAACCTCCTGTTCCATTTTTTTGTTGTTGTTTTTACTTTCTGTGCCACCTGAATTCTCACTCAACAAATGCAGTTGACTCTTCCCTAACTCTTATCATGCTCACCAAATTCAGAGTTTTTAAGGGGACTGAATGAGGAAATGATATGTAACTTGTGATTCAATGCAGCAGCGAATTCCCTCTTAAATAAAAATAGTGTATATCAGTGATTTACTATTCATTTTAAAAAAAGGAACATTTGAGAATAAATCCAAAATGCTGTGACTGGAAATAATATGCTTCTTTATTGTCAAACTTGATTTCAGACTCATATTCTTAAAGCAATCTTTTCAGACTGCCCTCCCTCCCTACTTTTAAAAATAATCTGGCCACTCATTGTTTTTCACCTTCTTCATATTTCTGATTTCTTGGAACTTCAAAGAAGCACCTTTTTAATTTGTCCTTTTTTTCTCTCCCCCCACCCCACCCCATCCCAGCACCCTGTCTCCCTTACTCCAACCCTTGCCAGGTTGGAATGATAAGGTCCTTTACATTTGGGCATTTTTAGAGCCAAGTAATTCAGGAAGGGAACAGTGCTTTCTCTTTTTCCAAAGCAAAAGTGCCTTCATTCATAGGATTGTTGATCTGTAGAACTATAAATAAATGCTGCTGTAAACATTTCTGGTATTTGTATTTAAAAGAGAATCCATTCCTTAAGAGCAGAGCCCATGTTGACTTAACAAATATTGAGGAGAACCTCTAATAGTGGCCATCACCAACTGATTTATAAGTAACCTTTATGAACAAATACCCATTTGTGGAAGACTTTCCCAGCTGGTGGCCTGAACAAGCTAACTTTTCTCCTTGACCTGGGATTTCCCTACTTTGGTTATTGGCCTTCCCTTTGTCACAGGAGCTCACTAGTCTTCAAATTTAGCTGTAAAAGCTGGAATGACCACAAGCTTGGTTCTAGGCTCTTAATTCTCTCCTATTTGGATTCTCTCCTTCTGTTATCATATCTGGTTTAATTGCTTTCTATTGCTTAACCTCAATATGCTGACGACTCCCATATTTACATCTTTAGTCTGCTATCTTTCCTGAGCCCCATACTCATATATGCAGTTTCCTACCTATCTCTTTACATACAAATATTTATGTATTGGCCAGGAGGGTGGCTCTTGCCCGTAATCCCAGCACTTTAGGAGGCTGCGGTGGGCAGATCACGAGGTCAGGAGTTTGAGACTAGCCTGGCCAACATAGTGAAACCCTGCCTCTACTAATAATACAAAAAATTAGCTGGGTGTGGTGGTGCGTGCCTGTAATCCCAGCTACTCAGGAGGCTGAGGCAGGAGAATCGCTTGAACCCAGGAGGCAGAGGTTGCGGTGAGCCGAGATCACCCCACTGTACTCCAGCCTGAGCAACAGTGTGTGACTCCACCTAAAAAAAAGGTATTGATATTATATATAAATATATGCATACATTATATATGTATATATAATGTATATGCATATATATGCTCATATATACAATATATATAGCCATTATGTGTATATGTATTTTATGTATATATGTATATACACACACGTGTATATGTTGTATATTACATATTATATAACATCTTAGACCCTATTGGTCTGTTCCCTGAGATGGAGACATTCAGGGATAGGTTATCTGATCTCCTGTTCTCTGTTAATCCCTCCCCATGCCACTTTCTTGAGTGTGCCTGTTTCTGTTTTTTTTATATCACTCTTCTCTCTCCAAGCCTCTCTTGATAATTTGCTGTCTGTCTATTGCTCGTCTGTCACATCTCCCTGCAGGGGATGTGAGAGCAGTGGTGCCTTGCCTGCCTAGTTCAGCCTTCTGCACCCAGCACCCTTCTCAATAAAGAGTGTGGACTAAGTGGAGGAATGCTCTGCTTCCCTCTTCCCTGGCAGTTCTAGTCCCTTTTTTTCCTGTCTTGATGTCCAGGAAAGGGCATTCTGGATGATCCTGGTGTAACAAGGTGTAAAAACAGAACTCTTTTTTGTCTTTGTTGTATCTGAGACCTGAAGAAGTAGGTTGATAACAGGCCTGAAAACAATAGGTCAAAAGGATCTCCATGTTCTGAAAAGAGGTGCTAAGCCTCCTCAGCAGGGTGTAAGAACTGGTGCTCTATGCCTTAACAGGACACCTCAGAAGACGGGAGGACTGAGGGCCTCCTCCTCATTCAAGAGTAGTTAGGGGGGCCGGGCGCGGTGGCTCAAGCCTGTAATCCCAGCACTTTGGGGGGCCGAGGCGGGTGGATCACGAGGTCAAGAGATCGAGACCATCCTGGTCAACATGGTGAAACCCCGTCTCTACTAAAAATACAAAAAAATCAACTGGGCATGGTGGTGCGTGCCTGTAATCCCAGCTACTCAGGAGGCTGAGGCAGGAGAATTGCCTGAACCCAGGAGGCGGAGGTTGAGGTGAGCCCAGATCGCGCCATTGCACTCCAGCCTGGGTAACAAGAGCGAAACTCTGTCTCAAAAAAAAAAAAAAAAAAAAAAAAGAGTAGTTAGGGGCTTTGGTAGAAACACCGTAGCTGCTTCTGCCTCCCGCTTTTGAGACATAAAGGCAAGTGGCTAGAGTTGCTTGCTAGGCTAGCAGAGCAGGGAGAGGTGGCTCACACAGCAGCCTGGTGGAGTGGGAGCGGAGTTTGTTAGAGTAAAAGGATGAGAGGGTGTTTTCTGTGAATCATATGTGTACCAGATGTGGGCCATGCCGGGAGGGAAACCTGCTCAGGAATTTTGTTTTATGCTGCCGGAGAGGACCACCTGGAAGGGGCAGGAAACCACAGCAGAAAGTGTGACATCAGGTGTGTTAAACACCAAAGGAGGAAACATAAGCCACCCATCTGCAGAGACGCATTTCCCGCTTCAAGGGAACTGCAGGTAAGCGACCTCCAGTGGTGTGTGGGAGTATCTCTGAAGTGCTCATGAAAATGCCACAGAGAACTGTCTTTAACACTTGCCTGCCCCAGAGAACATCACACCAGCTCACAGCAGCACCAGTCACATCAGGCCTTCCCTCTTTATGGTGCAGCTAGCTGGGCTGGCTCTGGTAACAGATTAGCACCTATATCCCAGTGGCTTAACACCATACTGGCTTTATTTGTATCAGTGCAGGTGGGGACACCCTCTTTCATCTTATGGCAGGGGAGGATGGGGGTAGATGAGGCACATAATTTCGCAACTTCCTGGACTCAGAAGTTACATGTCACTTCCACTGATAGTTTCTGGCCAGAATAACTCATCTGGCCCAAACCTAACTGTTAGGAAGGCTGGGCATGAAGGAAGGGAGGACGTGGAATATGTGATGAGCACAACCTTGGCCTCAGTGATCTCCTGCCCTTACCTTCCACTCTGAATCTTTTAACCTCGACACAGAACCAGTCCTTATCCTGTACATACCAGTGTACCCATAGTGGTTGTTAAATTCTGTTAAATCTAGGTGATGGATATAAGGTGGTCACTGTATGATTCTTTTTACTTTCATATATGCTTGATGTGTAGGATTTTGACAGTTACACAGGATTTGTTTAAAAAATTGTTTATTGAACATTTTTAATGTTTTAGGACCCTTACTAATATTTCCTTTTTAAATAGTCACAAACCTGTGAAGTAAGCCCTATTAGTGTCCCCAGTTTCCAGACAAGGGTAGTAAAACAAAGAAAGATGAAGTAGTTTAGCCAAGAATGTAGATCTAGTACAATAAATTGCAATTGCCTATTCGTTGTTTGTCAATTAGAAGAGGAGCTTTTTGGGTGAAGGGATCATTTATTCATTTTAGTACCTCTAGCATACAGCCTAGCCTTAGCACAAAGTAAGTATGCAATAAATGATAGAAACAGTCATTTTAATTATTGAAATGGGACCATAGTGTGATTTAAGTGACTTAAAAGACTAAGCCATTTTAATTATTTAGGAGAGATTGGAAAAGTCATGTGGTGTGTTCTAGACTTCCCTGAGGGGCAGAAAGAACCAGGTCCCACTGATTTGAGAAGAGCAAGGCCTTATTTTCTCATGCACTCTTTAGGGCTCACTTGTTCCCCATAAAGGTGGCACTCATTTGGGAGATAATTTTGCAGGACTCGATGTGAATGCCACCTCTCACAGGAGCCTTTTCTGAGCCCTGCAGCTCCTTGTCCCCACTTTTAGCCTCAGCCCGAGCCCTTTGATAGTCTCCTTTCTAGCCCTTACCACAACTTGCAATTTAGAAATTTACTTAAAAAGCTTCTCCCTCCTGAGAATGTCAGCTCCATGAGGCAGAAACTATGTTTGTATCATTTGCTATCCTATCCCCAACCATAATAGTGAGGAACACATATTATGTGCTCAAGAATATTTGTTTGGTGAATAAAGGAACAAATGAATGAGGCCCAGCCCTCATACCGTCTTTCTGTCCTGTACTCTGGTGCTTATTAAGAGTGGCTTGGAATGAGCAAAGACCTGGATTTGCACTGCTTGGTAGGTGGAAGTGAGGATGAAGAAGTGGCAGGGAAGCATCTGAACTGATGCTAGTGGAGAGAGACGTGGGTATCCAAGTGGATAGGTTTTGTGGTGGTAATTGTCCAAAGCAAAGTTATTCTGCGTGTATTCTGTATTCCCAGAGGTTTTGTATCCCACTGTCTTTGCTGTATCCCAGAGGTTTGATATCACTGTCTTTGCTTTATCCCAGAGGTAGACGTTTAGAGCTATGAATGTTCCTCTTAGCACTATCTTTGCTGTATCCCAGAGGTTTTGATAGGTTGTGCCATTATTGTCATTCAATTAGAAGAATTTTTAAAATTTTCATCTTAATTTTGTTTTTGACCCAATGATCATCCAGGAGCAGGTTATTTAATTTCCATGTATCTACATGGTTTTGAACGTTCCTTCTGGAGTTGATTTTCGGTTTTACTCCACTGTGGTCTGACAGAGTGTTTGATATAACTTCTATTTTCTTAAATTTATTTGGGTTTGCTTTGTGCCTATCATAAAGTCTATCTTGGAGAAAGTGTTTGATATAATTTTTATTTTCTTAAGTTTGTTTGGGTTTGCTTTGCACCTATCATAAAATCTATCTTGGAGAAAGTTCCATGCGCTGTTGAATAGAATGTGTATTCTATAGTTGTTGGATGAAATGTTTTGTATTTATCTGTTAAGTCCATTTGTTCCAAGGTATAGATTAAATCCATTGTTTCTCTGTTAACTTTCTGTCTTGATAACCTGTCTAGTATTGTCAGTGGTATTGAAGTCCCCCACTATCACTGTGTTGCTTTCTATCTCATTTGTTCGATCTGTTAGTAATTGTTTTATAAATTTGGGAACTTTAGTGTTAGTTATATATATATATCTAGGATTGTGATATTTTCCTGTTGGACAAGGCCTTTTACCATGATATAATGTCCATCTCTGTCTTTTTTAACTGCTGTTGCCTTGTTTTGCCTGATGTAAGAGTAGCTACCCCTACTTGCTTTTGGTGTCCATTGGCATGCAATGCCTTTTTTCACCCCTTAACTTTATGTGAGTCCTTATGTGTTGAATGAGTCTCTTGAAGGCAGCAGATAGTTGGTTGGTGAGTTTTTATCCATTCTGCAGTTCTGTATCTTTTAAGTGGAGCATTTAGGCTATTTACATTCAATGTTAGCATTGAGATGTGAGGTACCATTGCATTCATTGTGCTGTTCATTGCCTGTGTACCTTGTTTTTTTTTTGTTGTTGTTGTTTTTGTTTTTTGCTTTTTAAATTGCATTTATGTTTTATAGGTCTTGTGGGATTTTACCTTTAAAGAGGTTCTGTTTTGGTGTATTTTCAGGATTTGTTTCAAGATTCAGAGCTCCTTTTAGCAGTTCTTGTAATGCTGGCTTGGCAGTGGCAAATTCTCTCAGCATTTGTTTGTCTGACAAAGAGTGTATCGCTCCTTCATACAGGATGCTTAGTTTTGCTGGATACAAAATTCTTGGCTGTCAATTGTTTTGTTTGAGGAGGTTGAAGATAGGCCCTAATCCCTTCTAGCTTGTAGTGTTTCTCCTCAGAAATCTGCTGTTACTCTAATAGGTTTTCCTTAATAGGTTTCCTGGTGTTTTTGTGTCTCAGCTCTCAAGATTCTTTCCTTTGTTTTAACTTTAGATAGCCTGATGACAGTGTGCCTAGGCAATGACCTTTTTGCAATGAAATTCCCAAGTGTTCTTTGTGCTTCTTGTATTCAGATGTCTAGGTCTCTAGCAAGGCTGGAGAAATTTTCCTTGATTGTTCTCCCAAATATATTTTCCAAACTTTTAGATTTCTCTTCTTTCCTGTGAACATTGATTATTCTTAGGTTTGGTTAACATAATCCCAGACTTCTTGGAGGCTTTGTTCATATTTTCTTATTCTTTTTTTTTTTTTTGTCTTTGTTGGATTGGGTTAATTCAAAGACCTTGTCTTCAAGCTCTGAATTTGTTTCTTCTACTTGTTTCATTCCATTGCTGAGACTTTCCAGAGCATTTTGCATTTCTTTAAGTGTGTCCAGTGTTTCCTGAAGTTTTGATTTTTTAAATGCTATTTATTTCTTTAAATGTTTTTCTCCCTTTATTTCTTTTCTTTTTTTTTTTTGAGATGGAGTTTTGCTCTTGTTACCCAGGTTGGAGTGCAATGGCGCGATCTCGGCTCACCGCAACCTCCGCCTCCCGGGTTCAGGCAATTCTCCTGCCTCAGCCTCCTGAGTAGCTGGGATTACAGGCACGCGCCACCATGCCCAGCTAATTTTTTGTATTTTTAGTAGAGACGGGGTTTCACCATGTTAACCAGGATGGTCTCGATCTCTTGACCTCGTGATCCACCCGCCTTGGCCTCCCAAAGTGCTGGGATTACAGGCGTAAGTCACCGTGCCCGGCCCTCCCTTTATTTCTTGTATTGTTTTCTGGATTTTCTTGTATTGGGCTTTGCCTTTCTCTGGTGCCTCTCTGATTAGCTGAATAACGAACCTCCTGAATTCTTCAGATAAATCGGGGCTTTCTTATTGGTTTGGATCTATTGCTGGTGAGCTAGTGTGATTTTTTGGGGGGTTTTAAAGAACCTTGTTGGTTCCCTGGTTCTTTCTCATTTGGCTCCGTCAGAGGGAAGGTCTAGGGCTCAAGGCTGTTGTTCAGATTCTTTTGTCCCATGGGGTGTTCCCTTAATGTACTACTCACTCCCTTTTTCTATGGATGTGGCTTCCTGAGAGCTAAGCTGCAGTAATTGTTATCTGTCTTCTGGGTCTAGCCATCCAGCAAGTCTACCAGGCTCTGGACTGGTACTGGGATTGTTTGCACAGAATTCTGTGATGTGAACCATCTATGGGTCTCCCAGCCATGGATACCAGCACCTTTCCCAGTGGAGGTGGCAGAGGGTGAAATTGACTCTATGAGGGTTCTTAGCTTTGGTGGCTTAATGTTCTATTTGTGTGCTGGTTGGCCTCCTGCTGGGAGGTGGTGCTTTCCAGAGAGCAACATCTGTGGTAGTATGGAGAAGAACCAGTAGTGGGTGGAGCCCTAGAACTTCCAAGAGTATGCCCTTTGTCTTCAGCTACCAGAGTGGGTAGTGAAGGACCATCAGGTCAGGACAGGGCTAGGTATGTCTGATTTCAGACTCTTTTTGGGTGGCTCTTGCTGTGGCTGCTGTGGAAAATGGGGATTACTGTTTCCAGGTTACTGGAGTTGTGAACTTAGGAGGATTATGTCTGCCTCTGCTGAGTCATGAAAGTTGTCAGGGAAGTGGGGGAAAGCCGGCAGTCACAGGTCTCAGTTAGCTCCCATGCAATCCAAAGGGACAGTCTCACTAGGACTGTGCTACTGCTAACAGCACTGAGTCTGTTTCCAGGCAGTGAGCAAGCAGAGCTGATAACTTTCTCCAGGCTACCTGCCTCCCACCTGCAGGGGTTGGGGGAAAGGGCTTTAGTACTTCCCTAACCTGTGGAGTCTCCATGCTGGATTTGTGCTCTTTCCTGTGTTCTGGCCAGGAGCCTACTTGCCTGGTTCAAATTGTTACAAAGTTCAACTGGAAACTTCCTTTTCCTTCTGGCATTTTTCCTGTGCCTCTGGCCACCGTCCTGAAGGATCCCTGTGATACCAGGCAGGAATGGCCTACTTGGGGACCCAGTGAGCTCCCAGGGCCTTTTCTGCTGCTGCTTCTACCCCATGTGTTTTGCTCAGCTCTCTAAACTGACTCAGCTCCAGGTAAGGTTGGAAACTTCTTTTGCAAACTAGACCTTCAGTTTCCCCAGTGGGGGTATGTGTTCAGGGGCAGTACTTCTTTCCCCACTTTTGCAGTTTGGGCACTCACAGTATTTGGGGCATCTCCTGGGTCCTGCAGGAGGAGTCCACTATCTTCAGAGGGTCTGTGGGTCCTCTTGACATTCCAGGTTTATTCCTTCAGTTGTTCTGGAGCTAAAATTCATGATGTGAGCCTCCACACGCTGCTTTGTCCATCTGTGTTGGAGCTGCAATCTAGTCTTGCCTCCCATCTACCATGATGATCCAGAAAATGTCTTCATGAAGTCTTTATTGTTTTGATTTGCTTTAAGTTTAAAGGTTGACACTTTCTGATTGTTCCTAAGTTTGGTTGGGGACCCATTTTGTGTTCTCATGGCCTCTGTTACAGACTAACATTTGTCTCCCCCTATCCCACACTCAAACAATTCATATCATGAAGCTCTAACCACCAATGTGATGGCATTTGGAGGTGGGGCTTTTGGGAGGTAATTAGGTTTAGCTGAGATCATAATCCTATTTCTCCCTATGGGATTAGCACCCCTGTAAGAAGCTATCAGAGAGCTTGCCTTTTTTCTCTCCACCATGTGAAGACATAGCAAGAAGGAAGCTGTCTGAAAACCAGCAAGAGGCCCCTCATATATACTGTGATTTAGTCTGTTAATTTTTTTAAAATTTTGTATGCTTAAAAGGAAATTGTTTGTTGGAAGCAAAAACTGACACTGTAGCCTGTATCACCCATAAGGGATGAAAAAAAAAATGAATGAAGAACAAGTAAGTTAGGTTTTTTATGATTGCATGATTTGAGGAGTTTTAGCTCTTAAACTAGGAAATAAGCACCCTTTCCTCCAGATTCTCCATTCTAAGACAGTGTTGGCTTCCTGATCTGGGACTTGTCAGCCTCCAGAAGAGTGAGAAATAAATGTCAGTTGTTTGAGCCACTCAATCTATGGTATTTTGTTAAAACAGCCTGAGCTAACTAAGACAGCCTCTGTGACTGACCAACTGGACACTAATTCTGGAGTACATTCAGAGTTAGCATTAGTTCCTTCTCATTATGAGAGTCTATATTCATTACCTGCTGCCACAATAACAAACTACCCGAAAATTCAGTGGCTTAAAACAATGACCATTCACTTACCGATGAGTCTGTAGATCAGAGACTGCGTATCTGGGAAGTTTTGCTGATCTCAGTTGTTTTCACTCCCACATCAGCTGACTGAAGCACCTGGGTCACTAGCTTTTCATGCTCCAGAAGGCTAACTCAGGCATGGTCTCATAGCAGTAGCTGAAGCACAGTAGCAAGAGCACTTTTTCAACCTTCTGCATATATCACATCTGTTAACATCCCATTGGCTAAAGCAAGTCACATGGCTGAACCTCGAGAAATGCAAAGTCATCCAGCAAAGTAGCATTGATTCATGGGAGGTGAAGAAGTGGGGCTGTCAGTGCAATTAATATACTTACTTAACTCCTCTCCGTCACCATCACATACCTCACACTGAAGAAAAAAAAAATGGTCAGAACCGTGGCGGGACTCCATTGTGGGGGAATGGGATTGATTTTCTGTGGTCCTCTCAGAAACCCTGTGCAATGTGGTAGGAAGAAGAGGAGACTGAAACCAGAAGACTTGGAGTGGAATCCAGGCTCTTCTATATATTTGTGACGGTGATCAATTCACTTCACCTCCATAAATCCTTCTGTAAAAGTGTTGATAACACTTATGATGATTAATTTTATGTGTCAACTTGACTATGCCACAGGGGGCCAGATTAAACATTATTTCTGGTGTGTCTGTGAGGGTGTTTCCAGATGAAATTAGCATTTGAGTCAGTGGACTCAGTAAAGTACATTGTCCTCCCCAATGTAGGTGGGCACCATCCAATCTGTTCAGGGCCTGAATAAGAACAAAAAAGGCGGAGGAAGGAGGAATTTGTCCCTTTTGTTTCCTGCCTGGTTGCTTGAGCTGGGACACGGGTCTTCTTCTGTTCTTAGTCTAGAATTTACACTATCACTTTCCCTGGTTCTTAGGCCTTCAGACTCAGACTGAAATTATACTACCAGCTTTCCTGGGTCTCCAGCTTGCAGATGGCAAATCACAGGACTTGTCAGCTTTTATAGTTATGTGAGCCAATTTTTCTTTCTTCTTCTTCTTCTTCTTTTTTTTTTTGGAGATGGAGTCTCACTCTGTTGACTAGGCTGGAGTGTAGTGGCACGATCTCAGCTCATTGCAACCTCCACCTCCCGGTTCAAGCAATTCTGCCTTAGTCTCCCAAGCAGCTGGGAATGCAGGCACACACCACCTTGCCCAGCTAAGTCTTGTATTTTTAGTAGAGACAGGATTCACCATGTTGGCCAGGCTAGTCTCAAACTCTTGGCCTCAAGTGATCCATCTATCTCGGCCTCCCAGAGTGCTGGGATTTAAGATGTGAGCCACTGCTTCCCGCGAACCAATAGTTCATAACAAATCCCTTTCTCTCTGTTTCTCTTGCTCTGTGTGTGTGTGTGTGTGTGTGTGTGTGTGTGCGTGCGTGCACGTGTGTGAGTGCACGCACGTACTCTCTCTTTCTCTAGAGAATCCTGACTAATAATAGGTTTTGGTACCACGAGTGATTCTAGAGGAACAGAATGTTAAAGATAAGTTTTCCGATTTGGTTCTGAGTTTTCTTCAATTGGCTCTCTAATATGATTAAAGATGCTAATAATCCTATCAATAGTCCATGGCATTTATAGAGATGTGCAAAATATCTCTATTGGATACTCCTAATCAACCACTTAAAAGAAGCAAGGAGCTAGGTGACTCTCTATGATGCTTCCAAACATTTTTGGAAAACTAAGGAATATAGTGATGTTGGTTGATTGTTCTTAAAGTTCTTGGATAAAGGGGTGAAAGAAAAGGATGACCTCAGGGGTTCAAATTCCTTCACTGATGTATTATCTGTCTACAGCATTTTGAGGATCAAATTTGGTGATTAAAATATGTATAGTACTCAATAAGTACCAACTCAATAAGTGATTACCTGATGCCAACATTGACTATTCTTTTATATATACAGGCTGTAGAACTTCTCTTTTGTGTTTGCCTTTTACTGGTAAGAAGAAAATACTTCTCATTTATCAGATGTGTGGCACAGCCATGGTTAATTTTGAGGCATATACCATATTCACATTATGTGTGAAGGATGGCTCAGAAACAGTAATAAGTTCGTATCATAGAGCACCCAGTATTATTAGAATTATACCAACCACTGAAGAAACACAATGTTTATGAAGGTTTTTTTCCAGTTTAATAATTTAAAATTCCTTTCCTTATTTATACTATCTTAATATAATTCACTCCAGCTGAGTTGTCGTGTGGTGATTCTTATTTATATTTTAAGGTCTGTATTAGGGACACAGATGGCAAAGTCTTTTCACTTCATAGGCAGGGCCCAAGACTAATCATTAGAGAAATTTAAACCTTATTAATTGCCCAAAAACGTAAGAGGCTCATTAAGAATAAGTGTGTTACATAATAAGTAAACATACTTTCCCCAATAATTTGCTTCAAATCCATTTAGAAAAAAAAATCAGGGATAGCTTTTTGAAGTTTTATTTTAGTGAAAGTGTGGTGGGACCATTGAAAACATTTGGTTATAGAGCTTAAAGATGAACATATTTTATCAGCCTCTTATAACAAGTTCTTTAATATAGTCTTGTCTGTATAATTTTGAAGCTAAAAGCAATATCTAAATTTAAGTTGGTTTTTACTAGCATTGCGAACTCCATCTGTGACTAGTCTCAACAGCTGCCTTTCCTGTTCCTTCACTGGCATAAGACCATTAATCAGGTGGTGGGGGAAAATGGGAGGGCTGTGTGTTATTGTTGATTGTATTTTGCAGTGAAACATGAGATTAATATTATAGAGAACATAAGCTTATAACTGTTTGCTGTTAAAGAGTCTGAGAATAAGAAATGAGTTATTTCCATTGTTCCCTGAATCCCATTTAAAGATTTCTTGATCCCCTTATATTTCTCTGAGATGTTAATATAAATTGCCTTGTATTATTGTCTGATCTAGTCTTTATTTAAAATTGAGATATCTGGTTTATTACAAGTATCTCGTTAATTTTTTTAAAAGTTGCATTACTCTCCCATATATAAAAACTAACTCAAGATGAATTAAAGACTTAAATATAAGATGTCAAACTATAAAAATCCTAGAAGAAAACATAGAAAATACTCTTCTGGATATTGGTGTAGGCAAAGAATTTATGACTAAGTACTCAAAAGCAAATGCAACAAAACCAAAAATTGACAATTGAGACCCAAGTAAACTAAAGAGTTTCTGCATAGCAAAAGAAACTATCAACAGAGTGAACAGAAAAACTACAGAATGGGAGAAAATATTTGCAAGCTATGTATCTGACAAAGAACTGATATCCATTATCTATAAAGAACCTAAACAAATCAAAAAGAAAAAACATAACTCCACTGAAAAGTAGACAAAAGATATGAACAGGCCCTTCTCAAAAGAAAACATACAAGAGGACAACAAACATATGAAAAAATCCTCATCATCAGTAATTATCAGAGACATGCAAATCAAAAGCACAACGAGATACCATCTCACATCAGTCAGAATAGGTTACTAAAAAGTCAAAAAAAAAAAAAAAAAAAAAAAAAGAAATCAGTGTGAGTGAGGTTGCTAAAAAAAGGGAATGCCTGTATACCATTGGTAGGAATGTAAATTGGGTCAGCTACTGTGGAAAGCAGTGTGGAGATTTCTCAAACAACTAAAAATAGAACTATTCGACTTAGCAGTATCATTACTGGGTACATACCCAAAGGAAAATAAATATTTCTATCAAAGACACCTATACTTTTATATTTATTGCAGTCCTATTCAAAAGAGCAAAGATACGGAATCAACCTAGGTGCCCATCAACAGTGGATTGGATAAAGAAAGTGTGGTACGTGTATGCCATGGAATACTATGCAGCTGTAGAAAAAACAAAATCATGTCTTTTGCAATAACATTGCTGCAGTGGAGGCCATTATCCTAAGCAAATTAACAGAGGGACAGAAAACCAAATACTGCATGTTCTCACTGATAAGTGGAAGGTAAACATTGGATACACATAGACATAAAGGTGACAATAATAGACACTGAGGACAATGAGAGGTGGGTCTAAGGGAGGGGGAAAGGGTTGAAAAACTATCTATTGGGTACTGTGTTCACTATTTGGGTGATGGGATCCAATAGCTCAAACTTCAGCATCACACAATTTACCTATGTAACAAACCTGCACATGTACACCCTTGAATCTAAAATAATTTTTTTTTTTTGAGATGAAGTCTCTCTCTGTTGCTCAGGCTGGAGTGCAGTGGCGTGATCTCAGCTCACTGCAACCTCCACCTCCTGTGTTCAAGCGATTCTTGTACTTCAGCCTCCCGAGTAACTGGGATTACAGTCATGCGCTGCCACCCTGACCCCCGCGCTAATTTTTGTGTTTTGTATTTTTAGTAGAGATGGGGTTTTGCCGTATTGGCCAGGCTGATCTCAAATTCCTGGCCTCAAGTCTTGAACTTCTGCTTCCGCCTCCCAAAGTGCTACAGAGGCTTGAGCCATCACATCCTGCCTAAAAAAAATTAATTAAAAAAAGTTGCATTAAAATGCTATTTATCTTGATTATGGAGTTTTTAGGTATCTCCTTAAATTTTTACCTGAAGGCAGATGCCTCACAGTAGTCTTGGTCCTGGACAGTTTTACAAATCACAATAGTATCTGTTGAATTCCATACCCACTACCGTTATAGCTTTTCAAAGAGACTCATGATATAGGAATTGATGTTGAAAAAGGAAATTGTACTAGTTAGCTATTACTCCATTACAAGACACTCCAAAACTTACTAGCTTAAAAAAAATTATTTAGCTCACAATTCTGTGGGTTGGCAATTTAGATTGTGCTCAGCTGTTTGTTATACTGGTCTCACCTGGGTTCCCTCAGCTTTGTTCGTAGGCAGGTAGGCAGGTGGGCAGCTTTGCTGATCTTGGCTAGCAGGGTTAAGACTGAGGTGAAATAAGTCAGGAATTGGACTTTGTCTTAGAGGCAATGGAACAATGAAAGTTTTGTAGAGGGAAATAATAATGTTATTATTAGATTTTCCCAGGTTGGTCTTGAATTCCTGGGCTCAAGTGATCCTCTGGCCTTGGGCTCCCAAAGTGTTGGAATTAAAGGCGTGAGCCACCACAACTGGCCCCGTTTCACAATTGTTTTCTTTCCTTTTATTTATTTACTTTTTTTTTGAGACAGAGTCTCGCTCTGTCACCAGGTACCAGGCTGGAGTGCAGTGGCAAGATCTCAGCTCTGCAACCTCTGCCTCCTAGGTTCAAGCAGTTCTCCTGCTTCAGCCTTCTGAGTAGCTGGGACTAGTGGCACATGCTACCACACCCAGCTAATTTTTGTATTTTTTAGTAGATACAGGGTTTAACCATGTTGGCCAGGATGGTCTTGATCTCTTGACCTTGTGATCTATCTGCCTGCCTTGGCCTTCCAAAGTGTTGGGATTACAGGCGTGAGCCACCGCACCCAACCAATTGTTTCCTTTTTTGTGGAGAAGCCTTTTAGTTTGATGTAGTCCCACTTATCTAATTTTGCTTTTGTTGTCTGTGATTTTCAAGTCATATTTATAAAATCATTTCTAAGTCTAATGTCATGTAGTTTCCTCCATGTTTTCTTCGAGGAATTCTGTTGTTTCAGATCATATGTTTAAGTTTTAATCCATTTTTGAAATTGATCTTTGTGTATGCTATAAGGTAAGGGTCTGATATAATCTGTTTTTTTTTTTTTTTTTTTTTTTTTTTGCATGTGGATAGTCAGTTTTTTCCAATACCATTTGTTGAAGAAACTATTTTCCCTCATCATGTATTCTTGGACATCTTAATTGACCACACATGCATAGATTTATTTCTGAGCTCTGGATTCTGTTCACCAGTATGTCTGTCTTTATGCCAGTACCATACTGTTTTAATTACTGTAGCTTTATCCAATGAAATCAAGATGTATGTTGTCTCTAGCTTTGTCCTTCTTATTCAAGATTGTTTTGGTTATTCAGGATCTTTTGTGGGTCTCTATAAATTTTATATTTTTTTGTATCTTTGTAAGAAGTATTATTTTGATTTTGATAGGAATTTCTTTGAAACTGCAAATGGCTTTGAGTAGTATGATAGACATCTTAAAAATATCCAGTCTTCTGACCTGTGAACACAAAATGCATTTCCATTTGTTTGTGTCTTCTCTAATTTCTTTTATCGATAATCTGTAGTTTTCAGTATGTAAGTCTTTTACCTCCTTATTTAAATTTATTATTAAGTATCGTATTCTTTCTGATGCTATTGTAAATAGAGTTTTTTCGTAATTTGGGGGGATATTTTGTTATGGTATAGAAGTACAACCAATTTTTGTTTGTTGAGTTTGTATCTTTCAACTTACTAAATTCAATTATTAGTTCTAATAGTTTTGTGGAGTCTTTAGGGTTTTCTATGCATAAGATCATGTCATCTGCAAACAGGGATGCTACATTTTGAATGCGTCTTCCAAAGTTTATATTCTGGAAACTTAATCCCCAACCCAACAGAGTTGGGAGGGAGCCTAATGGGAAGTGTTTAGTTTATTATTGCTCCCCACTCATGAATAGAATAATGCCAGTTGTAAAGGGTTTGAAGATGCAAGTTTGACCTCTGACTATCCTTCGCCTCTTTCTTTTTTTTCCTTTTCTTTATTTTTTTGAGACAGGATCTCACCCTCATTGCCCAGGCTGGAGTGCAGTGCCATGACCATGGCTCACTGCAGCCTCAACTTCCCATTCCCAGGTGATTCTCCCACCTTAGCCTCCTGAGTAACTAGTGCACAGCACCATGCCTGGCTAATTTTTGGTATTTTCAGTAGAGATGGGATTTCACTATGTTACTGAGGCTGGTCTTGAACTCCTGGGCTTAAGAAATCCTCCTGCCTCAGACTCTCAAAGTGCTGGGATTACAGGAGTGAGCTACCACACCCAGCCACCTCTTACTTTCATTTGTGCTCCTTTCCACCTTCTGCCATTGGATAATGCATTAAGAAGGCCCTCACCAGATGTGGGCACCTCAACCTTGGACTTCCTAGCCTCTAGAACTGTAAGAAATAAATCTCTGCTTTTTATTAATTACCCAGTCTCAGGTATTCTGTTACAGTAGCACAAAATGGACTGAGACAAGGAACAATTTTCTTTTCTGATTGGGATCTTTTATCTTTTATTTTCCTAGTTGCTCTAACTAGACATCTAGAACAATGTTAAATAGAAGTGGCAATAGTTCATTTATTTGGTACCCTTTGGGATTTCTTTTTCCCAATCGTAGTGAAAAAGCTTTCATTTTTTCTCTGTTGAGTGTGATACTAGCTGTGGACCTGTCATATATGGCCTTGATCATGTTGAAGTAATTTCCCTTTGTTATTAATTTGTTGTGAGTTTTTATCAGGAAAGGATGTCGAGTTTTATCAAATGCTTTTTCTTGCATCTGTTGAGATGATCTTATGTTTTTTTTTTTCATTTTGTTAATGTGGTGTGTCACATTAATTGATTTGTATATGTTGAGCTATCCCTGCATCCTGGGGATAAATCTCACTTGGTTATGGTGTGTGATCCTTTTAATGCACTATTGAATTTGATTTGGTAGTATTTTATTGAAGATTTTTTAACATGTTCAAAGGAATATTTGTGTGTAGTTTTCTTTTCTTGTGGTGTCTTTGTCTGGCTTTGGTATCAGGGTAATAATGCTAGCCTCAAAAAATGAGTTTGGATGTATTTTCTCCCCTATAGGTTTTTTTTTTTTTTGAGACGGAGTTTCGCTCTTGTTACCCAGGCTGGAGTGCAATGGCGCCATCTCGGCTCACCGCAACCTCCGCCTCCTGGGTTCAGGCAATTCTCCTGCCTCAGCCTCCTGAGTAGCTGGGATTACAGGCACGTGCCACCATGCCCAGCTAATTTTTTGTATTTTTAGCAGAGACGGGGTTTCACCATGTTGACCAGGACGGTCTCGATCTCTTGACCTCGTGATCCACCCGCCTCGGCCTCCCAAAGTGCTGGGATTACAGGCTTGAGCCACTGTGCCCGGCCAGGTTTTTTAAAAGAAGAATTTGAGAAGGAATAGTGTTATTTCTTTAAATATTTGGTAGACTTCACCAGTAAAGTCAAGGTATTTTCTTTGTTGGAAGGTTTTTGATTATTGACTGAATCTCCCTACTTGTTATAGGTCTGTTCAGACATTCTGTTTCTTCATGATTCAATCTTGGTAGGCTCTTTGTTTCTGGGAATTTATTTCTTTTTAGTTCTCCATTTTGTTGACATAAACTTTTATAATAGACTCTTATAATCTTTTTTATTTCTGTATTCATAGTAGACTCTTATGATCTTTTTTATTTCTGTAGTATCAGTGGTAATGTCTCCTCTGTCATTTATGATTTTATTTAAGTATTTTTTAAATCAAGTCAAAGATTTCTCAATTTTATCTTTTCAAATGACCAACTGTTAACTTTGTTAATTTTTTTCTGTTGTTTACCTATTCTCTATTTTACTTATTTCTGCTCTAATCTCTATTATTTTCTTTCTTTTGCTAACTTTGAGTTTGGTTTGTTCCTATTCCTAGTCCCTTGAAGTATCAGGTCATGTTGTTTGAGATAATTCTTCTTTTTTAATGTAGGCATTTATTGCTATGGACTTCCCTCTCATTACTGCTTTTCCTGTATCCTATAAGTTTTGATGTATTGTGATGCTTTTATTTGTCTTAATACGTTTTTTAACTTTTTAAAAATTTTTCTTTGGTTCATTGGTTGTTTAAAAGGGTAGTGTTTAATTTCCACCCATTTGTGAGTTTTCCAGTTTTTCTTCTGCTACTAATTTTCAGTTTCATTCCATTGTAGTCAGGAAAGATATTTGGTATGATTTTGGTCTTCTTAAATTTTTAAAGTCCTGTTTTGTGACCTAGCAGGTGACTGTCCTGGAGAATGTTCCATGTGTAGTTGAGAATATATATTCTATCACTGATTGAAAATATATGGCTGTTGGATCTATTTGGACTATGTTGTTATTTACATCCACTGTTTTCTTATTGATTCTCTATCATGTTGACCTATTCGTTATTGAAAGTGGGATATTAAAGTCTGTTAGTATTATTGTTTTGCTATATATTTCTTACTTTGTTTCTATCAATGTCTGTTTTATATATTTAGGGGCTCTATGTTGAGTACCTGGTGTATTTAAATTTTCTTATACCCTGACAGTTGAACACTTATATCATTATATAATGTTATACTTTGTCTCTTGTGACAGTTTTTTCCTTAGGGTTGATTTTGTGTTTGATATAATGGTAGCCACCCCTGTTCCCTTTTGGTTATCATTTATGCAAAATACTTTTTTTCATCCATTAACTTCCATCCTATGTGTATCTTTAAATCTAGTGAGTCTTTCATAGACAGCATAAAATTGGATTAAAAAAACTGCTTAACCAGTTTATGTCTTTTAATTGGGGAGTTTAATTCACTTATATTTTAAGTTATTATTGAGAAGGAAGGATTTACTTTTTTCATTTTCTCAACTATTTTCTGTTTATCTTGTAGTTTTTTGTTTTTTGGCCCTTTTTTGTCTTGCTATCTTCTTTTGTGTTTCTTTCTTTCTTTCTTTTTTTTTTTGTATTGATATATTTTGATTCCTTTCTTTTCTTCTTTTGTGTAAGTTTTATAGGTGTTTTGTTTGTGTTTACTATAGGCCATCCACAATATATCGTATAGTCATCATAGTCTATTTTAAACTGATAACATAACTTTACTTGAATATAAAAGTCTACACTTTTACCGTTCCCCTCAACATTGTTATTGATGTTACAATTTATATATATATTTATATCGTATATTCATTTATGTAATTTTAAATATCTTATTTTGCAGTACTTTTGTCTTTTAACTGTTATACCAGAATTAAAAGTAGTTTACTCACCACTATTACAATAATAGAGATTTCTGCATTTGTTTATGCATTTATTTCTACCAATAAGTTTCGTATTAATACTTTTTTTATGCCATTGTGTTGCCATTTAACATTTATTTCAACTTGAAGAGTTCTTTTTAGCATTTCTTGTAGGACAGGTTTAGTGGCCAGGAATTCCTTCAGCTGGTTTGTCTGGTTAAGTATCTCTTCTTTATGTTTGAAAGACAGTTTTGCTAGACATGGTATTCTTGATTAGCAGATTTTTGTTGTTGTTTTGTTTTAGCACTTTGAATAAATCATCCCACTCCCATCTGACTTGCAAGATTTCTGCTGAAAAATCTACTTATAACCCTGTGTAAGTTCCTTCATATGTGACAAGACACTTTTGCTTTTTCCAAAATTCTCTTTATCTTTGACTTTTGATGATTTGATTATAATGTGTTTTCAGTGTAGGTTTCTTTAATTTCATTTATTTGGTATCATTTGGGATTCCTGGTTCTGGTTTCTATTTCCTTCCACAGACCTGGAAAGTTTTCAGCCGTTACTGTCATCATGATGTTTTGGTTAATGATGAACTGCATATATGACAGTGGTCCCATTAAATTATGATGGACCTGAAAATTCCTATTATCTGGTGACACTAGCCATTGTAACATCTTAGTCCAACATATTACTCACATGTTTGTGGCAATATTGGTGTAAACAAACCTACTGCATTGTCAGTTATATAAAAGTATGGCAAATGCAATTATGTTATTATGATAATAAATGATCATGTTACTGGTTTGTGTATTTACTATAGTATACTTTTAATCATTATTTAGAGTGCACTCCTTTTACTTATTAAAAAAAGTTGGGCGGGCTCAGTGGCTCAAGCCTGTAATCCCAGCACTTTGGGAGGCCAAGGTGGGTGGATCACAAGGTCAAGAGATTGAGACCATCCTGGCCAACATGGTGAAACCTCTTCTCTACTAAAAATAAAAAAAAACTAGCTGGGTATGGTGGCACAGGCCTGTAGTCTCAGCTACTCGAGAGGCTGAGGCAGGAGAATTGCTTGAACCCAGGAGTCGGAGGTTGCAGTGAGCCAAGATCACTCCACTGCACTCTAGTCTGGGCAACTGAGTGAGACTCTGTCTCAAAAAAAAAAAAAAAAAAAAAAAAAAAGTTAACTATAAAACAGCTTCAGGCAGGTCCAGAGGTATGCTAAAGAAGGCATTGTAATCAGAGATGACAGCCCCATGTGTGCTAATGCCTTTGAAGACCTTCCAGTGGGACAAGACCTAGAGGTGGAAGACAGTGATATTGATGATCCTGACCCTGTGTAGGGATAGGCTAATGTTAGTGTTTATGTCTTAGTATTTAACAAACATTTTAAGAAGTAAAAAGGTGTAAATAGAGAAAAATATTTTTGTATAGCTCTGCAGTGTGTTTGAAGCTAAGTGTTGTTTTTACAGAAGTAAAAATTTTTTTTAGTTAAAAAGTTTGGGCCTGGCATGGTGGCTCATGCCTGTAATCCCAGCACTTTGGGAGGGCGAGGTGGGTGCATCACCTGCGGTCAGGAGTTCAAGACCAGCCTGGCCAACATGGTGAAACTTCATCTCTGCTAAAAATACAAAAAAATTAGCTGGGTATGGTGGCAGGCACCTGTAATCCCAGCTACTCTGGGGCTGAGACAGGAGAATTGCGTGAACCTGGGAGGTGGAGTTTACAGTGAGCCAAGATCGTGTCACTGCACTGAAGCCTGGGTATCAGAGTGAGATTCCATCTCAAAAAAACAAAACAAAACAAAACAAAAACCACAAAAAACAAAAAACAACCTTACAAAGTTTGTAAAGTAGATAATTAACAGTGAGCTATGGTTAATTTATTATTGAAGAGGGAAAGTTTCTAAATAAATTTAGAATAACCTAAGTATGCAGTGTTGATAAAGTCTACAGTAATATCCTAGACATTCATATTCACTCACCACTCACTCACTGACTCACTTGGAAGAACTTCCAGTCCTGAAAGCTCCATTAATGCTGTGTCCTATACAGGTGCACTGTTTCTAAAAATCTTTTATACCATATTTTATGGTACCTCTTCTATGTTCAGATGTGTTTAGATACACAAATAGTTACCATCATGTTGCAACTGCCTACAGTATTTAGTACAATGATGTATTATACAGGTTTATAGCCTAGGAGCAATAGGCTATACCATAAAATCTAAGTATATAGTGGGCTATACCATTATACTATCTAGGTTTGTGTAAATTTTTTCTATGATGTTTGCACAGCAAAATCCCCCAACAACACATTTCTCTGATCATATCCCATCATTAAGTGATGCATGACTGCACACACATTAACACAAAATTGATCATAGTACTAAATATAGCAACTAAAACTACAAAACCAAGAAAGAGGAAATCTTCATGCCCTTGAATTAGGCAATGATTTCGAACCTGTAACACCAACATCACAAGTGACAAAAGAAAATATAGATAGATGAGACTTTATCAAAATTATAAATGTTTGTGTTGCAAAAGGACACCATTAAAAAAATGAAAAGACAACCCACAAAGTGGGAAAGAATATTTGCACATATATATCTGGTAAGAAACTTGTATCCAGAATATTTAAGAAATTCTTGCAACTCAATAATTAAAAGGGAAATAACCTAACTAAAAATAGAAAAAGAATCTTTTATCCCAAAGAAGACATAAAATGGCCAATAATCACATGAAAAGATGCTTAGCCTCACTAGTTATTAGGGAAGTACAAATCAAACCACAATGGCATACCACTTCATACCCACTAGAATGGCTAACATGTAAAAGATAGGCAGTAACAAGTTTGTAGAGGATATGGAGAAATTGAGACCCTCAAATAATGCTGGTGGGACTGTAAAATGGTACATCCACTTTGGCAAACAGTTTGACAGTTTTCCAAAACATTAAACCTAGAGTTACTGTATGACCTAGAATCCTAATTCTAGATGTATACGCAAGATAATTGAAAACATATGTAAACACAAAAGCTTGTATAGCAGCATAGTGGATGAAAAGTGGAAAACGAGCTCATTAACTAATGAATGAAAGGACAAAATATGTAGTATCTTTACAACAAAGTGTTATTTGGCAGCAAAAAGCAATAAACTGGTGATACATGCTACGACATGGATAAACTTTGAAAACATTTTGCTAACTGAACTTTGAAAACATTTTGCTAACTGAAGGAATCCAGTCACAAGAGGCCATATATTATATAATGTCATTTGTGTAAAATGTCCAGAATAAGCAAATTCATAGGTACAGAAAGTGGATTAGTGATTACTTAAGGCTAGGGGTAGGCGAAAATGGAGTGTCCTTGATTGGTGATGAGTATAGAGTTTCTTTTAGGGTAATGAAAATATTCTTAAATCATATATAGTGGTAATGGTTGCACAACTATGAATATACTAAAAAAACACTGAATAGTACACTTTGCAATATTATGGCATGTGAATTTTATTTTATGTAAGTTTATCTCAGTAAAGCTATTATTTAAAAAGTGAGGACAAAATGGTAATCAATAATACAATAAAAATGAGAACAGTAATATGCCATGCAAATACTAAAAAATAATAAAATGAGATGTTTCAAAAAAAACTGTAAGGAAATAAATTTGAAAATTTTGATGAAGAAACTCCTAGGGAAACTTTTTTTACCCAGAGTGATACATGAGGAAATTTGAGTAGATATATAGTGTTTTAAAATTTTTATATTTGTAACTTATATTTATAGTTTATAAAAATTACATTTTTTAAAACCTAAGCACAGTGTATGTGTAATAAATATATTAAAATGTTATATATTTATATGTATAATTATATATAATATATAAAATATATAATTATGTATCTATAATTTTTATACAATTATAGAATTTTAATATTTATATTTATAACTATTTTCACATTAAAGATACTTTTGTAAATTAATATGTAAGAAAAAATATTGCAACTTTATATTTTTTTCAGAAAATAGAAATATTTTTCAACTTATTTTAGGCCCACTGAATCTTGATACCAAAACTTAATAAAGACATTGTAAAAAAGAAAAATGATAAGCCAATATTATTAATAAACATAAATGCACAAATTTGAAAACAACATCTTACACAATATATAAAATTGATAACTGAGTAGGAATTTTCCAGGAATGTAAAACTTAATATTTAATGTTGCTAAAGCAACATTTAAAAATTAAATAGTAAAATAAGAAAAATAAAATTACATAGCAGATGTGAATGAAGCAATGTATCTACTTTAAAAAACATTAATAGCATCAGTATGATGTTTGTCTCGTAAAATGATTTGGGAAGGATTCCCTCTTTTTGGATTGTCTGGAATAGTTTCAGAAGGAATGGTATCAGCTCCTCCTTGTATGTCTGGTAGAATTCAGCTGTGAACCCATCTGGACCTGGGCTTTTTTTGGGTGGTAGGCTCTTTATTGCTGCCTCGACTTCAGACCATGTTATTGGTCTATTCAGGGTTTCGGCTTCTTCCAGGTTTAGGCTTGGGAGGTTGCAGGTGTCCAGGAATTTATCCATTTCTTCCAGGTTTACTAGTTTATGTGCATAGAGTTGTTTGTAATAATCTCTGATGATGGTTTGGATTTCTGTGGAATCTGTGGTGATATCACCTTTATCGTTTTTTATTGCATCAATTTGGTTATTCTCTCTTTTCTTTTTTATTAATCTGGCTAGTGGTCTGTCTATTTTGTTGATCTTTTCAAAAAACCAGCTCCTGGATTTATTGATTTTTTTAAGAGTTCTTTGTGTCTCTATTTCCTTCAGTTCTGCTCTGATCTTAGTTATTTCAGGTGAGGGGACGGAAGGAAGCAAAGCACACTGCCATGTGTGTACCTATGCAACAATCTTGCATGTTCATCACATGTACCCCAAAACCTAAAATGCAATAAAAAAAAAAACATTAATAGCAAACATACTCTTAGCAAACTGGGAATGAAAGGGAGTTTTCCTGTGATAAAATGTGTCTAATAAAAAAGCTATAGCAAACATCTTACTTAATGGTGAAATGTCAAATGCTTTCCCTCTGAGATTAGAAACAAACAATAATGTCTGTTCTCATCACTTCTAATAAACACTGTACTTAGGTTTTAGAAAATACAAGGAGGCAAAATAAATATAATAAAACATAGAGGTAGGACAAGAAAAATAAAATTACAGACTATATGACGTATATAAACAGACTATATGAACACTCAAGTAACTTACAGGTAAATTACAGGTAACTACAGGTAACTTACAGGTAAATTATTGAATTAATAAATGAGTATAGCAGAGTTCTTAAACACAGGATTACTGTAGAAAAAACAAATGTACATCTAGCAATGCAATGGTTAATTTTATGTGACAACTTGACTGGGCCACAGAGTGGCCACATATTTGGTTAAACATTATTCTGGATAATGAGGTTTCTGGATGAGATTAACATTTGAGTCAGTAGATTGAGAAAAGCAGATTGTCCTTCTTAATATGAGTGGGCCTCAACCAATTTATTAAAGGCCTGTATAGAACAAAAAGGTTAAGTGAAAGAGAATGCTCTCATTTTGTTTGATTGTCTTTCAGCTGAGACTTTTGGTCTTCTTTGCCTCCAGACTTGGGCTGAGACTAAAATTTCCAGCACTGGCTCTCCTGGGTCTCTAGCCTGCCAACTGCAGATCTTGGGATTTCTGTGTTCATAATCATATGAACCAATTGCATATAATAAATCAATCTCTCTCTCTCTCTTTTTCTCTCTCTCTCCCTCCTCTCTCTCCCCCCCCCCTCTCTCTCCCTCCTCTCTCTCCCTCTCTCTCTCACAAAAAGCTGTCAGGGCCCTGCATTTGCTAGTCTCCAGGGGCTATAAAGAACAAAGCAAGCAATGATTTTGAACACATATGCAGGTACTTCCCTTAGCTCCTCCCCTTGGCTCATTCAGGCAATAAAACCTATAAAACCAAACTTCTAGTTTCTCAGTAGAAAGAGTTGGATCACATAACTAGCACTGCAACTTTCCTGGCTGATATCCAGGGACTGGCTTCTAACTTGTCTGACTCTGGTAGCTGAAGGAGCTTGGTATCTGTTAGTTATCTGAAGGCTACAGAGAGCAAAGCAATAGTTTGAAAAAGTGTGCGGTTTGAATACCTGTGTGGGAAATTGCCACAGCGGCTCTCTCATCTCAGTGCAGAGCAAGTGGGCAACAAACTCCAGCTCCCAACTTACCTTTTTGTGCAAGAAAGTAGACCACAGATCTGGCTTCCCAACTTTTTTGACTGCTGCTTGAGGAACTGGCTTCTATTTTGCTTGTCTTGGGTGCTGATGGGAAATGGCATTCTCTATTTCTAGGGGCTGCTAAGAGCAAAGGACAGAAGTCTGAATCAGCACAAAGGCTTGAGAGGCACCCAGAATCTCTGGCCAAGCTGGTTAGTGAGGGTTTTCTATACAACGTCAGTCTTTGAAGTCTAGAAGAGGTGGTCATTCTCTCTAATGTGCAGACCAACACAGTCATGGAATATGAAGAAATAAGAAAATGCATTCCAAATAAAAGTAAAGGTAAATCTTCAGAAATTGACTCTAATGAAGTGGAATTATGTGATTTACTAAACAGAGAATTCAAAATGACATAGCAATACTCACTGAGGTCAGGGGGCTGTAGCATGAACAAAGTTATAATTTCAACAAAGAAATATAAAATATTTTAAAAGTACTAAGCAGGAACTATAGAGCTGAAGAATACAATAACTAAACTGAAATACAGGAGGGTTCAACAGAAGACTAAATCAAGCATAAGAAAGAATCAGGAAACAAAGCCAGGTCATTGGAAATCATCCAGTTAGAGGAGCAAAAATTAAAAAGAAAGAAAAAGAGTGAAGATAGCTTAAAGGATGTATGGGACAACAATATGTGGACTATGGGAGTTACAATAGGAGAAGAGAAAGAGAAAGGGAATAAAAGCTTATTCAAAGAAATACAATCAATGTGTTGCTTAACTATGAGGATATATTCTAAGAAATGTGTCATCAAGTGATTTTGTCATTGTGCAAACACAGAGTGAACTTACACAAACCTAGATGGGACAGCCTACTACACACCTAGACTCTATGGTATAGCCCATTGCTCCTAGGCTACAAACCTGTACAGCATGTTACTGTACTGAATACTGCAGGCCATTGTAACATAATGGTAAGTATTTGTATATCTAAACATGTCTAAACATAGAAAAGAGAGTATAAATAAAATATAAAAGATAAAAAGTGTTACACCAGTATAGGGTACTTACTGTGAATGGAATTTGCACCTGGAAGTTGTTATGGATGAGTCAGTGAGTGAGTAGTGAGTAAATGTGAAGGCATGGGGCATTACTGTATACTACTGTAGACTTTATAAACTGTACATTTAGGCTATGCTAAATTTATAAAAAATAATTTCCTTTCTTTAATAATAAATTAACCTTAGCATAGTATAACTTTTTTACTTTGTAAACTTTAATTTTTAAAACTTTTTGACTCTTGTGTAATACCACTTCAAACACAAACATATTGTACAGCTGCACAAAAATATTTTCTTTCTTTATATCATTGTTCTATAAGATTTTTCTCTATTTAATTTTTTTTCCTTTTTGCTTTTTAAACCTTTTTGTTAAAAAACTAAGATACAAGCACACATGTTATCCTAGCCCGACTCAGGGTCAGGACCACCAAGACATCACTAGATGATAGGAATTTTTCAGCTCCATTACACTTTTATGTAACCACCATTACATATATGTTCTGCTGTTGACTGCACCATTATTCTGTGGCACATGACTGTATGTGATGTGAGGGAGGGATTCAACTTCATGCTTTTGCATGTGGATATCCAGTTGCCCAAGCATTATTTCTTGAAAAGAATATTCACTTTCCATTGCATTTTCCTGGTACTCTGGTAAATCAGTTTACCAGAAACTAAAGGTTTATTCTGGACTCTTAATGTTATTCCATTTATTTATATATCTAGTCTTATGCTATTACCAAATGTCTTGGTATTGTAACTTCGTAGTAGGTTTGAAATTGAGAAGTGTGTGTTCTCCAACTTTGTCCTTGTTTCTTAAAGATTATTTGGCTATTCTGGGTTACTTGTATTTGCATATAGATTTTAGAATCAGCTTTTATATGTTTGCAAAAAAGCCAGCTAGAATTTCAATAGATATCACATTCACTTTATAGATCAGTTTGGGTGCTATTGCCAACTTTAATAATATTAAGTCTTCCGATACATGATCATGGGAGAGCTTCCCACTTACTTAGGTCTTTAATTTTTTTCAATAATGTTTCTTAGTTTTTAGTGTACAAGTTTTGCATTCCTTGTCAGGCTTATTTCTATTTTATTTTTCTTGATGCTGTAAAAAGATGCTTTACTTAATTTAATTTTCAGAGTGTTCATAGTTTACAGAAATACAATTAATTTTTTTGTATTAATCTGTTATCCTGCAACCTTGCTGATCTTGCAATAATTTTTACTCAAATTTATTAGCCTTTTACTGAAAACAATTTTTTTGTTTTGTTGATTCATTAGTATGCCTTCTAGAACTATTCCACTAATGTTCTCTATTATCTTAATTATTTTCTTCTTTCTGTTTTTTTTTGGCTTTATTTTCCTAAAATTTGAAATAAATGCTTAGATCATTGATTTTTAGCGTTTTCCTTTTCTTGTATGCATTTAAAGCTGCAAATATCCCTGACATTTTTGAATGAATTTAAAAAATTTTAAAGCATAATATTTTCATTACTATTTAGTTCAAATATTTACTATTGTGATTTTTTTTCTTTAACACATAGTGTATTTTTAAATTTCTAAAGATAGTTGACTTTCAGTTGTCTTTCTCTTACTGATTTGTAGGTTAATTACATTGTGATATTGGACATATACTTTTATATAATTTTAGTCTTTTGAAATTTGTTGAGATTTCTTTCATGGCCTAAGTTACCAATTTTTGCAAATACACTATATGCAGTTGAAAGGAATGTGTATTCTGTAGAGGTTGAGTACAGTGCTCTATATGTGTTCAGTAAATTAGATTTATCATTTTCAAGTTACATTATTAATAATTTTTTCCCTTTGCTTAACTTAGACATTAATGGTCTCCCAATGTAATTGTGGATTTGTTTATTTCTACATAGAATTCTATTACATATATATGTAATATATATGTAATAGAACTCTCATTTATATATATATATATAATTTATATCTATAATATATATATAATTTTTGTTTGAGATGCAATCTTGCTCTGTCACCCAGGCTGGAGTGCAGTGGCATGATCTCAGCTCACTGCAACCTTTGTCTCCCAGATTCAAGTGGTTCTCCTGCCTTGGCCTCCTGAGTAGCTGGGATTACAGGCATGTACCACCATGCCTGGCTAATTTTTGTATTTTTAGTGGAGATGAGGTTCTGCCATTTGGCCAGGTTGGTCTCAAACTCCTGACCTCAAGATATTTGCCCACCTCAGCCTCTGAAAGTGCTGGAATTACAGGCATGAGCCACCAATCCCAACTGTGCCTTCATAATTTTAAACTGTTTTGGAAAATTGCCACAGTGTTTCTTCCAATATTGCTTTTGTCTCATTTACTATGTCCAAGATGATGTAATTTTCATGAGTAAGTAATATTTCTTGAACATAGTCTTCCTACAAGACTAGAATTATAAAGATCTATTCTATATTGTGGTAGATATTTTTCTTTACTAGCATTTAGAGAATGTTATTTTTCTTTTTATATATAGTTATATATATATGTATGTGTGTGTGTGTGTGTGTGTGTTCTATAGCATTCAGTTGCACAAGTGTTGCCATAATTTATTTAAAAGGCTCTGCTAATAAAATTAAAAAGATTATTTTCTCAAAAAATGTGAAACTCACTTATATATGTTAACGAAAATTTATAAACAATACTACACCTCTATTTGTTGGAATATATTTCTTGATAAGTCATGCCCATCTTTTATGACTAAGGTTAAATACAAAGGCCTAACAAAGTCCCTCAAAAAGATTTACTCTCTTTCTCCTTGCTTTTACACGTCACTCTTTCAGAATTTACAACAATCGGTTGTGATCTTTTGTTTGTATGTCTGTATTTTTCTTCATAATGTGAATATCTCATGATCAAGGGTCATGCCTGAGTTATTTTTGTCTGCCATTTGCTAGTGAGATTTTTTTTTCCTCTTCCTTCTTGCAGAATTTTGTTTTCTAGCCTAGTGAGATTTTTGGAGCCAGGCTGAATACATAAATAAAGAAGTTTTCCCTTAGAGATCTTCTTCATGCCTTCCTAACCTCCATGCTATGTGCATTAATTATATCAATTACCTTAACTGTTCCATTACTGATTGCTGAAATGACTCATAAGACTCAAATTATTTATATTCTTGGAGCAGTTTTATTACAAGCAAAGGATACAGGACAACAATATCAGGAAAAGAATATGTATTTAAAGTGTCAGGAGATTTATCTAAGTTTTTTTGTCCTTCTGTTGCTAGGTCGAACAAGACATGCTTTGTCTCCAGGTCTCAAACCACCACCACTGTCTGTGCAAAGCATCTCATTACCAGGAAGCTCGAAGACTGCTCCAGGTCCAGTTCTTTTATGCTGAGACGGTCACAGAGGCACATTACAGTTAAGTGACTAGATTTAACTGTCAAACCTGCCAATTTCCACCAAAGCCAAGTATAAGTCATAGATCTAAGATTATTATTAAAACATGCAGTCTGCTGGATTCTGTCACAAAACAACTGTTTTGTAGACAAACAGCTACAAAACATCATTTGTCTTTAGCTAATATGACATAGTGTGGAACAAAGGTCACCAGTAGGTGCCAGGAAGACTTGGAATAAGCATTCCAGAACAGCTGAGATTATTTTTAAAAACTGATGAAAAGGATGATGTTAGGACAGTTTTCTTCAGTTCTTAGAGCACCAGACATTCTTTTAAACTCAAAACATGTGAAATATCAGTCCTTTTTTAAAACAGAAACCACATATAAATCCCAAATATATTTTTAAAAACCCTGCAAGAATACAGTAGCAATGTGGGCAAAGTATAAGACAAGGCAATTTAAAAAGCAGGAAGGCCAGTGGACAATCACAAATGAAACTTCAACTTCATTACTTCCCAGGGAATTGAAAAGTAAAAACAGCAAGGTACCATCTTCAGCTATCATTAATGTGAGACATCAGTCTTTAGATGGACTGAACATAGAATTCCTTGAAGAGAAATCAAGCCAAATTTGAAATATATTTTGGGGAAATAACAACTTATTCTTGAAATCATAGCCACTGTCCATCTTCATACGAACAGTTGATGGCTCAGAGGAGAATAAGCCAGAACCAGGAGGAAGTTAAAATTTAGTTTGGCCCAATCTCAAATACTATTCAGTTATAACCTTGTAACTATTACCCTTTCTTAGACCTCAGTTACAGAATCTTAGGAGTGTGAGAGGTCTTAATTTATCTCAGGCTTACTTCCTTTTAATTGTGATATTTATTCTCATTTTAATGCTACTACTAGAAAGAAGATCTATCTCATTTCCATTCAAAAATATTTCTCAAAATTTTCTCAAAGTCCTCCTATTTCAGTATATTTTAATACTCAGCTATATATTCCCCCTTTCATTCTATCATGCATAGTGCCTCACATAGATTAGGTGTTTAACAAATATTTGCTTAATGAATCAAGGAGTATGCAAGTAATTGTCATGCCAGGTAAAAACTCAGCTCTTTGCCACTATTGAATTTTCAACTTCTTCTTCCAAACTGGCAAACATTGCTAAAGGACATGATCCAACTGAGCTGATGTGGCACTTTCCAAATTTGTGCTATTAAATCCAGCTGTGCCTTCATTGATACTGAACAGTCTTTTTAGTCATGTCTTGTTGCCTTTCTAGAACACTCACTGTAATAGTTTATTCCAAGTACTTTAACTCATCAAAACCCTAGTCCCACCCTGAGCTTTCTTACTCCCAGTGGGAAAGGTTATCAGGGAAAGGAAAAGTCATTGAGAAAGTTGTCACTAGCAGCACTACCAACTTCCTGCCTTGTTGGGTGGTTATGCGTGGTTATGAGTGATTGGGTGGTTAAGTTCATGTCTTATTTTGTTTTCTGATGATAAACTTCCTGAGGCCAAGATTCATCTTTTACTACCTCTCCTTCAGCCTGCATCATAACCCATTAAACACAGAACAGTGGTTTTCTAATAAATTGAGGTGATCTGTTCTGATTATTGCTATATAACAAAGCATCCCAAAGTTAGTGGCATAAAACAGCAGCAGTTACTCCATAATCTGTATGTCAGGAAGTTAGGAAGGATACAGTGAGTATGAATTACCTCTGTTCCATGGTTTCTGGGGGTCTTAACTGGGATGACGGGGAAGCTGGAATTATTGAAAGACTCATTTACTCACGTGTCTGGTGGATGGGACAAGAGGGAAAAAGACAAATACTGTAGACTAGAGCACCTGTATATGGCTTCTCCATGAGGGTTGGCTTTCTCATAGGATGGTAGACTCAAAGTCTTTGGACTTACTGAGTAGTGATAGTTCAAGGTTTTGAGCATGAGTGTTCCAGTGAACAAGGTAGAAGCTGCATTTTCTTTCATATGCTAACCTCTATCCTAGCTTTCATATCTGCTGCATATCTGCTCATATCTGTGACCATTTTATTGGTTGAAATGGTCAAAATCTCACACATATTTAAGAGGGAAAGGCAATTTCTCTCTTTTAAAGAGAAAATGTCAAAAATAAAATTGCAAGAAGAGCATGTAGGGTGGTAGATATGGTTGCAGCCACCCAAGAAAAATACAATGTGCCATATTATCTTCCACATTTTTTCTTTGTCATTTCCAAAAATCCCTTTTAGTCCTCTACAGGTCTCAAAGGCAAAGCTAATATCTCCATCTCTACCCTCATCTCTTATTGGCCCTTATTTCATCAATGAAACAAGCAATAAAATAAATCAAGAAGCAAGCCTCAGAGGCAAAGTTATACCCGTATCTCTGTCTTCACCCTCCTATTGGCTCTTATTTCATCCATGCTGCCTCTTTGATACTTTTCTTTTTTCACTTGCCCATATTTCTTTTTGTCTGAAATATGCTCATTATCAATTATCATAAAGCTTACCCTCCTTTAATTCTTTCATTCATACTATTTTCCCTTTAAATTACTTTCCTGTAATTTTCTTTCTCATCCAAACATATCCCTGTGTCTTATTGACACATCATTTACTTGTTCTTTAACCTTCTGCACTCTGGCTTCTTTCCCTTCTGCTTCCCCTGAAACTCCTCTGAAACCTTTTAATATAATCCTAATTATCATAGAGCTTTTTCAAGGTTCTCATACGCTGCAAAATCTCTGCATCATTTTGTACTAATGCCATATGTATATCTATATAATTGATCTAATTAATCTGAACTATTCTGAACAGGCTTTATTTTTTGCTGACCCTGATCTAGAGCTTAAGATATTCTTTTCACCAAAAATTCCCTCCCATAATCTATGTCTTTGAAATTTTTCTAATCCTTTAAGGCATGGCTCAAAATGCTTTTTCCTCCGCAAAGCCTTTCCTAACTGCCCAGTCACCCTTTTCTGACTTTCTTTAGAATCTATTGCCTCTGATTTATTGAAAAGAACATTAGGCATATAATGTTAGAATCCTTTTGATTCCATCTTTGTATGACCTTGAACAATCCGGGCCCCAATTTCTCTCATTACACACATTTTAATTTGAATTATTTACAAATGTTATATAAGTTGGTTTTAAAAAATCAAAAAGTTTATTCAAGTAAAATTTTTTACTTCCCCCCAGTTTCACTTCTGTTAAGAATTTGCTTTGGATTCTTAAAGCTATTTCTATCCTCACATAATGCATATCTATAAACACATAGGTATACATGCGTATAAACATTCACACAAATATTTCACCTATAATAAGGAGAATATGTAATACTATACAATAACTTTTGTGAGTTCTTATAGGAAGCAATGTATATTACAGGCTTCTCTCATTTTTATAGTTTTTGTTGCTTTAAATTTGAAAATTGCACACATTGAATTTTTTTGACAAACAGTTTAAGCACATATGTGGATTTGTGGTATGTGTGTATTGTATATGTGAGCCAACACATATGCAGAATAAAGAACATGTATATGACTTCAAAAATTCCATTGTGCTACCCTTTTGTATTTAGGATCTCTCTCCACCTGTAACCTCTGGCCCTCTTCAGTCATATAAATGGAATCATATATGATGTAACATTTGGAAACCGGATTCTTTTACTCAGTATGATTGTGCCTACATAGGAAATTTCAAGGAGTCTGCTAAAAGGCTGCATACATTAATTTAACACTACAGGTCAACATAAAAGTGGTCAGTTCTGTTTTTATGCACTAGCAATAGGGATTTGGAAAATAAAGTAAAAATATAATTTTTCAAAATATACATTAAAAATGATATACTTAGGGGTAAACCTAGCATCCTTGCCAACTCCTTGAAATTGGGTTGTTTCTTGTTGTTGATTATCTTTTTCCTTGCATATTGTTGAAATTTTTCTCAGTTCTTTGTAATCTGAATTGCATCATTGACGTTTTGATTGTTGTAAGACTCTGTGTCTTTGAATCCTATGGAGAATGTTGCTTTTTTGCTTGCTTGTTTTGTTAGGCATGTTAGTTATCTGCTGCTGCATAACAAATTATGCCAAACCTGAGTAGCTTAACGCAGCAAACATTATCTTACAGCTTCAGAGGGTCAGAAAGCTAAGAGTGACTTAGCTCAATGCTTCTGGGTTAGGATGTCTCGTGATGCTGCAATCAAAGCTTGACTGGATTTTGAGGATCCACTTCCAAGATCACTCATGTGGATGTTGACAGGAGACATCAATTCCATACCATACGGGACTCTGTATAGGGTTGCTCATGACATAACTTCCACTAGACAGGGGGATCAAGAGAGAGTTGAATCCAAGACTGAAGCCACAGTCTTATAACCTCCAAAGAGACAAGCAGTCACTTGACTCTACTGGTCATGCAGACCAACCTTGGTAGAGTATGGAAGGAGAGGGTGTGACTACCAGGATGTGAGGTCATTGGCGGCCATCTTGGAGGCTGGCCACCTCATAAAGCATTTTAAACTCATGTTTAGGTTGCATGTTCCTACCTGCTTTCTGTGGACTGTATTTTCAAAGCTTTTAGAATATTATTTAAATCCATCCTGTGTATGTGCCCACCAGCAGGCAATCTAGGACCTAAGTGGTGTTCTATCCCATAGTTCAGCTTTCAAGCTTTAGTGTATTGTTGAGGATCATTTCCATGCATGCATATTTCAAGGGTGAGCCCAGAATTTAATCACGGATACATAGGATCATTTTTTTTTTTTTTGGAGTAGCTTCCTCTATTTAATCTCCCCAACACTCTCTGGCATCTAGGAGTGCCTGTTTCTGATCCTTTGGAGGTGTGTATTTATATATGTGTCTCCACCTTGAATTTTCTTGAATACAAAAGTATGAATTAGATCTTTTGTCAAAGAGAAGTTTTCCTTCTCAGAGTCTCATGTGCCTATTGGCCAAAACTGCCATCATCCAGCTGCTTTGCTTTGCATCATTTGCATCCTGCCTGCTTTCTGTGGACTGTGTTTTTCTGTGGACTGGCTTGCTTGGAGTCTTAGTTAGAAAAAGAAAGGAGGAGAAAAAGAGGGAGAAAAAGAGGAAGGAAATAGGGAAGGAAGAAAGGGAGGAAAGAAGGAAGAAAGGAATGCAGGGCGTTTCTCTTGTTTTCTCTGTCCTTTACAGGAACCCATTTCTCACTCCTCAGACCAGAAGGAGAGGACTCTTTGGAGCACTTGCTCTGTGGTGAGTCCACAGCTCTGGGGTTTGGTTGCTTTTTCGTCTAGGCTTGGAGATAAGAAAAGAAAAACAAAACAAAACAAAAACTCAGGAATTTTACCGCTAGATTGTTCATAATTCGAGTTTTTCTTTCTCAGTCTGTTACAAGTGGCAAATCTGACTGGTCTTCAGCAAACTCAATCCTTGCCTCCTTGGCGAAAATAATTCAGCTGAGGAGCATAAAGTAGCATGAGAGATGGAGGCAAGTTTTGAAAGTTTATTAAAAAGTTTTAGAGCAGGAATGAAAGGCAGTAAACTACACGTGGAAGAGGGCCAAGCAGGCAACTTGAGAAATCTAAGTGCCCTGTTTGGCCCTTGACTTGGGGTTTTATACATTGGCATGGTTCTGGGTTTTCACTTCCCCTTGATTTTTTCTTGGGGTGGGCTGTGCGAACGTGCAGTGGCCTGCCAGCACTTGGGAGGGCTGCATGCGCAGTGTGTTTACTGAAAGCGTGTGCAGACTCACTTGAGGTGTTTTTCCCTTACCAGTGGAGCATTCCCAGAGGAAGGTTCCCTGCCATTTTGCCTCTTAGTGTGCATGCTTGAGCCCACTTGCTCAGCTCCTGAGATCTTATCAAGAAGCTGCTGATCACCAGCTCTAGGTGTTTTCTATCTATTGGGAGACTGTCCTTCTCTGGTGCCAGCTATGACCAATTATTATTTCAGAGAGACAGTTTAACAACCACCTGACCATCATCACCTGACATTCCTAGGGGGAAGGGCCCTTTTCTGCCCTGCTCATGTTTGCCTAACTATCCAAGAAATCTGCTGCCACCATTCAGTTTTCAGGTAATTTTCCCATGCATTTTGTCCAGCATTTTAATGGCATTCAGTTTAGGGTTGCCGGGTATAAAATACAAGACATCCCATATAATTTTTCAAGTATGTTTATTTTAAATATTGCATGGGAAATGCTTACACCAAAAGTTATTGCTTACCTAAAAATCACATTTAACTAGGCATCCTGTATTTTATTTCATACATCTGGCAATCCTAATTCAATGGTAGATGGGGTAGAGTGTGCTTACTCCATCTTACCCGGAACAAGAACTTTACTTCATTATGTTAACAGTGCCTACCATTCTGTTTTATGGAAATAAAAATGTATTTAGCCACTTTGCTATTGATATTTAGGCAGTTTTCTGTTTCCTCCTCTTTTAAATAATGCCACAGTGACATTCATTTATATTTATCTTTGCACACTTTTAGTCTCAGTTTTTTTCATCTATGCAAAATAGAGAAGTGCAACTGCCTATCTCAAAGGGTTGTTGTGAGAATCAAATGATATGATGAGTGTGAATATGCTTAGTAAGCTGTTAAAGAGTACAGAAAGTATTTCTCAGCACTTGTCTTGTGAGTGATGGACTTAGAAGCGTACATGTTTAGTTTCTCTAGTGATTAAAAAAAATCCCTTGAGTGGATAGATTTTGTTTTATACAGCTTAGTAATCAGTTCTACTGAGTTCTATAATAGTATTTTGCTTTTAGATGACTCTAAATAAATAATAGTTAAAAAAAAAAAAGAATTAAACTTGCCTTCATTTGCCCTCATCTTCTAACATTTCCTTCTCTTAGATATAGTTCATTAATTATGCTTATCTTAGTTCCCTTTCTAAAATCACCTACTTTTTAAATTAATTTGTTTTAAAAATCATTGCTCTTTAAGTTTTTTTACATGTACCTTTAACAAGTTTCCAGGTGATTCTGCTGACTCAGCCAGGCCCAGGATCCCTGATCTAATACACTGTCCCAGTAATGCAGGTATTGACATTCCTTCTACTGAATCTCTCACTGGGGGACATCTGACCTTGCCTTAACACAGCCAGGATTCTCGTGGTTGCAAGTGACAGACAATTCAACTTAAATTAGCTTAAGCCATAAAGGTGGGTTTGCATGGCTGAAAAACCCAGAAGTAGCACTGGCTTGATCTAACATCTTAAATGATGTCACTGAAGTGATGCAGCTGCTCTAGATCTCACTCCTGATTTCCAGAATTCTACAGCAGCCCTAAAACTTACATCTTCAAATTACACACTTCAGGAAAAGAAAGTCTTTTTAAATGGCTCCTATAGAAGAGAGAAGAATTTTCTCCTTCCCAGAAGTTCTAGCAAACGTTTCATTGACTCTGCCTCCTAATCAAATCACTATGATCAGGGGAATAAATGTGCTGATTGGCTTAAGTTTGTGAAGGCCACCCCCTGGCATGAGAGAGAGAAGCAGAAAGAGTTAGGGGAGCCAGACAGTGTCAAACTTACAGGAGCCTTCCATGTTTAAGCTTTATTTCAAACATCCACTGAAAGCCCCTTATTATTTTTTTTTCTCATCTCCATTACTTTCTCTGTGTCAATACCAAATCCACTCACTAGAAGCCTGCTTAATGGTAGATTCTATTTAATGAAAATGTTTTTCTAAGGGTCAAGTAATTTCTTTTCAGACACATGCGAATTATAATTAATCATTTTTAAAACGAGGCAAATCTTCTTAACTATTTCCATCGAAAATCTATTATAGTTACACAACTTTTCATTTAATACAAAATGAAAATACCAACTTCCTTATCCAAAGGTTGGTTTAACATATGGTTGCAGGTGGGTTCTCATTTTTAAATTGAATTTAATTACAGTGATTTGTCTGGGTAACAATTATACTAACTAAATGGGGAAGAGGATCACACTTTTTATTAAAATGCAGAATCATTGTGCAACCTTGGATGGGAGCAGACAGAAAAAAGTCAGACTTAAGAAAGTCCGTCGGCCAAGAAAATGAAATAAATAGGTTTTCTTACTCCTTGGATCTTTTACCACTGTCTTTACAACATCATTAACTGCAAACAAATAAACAAGCAGCAACAGTAGCAGGGATTTACAGACCAGGGAGGGGAAAACACATTCCACTCTCTAAGCAGTTCCCCTGGCTCAGGCATAGGAAAGTGAGCCCTTGATAGGGAAACTAATGCAGATTAAAAGCAGGGGAGTTTTAAGACTAACCCCTGGCTCTTCCCTTTATCTCATTTTAATTGTTCCTCAGATTCATTAATCACCTAAGGTGACAGCCCGACACCTGTTTATAAACAGAAAATGTCATTTGAACTGACAAAGAGCAGGCAAGTATGAGTAAATCCACCCTTCTTAGGATGTGTTCACAGAACCATACTGAACCGTGGCTCTTGTTTCCAATGGAAGATAGGCTAAATAGCTTCCAGGTTATTGTTCTCTGGTTACTGAGCAACCATGAAGTCTTTGCCAGTCCTCTCCCCACAAAATTAATTTCCTTGCAAAATATCCAGTGGTCCAACCGTCTGGTCCCTCTGTTCCTCTCTTGCTAGTTCCATTTTCTGAGGCCCCTCTCCCACCTGCCACCCAGTCTCCTGAGTGCCTGCCTCTCATGTCTGCTCTCCTCCCCTATCCTTTCATTCTCTCACTTCTTTGTCTCACCTCTTCTATCCCTCTGGAACTTTCTCGTTGCCTTCCTGCCCATCTTCTTATGATCACAATTGTGCCTGAACCTTGGCAAAGAGAACACTCTGAAAAACGTTAATGACTCCTATAGAAATAGCTGGTTCCTCTGAGTTGGAAATGAATATGGGGATTGTGAATAGCACTTGTTGTGAAAGAAGCAGGTAGAAAGAGAGAGTTCAAATAGAACATCTTCCGTCTTCCCTGGCATCCTCCTGAATTACTGTCTCATTTCTTTGATCTCTCTTGTTTACCAAAAATGTAGCTAAGAGACTTATGATAGGTATGTGCTGAAACTCCCTCTGAAGTGGAAAATTTTCAATGAGTGTTGTTATTAGTCTTTTGGTTTCCACCTTTAATGTGAGGGCTTGAAGGGTTTATTGAAATGAAAATGTAAATTAATCCAAACATCAAATTGGTTGGACCCACTTACAGCATTTTTATTGTTTATCAGATAATTAATTAGGTCTGCTTCTTAATCTGAAGTTTCTGTCACCTTTTCATTTCTTCTGCTCCCCTTCTCTGTCAAAATTTTTACAGATTGTGCTCATCATGGTTCCAGTAGGAAATAAATGACACCCTCAAATTAGAAAAGTGGGAGAAGAGTTTAATGAAGAGACTATTTACAAAGGTGTGGGAAAGGGTTGGGGAACCATGGTGGATGGTGCGGGAGCTAGGGGCCTGCAGGTGCAAGAGGTGGGAACAATTATTAGAACTTCTGGGTAGAGAGTCAGGTAGAAAGGACACCTTTGCAGGCATTGTGATTTTTGGTTGAGGGATGCAGCTTGCTTCTTAGTCTTTTTCTCTCCTGATGTTCCACTGTGTTCCCTCCTTATCGGCTGAAACCCAACCAGAAGCTGGAGACTAAGAGAGCCCATTGACGTAGTTCATACAAGTCAGTCTCTCCAGTGAAGAGGTTGGAAAAGAGGGGAGAGTGGCTCTGGAGGAGTCAAAAGATACTAATTTTTTAAAAAGAGGCAAATCTGCTTCACTGTCTCCATTGAAAATCTCTTAGAGTACACACCTTTGCATTTAATACAAAGTAAAAATACCTAAGACCTGCAGGTACATTTTTTTTTTATGAGAGGAAGGCAAACTAGAAATAAAGAGAATAGTACAGAAAGTTTATGTAAGTTTATTGGGATAACATTTTATGAGTTAGGAGCCAATCTGAGAGAGAAATACAAGATTCTTTGGTCTTGGTCTTTGATTTTAATTTTAGGCCTAGTAATTTTTGGAAGCATTCTCATACCAGTGGGTACCCAAATCTTAAAAATATGTGCCAAGGCCGGGCGTGGTGGCTCAAGCCTGTAATCCCAGCACTTTGGGAGGCCGAGGCGGGTGGATCACGAGGTCAAGAGATCGAGACCATCCTAGTCAACATAGTGAAACCCCGTCTCTACTAAAAAAAAAAAATACAAAAAATTAGCTGGGCATGGTGGCGCGTGCCTGTAATCCCAGCTACTCAGGAGGCCGAGACAGGAGAATCGCCTGAGCCCAGGAGGCGGAGGTTGCAGTGAGCCGAGATCGCACCATTGCACTCCAGCCTGGGTAACAAGAGCGAAACTCCGTCTCAAAAAAAAAAAAAAAAAAAAAAAAAAAAAAAAAAAAAAAAAAGTGCCAATATGTTAGGTCCATCTAAAAATACTACATGGCAGGGGGGAGCCTAAATGTACTAATAGTTAAATGTTTTATGTGTCCATGCTGAATAATTTTAATAAATGAATACAGCACTTCAGTTTTATAAGGAGATGCTGTAAAGAGAACCTCTATTGAGTTTAGGCCTTTCCCCCCCAATCTTTTAGAAATAGTTTCTTGAATTTCCATTGGGGACCTTTCCTTTCTAACCTCTTATGGTTCTGTGGATGGTCATGGGATTCAGCTTGGCTTAAAGCACACTTGACATCCTTGGCCACAGGGATGCAATGAAAGATGAGTGCATGAAACAAGCCAGGCCAATCAGAGTGGCACCCAGAACACTTATTCTGCAAACTCCCCCTGAACTCCAGAGAGTGTAAGGACAGGAGCTGCTGATGGTCTGTCTGCCACGAAGTAGACACTCACAGTGGAAACAACACGAAGAACAGAACCAAGGTAGGGAAAGAGGACAGACTAGGGTGACAGATTTTGTGTTCTTGAATTCCTGTATGCTAGATGCTAGCTCTAGGCCTGTTGCATTTGCTAACAAGTTCCTTTTTAACTCAAGCTAGTTTGAGTTGGATCTTCTGTCATTTAGAACTGAAATTTTCTTAAAATGATACAAAGTATTCCAGGTAGGTTATCAGGATAAGACTTTTCCTTAAAGGCAAAAACCATTGTCTCATTAACTTCCTTTATGAAATTATGATTTTTTTTCCTTCTTAAGAAAATATCTCCACAGGCTGCTAGAAATGAGATAAGAGCCACCACATCACAGCACCCTGTGGTCTGTCAGCAAGCATGCTGTGCTTTGCAAAGCCTCTTAGACCTGCCTCCTTTACAATGGGAATTTCTCCCCTCTGTCTTATGCTTGCAGTTTGATTTGGCTCTCATCTTAATCTGAATATTTATGAATACAGCTCCATAGAAATATTCATGGATGGAGCACCAACAGTGGGACCTGTATTTATACCTTGAACATTAATACTCAGAGACTCATAAAATGTGGAGAGAATTTGTTCCTCGCTGATCCTGTCAGCTCAGCCTTTGGTATAGTTTATATGAATGAGGGTTGTTTGTGTTCATACATGTATCGAATCAACCTGAATCTGGCCACTTTGTAGCTTAAGGGCAGGAAAAGGAAGGAGAGACTGAGTTTTGTAGACTGTGGAAGACTCTCCGAGCCATCCTGCTCCATGGGTGATGGCAGAGCTGTGGTTGAGTGGATCCTGACTGCCTGCTTCTCAGGGTTCTGACCTGGATCAAGGGATGACAGCAGCTGTACTGTGAAGCTGGGGCCTGGACTCAGGATGAGAGAGGGACCCCAGTTCTATACACCCACAGGGAGGCACTCCAGTCGTTCTGGGGAGGCTGTAGCCACCATTACTTCTGGCTCACTGAGACAGCTCTGATCTCATCAGCAGCCCTGGGTCCTGTTCTCAGGATGGATGGGTAGGTCAGGTATTAGGGGATGATTGTTTTTTATAGCAAAACAGAAGGGTGAGTTATCATTGTGGGGGCCTAGGAAGAGCTTTTACTTTGGCTCACTGAAGGTTTGCTGAAAACCAACACATGAAAGACTGATTAATTGCAGAAAAGGTATAGACGTTTAGTTAATGTGTATACACAGGAGTCTTTAGAATGAAGACCCAAAGATGTAGGGGAAATTGTCCAATTTTATGCTGAGGTTCAACAAAATTTGGGGAGCCTTTTATTATGGAAATATGGTTGGACAAAAAGGGCATGATTGAGTGCTAATAGACACTGGGGAAACCCATCAAGGCCTGTTTGTCTAGATTCTTCCTAATCTCTCTGAGCATGCATTTCTTCCTTCTGGGTGTGGGGCAGGACCCTCTCTGGAATGCGGGTCTTATCACCTATCATCAAACAAGTTAGGTCATATAATTTCTTTATTGCTTGTTTTCACACAGATAAGGTGGAGAGAAGATTAGAGTGATATTTTTAGGTTTTATGGCTGGCTTTGGGAAAAAGGGATTCTGGTTTCTATGTCACACATTGAGGAAGAGAAATTCTAGCTTCTATGGCTAGCCTTGTGGGAGAATGGGACTGAGAGACATGAAGGCAGGAGAAGGTCAGAGAAAAGGTTTTGCTTCTGAAGCTGCTGTTGGGACCCTCATTTGGGGGCATTGTTTTTTGAGCCCCAGAATCTCCATTCTCCATCTGCAATAGCACAGTGATTTGAATCTAGAGTCAGAAAGACTGGGTTAAAATTCTAGCTCCATCTCTACAAGCTGTATGGCTTCTGTAAGACGGAAACAATAGCATCTGCCTCACAAGGCTGTGATAATTAAATGAGATCATTCTCACTAGAGTAGTTAACACAGTACCTGGAACATAAGTCTCCAGTAAATGTTAGCCCGAAAAGGAGCAAGGAATACACTCTGTAAGATATTTTCAAAGTAAAATATGTTTCTATGATCAACTTTCCTCCACTCTCATTTACCCCTGAGCCTCCCAGCAGCTACTTAAGGTGTCCCCAGATTTCCTTGTCACACAGTTAAAATGACTGTGGATCACATTGTATTTCAAATAATCCAAGAACAGTGCAGCAGGCTTAGGATCTGAAATTAACTTTGCCTTTATATTATTCACGCTAGTTGCTCTTCAAGTACAATTATCATCAGAAAGCTGCCACTAAAAATAGTACCGATTCTCATTTTTCTCTCAGTGTTATCTGCTGCCATAGTGTTTCCCGGGCATGTTTATTTACTTGATTCACAGCAGTGAATCTTTTCTCTTAGTAGCCTGCCAGGAATGAGCTGGATCTCACAGCAATGCTCAGTTCAGGTAGAGTCTTTGTTCCTGGGTAAGCACAGGAGGGCCAAGTCACCATTTCTCCTTGAGAAGCTCAGTAGAAGTGTCGGTCATGGCAGGAGTTGTGTGGACAATTTTGATGTGAAAGAAATAGAAGACCAAGGTAGAACCTTCACTTTGACAGTTTCAGAACTTTTCTCCCTCTGGGGAGAATGAAAGTTTAGCTTTCAGATTTCCTTTTGTTCGCTTTTCAGTGCTCATATGTGTTTTGTGTGCAAGCGTGAATTTAATGATAGTCAGAGAAGCTGATTGACAACTCCCTGTATGTCTCACCCGCCTCTGATAACTCTTGCTCACAATTTGGCAGTAAACTATCTGAGTAATATGAGAGCTCTGTTTCTTTCTCATTATTAGATGCTACGATGTTGGCCAGTGATATGGTTAGGCTTTGTGTCCCCACCCAAATCTCATCTCAGATTGTAATCCTTGTAATCCCCATAATCCTCAGGTGTCAAGGGAGTGACCGGGTGGAGGTAATTGAATCATGGGGCTGGTTTTCCCCATGCTGTTCTCCTGATAATAAGTGAGTTCTCACAAGATCTGATTGTTTTATAAGGGGCATTTCTCCTTCCTGCTGCCTCGTGAAGAAGGTGCCTTGCTCCCCCTTTGCCTTTCATCATGAATGTAAGTTTCCTGAGGCCTTCTCAGTCATGCTGAACAGTGAGTCAATTAAACTTCTTTCCTTTATAAATTACCCAATCTCCAGTATATCCTTGTAGCAGTGAGAACAGACTAATATAGTCAGCAAGGCAGAACAAAACACCATAACACTGAAAGCATTTCATCCTGGGGTATTCCCTTCTGCCCCCCTGCCAAATGTCTCTGACTTGTCCAGCACAAACCTAAGGAGTTAGCATTAGATAATTTGGGGACCTCATGGGGTGAAAATGAATTGCTGTTAATTCTAGAATTATTCAGTCTTTTTTCCTCTCCCTCTCTAACATTTCTCCTCCATTTGGGGAAAAAAAAAAAAAAAAAAAAAAAAAAAAAAGCAGTTCATCCATCCAACCCTGAGAAAAAGCAACAGGCAGTCTGAGGACACAGCTCTGTAATCTGTGAGCTCCAAGTGTTGGCTGTGAGGCTGGGAGATTTGCAGCCAAGGCTGCCAGTGAAGCAGCATCTGAAGCAAGCTTAGGAGAGACAGTGTGTGGGGGGAGGGAGGGGGTGGCCTAGGAAGGTGGGAAGGAAGGAATAGAAAGTGAGCAAATTGAAACAGGAATGGAAGCAAAAAAAAAAAAAAAAAAAAAAAAAAAGCCAACCTAACCAAGCAATTTTATATTACAACTCCTTCAGTCTTGGGAAATAACCATGTGATGTGACTGGCCCTGAAGCTAGAAGAAATGTGAGAGACTGAGAGGCTCTAGCCCTGGCTCTGAGAATCACTAACTGTGAGATCCCCAGCAAAGGTCGGGGCTCTTCTTACCACCTGTGTTGAATGGAGGATACGTAAGCTGCCCAAGCCATCTAGCATTGATAGAGGCTGAGGTCATATAACACTTTATGAAACCACTTTAAAAACAGAAAAGTCTAGTCCCAAATATGATATATTATCAATTCTCTTCCAGAGAACATGTATCCAACATGTCTCAAACTTCTTTGTTTCTTCCCTTCCTCAGAAAAAAACATGCTTATTTTTAGCCATCTTAGGCTTTGACCAGAATCTTCCATTGTCAAGTCATACACCATTTCTTTTCTTAACAAAGAAGTGAATGATAAGCATGGTGTCAGGCATTTTGTATTGTCTTACCACTGGCTAGCCTTTTCCACTAATAAAATAAACACTTAGAGATCACTGTCCAGTTGGCCAACCTCCAATATTGCATGTAGTGTGGTCATCTTTTTCTACCATGCATTGGGGGGAGGGGAGCGGGTATCAGTTTGCAAGGACATGGCTAGCAGGCTGGGAGCTCTGTGGTCCCCAGAGGCCTCCAGGTGGCTTTGATTGAAGCTATAATTAAAACCATTCCTTGCAGTTTGAGGAGAGAATGGGAATCCTCAGCCTCTGTAATCACCGAGTCATAATCAGACTGTGTTGCTATCAAATGTTTGGGAAGTCCATCGTTTTTATCTTGGAGCTTTCTAAGACCCTGGGGCTAAAGTTTCACGTAGATCTTATTAAGACTGAGGATCAGGGCAGGAATTTTTTATAATCTTTTTTGGTCTGAATATTTGGGCAGGATTTCAAGAAGTTCTGTAACTTTCTGGGAGTTCCATTCTCTATAACATACTGGGAAAGGGTGACACAGTACCTCAGACACCAACCTTTTTCACCAGTCATGGCAGGAGAATGTTTTCTGCATCAAAATCACTTAAATAGTGATAGACTTCTCTCTAAACTCTGTTCACTCACATAATGTTAATTTATTGAGTGTGTATTATGTGAGTAGCACCACAAAACTGGCAAATATTTATTAAGAATCTATGAGGGGGCAGATGTGGTGGCTTCCAACTATAATTCCAGCATTTTGGGAGTTCAAGGTGGGCAAATCACTTGAGGTCAGGAGTTTGAGACCAGTGCGACCAACATGGCGAAAACCCTATCTCTACTAAAAAAACCCAAAAATGCAAAAACAAGCCTGGTGTGGTGGTGTGCACCTGTAGTCCAAGCTACTCGGGAGGCTGACATGGGAGAATCACTTGAACAGGGGAGGTGGAGGTTACAGTGAGCCATTGCACTTCAGCCTGGGCAACAGAGTGAGACTGTCTCTAAATGCTCTTAAGATATTTTCATCGTTGTTCCTGAGACATATGAGATATTTATGTAAAAAGTATGGTACAGATCATCTCTCAGTGCCAAATGAGTGGTAGAGAAAATAGCATGCAGACTAAAGTGGTCTAGGAAGAGTTTATGAGGAGACAGGACTTAAACTGGGCTTTTAGTGAAAGCCATGGAGAAGGTAAAGGACAGGTGCATGGGATGACCAGCTGAAGTGAAGGTTGCACAGAGCCAAAGCTTGCACAGAGTTAAGACTGAATTAAGAGTAGAATGCTGGGTCCGTGAGTGGTTAAGAATACACATTTTGGTATCAGTCTGCTACCTACTCTCTGTGTGACCTAGGGAAAGTTACTGATCACCTCTTGGGTTCATGAAGAACACAATGAAGGTGACAGTTCTTTCCTTGAAAGGTAGTCATGAGGAGTAAATGAAATGATGGATAAATTGTTTAGCATGGTGCCTGTCACATAGTAAGCAATTATTAGCAATATTGATAATACCAATTGAAATGTGGAGTTCATGTTTTCCCTGGGGAAAGTGGGGAGCTACTGAAGACTTTTGTGCAGGAATGTGACAAAAACAGAGCAGTCTTTTTGTAAGATGAATGATATAATGGTACAGATAAGTTGTGGAAAGAGAAGACACTAGATGTAGGAATTCCAGTTGGAAAACCATTTTAATCATTCAATTGCAAAGATAATGACCTTGTTTATGGTGGAAAAAAGGAAGAGATGGAGAGAAAAGGCATTTACATCAGTTTTCATGATCGGATGTAGGGTGTAAGAGACGAGGATCAGAGTGTAAGCTGAGGACAGAAGCTGTATTTTAATCCTCTTCATCCTCAGTGCATAGACAGTATAAGGTGCATACTGTAGCCATCCGTAAATGTTTTTGAGTGAAAGGAGTGAATGAATGAAAGAAAAAATGATTCACAGGTCATGAGCATAAGTTGTTGAAAGAATGTCAGTTTCCACTGACCAAATTCAACCCTTTCGTGGAATATTTTTGGAACAATGTACTCTTTGTCCATCATATTATGTACAAAAATGTACATACTACACAGTATACACACGAATTCTCTTATCAGTATGTAATTGCTCACTTTAGAAGTGGTTTAAACTTTAATGAAAATGCTAAAGAAATAGTTTTCATCTAGAAATTTTTGTTTGTTTTTAAAAACCTGAATAGAGATATTACATATGAAATGTGGTCTCTTTGAGATTACTAAAACTAAAAATGATGCATCTTTTAGTTCAATTTCAGGAAACTTATTTTAAACTTCAAGATTTGTAGAATGGAATTAAAAACATTTCCACTTTTATATTCATATAATTAGTTCTCTTTTCTCCTTTTTTCTGTTTTACAAGGAATTGGAATAAATTGATGGTTTCTTTAAATCAATAACTTTTTCAGAAAACTCAACATTTTGGTTTCTGAAAATGGAGGAAAAAGTTCTAATATGATCAGATCAGGGACTTATGCTCCTATCCAAAGGTGAATATTTGGTATCAATCTGTGGGTCACAGCCTGAAACTGTTTGTTAAAAGACTCCAGCTTTCTTAATATTTAAACTTACTCAAATGCCTTGTTTATATTTTTTAAAGAACCAAAAATAGACCCAAGCACATTAACATCTGTCAGTGAGACACTGAATTTTATTCTAACTCATCCTTTGCAAATATTACCATGACATTGTCAAGTTCTCTAATTCTCATTTGCTGGACATTTACTAAGATAATTTTTCTTTTTTAGTAACAAAACCAAATCAATTCCCGGACTCATCCTGAATGAAATAGGTGGAATTTAGCTGTGGCCTGTGTGAGCTCTTATTGAAAACAAGATGCCCTCAAGAACTGTTTCACAGCATTCACCTTTCCTAGAAAATGACTTTGTTACCTGCAGTCTTTTTTCTGGGTCCTGAATTTTGGTAATTATGTAAGATTCCTGCTTTTGAAAGTAAGCTTTCTTATACAAAATTAGGATATTACTGTTATATGTAGAGGAGTTTAGATTTTTGACGTCACAGAAAACTAGGTTGTATAATGGCCACACCTCCCTTGGAAGGCAGTGGGGAAAAGACCTTGTACACAATGCCACAGACTACCATGTGCCCGTTTTCTGATAAATCAGCTATACTTATCAGCATTTATACGCAACGCCACCAACAAATGAATGTGAACAACACAGAGTTCTGATGGCCTACTTTCTGTTATTACTTGACTCTGTCCCAGTGGGCATAGCTGCTTAGTCCAGGAATAGACACCTGGTACAAGATGGGCAATCAATGTCTCTCTGTGGTAAATATGGATTATTGAATGGAGACCCAGAAACTGAAATCTTTTAGAACTGAGTCTGTTGGATGGTGGTGTTTTGGAAGGAAATCTGTCACCACTCTGAGGTCCCAGAGCTGCACTGGTCCCTGCCCTTTCTGAAGAGTAGGTGTTGGACTCCCCTTTAGACTCTGTCACATATTCTAATGTTCTTCCAATAAATCCAATTTTCATGTGTCTATGTGATAAGAGTATGAGCAGTAGGGACAGGAAGAGCCTTTTATCAGTTAAATCATTATTGACAGAGACTTACTTTTATTTGATGTTAGCACTGGTTTGGGCAGCAGATGAAACAATGAAGAACCATGAGATGCCAGCTTTTTTGATCTCATCATAAAATGAGATTATCTTCCTGGACAACTGCTCCCTTCTAACTCCTGCATAGGAGAAGAGCAGGGGCTACTGTCCTCTGAGGAGCCTTTAGGGGTCAGCGATGGGCTTCCCTTCAGCCAAAAGTAGGCATGGAATCTGCATTAATTAATTTATATATATATATATATATATATATATATATATATATATATATATATAAAATTTTTTTATTATAGCAGCCAGGAACAAAAACTAACTCGAAGTAACTTAGGAAAGGGGATTGATTGGAAATTATTAGAATATGTGACACAGTTTAATGAGGAGTCAAACATCCATTCTTCAGGAAGGGCAGGGACCAGCGCAACTCTGGAACCTCAGAATAGTGATATATTTTCTTCCAGAACAGTACCATTGAACAGACTCAGTTCTCAAAGATTTCAGCTTCTGGGTCTCCAGTCAATATTTTGTATTTACCTCAGAGAAATATTGATTGCCCAACTTGTACTAGGTGTCTATTCTTGGACTAAGTAGTTATGGCCACCAGGACAGTGACGAGTAAAGACAGCTCCCAGAGATCACCCCTATGGAGAGATAGAGCCATTCTGTGAGACAGTAATATAGTAAGTTTATGCTACTAAATCCCTATTGCTCTGCAAAAAGCCTGGGGAACTGAGATAAAATTCCTCAAAATTGGAGGAAAACTCATTAATCTAAGAGGTGTTGAAGATGGCTTCAGATCTTTGGGGAATCTCTACATCAACAAAATGATGGACTATAGAATTTCTCATCACTAGTGTATCAGCTATATATTGCTGTATAACAAATACCCCCAAAACTTAGTAACTTAAAACAACTGTTGTTACTTGCTGTTGTTGCTATTTGCTCATCATTCTGTGGGTCAGCACTGTGGGATGAGCTTAGCTGGACAGTTCTTCTACTGGTGTGTTCTAGAGTGACTCATGTGGCTCAGTCACCTTGTGGCTTGAATGCAGCTGAACAGTCCAAGGTGGCTTCACTCATTTACCTGGCATTTGATGCTGGCGATTGGCTGACCCCTTTTCACAGGTCCTCCATCCTTAACCAAAAGATCCCAGGCTTCTTCACATGGCATCAATGAGGCCTTGGAATTCACATGGAACACCAAGAGACAGCTTGAGGCCTAGGCTTGGAAGGGCCACTGCATTCCACTGGTAAGAGCAAGTCACAAGGCCAGGCCAGACAGAGGAAGGAAAAATAGACTCTCCCTATGGGAGGAGTAGCAAAATGATGAGCATATGGGGACAAAAAGGAGTATTGTAGCCATCTCTGCAAACAATCTAACCTGCTTGGGACCTGCCTGTATTAAAAAATGAGCAAACAATACGAACAAAAATTCAAGCATTTATAGCAAATGCCCACTTATGGAGAAAATTGAATAGCATGGCATAATAAAGTATCTGTCAGAAATAAGTAGCTAAAAAATGCCTTAAAATTTCCACGGTTCACACAGCAATTGTGAGTAAGGCACACCAGAAAGCATACTGGAGTGAAATAAAGGGAGATTGGATTATAGGTCCAGTCTTGTTACCACCTTTCTCTGTAAAAGTTATAAAGTGCTCACCTCCAAGCCTCAGTTTCCTTGTAGGCCAAATAAGAAAATGTGTGAATCAAATGACTATTATAGAAAGAGCTCTGTGAACTGTAAAAATGCTATATGATGAAGTAATTCAAAAGAATTCCAATTCTGAAACCTTGTTTTCCTCCTCTTCTCTAGTTATGTGGTTTAAAACAAGGAATGATTTTAGGCTTATATAGCTACAAAAGACATGTTTTTACTAAAATTTTCTTTCATCTGAATGGCTTTTGATGATTTTCCAGTGAACGTAGTGCAATCTATGGTTTTTCTAAGTGTACAAAAATGTGTGAAATTAAAATACCTAAGAGGAGAGTAATTGAATGTATCCATTTAGAGAAAAAGAAAAGCATGTGGAAAAGGAAATGAGCTTAAAAGCATAAGAGACAGTGTGTCTTTTAGACTGTAAAAATAATTAGGTGAGATCCTTTGTGTGGACAATTTTAAGAGAAAATAATTTGAAACAGTAGAATGTATGCCATGCTAGGTATGAGAGTTGAACACAACAAACTTTGAAGAAGTAAAAGAAAAAACTTCTTTAAAATGCAATAACTAATTTCTTTTAATTAATTAATTAATTAATTAATTTTTTGCTTTCCCTGGAAGAACAATAACTAATTTCATTAGATAATGGATTGTGAGAACAAATATAAAACCACCAGACTTTAGTATTTCCAGAGAAAAAGGATTGCCTTGGGCAATCCTCAACAAACGGCATAGCAATTGGTGGAAAAAGGAAAAAGACCCAGCCTCCCTGTGGTCTACTGCAAGAGCTGGCAAACTTCAGCCTGTGTGCTAAATTCAGCCAACCTGTTTTTATAAAGTTTTATTGAAACACAGTCATGCCCATTCATTTACATATCATCATCGCAACTTGCTAAATTCAATGGCAGAGTTGAATAGTGGCACCAGAAATTGCATGGTTTGCAAAGTGAAAAATATTTACTCTCTGGCTCTTTACAGAAAATGTTTGCCAACCTCTGCTCTAGTGGGATGATTCTGAGGCACATTCTGCATGGTTCCTCAGAGTGTCCTCAGCAAGATTGAGACCCAGATGTTCACAGTGGTTACCAGCACTTTAATGCACACTTTATTGGCTCTTTGCCCTTCCCTGTCTTTCTTTCTGTACTACTTCACTTCTGTTTCCTGGGACCATTTTGGAAATAAACTACCTGCATCTGAGACCTTGTCTGCTTTGGAGGAAATGCAATTAATTTAGAACTTAATCCCCCTTGGTATTTCTTTTTCGTGTCATGCTTATGAGATCTTGCTTCATTATTTACTTGGTGACTCATCACACATACTGTGCTAGTATGTGTGCGCTGCTAGAAATGAATATCTGAGACTGGGTAGTTTATAAAGAAAAGAGGTTTATTTGGCTGGTGGTTCTGCAGACTGTACAGGAAACATTGCATTTGGTAAGGGCCTCAGGATACTTATAATTATTGCAGAAGGTGAAGGGGAGCCAACGTGTTACATGGTGAGAGACGGAGCAAGAGAGAGGCAGCAAGAGAAAGGGAACATGAGAGAAATACAAAAGAGAGGGAAGCAAGGTTGCAGACTCTTTGAAACAACCAGCCCTCATGTGAACTCATGAAAGGGATCTGTCCCCATGACCCAAACACTTCCCATTAGGCCCCACCTCCAGCACTAGGGATCACATTGCAACACAAGATTTGGAAGGAACAAATATCCATGCCATATCACATACCATGCATAAACGGAAACACTCACATACCATGCATAAAACGGAAACACTCACATATAATCTGTCACTGAAACAAATATTTTATGACATAATATTTATCTTTGATGTATTTCCTATTCTGTTTTACTTTCTTATATTTATTTTATAAAACTGTCTGGTCATGACCATTTAAGCTGATTCCCACACAGCTCTAGATGACTTTTTACCAGTCTGTCAAAATTGCATGGGCTTGGGGTCCACAGACCTTAATCATATTGCCTGGTCAAAGAAATACAGAGAACAGATTTGGAAGACTTGATCAGGAACTCTTATTTGTAAAGAGCACAAGCAATAAAATGAAGGCATAAACAAAAACTGTCTTTAGGATGAAAGAGGAAGATGGAAGAAGAGATGAAACCCAGTGAAGAGGTGAAGCTGCAAAGAGTTGCAGAACATCTCTTCATTTCCACGTATAAAACAGGCCTTTGTGTGTGAAAGCAACAAATAACATTTAAATGAATATAAATAGTTAGAGTCCTTCCTACATTTTGAAGTTGATGTCCTCTGTCAGTTATAATTTATGCCATCGTCATCTCTTTACCCGTGATTTCAGATGATCTGCTTAGGAATACATTGTCTCGATGCTTCTTCCTCACTGAGACTCATTCTTGGTCTCTTTTGCTGGATTCTCTCTGGTATTTTTTTTTTTAACTGTTGATGTTTTCCAGGGCTCATTTCTTAGTTTTCTGTTTTTATCACACTACACCCTTTCTTTATTCAATTTTACCCACTCTCATGATTGAATGACTATCTCTATGTTACTGATCCTCAAAATAAATACCTCCAGCCTAAATCTTCCACCCTCAGATTTATTTAGCTACCTGCCTCCTGCTGAGTATCTAGACCTGAAACTTAACTTTTTTTTTTTTTTAAACAAGGTCTCACTCTGTCACCCAGGCTGGAGTGCAGTGGCATGATTTTGGCTCACTGCAACCTCTGCCTTCTGGGCTCAAGCAATCCTCTCACCTCAGCCTCTCAAGTAGCTTGGACTGCAGGTACATGCGACCACGCTTGGCTAATTTTTAAATTTTTTGTAGAGATAGAGTCTCACCAAGTTTCCCAGACTGGTTTTGAACTCTTGGGCTCCAACCTGTCTTAGCCTTCCAAAGCTGGGATTATAGGTGTGAGCCACCGCACCTGGTAAAACTTAACATCTTAAATTGAACTCATCCTCTTTAATACCTGCAAAATCTCCTTGTCTCACTTTCCCTGATTCTACTGTCTATTTCCCACCATCAGTGCAGTCATCCAGACCAGAAGCCCAAGAGACTCCTAAATGTCTCTTAGTTTGCCCCTCCATCTGTAGGTCATAGGTAGTAAATATTTGTTTAATTCATCTTCCTCCTTTATTTCTATTGGCATTGTCAAAATTCATTATTGAATTTTGAGCTTCATCATCTCTCCTTTGTATTATTGAGATAATCCATCTATTGATCTCCCTGTGTTCTCCCTATTCAATGCTCTCTTCCCAAAGCCACCAGGGTCGTCTTCTGAAATGCTCCAGTTTGGATCATGGAAAGAGAAACCATGTGAAATATTTTACGCAGTAATGAATTTAAAACTGCTAACTGGTGCTTACAAAATCCTGGAAAGGCTGTAGGACTATAGGTCAGAAAAGGTTGCCACTGGCTCTGAAGTTTGCCAGTAGCTTTATAATGTGATAGCAGCTTTCTGGGGATAAAGGAAGAGGCTATTGTTGCCCAAGTCAAGGACTTGAGAAAACCACCAGTGATGTTCATAGTTGCCTGTAGCACAAAAATGAGTGCTTCACACACAGCAGAACAAAAAAAAAAAAAAAAAAAAAAAAAAAAACAAACTAAGGTCTGTTGAAGCTCACACATCTGCCTGCCACTGTTGGAGGAATAATGGTGGCTGTGGATTTCTTTCTTTCGGAATCTGGCAGGATTCCAAATTGGTGGCCTTTAAACTGGAATACAGCTGACATGAGATCTAGAAAATGGATTTCCAGATTTCCAACTCATGCTATATGGGAGAGAGCATGGAAGGAGCGGAAATGGCTCTGAAGACCACAGATGATCTGGCACACACCACGCTCATCACTTGTGGGATAAAATTCAAACTGCTCAACAAAGAAAAATCATAGCCCTCACAAGCTGGTGTCTTCCTCTCTAATCATTTCTCTTCCTTTCTTCCTTGGCACTGACCTTATTGAATTACTGGCCTGCAGATGCATGACTGTACTTGGTGCATACCTTTGTGCCTTCGTTCCTTGGCATATGCTATTTCCCAGGGGTGGAAGTCATTCTACCACCCTCTACCCTCACCAATGGCCTTCTTGACAAACTTCTACTGATTCTATGACACCAATGCAAAGACTCCCTGTTCTGTGGAGTTTCCTTGACCTTCTCTTGTCCCATCGTTGTTCCTTATACTCACCTCTTTATTTATTGGATCCAGTATTCATTTATGTGCCTGCTTCCTCTGCTATACTATAAGCTCCTTAATTGTTTCTCCTTTACCTTACCCCCAAGTGCCCTGCCTAATGTTTGGCTTATAATAAACACCCAGTTCATCTCTTATGAGATAAATGAGTAGAGGAAAGCTCCTATAAGGCACTGTGCTTTGTGATCAAAGCATCGGTGAAATTGCTTACTGGAGATATAAGCAGCCAGATCCCTTGTAATGGAGACACCATTTGCTAAATCCTGCCCTATGGGAAAATAGCGTTATATAGGTAGGTTCCAGCTGTCTTTCTATTCATAGCATGTATGTATTCCTTGTCATATCCAAGTAATTATTCAGCAGCTGCCTGCCTGTCTACATTCTAATATCTTTCCAAATGGATTCTGAATCTGGAAATGGTGTTGGACCCTAGCTGGATACTATTTGGCTTAAAGAAAACCCACTCTCCTAAAATGCCTGCTTGCTTTGTTAGACTGTGAGATTTCTGAAGAAGGAAATGGGGATGGGGTTGGGGATGGGAAAAGGGAAAGCTGGCCATCTTTTTGAACAGAGAATGAGGAGGAGTGAATTGGTTTCCTAGGAGATGAGGCTCTTCTTTATTTAAAGTTTTCCCACAGAAAGGTTTCTGTACTGGTGTCTTCTTCTTAGTCATAAGGAATGCACCATCGATGATGCAGCTCAGAATTGCTTTCTATCAGCAACTATCAAAAGTGAGCCTAATCTTCTGGTCTTTAGTCCTTACTTTCTCTGCTAGTGTCTAATAAAAATAACTAATAATACCTTTGTTAGTCCAACTGAAATGAATGTTGAGTTATTTAATCACCTAATCATGAGGACAGGAATGTTTAACAATAGACCCACGGATAGAACATAAGCTGATCTCTCCTTCACAGTCTCTAAGACAGTTGCCCCCTACTGCCTTCTGAGCCACCTCCTCCCACCAGATTGTCTAGATTCCCTAAAAAGAGGAGAAGACACAACAAACTCTCAGTTTAAGGACTTTAGTATCAGGAATGCCTCCCTTCCAAGGGACCTCTTGGCTTCAGAGAAATGAGAAGTAGCACCTTATTAAAAAGAGATAGTGATTCTGTCTCCCTGTGTGCCTGTGATCAGGCAGACCCAAATTGCTTTGCACACAGCTGTTATTTGTCTTGGTCAAATGGAGGTAATTGAGACCATCTTAGGGAAAACCATGCAGGACCTAGAGGTTACCCCAGCCCCTATTTCAACATTTTCCTCACCTCCAGTGAAAATCATTCTTCCCCAATGTTAAAGAAACTCTGTACTTACCGTATTAAGTATTATGCGGCAGTAAACACATTTCCAAGTGTCTGTTCAGCTCACATTTCTCTTCTCCAAGGACTGTAACTCTCCTTGCCCTGCCACATGCCCTCACCTCACCCTCCCTCCATTATTCACCTTTGTTCTTTGAGTACCTGACACCCTGTTCTATGAATATCTTCCAGTATCCCTTGATTCCACCAGAGTTTGATTCTAACTCAAGTTGGGCCAGTTAATTCTCCCTCCCAGTGACTTTAAGTTGAGGCCAAGAAATGCTGGTTTCTAGCTGAGCTGGCTCTGTGGATAGAGAACATGTCCAGCCAAGAGCTGTGCAGCAGCCATGCAGTGGGCTGAGGGGTGAAGGGTATAGAGGTGCAGAGACATGCACTGCTGGGATGCTGAAGGAGCCCCTGCCTGGGTTCCTGATTTCTTCTGGTTCTATTCCCTTGCTCAGAAGAACTGAATCACCTGGCTTTTTACCTTAAGTCAGGTTCAAGTTTCATTTTGTCATTTTATAACCTACTTTGAGAAAGCCATGCACATAGGAAAGATGATCAAGTATTTAGGAACTTGTCTTTTATATCAAAGCATTTAGTAAAGGAGGGCAATTGAGGAGAGTTTCAGAAAAGGATGATGTGGCCATCAAGTCTGAGATTCAGAGAAGCAGCATGAACTTTGATGGCAGAAACAGCTGTGCGATGTGTGTGTGTGTGTGCATATGCATGATTGTGAAAAAGGGATATACACATGGACACACATGGCATAGCAGAGGTGGGGGTCAGTATTGAGTGCAGTTCATACAAATCCCTCAGTGAGTGTGATTTGTTGTGGTGGTTCTGGTATTTCATTTAAGAGCCACACTGAAAACAGTGAAGATAGAGAGAGGGTCCTTGCAAAAATTGAAATTGTCAGCTCTATTTTTTTTTTTTTTTGGAACTTGGAACAATATAGCAGAACTTGACAGCTTCCATCTGAGTAAAAGCATAGCCTGAGCATGATGATAATGTCTCGACCCCTTGTTTAGAAAATCTGTGAGAGAGCTGCATCATTTAGTGCCCTCCAACTCCTGACCTTACCTGGAAAGCGTGTAAATCTGCTTGCAGGGCCAGACGAGGTTGGACTTGAGATACACACAGCACAACACTTGCCATGGAAATGGCTATTTCCTTCAAGTGTGGCAGGACTCCTGCAGTTTTCCGAGCCATGGAAAATCATGAACTTTCTTTCTCCTGGGCTTTCCAGCCTCCCCCCTCACCCTATCCTCTACTTTCAGGCACCTATTGGCCTTCCTCTTCCCCTAGTCTTCCAGTAGATCAAAGACTGCAGTGATGTTAGCTATTTTTGTTCTTCAGTGTGAAAGCTGTCTCGGAGTGAGAGCACTAGACGCTCTTGGCCAAGGACTGCTTAGCTAAGCACATGTGTCCAGAGGCCACTATTCCTGAACAGGTGGGCTGCAGGACCAGGGTCCCATTCTGCAAGAGTGCAGATCCTCTCATCAACTGTTGTGCTTTTTCTTTTACTTCATTCACCTGCGGCCCCAAACTATTTGGCTTAAAGTCCTTTACCCAGAGTCCATTTTCAACACATCCTCTGGCTACTCTAAAGGGCTGCTTTTGTCCAGCATCTAACTTCTTCCTTCCCACTTCTTCTCTTTGATGTGTGGCGATCAGGTAGAGCCATTCATTCATAATTTGCCTCAGAGTTTCTGCCACTGGCCACTCCTGGACAGAAACTTCATGGGGAGCAGTGATAATGGCTCAGCCTGGGACTGTATCAGGTGGGGGAAGAATGCTGAGACAGAACATGCAGCAATGGTTTTGGAGCCAAGATTCTGATCTCTTAATGATGCTGGAGATGGGCGGTATATGAACATTTACAAAAAATTCAAGGAAGCTGTGAATGTTTGTGTACTTAGTTAATACCAGAGAATAAATGATGTAAAAGTTCTGCTAAGTTTAGTAATTTATGAGAATGACTTACCCTTTATAACAAAGTACTGCTCAGCTCTTATGCACATCATTAGCAGGTGCCAGATTAGTTTTATCACAGGTTTTATTTGCTTATGATGTATGCTAAACCCCATGGATGCATGCTCAGTTTTTTTTGTTTTGTTTTTTTGTTTTGTTTTTTTTTTGGTCTGGCATGGGCTTCTGCTCACAACTTTGAATAATTAGGAGAAGCACTATTTGAGACTGAATTAGGACAGGGAACTCCATCTGCTCTTAACAAAATCACATCAACATGTTAAAACCATTATTTATTTAACAATGATTTTACATTTGAAAATGATACAAATGCAACTACTGTGTGTTTTCCACATTTCATGAAAAAGCTCAAGTGTACTCTCTGTTCCATTCCTCTAGAACTGCTCCCTCTACTAGCCACCTATGGCTATTTAAATTTAATTGATAAAATTAATCTTTCAGGTGCACTAGTCACATTTCAAGGGCTCAATAGCCACATGTGTCTAGAGGCTACCTACTATACAGTGCATATACAGAACATTCCCATCGTTGCAGAAAGTTCTGTTGCATGGTGTGGGCAGGGTCCAGTTAGTGGTGAAATTTAGGTCTGTCTATCATGAGACAACTAAGTCAGCTGAATCTGAGTTTTCTGCATAGATGCTGAGATCCTCATGGTCCCCACATGGGGTAGATGACAGTGAGTGTAGCAGTGACTGAGAGGCAATGCCGATGATATGAGAAAGCTACAGTAGCATGTCAGGGAGACCAGGCAGGAAGCGGGGAGGAGCCAGTGCAGGTCCTGCGCATCCCATCACTCTTCATGGGAGTGGGTTGCTGCTCTTCACTGTTACCTTGTTCAGTGGGTACAGAGAAGTAACACCCAAATCAGCTCAATTTATTGACCTTTTAGTAGCTGGCTGAGTATTGTTCAATAGCAATTTGCAGAGTGAATGGATGCATGAGATGGTCCACTACCCAGCAGATTTTTATAATGTAGACAGCTTCATGCATACAAGAATTTTAGAGTTTAGATCCATTTCAGGCTGGGTGTGGTGGCTCATGCCTGTAATCCCAGCATTTTGGGAGGCCAAGGCAGGTGAATCACCTGATGTCAAGAGTTTGAGACCAACATTGCCAACATGGTGAAACACCGTCTCTACCAAAAATACAAAAATTAGCTGAGTGTGGTGGTGCATGCCTGTAAGCCCAGTTACTCTAGTGGCTGAGGCAGGAGAATTGCTTGAGCCTGGGAGGCAGAGGTTGCAGTAAGCTGAAATTGTGTCACTGCCTTCCAGCCTGGGTGACAGAGCAAGACTCTGTCTCAAAAAAAAAAAAAAAAAAAAAAAAAAAAAAAAAAAAAAAAAATAGATAACACTTTAATACATTTTTTCATTTGATCCTCATAAACCATGTAAAGTGGGTACAAAACCTATATGCTACTCTTGCTGATGAGAAACTCAGTGCTCAAACAGTTTGAGATGTTTTCTCAGAGTCACTGAGCTGGCAAGTAGCAGAGTTTCTACTCAAATTCAGGGCTTGGAATTCCAAATGACATGTCCCATGGCATTGCATGGCCTCTTAGGTGCCTTTCCAGTAAGAGTATTTCCAGCAGCATACTGCTGATGTAATAGGATTCAAGGATGCCCCTGACACTTGGGGTTTTCCCGGGACCAGTTGATTCAACTTTGAGAAGTTTTTCAAGTTCTTGGCATGATGCACGGTTTTTATTTTTCACATTTGTCTTGAGTTTCTGCTTTCAGGCTTTCACAGGCAGACTGTCTGGCATTCTGAAGCAGTGGCTTTCACACTGTGTCCCACCCGTCCCTGTAGCTCCACGGAGGGGCCGCAGAGGCTGCTGTGGGGGTGGGGCACAGTGGGGTGGCTGTGTGTTTCGGCTCTGGGCTGTTCAGGGCTGATAGGCTTTCAACTATTTTTATATATTGACGTTCCTCAAAAAAATTTCACTCGAAGAAAGGTTCTTTTGCTAACCATTACAGAAAGAATCACTGTTCTAAAGGATTTTTTATGGCAGCTTGCTTCCTGTGACAAGAAAGTGGGGCAAGCTGAATTCTCTGCCCAGGCGTTCTCCAAGAATTGCATTCATCGGCAGATCAACTCATTCTTTCCGGTTTGAAACAGCCCTTAGAAATTTGAGGGGCTCCTACACCTATGGAGCCACCCCTAAGCCAGGGCAGGGGATCAGGGGCTTCAGCACTGGCGGCCGAGGGCCATGGTTCTTTGGTGGTGCTGCCCTGTTATCTTACTCTGCCCCTTTGCTTTTGCCTTCGCCTCAGGCAGGAGTCCTCTCATTGCCTGAGCCCCTGCATCTGCTGGGTTCTCCTCTGAGGCTCCATACTCAGTCTTAAGGGTTTGTGGGTCTGAGCCAGAAGCACCTGCCAGGCTCCTGCAACTCAGAGACTACCACTCCTGACTGCATCTGGCCTGCTGTATTGTCATTGCTCACTTGTTCAATGAAAGGCAAGGAATTTTTAAGAACATCAGATTCATTGACATCAGCTTTTGTATTCCTCTTTGCTCTCTTGAATGTGGATACGTGAAATTTTATTGAATAAGCCTGTATTTTTACATTATAATTTTGCCTCTGCCTAAAGTTTACTGTGTAATTTATCTTAAAGCTCTTAATTTTTCATTGATAAGCATGACACTGTTGTCAGCACAAAAGGGGAAAAATGAAGTATGCCACATGGGAACTGGAAAATAATGTTATCCTGTGGCAGTAAAACTAAAAAAAAAAAAAAAAAATCCACACATGATGAATGATAAAGTTTATACACGTGGAGGAATCATTGAGAAATTGATGCCTTGAGGACAAGATTTGTGTGACAACAGGGTATTATCTATAGCAAGATGACCAGGGTATAGTCTCAAGAAGACAAAATGGTATTATGACTTTTTTCCTATTTGAAATTTTTAATTGTCATAAAATATATATAAAACAAAATTTACCCTCAACTATTTTTTAACTGTACAGTTCAGTATTGTTTAGTACATTTTTCATAGTCATGCAACCAATCTCCAGGACTCTTTTCATCTTGCAAAACTGAAAGTCTGTATGCATTCAAAAACTTCCGGTGTCTCCTCCCCTGCGTCCATGGCAGCCACCCTTCTACTCTCTGTCTCTTATGAATTGGACTTCTCTAGGTACCTCGTATAAATGGTATCAAATACTATTTGTCTTTTTGTCTTAGCTCACTTAAAATAGCGTCCTCAAAGTTCATGTTGTAGCATGTTTTACAATTTTTTTCCTTTTTAAGGCTGAGTGTATTTCATTGTTTGTGTTTACTGTATTTTGTTTATCTTTTCATCCATCATTGATGGACTTTTGGATTGCTTCTACCTTTTGACTATTGTGAATATGCTGCTATGCACATGAATGTGTAAGTACTTCTTGAACTGAAAGAGAGTCTCTTTCAGTTCTTTTGGAAATATACCCAGAAATGGAATTGCTGGGTCATATAGCATTTCTATTTTTAATTGTTTGAGGAACCACCATATTGTTTTTCATAACTGCTGCACCATTTTACATTTCCGCCAACAGTGCACAAGGATTCTAATTTCCCCACATCTTCACCAACACTTATCCTTTTCTTTATTGTTTTATGGTAGCCATCCTAATGGGTATGAGGTATTATCTCATTATGGTTTTGATTTGCATTAAGTTCTGGGATGCATGTGCAGAACGCGCAGGGTTGTTACATAGGTATACACGTGCCATGGTGGTTTGCTGCATCCATCAACCCATTACCTACATTACATATTTTTCCTAATGCTATCTCTTCCCTAGTCGTCCAATCCCCAACAGGCCCTGGTATGTGATGTTCCCCTTCCTGTGTCCATGTGTTCTCATTGTTCAACTCCCACTTATGAGTGAGAACATGAGGTGTTTGGTTTTCTGTTCCTGTGTCAGTTTGCTGAGAATGATGGTTTCTAGCTTCATCCGTGTCCCTGCAAAGGACATGAACTCATCCTTTTTTACGGCTGCATAGTATTCCGTGGTATATATGTGCCACATTTTCTTTATCCAGTCTATCATTGATGGGCATTTGGGTTGGTTCCTAGTCTTTGCTATTGTGAACAGTGCTGCAATAAACATATGGGTGCATGTGTCTTTATAGTAGGATGATTTACAATCCATTGGGTATATATCCATTAATGGGATTGCTGAGTCAAATGGCATTTCTGGTTCCAGATCCTTGATGAATCACCACATTGTGTTCCACAATGGCTGAACTAATTTACGCTCCCACCAACAAGGTAAAAGTGTTCCTATTTCTCCACATCACTTCCAACATCTGTTGTTTCCTGACTTTTTAATGATCACCATTCTAACTGGCATGAGATGGTATCTCATTGTGATTTTGATTTGCATTTCTCTAATGAACAGTGATGATGAGTTTTTCTCATATTTTTGTTGGCCCCCAAAATGTCTTCTTTTGAGAAGTGTCTGATCCTATCCTTTGCCCACATTTTGATTTGGGTTGTTGTTTTTTTCTTGTAAATCTGTTTAAGTTTCCTGTAGATTCCGAATATTAGCCCTTTGTCAGATGGATAGATTGCAGAATTTTTCTCCCATTCTGTAGGTTGCCTGTTCACTCTGATGATAGTTTCTTTTGCTGTGCAGAAACTCTTAAGTTTAATTAGATTACATTTGTCAATTTTGGCTTTTGTTGCCATTGCTTTTGGTGTTTTAGTCATGAAGTCCTTGCCCGGGTCTAGGTCCTGAATAGTATTGCCTAGGTTTTCTTCTAGGGTTTTTATGGTTTTATGTTTTATGTTTAAGTCTTTAATCCATCTTGAGTTAATTTTTGTGTAAGGTGTAAGGAAGAGGTCCAGTTTCAGTTTTCTGCATATGACTACCTAGTTTTCCCAACACCATTTATTAAATAGGGAATCCTTTCCCCATAGCTTTTGTCAGGTTTGTCAAAGATCAGATGGCTGTAGATGTGTGGCATTACTTCTGAGGCCTCTGTTCTGTTCCATTGGTCTATATATCTGTTTTTATACCAGTACTGTACTGTTTTTTGTTACTGTAGCCTTGTAGTATAGTTTGAAGTATAGCATGATGCCTCCAAATCCGTTGTTTTGTTTAGGATTATCTTGGCTCCATGGGCTCTTTTTTTGGCTCCATATTAAATTTAAGGTGTTTTTTTCCCCAATTCTGCGAAGAAAGTCAATGGTAGCTTGATGGGGATAGCATTGAATCTGTAAATTACTTTGGGCAGTATGGCCATTTTCACAATATTGATTCTTGCTATCCATGAGCATGGAATGTTTTTCCATTTGTCTGTGCCCTCTGTTATTTCCTTGAGCAGTGGTTTGTAGTCTCCTTGAAGAGTTCCTTTACATCCATTGTAAGTTGTATTCCTAGGTATTTTATTCTCTTTGTAGCAATTATGAATGGGAGTTCACTCATGATTTGTCCGTTTGTCTATTATTGATGTATATGAATGCTTGTGATTTTTGCACATTGATTCTGTATCCTGAGACTTTGCTGAAGTTGCTTATCAGCTTAAGGAGATTTGGGGCTGAGATGATGAGGTCTTCTAAATATACAATCATGTCATCTGCCAATAGAGACAATTTGACTTCCTCTTTTCCTAATTGAATACCCTTTATTTCTTTTTCTTGCCTGATTGCCCTTTGGAGAAATGTTTACTTAACCTCTGTTGCCCAGGCTGGAGTGCAGTGGCATGATCTTAGCTCACTGCAATCTCTGTTTCCTGGGTTTAAGCTATTCTCATGCCTCAGCCTCCTAAGTAGCTGGGATTACAGGCGTGTGCCACCATGCCTTGCTAATTTTTGTCTTTTTAGTAAAGATGGTATTTTGCCAGGTTGGCCAGGCTGGTCTCAAATTCCTGACCTCAGGTGATCTGCCTGCCTCAGCCTCCGAAAGAGCTGGAGTTACAGGTGTGAGCCACTGTGCCTGGCCTTTTTTTTTTTTTTTTTTTTAAATAATTTTAACTTCTATTTTAGACTCAGGTGATAGGTGTGCAGGTTTTTTACCTGAGTACATTATGTGATGCTGAGGTTTGGGGTATGATTGATTGATCCTGTCACCTACATGCTGAGCATAGTACCCAATAGTTTTTCAACGCTTGCCCCCTGCTTCCTGCCTTCCCCCTCTAGTAGTCCTCAGTGGCTATTGTTGCTTGACCTATTTTAAATTGGGTTGTTTCGTTGTTGTTGTTGAGTGATAGGAATACTTTCTATGCTCTGAATGTTAATGCCCTACCAGATATATGATGTTTGATTTGTGAATATTTTCTCCCATTCCATTTATTTCCTCTTCACTCTTTTGACTGTGTCCTTTGATGCATGGATGTTTTAAATTTTGATGTAGCCCAATTTATCGATTTTTTACTTCTGTTGTGATACCACAGTTTTTGCAAGTGTAACCCAAACCATTTCAGGAAACAGATGAAAAAGCTGAATCATATTTTACAATAATAATAGCGTCAGAGTATTGACCTGACCCATTGTCTGTTGCCTGTTTGGGTGTATATATTTTGTATGTTGTAATTATTGTATTGAGGAGGGAATCCAAAAAGCCACAGAAATTCTCTACATCTCTAGCGTTGTCCAAAAGATCTAGGGTATAGACAGCAGAAACACACTGGTTAGTGGGAGAATCCTTTGTGGCATAGTATCTTAGGATTTTCCAGAGAAGCAGAATCAATAGGATATATACAGATATAAAAGAGGAGACTCATTAAGGGAATTGGATCACATGATTCTGGAGGCTGAGAAATCCCATAATCTGCCAGATATGCCACCTACAAGCTGGAGAACCAAGAAAGCTTGTGGTGTAATTCAGCTCGAGTCTGCAGTCCTGAGACCCAGGAAAGCTAATAGTGTAACTCCCAGTTTGAGGCAGAAAGCCTGAAAACTGGTGGGGATGTTGGTGTAAGTCCCAGAGTGCAAAGGCCCTAGAACTAGGAGTTCTAATGTCTGTGGGCAAGAGAAGATGGATGTCCCAGGTCCAGAAGGAGAAAGAGAATTTGTCCTTTTTGTTCTTGGGTCCTCAAGGATTGGATAATGCCCACCCACACTGGTGAGTGTAGATCTTAGTCTAAAAATTCATTTGCTAATCTTATCCCAAAACACTCTCATAGACACACCCAGAAATCATGTTTTACCAGCTACCTTGACGAGGTATTTCTTAGCCCATCAAATTGACATAAAATTAACCATCACATGCAGTGAAATTGACATTTTATTTGGCTTTCCTAGAACCTAGATAAATGTGTTCAAATTTTTGGCTAAAAAGGGTGGAGGAGACTTTCACAATCTACCACAACTAGAGGGATTTGTTGTAAAGATACATAGGGAAATAGGATAGGGAACAAAATCTACAATCATTTCACAGGCAGGTCTCATGGAGAACTAGCAGGTTGTCGTACTCAGGACAGCAGCATGTCTGTCAATGGAAGGGCCCCTCACATCACTGGAAGGGCCTCTCACACCACTGGTCTGCCAGGTGCATGATTTAGCACTTCTGTCTTTGCTTCTTTCTCTACCTGCGCTTGTTCTGCACTGCAGATCCAACTAATCTCTGTTTATTTTTCTGTATAATTGCTTCTGAAAAGAGATTGCTTCTAGTATCTTAAGGCTTTTAGTTATTCTCATTCTCTCTCTCTCTCTCCCTCCCTTCCTCCCTCCCTCCCTCCCTCTCTCTCTCTCTCTCTCTCTCATATTTAAAATCTAAAGGAGAAATGAACTTACTGAGTTGTCACTCACTATTCAGTATAGGGCCACCTCCTAGACTTCTAGATAGTGCCTTATCCTGTGGGATCAAGTGAAACAAAGAATAAAAGTCTATTGATAAAGATATATTTAAAAGGCAAAAATTTGGAGACTTCACTCAGACTAGTATAATTGGAAGGCTCAGACCAGTACAGTAGGATTATTCCCACAAGTATCCCACTACCTTTGTTCTGATTTATACTCATTAAGTAGCTTTAGGATTATTAATTAAATCCATCAGATGATCTGATACTACGAGGGTTTCCTGGCTTCCGAGCATAGATACTTTCATCACTGGAAAGACATGTCCCAAATTTAAATTAGTAAGTTGACATTTTGGTTTATATCAAGTCTCTTGGGAATTTGTTTAGCATAGGACAGTTCTCCTGAGTTGATTCTATTCCAGGGGCTCTGAAAACTCACATTTCTCAATTAGCTAACATCTTCAGTTAATATCTTTCCTCTTTTAGCTGGCTACATTGACCTTTTTCTGAGAAATTCAATGGTTTATTTAATGTTTTTCAAAAGTCCTTAAGATTCTTAGATTGAAGTTTCTGTAGCACTGTAAAATGAGGTTTATATGATTCTCCAAATCAATTCTAAAAGACAGATAGATACTGGCTCAGAGTGTCTAGTCAGGCTAGATCCCACAGTGTCATCTACTAGATATGCATGACAAAAGACCAAGTGCACAGGGGGCTGGTATCTCTAAAAGTTTTTAGCTATTATATTTATTTCCTATTATTGCTTTAACAAATTGCCACTGAGCTAGTGGCTTAAAAAATAAAAAAATATTTTCTAGTTTTGAAGGTAGAAAGTCTGAAAAGTGTTTCATAGATCTAAAATTAAGATGTTAGCAGGGCTGAATTCTTCTGAAGGCACTAGGGGAGAATCCCTTCCATTGACTTCTTCAGTCTAGAGGCCACCCACATTCTTTGGCTCATGGCCTTCTTCCAGCTAGCAATAAATTGCATCACTTTGACCTCTACCCCCATCATCACATCTCCTCTGAGTCTGACTCTCCTGCCTTTCCCTTTCACTTACCAGAACCCTTGTGATTATGCGGGGCACACTCAGATAATCCAGGACGACCTCTCAAACTCAAGATTCTTAAATTAATTTTACCTGCAAGGTCTCTTTTGCTTTAAAAGGTAACAGATCTACAGGTCCTGGAGATTAGGATGTAAATTTTTTGGGGGAGGGCATTATTCTTCCTACCACAGTTACATTAGTTTCTGATTATATAGTTTTGTTTTTTTCTTGAGATAGAGTTTCACTCTCGTTGCCCAGGCTGGAGAGCAATGGCACAATCTTGGCTCGCTGCAACCTTCACCTTCTAGGTTCAAGCTATTCTCCTGTCTCAGCCTCCCAAGTAGCTGAGATTACAGGTGTCCCCCACCATGCCTGGCTAATTTTTTATATTTTTGTAGAGATGGCGTTTCACCATGTTGGCCAGGCTGGTCTTGAACACCTGACCTCAGGCAATCCACCAGCCTCGGCTTCCCAAAGTGCTGGGATTACAGGTGTGAGCCACCACGCCCAGCCCGGTTATGTACTTTTAATAAGCATCTTGGTGTTATAGTATGTCAGGACTTTAACACTGAAATTTTTTTTTAAATGGGGTAATATAGAGTCACATTTAAAAATGAACACCTAATTTTCAATAAAGGTATGCAAAATCATCTGACGAAGATATTATTTGTAGGTAAGCAAGCCCGCACTGTAACCTTTCCAGGGTCTTAGTCACTAGTAAAATTAAATCAAATTAAAGCAAAAGGAGAATGACTTAGGTTCATATTGGTAGTGCTTACCCAAATTCTAAAACAGAAAGAGAGACTTAAAGCAGAGACTGATTGTTTTAGATCTCATGGACAGTATGTCCCTAGAATGAATAATGCAGAGATTTGTCCTTGCATTTAAAATATGCCAGGCCCATTGGCAAGATTATCTTTATGGCAGAATTATACATCAGACTAAAGAATTCGTTCAGTCTGAAACTGTATCTGTAGAATAGCATTGTTTTGTGAGATACTGACAAGTGTTCTATACAGACAAGAGTCAAATACTAGAAAAGCTGTCCATCTGAGCCCTTGGAGATTCACAGTGTATATCTGCAGTCCAAAGGAAAGAATGCAGTTGTGAAATGTGTTTGAGTTTAATCCAGCATTTCTCATATTTATTTTATTAGTGAACTTTTTGTCATTGTTGGAAGATGTATTAAAACATCTCGCAGAACCTAACACATTTTGGCAAACAATGAATTAAAGATTTGATTTATCTACATCCTGTTGTTTTGAGTCCATGCTCACAAAACCGTCTTTTGATTTCTGTGTGATTGGGCCACAAGTAAAAAAAAAAAAAAAAAAGTTTTAATCAGGCCAATGTGATATTTCTTGTACATGTGGTGTTATATTTCTCACTGTAAATTAATGCAACAGCCTTTTGATGTTTACTTTCATCTTATGCGCCTCTCAGTTAGTGTGAGTCAATTTGTCACCCACCTTCCATTTACTTTCAGATGCCTGTCTACTTACCTATACCTACAAAAGGAAGGGTAGCCAGAACTTTATGTAACACTGGAAAATTATAATGAGTTCTGGACTCTGAAACTCATCCGGGTGGTACGACATCATGGGAATTGCCTAGACTATTTTGAATAGCTGGATTTTGTATCTAAATGTCAACAAGAAGGTTCAAGATACCATATTTCTTTGCCCTGAGGCAGTCACTTCAGTGTTTTTTTTTCTGTCAACTAACTGATGCACAACAGCATCAATCTATTGTATGTGGTTACTAGGAAGTGTGTTCATTCATACTGCTGATCCATAAAATGGTCTTCAAAAGCTGAGAGAGAATAAAAGGTCAGCAAGAAGCAAAAACAGGTCAGGACCAGCATGCAATTTTGGTTTAAAAATCAACATGTTTAACACAAAGATCTTTCAAAAGAGCAAGTTAAAGTTTGAACCATTGGATTTTCTTTTTTCGTTCTTTTTTTTTTTTTTGAAAAGAAAGAATGAAAGAGAGAAAGAGGAAGAGAAAGAAGGAGAGAGAATGGGAGTCTTGCTTTATTGCACAGGCTAGAATGCAGCCTAAAAATGGGTATTAAAAACCTCTTGTATGCCAATAATTGTGCTTAACAATGGAGACAGGAAGGAATAAGGGAGGAAAATAACAAACAAGCAGCCAACCAATATTTCATTTAAACCTGTGAAATGCTATGCAATTACTGAGAAGTGATTTACTTCCAATTATGTAGTCACTTTTAGAGTAGGTGTGATGTGGTACGGAGAAGAATGTATGTTTTGTGGATTTAGGGTGGAGCGTTCTGTAAATGTTTATTAAGTTCACTTGTTCCAGGTCTGAGTTCAAGTCCTAGATATCCTTGTTAATTTTCTGTCTCATTGATCTGTCTAATATTGACAATGTGATGTTAAAGTCTCCCACTATTATTGTGTGGGAGTCTAAGTCTGTTTATAAGTCATTAGGAACTTGCCTTATATATCTGAGTGCTCCTGTATTGGGTGTGTATATATTTAGGATCATTACTCTTCTTGTTGCATTGATCCTTTTACCATTATGTAAGATCCTTCTTTGCCTCTTTTGATCTTTGTTGCTTTAAAGTCTATTTTGTCAGAGGAGAGAATTGCAACTCCTGCTTTTTATTTATTTATTTATTTTTGCTCTCCATTTGGTTGGTAAATCTTCCTCCATCCCTTTGTTTTGAGCCTTTGTGTATCCTTGCATGTGAGATGAGTCTGGATGCAGCATACCAATGGGTTTTGGTTTTTTATCCAATTTGCCTATCTGTGTCTTTTGATTGGGGCATTTAGTCAATTTAAATTTAGGATTAATATTAATATATGTGAATTTAATACTGCCGTTTGATGCTAGCTGGCTGTTTTGCCCATTAGTTAATGTAGATTCTTCATTATATTGATGCTCTTTACCTTTTGGTACATTTTTGGAATGGCTGATACTGGTTGTTCCTTTCTATGCATGGTGCTTCTTTCAGAAGCTCTTGTAAAGCAGGCCTGGTGGTAATGAAATTTCTGAGTACTTGCTTGTTCACAAAAGATTTAATTTTTCCTTCGCTTGTGAAGCTTAGTTTGGCTGGATATGAAATTCTAGGTTGAAAGTTCTTTTCTTTAAGGATGTTGAATATTGGCCCCCACTTTCTTCTGGCTTGTAGGGTTTCTGCTCAGAGATCTGCTATGAGTCTGATAGGCTTCCCTTTGTGGGTTACCTGACCTTTCTCTCTGGCTGCCCTTAGCATTTTCTCCTTCATTTCAATGCTGGTGAATTTGATGATTATGTGCCTTGGGGTTGCTCTTCTTGAGGAATATCTTTGCGGTGTTCTCTGTATTACCTGGAGATGAATATTGTCCTGCCTTGCTAGGCTGGGAAAGTTTTCCTGAATAATATCCTGAAGAATGTTTTCCAGCTTGGATTCGTTCTCTTCGCCACTTTCAGGTACACCTAGCAAACGTAGATCATGTCTTTTCACATAGTCCCATATTTCTTGGAGACTTTGCTTTTTTACCCTTTTTTCTCTAATCTTGTCTTCTCGTTTTATTTCATTGAGTTGGTCCTTGATCTCTGATATCCTTTCTTCTGCTTGGTCCATTTGACTGTTAAAACTTGTGCATACTTCTCGAAGTTCTCATATTGTGTTTTTCAGCTCCATTAATTCACTTATATTCCTGTCTATATTGTCTATTCTCATTAGCATTTCATCAAACTTTTTTTCAAGGTTCTTAGTTTCTTTGCATTGGGTTAGAACATGTTCCTTTAGCTCACAGAAGTTTCTTATTATCCACCTTCTGAAGCCTGATTCTGACAATTCATCACCCTCATTCTCCATCAGCCCTTGTTCCCTTGCTAATGAGGAGCTGCGATCCCCTGAAGGAGGAGAGGCATTCTGATTTGGGATATTTTCAGCCTTTTTGCACTGGTTTCTTCCCATCTTTGTGGATTTATCCACCTGTCATCTTTGTAATTGCTGACTTTCAGATTGGGTCTCTGAGTGGACGTCCAACTTGTTGGTGATGATGTTATTTCTGTTTCTTTGTTTTCCTTCCGTGGACGCCCCTCCCTCACAGAGCTGGACCTTCCTGGGTTCAGCTGTGCTTGCTGTGAAACTCTCTACCGTCAATGTTTCCAATTGCTGTTTTTTTGTGGGGATGGGACCAGCCGAGCCTGATCATCTGACTCCCCACCTCGGAGCCCCCTTTTTTTCTTTTCCTAATTGACGATTCTCTCCCAGGTGCCCCAGTCACCCACCAAAAAGGTGCCGGGATCTATGCAATTTCGCCTGCGGTGACTGCACTGGCTGAAACAGTGGCACTGAGAGGTGCTTTTCTGCCTGGGAATCTCTGGGTCTGGCTCCCCGCTTCAGTCCCCCTTTCAATCAGCTGAATGGGCGACTCTGCCTTCCCGGAGCTCCAAATGCCAACTAAAAGGGTAGCCAATCTCGCGTACTCTGCACTGTGAACCACCGACCTGGGAGGCCGGCAAAACAGCCGAGCCAGCCAAAAGAGTCATGACCCATGGGGCTCCTCCACTGGGAACCTCCTGGTCCGTGGGCAACAAAAATTTGTCTGGAAGTCTGGTGTCCATTCACTCCCTGCACTTTCACTGGGAGCTGCAATCCTGAGCTGCTGCTAAATGGCCATCTTGGATCTCTCTCATTGGATCTCTCTCCAAAATCATTGGATTTTCATTTTACTCTACTCAGCTGACTCTAATATATATCATGGTTTATACTAAAATCCTCAACAACTCAAAAGAGAAAGAAAGAGAAAGTTCAGATGAAAATAATCGAGTATTGGAATATGAGAGCCATAGAGAAAGATGAAAAGATGATGATCATTTAGCCTTGAGAAAATAAAATTATCATAGAAATATATAATAAGCTTCCATACTTCATTAAGATTTGTATATCTAAACAAACGAAATATGTGGTAAGTAAAATTTTGTAATAGCCTTGCAGGTTTCATTCTTGCCATCCTTCCTTCTTTGAGTTCCCTTTTTATTTAAGCAGTGAGCTTCCTTTCCAAAAGTACTGTGTCTTGCAATCTACCTTCTAATCTCCCTGTTTTCCAGTGGTTCTTAATTACCACCCAATAGGTTAAGATCTCAAACTTGACCTCTACTTGTATCATTTAAGAGTTATTCTTCTCACCAGTCCACTCTGGTATAAACTTACGATTTCTTTTTGTTTAATGCTTTGCTAAACTGTTCTAGCTCTCATCCAATTAGAGAAAAAAGAATCACCTCCTCCCTTTTGACACAGGATAGGAGGTTGAACAGTGAATTCCACAAGGCACAATTCTCAGTAAGACCAGGACTTGTAGAAAATAATGTAATGACACAAGATCTGAATTAGATCAAGAGAAAGCATATTTCCCTAAGAAATATTTTCTTTATATTTCCTATCTTTTGTGCATAAAAAGTTTAATTTTAATATTACATTAAGTTTTCAATTTCTTTTAGAAAATGTATAATTAAAGCAAATCTACATGTCACTTTAGTCTCATAGCCCTAAATTATAACACAATTACTAAATATTAATAGCAGGTTTTCACACAAAAATTTCAGAATTATATAAACAATCAAATTCCCCTAAATCAATAGATATTTTGATACAAAAAATGAAAAAAAGCTGTACTTTTAACTGCTTTTAGTAGGTTTATTTAATAGGCTCTTTCTGTGATCTGGAAATAGATTAAAACTTGAATCTTCTAAATTTTAGTTAATTTAGAGTTATGGCTTTGAAAATTGAACTTTTATAAAACCCCAAAGTTGCTAAATAAACAGTATGAAGTGCTTGCAATTCTCCATTCCCCTCTCCAGTTATGAAAGAGCTACAGTATGAAAGGCTATACTTAATTTCTAAATGCTCAAGAAAATTTTACAGAGACAGTTTCTTTATAACTTTAAAATTTTAAGAATTTAGCACTCTGCTCCCTATCATCAAAAAGTAGTACTAATCTTTTTTTCCCTTGGTAATGGTTTTCAAATGTGTATATTAAATTATTTCATCCTTGCTTGCAGAGTTTATGGGAGAACTCAAGAAACATATGTGGCTTGATGTCTGCATTTGTTCTAGTGGTTCAAAATATTGGATAGAATATTGGGATTGCATATTACATTAATTTCAGTTCATCAGTAAAGCTTCATTGATTGATAGCTGCACTGTCCAATATGGTAGTCACTAACCAAATGTGTCTATCCAGGACTTGAAAAGCGTATACTACAAACTGAGATGTGCTGTAGTATAAAATACATAACATCTTTTATAGACAATATAAATAAAATAATGTAAGGAAATCATTAATAGTTTTTATGTTGATTATATGTCAAAATAGTAATGTTTTGAATACAATGAGTCAAATAACATTTATTTGAATCGATTTTACTCTTAAAAATCTTTTTTAAAGTGACTACAAGAAAATTTAGGATTACAGATGTCATTTTCATTTGTGGCTTGCATTTATATTTCTATTAGACAGTAGTGATTTAGAGCCATTGCACAATGAAATGTTTTGCATGTTTATATTTTCCAAATGCATTTAAACATTAAAATATTCACTGTTTAAATTATTTTTCGGAAAGTCTCCTTAAGTATACTCTACTTCTATATCTTTTTCTTTTTGTTTTCTTGAGAGAGGGTCTGGCTCTGTTAACTAAGCTGGAGTGCAGTGACGCAATCTTGGTTCATTGCAACCTCTACCTCTTCAGCTCAAATGATCCTCCCACCTCAGCTTCCCAGGTAGCTGGGACTACAGGCATGCACCGCCATGCCTGGCTAATTTTTTAATTTTTTTGTAGAGAGATGGTTTCACCATGTTGCCAAGCTTGTCTTGAACTCCTGAGCTTAAGTGATCTATCTGCCTCAGCTCCTCAAAGCGCTGTGTTTACAGGCATGAGCCACCATGCCGCACTACTTCTACATCTTCTTAATCAGAGAAAACAACTTAATATAGCTTTTTTTTTTTTGATAAGCCAGTGTCATCATTATGAAGCACTATTTTTTTATGTTGTGTTTTATGGATAACTTATGAGTCTCATAGAACTATTGCTCTCATATAATATGCTCCCTGGTTGATGTATGATTATGTCAGATAATTTGGCTGTGTTTTTCACAATGTTTGTAGTTGTTTCCTAAGTATACTTCTATGCTGTTTCCGATACAACTTCGATGCCCCTTAGAAATTCAGAAAACCTGAACATTTTCCAAAGAAATCAGATAGTTTATGAAGCCTGCAAGCTTTTACGAAAATACAAGTCTCGAAGCCCATGCAGGCTGTTTCGTCTGTAGATAAACTCCATAAGCTTTATTATGGCTGATTTCCTCGTAGGGCAGAGATCTTTCTGGCTTCTGAATTAGCAGTTATGGATGAGATATCTGTGGCTGCCAGAATTCTTTCTACTAATCTTTTACATGTAGTGTGTGGTATATTCAAATGAGATTAGAACTTATCCATACAATTGTTGAGAAAATAATATAAAAATAAAGTAAAGAATTGATAGACTATTGGTAGAATTATTCTGTTGGCTTCTGTTTTTAAGATGATGCTGTGGGATGAAATTACAATTGCTATGTTCAAGTGTGGCTAAGTAGGCAAATGTAGAATGAACTATGCACATAAGAAATATGATCTGGGTTAGCTGAGGTAGCCCATTGTTGTTTAGCTTCCCACCTGAAGGCTTTCTTCACATTCATTATAGTGGCAGCTAGGGCTGATTGTGTACTGCTGTTATTTCCCAGCAGTCCAAAGCTCTGTGGCATTGCTTGAAGCTGTGCTTCGATATGTTCTTATAGCATTTATCCTGCTCTGCTTGCTTGTGATTTTTTTGACATTAGCTTTCTTACACAATAGCTCCTTGAGTGACCTGCTGTCTTCCATTCTCTACATACACACATTCCAGTAGTACATCAATATGAGGACTGTGTCAAGACTGACAATATTCCTTATGATGCTGGTAAGAGATCTGATTTTTAAGTTAACATTCATAGATCTGTGAGGTGGTATGTTTCTCCAATGTACAGATATCTATTTTGAGCCATATGACATTGTGTTATAAACAGTTATTTATTGGTAAGTTCTGTCATTTGAGTGAGATATGTTAGGATGTTTTCTATTGCTTTATAATGTAGCTATTCTGTTTTAGATGCTGCGGAATTGAACTAACCTGATAAAATTGCTCAAGAATCCCTGTGTGGTGTGGGCAAAAGATACAGGGCTTGCAACAAAACGAAGTTTAAAATGCATTTTTGTTTATGGACCTTCAGTTTATAATACTAGCATAAGAGAGTAGTGCTGAGTTAGGTCTAAACCTGATCTATCAGCCTCAGAAAAGAAACAGTTAAATTTTTCATGTACTTCTTTACTTCTTTGCAAAAATGCTCAGAAGAAAATGGCTTTTTAAGGCTTATATCAGTCCATTGCCCTTTCTCTAGAGAATTTCATGATAAATCCATGACAATTGTTTTGTTACCTCTCCATGGCATTTGATGATACTTGTATCCTAGACATTACCCTTCAGCTTGGATTCATTGAAGAGGTCGTACAAAACAGAGCATGATGCTACTTTGTTGTATTGCTTATGTATAATAGATTAGATAGGGCACCATCTGCTATTAGGTGGCTGCATAAGTCAACATTGCTACATAATGATGCTAAAAATCTCAGGGTTGTTTTGTTTTGAGACAGAGTTTCGCTCTTGTCACCCTGGCTGGAGTGTAATGGTGTGATCTCAGTTCACCACAACTTCCACCTCCTGGGTTCAAGTGATTCTCCTACCCCAGCCTCCTGAAGTTGGGATTACAGGTGCCTGTCACCATGCTCAGTTTTGTAATTTTAGTTGAGATGGAGTTTCACTATGTTGGCTAGGCTGGTCTTGAACTCCTGACTTCAGGTGATCTACCCGTCTCAGCCCCCCAAAGTGCTGGGATTACAGGTGTGAGGCACTGTGCTCAGCCTTATTTATTTATTTATTTATTTATTAAACTGAGTCTCACTATGTCACCCAAGCAAGAGTGTAGTGGTGCTATCTGGGCTCACTGCAACTTCTGCCTCCCAGGTTCAAGTGATTTTCCTGTGTCTGCCTCCTGAGTAGCTGGGATTATAGCTGTGCTTCACTATGCCCAGCTAATTTTTTTGTATTTTTAATAGAGACTGCATTTCGCCATGTTGGCCAGGCTGGTCTCAAACTCCTGACCTCAAGTGATCTGTCCACTTTGGCTTTCCAAAGTGCTAGGATTACAGGCATGAGTAATCACCACCACATCCAGCCTCAGTTTCTAAAATAATAATAAATATTTGTTTACTTATTCTTAAATCTGTAAGTTAGTAGTTTCAGCTGGGGTTTGTCTGACCTTGGCTGAGCTCAGTTGGCCTTAGCTCCTGGTTGAAAATTGGAATCGCTGTGCTTTATGTTTCTTTATTTTACTACCAATGACTATACAAGCCATGATTATCTGATGATGGATCACAGGAGTCCAAGAGCCAAGCCAAATCATGAGATTACATTTAAAGCCTCTGCTAATATATCATTAACATATGGCCAAGTACAATATCAATGGAACACATAAATATATTCTTGTTCCCCTATAGAGAGGTACTATAAAGCAATATGACAGAGGTGTTTCCAGCTATGATAGTTTGAAGATGTTAATGAATTCTCTCTGTTTAAAAAAAATGTGGAAAATTCTTTTCAATAACAACAATTTCAAGGATATGGGAATTGGCAACAGGCAGATAATAATTGAGATGTGTTTTTTCTTAAAAAGAAACTGCAAGAATTTAGGGTAAGAATTGTGGAGATATGTGGCTTTATTTATTTATTTTTGCTTGGGGAAACTCCTGTACCTCCTCTCACCCAAGAAAGTTGGCCTAAAGCTATAGTTTCACCAAGGTAACATGGGCTGTGAACACCAGTGGGGTTGCTTCCTGAGTAGGCAGATTCAACGCAGGGCAAAATCCCATAGCTTAGTCATCTAAAAGTGTAAAACTCAGTAGGAAACAAATAGGAAACCTATAGCTTTGCTAGCCCGAGGCTCTGGTTTTATTTGGGGGAAAATAGTAGACCAATTAGTAATTTAATGGGGAAATCCTAGAAGCAAAAGATCCTTAGAAGAGCTCAATAGGTTTTCCATACATTTCTGGATAACTGAGAATCTATGAACTATGCATGTGAACAGAGGAGACCAAAAAGAATAATAGAAAGTAAATGCCAAACCATACTTTAGAATTGGCTCAGCTCTGAATGTATTTCCCAATGTTCCCAATATTGCCTGTCAGGGAGTAGAAGTGCTTTTGGGCCTGAATATTTAAGTAAACCTCTGCCTAGATCATTAGCTGACCACCAAGTCATTAGTGACACATAGGTTGAGCACTAAAAAGGCAGGTTAAAAGTAATTTTTAAAACACAGTTTAAAACCTGGACAGCAACATCATCAGCTATACCCAATGTGGGAGACAAATTCTGCAGTTAAATTTCATTCAAGTTATTATTCTTTTTTCTTTTCTTTCTTTTCTTTTCTTTCTTTCTTTTTTTTTTTTTTTTTGAGACAGAGTCTTGCTTTGTCACCAAGTGCCAGGCTGGAGTGCAGTGGTGCGATCTTGGCTCACTGCAACCTCTGCCTCCCTGGTTCAAGCAATTCTCCTGCCTCAGCCTCCTAAGTAGCTGGGACTACAGGCACATGCCACCACACCCAGCCAATTTTTGTATGTTTTGGTAGAGATGGGGTTTCACCGTGTTGGCCAGGATGGTCTTGATCTCTTGACTTCCTGATCTGCCCACCTTGGCCTCCCAAAGTGCTGGGATTATAGATGTGAGCCACCATGTCCAGCCTCAAGTTACTATTTTTATAATAAATCAATGAACAAAGCAATCTCTAAATTGCTATATTATCTAAAATGTCCACTGTTTAACAAAAATACGAGACCTACAAATAAATAGGAAAGTAAAATCCATATTTAGAAAAACAAGTAGTCAATAGAAACTGAGTCTTCATAGGTCAAGATTGTGAGTTTAGCAGACAGACACTAAAGCAGCTAACATAAATATGTTTGAAGAATTAAAGAAAATCTTATTCAAAGAAGTAAAGGAAAATATGGTGAAAATGACTCAACAAATAGAAAATCTAAATAGAGAATAGAAACTATAAAAAAGAGCTAAATAGAAATTCTATGTTTGGCAAACAAACCCATTCAAAAAGGGGTGAAGGATATGAACAGACACTTTTCGAAAGAAGACATATATGAGGTCAAGAAGCATATGAAACAATGTTCATCATCACTGGTCATTAGAGAAATGCAAATCAAAACAACATTAAGATACCATATCATGCCAGTTAGAATGGTGATCATTTAAAAATCTGGAGACAACAGATGCTGGATAGGATGTGGAGAAATAGGAACACTTTTACACTGTTGGTGGGAGTGTAAATTAGTTCAACCATTGTGGAAGACAGTGTGGCGAGTCCTCAAGAACCTAGAAATAGAAATTCCATTTGACCCAGCAATATCATTTCTGGGTATATATCCAAAGGACTGTAAATCGTTCTATTATGAAGAGACATGCACATGTATGTTCATTGCGGCACTGTTTACAATGGCAAAGACTTGGAACCAACCCAAATGCCCATCAATGATAGACTGGACAAGGAAAATGTGGCACATATACACCATGGAATACTATGCAGCCATAAAAAACAATGAATTTGTGTCCTTTGTAGGGACATGGATGAATCTGGAAACCATCATTCTCAGCAAACCAATACAAGAGCAGAAACTCAAACACCACATGTTCTCACTCATAGGCAGCTGTTGAACAGTCAGAACACATGGACACAGGGAGGGGAGCATCACACACTGGAGTCTGTCGAGGGGGTCTTGGGGAGGGACAGCTAGGGGTAGGGAGGTTGGGGAGGGATAACATGGGGAGAATTGCCAGATAGAGGTGGCAGGGGGATGGAGGCACCAAACCACATTACCATGTATGTACTTACGCAACAATCCTGCCTGCTCCGCACATGTACCCCAGAACCTAAAGTATAATAAAAAATATATTTTAAAAAATCCTAGATTTGGAAAATACAATAACTAAAATTAAACTATAAAAAGAAGCCAAATCAAAATTCTACATTTGGAAAATACAATAACTGAAATGAAAAGGTTGCTATATGGGCTTAATAGATTTGAAAAGGCAATAGAGAAAAATCAGTGTACTTGAAGATATATCAACAGAAATTATCCATTCTAAAGAACTAACAAGAAAAGATTGAAGGAAAATGAAGAGACTCAAAGACTTACAGAGCCTATCAACATATTTGAATGAAAGTTCATAAGGAGTGGAGAGTATAAAGGGCAAAAATTTTTTGAAGAATTAATAGCCATAAACTCAAATCTAGTGAAAAACCTTAATCTGTATGTTGAAGAAACTCAATGAGCATCAACTAGGATGAAAGCAAAGTTATTCATACCTATACCATGATAATAAAAAAAACTTTTAAAAGACTAGACAAAAGCAAAGTTTTGAAATAGAGAAGAGTGACTCATTGTGCATGAAGAACAATACATGATGGCTAGTGGCTTACTTTTCAAAAAACATACGGGGTGTAGAAAGCAGGGAAAGAAATAGCCAAAGTGCTTACAGTATATGAAAAAAGAAAGCCTATCAACCAAGAATTTTCAATCTAGCAAGACAGTCTTCAAAAATGAAGGCAGGCTGGGTGAGGTGGCTCACACCTATAATCCCAGCACTTTGAGATACTGAATTGGGAGGATTGCTTGAGGCCAGGAATTTGAGATAAGCCTGGGTAACATAATGAGACCCCATCTCTACAAAACAAAAACAAAAAACCAGGCATGATGGTGTGTACCTATACTTCCAGTTACTTAGAAGGCTTAGGACCCCTTGACCCCAGGAGTTTGATTGTGGCTGCAATGGACTATGGTTGCCCTACTGCATTTCAACCTGGGTGACACAGTGAGACCCTATCTTAAAAACAACAACAACAACAACAACAACAACAACAAACATAGAAAAGAGACCTTTCCAGATAAGCAAAAATAAAAATAGATTCTTTACAAGAAATCTGAAGGCAATCCTTTGGGCTAAAAGGAAATGATAGCAGGTGGTTACTCAATTCCATAGGAAGAAAGAAGGAACAATGAAAACGTTAAATATATGGACAACTATAAAAGACTGTCCATTGTTTTCTCTTAATTTTCTGAGTAAAGTGCGAAGAGATAGTGGAAATTAAGTGGAGCAAAGTTACTGTATATTATTACTATTATTATTAACCTGAAATAGATTATGATAAATTAAGGAGATATATTGCCATCCTTAGAAGAATTAGGAAGAAAACAATTTTAAAATATAATTAAAACTTTAATGGAGAAAAGAGCAAGATCCAACTATATGTTATCTGTAAGAGACGTTATATTTAAAAACACCAACAGGTTGAAAATAAAAGGAGAGAAAAAGCAAACAATGACTATTAAAGAACCAAAGTGGTCTATTACATACGAAACAATAGACCTGAAGACAAGTACTATTAGGAGAGACAGAGAAAAGTGTTATAATAATAAAAATTTCATCATATTAGGAAGAAGTAGCAATTATAAATGTATAAACACCAAACACTAGAGTCCTAAAATATAGCAAAGACTGCCAGAGACGGAATATCAGTAAGGATATTTGCGACCTGAACAACACTATTAACCAACTTGTTATAAATAATATATAGATTGCCCTATCCAACAACAGCAGGGTATACATTTTTCCAAGTGTACGTGGAACATTTTCCGTGATAATAGTACTATAGACATTAAAACACATTTCAGAATATGATTTTTGACTACAAAAAATTGCATAAGCCAACAACAGAAAAGTATTTAGAACTTCACAGGTATTTGGAATTTCAACTAGATCGTTTTAGAAAAACAGTGAGTCAAAGATGAAATCACCAGGTAAGTTAAAAAAAAAAGCTTAATTGAATAATGATTAAAACCTAATCTATCAAATTAATAAGAGGCGGCTAAAGCAGTGCTTAGAGAGAAATTTAATGTTAAGTGCTTATGTTATAAAGAAAATAGATCTAAAATCAATTACTTAAACTTCCACCTCAAGAAGCTAGACAAAGAAGGGTAAACTAAACCTCAGGTTAGCAGAGGAAGAATATAATAAAGACCGAAAAAGAAATAAAATACAAATCAGAAAAACAATAGAGAAAATCCACAAAATCAAAAGTTGGTTTATTTAAAAGATCAGTAAAACTGATAAAAACATTTAGCTACACTAACCAAAAAAAGAGATAAAAAAGACAAATTAACAAAATCAAGAATGAAAGAAAGAACATCACCACAGATCCTACAGAAATTAAAAGAATTAGAAGAGAATATTATGCCAATGAATTAGACAATGTAGATGAAATAGTTAATATTCAACACAGATAGAGGTTACCAAAACTGTCTTAAGAAGAAATAGAAATCTGAATAAATCTGAAATTCATAGAGATTGAATTAGTAATTTACAATCCTCCTACAAAGAAAAGCTCAGACCTGGATGGCATCACTAGTAAATTTTGTCTAAGATTTAGAGAAAAATAATACCAATCCTACACAAACATTTTTAGAAAAAAGGAAGAGAAAATGCTTCCTAAGTTGTCAGTATTGGTATGATAACAAAGCTAGACAAAGGTATCACAAAAAAAGAAAACTATAAAATTATTTCTAATGAACATAGATGCAGAAATTCTTTTTAAAAATTAGCATATTAAAACAAGCAACGTAAACAGAGGATTCTGTACCATGACCAAGTATAATTTAATTCTGAAATGCAAGAATGACATTACACCTGCAAATCAATTAATAAATATACTGTATTAATAGAATGAAGGACAAAGCTATACAGTTTTCTCAGTAGACACAGAAAAAAGCTTTTGACAAAATATAGTACTCATAGATGTTTAAAAGTTTTCAACATATTAGGAATAGAAATGAACTTCCTGTACCTGAGAAAGGGTATATATGAAAAATCTTCAGCTAATATTATACTTAATTGTGAATGATAGTTGCAAAAGTTTTCCATTTAGATTGGGAATAAGCCAGGTACATTCACTCTCACTACTTCTATTCAACATTTTACTGAATGTTCCAACAAATTGTAAGACTCAATATTGTTAAGATGGCAGTTCTTCTCAAAATAATCTATAGATTTAATGCAATTCCTATCAAAATCTGATGAGGCTGTTTCTTGTAGAATTTGGCAAGTTGATTCTAAAGTTTACATGGAAATACAAAGAGCTACAACAGTTTTGAAAAAGAAAAATGAAATCGGAAGATTTATACTCGTTAATTTCAAAATTACAGCATGGCTCTTGTCGTCAGGTAGTGTGGTATTTATTGATATAAGGATAAACATTGGTCAATGGAGCAGAATGGAGAGCCTAGAAATAGTCTCTAATATTTATGATGAATGGGTTTTCAAAAAAGGTGCAAATAGAGTTTAAGTGGGGAAAAAGTAGTCTTCTGAACAAATTGTGCTGAGACAATTTAATATCCATATACAAACAGTACTTAGACTCTTATGTTACCCTGCACACACACACACACCCTTAATTCAAAATGGATCAGACTCAAATGTAAGAGCAAGAACTGTAACATTTCTAGAAGAAAACATAAGATCACATATTTGTTAGATTTCTTAAATCTAACAAAAACAGATGACAAAATGTGTATATTAGACTTTATCAAAGTTAAAATATTTTACTATTTAAAAGGCACTATTAATAAAATTAAGCCACAAACTAGAAGAAAATACGTTAAATCATATAACTGATAAATGACATACTTGGAATCATAAATAACTATTGCAATTCAATAATAAAAAGGCAATCTGATTAAAAAATGGGCAGCTTTGAAAAGGTGTTTCACCAAAGAAGACATGCAAATGACTAATAAGCACACAAAAAGATGGAAACATTTAGTAAAGGTGAATTAAAAGCACAATGAAATACCACTAGAGACCCACTAGAATGGTTGTTTTCATAGTCTTACAATATTATGTTAGACAAACTGAAATCCTTATACAATGCTCATGACAATGTAAAATGTTACATTCACTTTAGAAAAACAGTATGGTAGTTTCTTGGCAAGTTATACTGTACTTAACATATTATCCAGCATTTCCACTCCTTAGTATCCACTCAAGAGAAGCAAAGACACAAACACTTGTGGGTGAACAGTCATAGCCAAAATTTGGAAACCATCCAAATGTTAAGCAGCTAAGAAGTGGATAAGCAGAAGGTGGTATATCTATACAATTAAATACTAGTCAGCAATGAAAGGGAATGAAATGTGCTACAGGCAACAACATGAACAAATCTCAAAACCATAGCTAACCATTGTGGAAGAGGTAAAAGATGATATATTGTATGATTCCAGTTGTATAATAAAAAGAAAAATGATAGATAATTGCTTGGGGCTGGGAGTGGAAGAAGGGATTGATTAGAGACAGCATAAGGGAATTTTTTGGGATAAGAGAAGTGCACTAAAACTGCATTGTGATATTGTTCCATTGTTATATAAATGTACCCCAGATCATGGAACTAAATACTTAAAATTATTGAATTTTATGGTATATAAATTATGTTTTAAACTTATTTTTAAAAGTCACAATAAAAAGGCTAATATATAATTATAGTAATATATAATAAGTGAAAATATTGGAGCAATAATTTAACCTGTCAAGGTAACTAGATACTCTTTTTTTTTTTTGGAGTAAATGTAATATGTTGGTGAATTTCCTGGGGCAGTCAAACTGAACTGCTAGCTTCTCAGCTCATATCTGACATTGGCTTCAACTAGACTTTTGCAATGACATCTTTGTGATTCACCACTGTATCCTACAAATTTATAGGACATATAGTACATGTTTAATAAATATTTTTGAATGACATGAATTAAAAATGTCTTGAAGTTCTGTATTTGGTACCTTTGGCAAAGCCCATTTCACCATTCCATAGTAAACATGTAAAGTTACATTATATTACTTTTTTCTCTATTCATACCAGGAAAAATACACATGTAGTTCACATTATGCTAGCTATAAACCACTAACCATGCATTCCCTGCAATTTTGGGAAGAGTAGTTTCACTGTTTGTGGCTATTTTCACTTTTCCAGGTAGGGTGGATGGTGCTTCTTCTCAACTGACCCTCTGCCACACTGTGAGAAGGCTACATATCTGGCCTGACAGAGTGGCATCAGGGTGGTACTGTACGAACCTGTGCTGTTGCACCTCTGGGTATTGGACATATCAGTTGTACACTGCTGGCCACACTAAGCTCTCAGCATCACAAAACTTTGTGGAATTGAGGAAGATGCCTTCCGTGCTTACATTGCATTGTGTTAGATGCTCCCCAATGCAGTGCTGCTTGGGCCCCAAAGTATTAGTTTAGAGAGAGATTTTTTTTTCATTCTTACTCATAGCTTCTTTCTTCTGAGTCTGCAGACCTACATCAAGGAAACAGTGTTGGGAACAGATTGTCTCAGTCTCAACTATGCTGTTCCCAGAATCCCTACTCTCCTTTCACTTCAGAGGTCAGCCTTGTCATGCTTGTCTCCTTCCCTGCCACTAAGGACTTCATACTTCCCTGAAAACATGCTTGTCAGTCTACTCCATTAATCTGACAAACACATCCAGACATACCTGAAAACACAGCAACAGATGATGGCTCAGTATTGATTTTTACTACATCGTTGTTAAGAAGGTCCTAACACAGCACCTTAGACAGTGGACTTTTCTTAAACCCGGGGATCTACTATTTCTTTTCACCTTTTAGAATTATCTTTATTTAGATACCAGAATTTTAAAATATGAAATTATGACATATAAAGTTTCTTTACTTTTTTTAGATTGCGGCTGCTCAGACAAGGTGATGAAAAGTGTCATAGTGAGAGGTACATTTTACACTATCACTGTGACTCTAAGTCTAACCTTCAGAAGCTGACCTATGGCGAATGTGGTTACTCTGCTGTGTCACAGGCCACCAATTGCTTCCTCAAATCTAGTCTCCTTTTGTTTCTTAGTAACCAACCCCTCAAAATGTGCCCAGCTGAAAACTGCACATTCTAGCTTTCCTTGCAGATTGATGTGGCCAATGAAATGTTAAGTGGAAGTGTTTTCAAGACTTTAAGGAAGGCTTCTGAAAGTCAGAGGAAGAGTATTCCTTCTTCTCTTCCTTCTTCATGGAGAGGTAATCACTGGAATTAATCAGCCATATTGGAACTGTGAATAAATTTTGGGAATTGAAGCTATGCTTTAGAGGTTGGGAAGAAAGATGCCATGAGCCTGGGCCTCTGAAGTCTTTCAGGAGCCACCATGGGAGCCCTGGTCTATCCATCTAAAGTTTCTTTTATAGGTTTAAGGGTGAAATAAATTTCTCTTGTTTAAGGCATTCTTTGTTTTTTTCTGCAATATACAGCCAGGTCTCATTCCTAAAGAATATACCTGCTAAGCCCCAGAGGAAGATGAAATGCCCCTGATATCAGAAGAATTTAGCATGTGATTATTATCTATTGATTCAGGGTTAGTTCTCATTATGGAATGACATTCAGAAGAGCAGCTGTTACAGCATCCAGCTTATCTGAAGCATTTCAAGTATTAGTTAAAAATAAATGTTGATGTTTATGACTCACAGAATCATAATGGCTCTGAAATGAAGCTCAGCTAAATACCAAATCTCTGAGGTTGAAGTCAGAGAGGACAGTTCTGTTTCCCATGCTGTGTCTCCCAAGAGCATTGTTAAATACTATGCTAAATAAACTGCAATTCTGATCCATGAAATGGATCCCATATTACCATATGTTAAGTATAATAATCACCTTAATTCTTTTGCCTCTAAAAGAAGGCTATTAATTTATTAAAAAGTAACACATTGATATAATAAAAAATTCAAATAGTGAGTGCAATAAGATAAGAAGGTATCTTTGAAACTACTAAAACCTCTATTTATTTTGTTCTAATAGAGTATAACCAAGAGAGGTTTTTGTATATATGTGCTTAACAGAATGCCTAGTATATTTTTACTCATTTATTTATATTTTATTCTGTTTATTCACTTTATTTATAAATTAATATTATGATACTAAGTAGGTATTTTTCTAGCAGATAATTAATTCTCAGAAGACAGAAGCTATGTCTTAAGTTCACAACCCAAAACACTGGCCTATAGTAATCATAAATATAACATGTTAAAGATAAATTAAAATACATTTAAAATTAAGTACCCTTATAGTGATATAACAGGGATATTTTGGAACTCAGGTATTGCAGAGATTGGACTATTGCTCTTTTTATTAGGGTCTGGGTGCTCTGGCATCTGGAACTAGGTACACTCTTTCGAGCAGGTCTCTTTTTCATCCACAAATTTACATAGGAGTGGAGGATTCTCTTAGAGGAAAACCAGCAGGTATCCTGACCACTCCATCTTCCTACTGAGGTTCAGATATATAAAATAATTTCTGTTCTATGGGATGGCTCCAACTAAAGCTGATTGCAGGAAAGGACAACGGGACACTTGAGAACAAATTTTCCACAATGTGGAGGTAAATCTACGACAGAGAATTGGATTCAGCGTCAAGATATAAGTTATCAGAGAAGAGTGATGATCTGGGTAAAGAGTGTGAGCTGGCAGTAGAATTCATTCTTGTCAAGGGCATTAGTTTCCCAGGGCTGCCATAACAAATTACCGCAAACTAGGTGGCTTAAACAACAGAAATGTATTTTTTTCACGGTTCTGGAGCCCAGGGGTCTGAAATTAAAGTACAGACACGCCTTGTTTTATTGTGCTTCTCCTTATTCTACTTCACAGATATTGCAATTTTTACAAATTGTAGGTTTGAGGCAACCCTGCATCGAGCAAGGCTATGAGTGCCGTTTTTCTAACAGTGTGTTAGACATGCTCACTTCATGTCTCTGTGTCACATTTTTGTAGCTCTCATGATATTTCAGACTTTTTCATTATGATTACAGCTGTGATAGCAATCTGTTATCAGTGGTCTTTGATGTTACTATTATAATTGTTTTGGGGTGTGACAAACCATGCACACAGAACACAGCCAACATAATCAATAAATGTCAGGTGTGCTCTGACTGCTCCACTTTTCCTACCTCTCTTTCTCTCCTCGGGCTTCCCTATTCTCTGAGACATGACAATATTAACATTAGGCCAATTATTAGCCCTACAATGGCCTCTAAATGTTCCAGTGAAAGGGAGAGTCATGCATCTTTCTCTTAAAATCAAAAGCTAGACATAATTAAGTTTGGTGAGGAAGACATGTCAAAAGCTGAGATAGACTTAAAAACTAGGCCTCTTCCACCAAACATTTAGCCAGGTTTTGAATGCAAAGAGAAAATTCTTGAAAGAGATTAGAAGTGCTACTCCTTGAACACACGAATGATAAAGTCAAACAGCCTTATACTGGAGAAAGTTTTGGTGGCCTGGATAAAAGATCAACCCAGCCATACTATTTCCTTAAGCCAAAGTGTAACAAAGAGCAAAGCCATAATTCTCTTTAATTCTGTGAAGGCTGAGAGAGATTAGGGGGGTGCAGATGAAAAATGTGAAGCTAGCAGAAAGAAGTTGGTTCACGAGGTCTAAGGAAAGAAGCCATCTTCATAAAATAAATGTGCACAGTGCAGTGGCAAATGTTGATGAAGTTGCAGTAAGTTCTTCAGAAGATCTAGCTAAGATAATGAATGAAAATGGCCACACTAGATAGGGCATAGTGGTTCACTAGCACTTTGAGAGGCCGAGGCGGGTGGCTCACTTGAAGTCAGGAGTTCAAGACCTTCCTGGCCAACATGGTGAAACCCTATTTCTACAAAAAAATAAAAAAATTAGCCCAGCGTGGTGGTGCACACCTGTAATCCCAGCTACTTAGGAGGCTGAAGCAGGAGAATCACTTGAACCTGGGATGGGAGATTGAGGTTGCAGTGCACTGAGATCATGCCAGTGCACTCCAGCCTGGTTGACAGAGGGAGACTGTATCTCAAAAAAAAAAAAAAAAAAAAAAAAAGAAAGAAAAAGAAAAGGCCACACTAAACAATAGATTTTCTTTCTTTTTTTTTTTTAATTTTTTTATTGCATTTTAGGTTTTGGGGTACATGTGAAGAACATGCAACATTGTTGCATAGGTACACACATGGCAGTGTGGTTTGCTGTCTTCCGTCCCCTCACCTGTACCTGTCATTTCTCCCCCTGCTATCTCTTCCCACCTCCCCACCCCCCGTCCCTCCCCCATTTCCCCCCAACAGACCCCAGTGTGTAGTGCTCCCCTCCCTGTGTCCATGTGTTCTCATTGTTCAACACCCACCTATGAGTGAGAATATATGGTGTTTGGTTTTCTGCTCTTGTGTCAGTTTGCTGAGAATGATGGTTTCCAGGTTCATCCATGTCCCTACAAAGGACGTGAACTCATCGTTTTTGATGGCTGCGTAATATTCCATGGTGTATATGTACCACATTTTCCCTATCCAGTCTATCATCGTTGGGCATTTGGGTTGGTTCCAGGTCTTTGCTATTGTAAACAGTGCTGCAATGAACATTCGTGTGCACGTGTCCTTGTAGTAGAATGATTTATAATCCTTTGGCTATATACCCAGTAATGGGATTGCTGGGTCAAATGGGATTTCTATTTTTAGGTCCTTGAGGAATCGCCACACTGTCTTCCACAATGGTTGAATTAATTTACATTCCCACCAACAGTGTAAAAGTGTTCCTATTTCTCCACATCCTCTCCAGCATCTGTTGTTTCCAGATTTTTTAATGATTGCCATTCTAACTGGTGTGAGATGGTATCTCAATGTGGTTTTGATTTGCATTTCTCTGATGACCAGTGATGATGAGCATTTTTTCATATGTTTGTTGGCCTCCTGTATGTCTTCTTTTGTAAAGTATCTGTTCATATCCTTTGCCCATTTTTGAATGGGCTTGTTTGTTTTTTTCTTGTAGATCTGCTTTAGTTCTTCGTAAATTCTGGATATCAGCCCCTTGTCAGATGGGTAGACTGCAAAAATTTTTTCCCATTCTGTTGGTTGCCGATTCAATCTACTGACTGTTTCTTTTGCCGTGCAGAAGCTGTGGAGTTTGATTAGGTCCCATTTGTCTATTTTGGCTTTTGTTGCCATTGCTTTTGGCATTTTGGTCATGAAGTCCTTGCCTACGCCTATGTCCTGAATGGTTTTGCCTAGATTTTCTTCTAGGGTTTTTATGGTGTTAGGTCTGATGTTTAAGTCTTTAATCCATCTGGAGTTAATTTTGGTGTAAGGTGTCAGGAAGGGGTCCTGTTTCTGCTTTCTGCACATGGCTAGCCAGTTTTCCCAACACCATTTATTAAACAGGGAGTCCTTTCCCCATTGCTTGTTTTTGTCAGGTTTGTTGAAGATCAGATGGTTGTGGGTATGTTGCATTTCCTCTGAGGCCTCTGTTCTGTTCCATTGGTCTATATCTCTGTTTTGCTACCAGTACCATGCTATTTTGATTACTGTAGCCTTGTAGTATAGTTTGAAGTCCGGTAGTGTGATGCCTCCTGCTTTGTTCTTTTTGCTTAGAATTGACTTGGCTATGTGGGCTCTCTTTTGGTTCCATATGAAGTTTAAGGTGTTTTTTTCCAGTTCTGTGAAGAAGGTCATTGGTAGCTTGATGGGAATAGCGTTGAATCTGTAAATTACTTTGGGCAGTATGGCCATTTTCACAATGTTGATTCTTCCTAACCATGAACATGGAATGTTACTCCATCTGTTTGTATCCTCTCTTATTTCGTTGAGCAATGGCTTGTAGTTCTCCTTGAAGAGGTCCTTTACGTTCCTTGTTAGTTGTATTCCTAGGTGTTTTATAGATTTTCAATTAAGACAAAATAGCTTTCTATTAGAACAGGATGCAATCTAGAACTTTCATAGCTAGAACAGAGAAGGTAATACCTGACTTCAAAGGACAGCCTGACTCTCTTGTTAGGGGTTCATGCAACTGACGCCTTTAAGTTGGAGCCAGTGCTCAATGACCATTCTGAAAACCCTGTGCCTCCTAACAACTATGCTAAATATGCTCTGCCCATGCTCTATAAATGGAACAACAAAGCCTGGATGACAGCACATGCATTTACAGCATGGTTCACTGATTATTTTAAGTCTACTGTTGAGATCTACTGTTCAGGAAAAAGATTACTTTCAAATTATTACTCATTGACAATGCACCACATCATCTAAGAACTCTGATGGAGATATACAAAGAGATTAATGCTGTTATGCCTGCTAACACATCTATTCTGCGACCCATGATTCAAGGAGTAGTTTTGACTTTCAAATCTTATTATTTAAGCAATCAATTTTTTAAAACTCTAGCTTCCATAAATAGTAATTCCCCTGATGGATCTGGGAAAAAGAAATTGAAAATGTTCTGAAACCATTCTAGATGCCATTAATAACATTCATGATTCATGGTAGGAGGTAAAAATACTGATATTAACAGGAATTTGGAATAAGTTGATTCCATCCTCATGAATGACTTTGAAGAGTTCAAGACTTCAATAGAGGAAGGAACTGCAGATTTGGTAGAGATAAATGTCAAGAGAACTAGAATTAGACGTGGATCCTGAAGATGTGCCTAAGTTACTGCAATCTTGTAACAAAATTTTAATGAATGAGGAGTTTCTTCTTATGGACAAACAAAGAAAATGGTTTCTTGACATGGAATCTGTTCCCGGTGAAGATGCTATGAACATTGTTAAAATTACAACAAAAGAGTCAGAATAATACATAAACTTTAGTTGATAAAGCACTGGCAGGGTTTGAGAGGATTGACTTCAATTTTGAAAGAAGTTCTACTGTAGGTAAAATGCTATCAAACAGCATTGCATACTACAGAGAATTCTTTCGTGAAAGAGTCAATCAATGTAAGCAAACATAACTTGTCTTATTTTAAGAAATTATTACAGCCATCTCCTCTACTTTCAGCAACTATCTTTTTTTAATGAATTCATCTCTTTATTGCATATTGCTTTTTTAAAAAAATGTACAGTCTCATAATACTTTCAGCAACTATCACACTAATCAGTCAGCTATCAACATTGAGGCAAATCCTTCCACCAACAAAAAGATGATCACTTGCTGAGGGCTCAGATGATCATTAGCATTAAAGTATTTTTTAAACTTAGGTATGTACATTTTTTAGACATAATGCTATTGCATGCCTAATAGCATACATTTAAACAGAACTTTGTATGCACTGGGAAAAAAGTTTTGTGTGACTTACTTCATTGTGATTTTCTGGAACCGAATCTACAATATCTCTGGATATATCTGGTTTGCAGGGCCACACTCCATCTGAAGGCTGTAGGGAAAATCTTCACTTGCTTTCTGGAGCTCTTGGTGATTCCCGGTATTTCATGGTAGATTTTGGAGTTGTACTGTCACAAACCATGAAATACCTGGAATCACCAAGAGCCATTTCATGGTTTGTTACAGTACAACTCCAAAATGGTTTGTGACAGTACAACTCCAAAATCTGCCTCTTAATTCACATGTTCTTCTTTCTTGTATCTCTGTGTCTGTTTTCCCTTCTCTTCTGAGAACTTTTCATTGAATTTAGGGACCACCCTAATTGAGGATGAACTCTTTTCAAGATCCTTAAGTACATCTGCCTAATTGAAGATGAACTCTTTTCAAGATCCTTAAGTACATCTGCAAAGGCCCCTTTTCCAAATAAAGTAACATTTACAGGTTCTGAGTAGATGTATCTTTTGGGAGGACAGTATTCAAACCATTACAATCCATCCTCTGACCCCTAAAACTCATTTTTATCTCACATGCAACATACATTTTCTACATCCCAATATTATCAAAAGTCTCAACCCATTAGAACCAACTATTATTCTAAAATCTTATGGCCTAAATTAGGTATAGATAATATTCTGGATCTGATCTATTCTGAGGCAAAATTCCTGTCCAGATGGAGACCAATAAACCTAGAAAACCAGTTGTTTGCCTTCAAAATACAATAATGGGGTGGGTATAATACAAACAACTCTATTACAAAAGAGAAAGATTGGAAGAAATTAAGGGGTCATGAGTACCAAGAAAATCTGAAATCTGGTAGGGCCAGGTTCCTTAGATTTCAATGCCTGAGAATAATCTTCTGTGGCTTATGGCTCCACACTCTGTGGCTGTGGCTTTTTCATTGTGCCTTGTGCCCTTGGCAGTGACTTCATTGCCCTTTTTCTCTGAGCCCACAGCACTTTTGCTCTCAGAGCTATTCTTCCTTTTTTTTTTTTTTTTTTTTTTTTGAATAGCACATGATTGCAGCAGAGTAGCTCTATAAGCCCATTTCCTGCTTGAAGAATTTTAGGAGTCTGATAATCTTTTAAAATTTTGTCCAGTCTCAGTCTCTTTCAGCCCAACCTGAAATATGTTTCTTCAGTCCAACCAAAATAATGTTTCTTCTAGTATAATATTCTCAAACATCTGTAAGCCTCCAGTGTGTGTTAAGGGATCCACACCATCAAGCAAAAGGGTTCTCTTCCTGGATAACCTAATCTTTATTCTAGGATTCTGCTAGCATGGTCGATTATATCCATGAATCACACACCTAATTGCTTTATCAAAATGTTGTCAGGTTACACACTTGGCCTTCTCTCCAAAGCAGAATTTCTCAATAGTGAATTTTTTAATATTAGCATCCATTGTCATATGAATAGGAACCTCTAAAATTAATAAGTGCTGGTTCATTTTTGCTTAAGTTTTTGCTTCCTCAATTTATCTCCTTACTTTTGCATTTAACTATAAGCAACAAAAAGAAACCAGGCAGCACCTTCAACATTTTACTTGGAATGTCCTCAGCTAAATATTAATCTCTTACAAGTTCTTCTTTACCAAAGGGTAATAGAATACAGGTGAGCCAATTTCTTCCCACTTCTAACATGGTTCACTTTTCCTCCAGTTTTTTTCTTTCTTTTTTTAAATTATATTTTAAGTTCTGGGGTACATGTGCAGAACATGCAGGTTTGTTACATAGGTATATATGTGCCATGGTGGTTTGCTGCATCATCACCCTGTCACCTACATTAGATATTTCTCCTAATGCTATCCCTCCCCTCACCCCACCCCCTGCTATTCCTCTCCTAGCCTCCCACCCCCAACAGGTTTTGGTGTGTGATGTTCTTCTCCCTGTGTCCATGTGTTCTCATTGTTCAACACCCACTTATGAGTGAGAGCATGGAGTGTTTGGTTTTCTGTTCTTGTGTCAGTTTGCCAAGAACGATGGTTTCCAGCTTCATCCATGTCCCTGCAAAGGACATGAACTCATCCGTTGCATAATAGTCCATGCCATGTATGTGCCACATTTTCTATATCCAGTCTATCATTAATGGGCATTTGGGTTGGTCCCAAGTATTTGCTGTTGTGAACAGTGCCACAGTAAACATACGTGTGCATGTGTCTTTATAATAGAATGATTTATAATCCTTTGGGTATATACCCAGTAATGGGATTGCTGGGTCTAATGGTTTTTCTATTTCTACATCCTTGAGGAATCACCACACTCTTCCACAATAGGTGAACTAATTTACACTCCCATCAACAGTGTAAAAGCATTTCATTTCTCCACATCCTCTCCAGCATCTGTTGTTTCCTGATTTTTTAAATGATCACCATTTTAATTGGAATAAGATGGTATGTCAAGGTGATTTTGATTTTCATTTCTCTAATGACCAGTGATGATGAGTTTTTTTCCATATGTTTATTGGCCTCATAAATATATTCTTTTGAAAAGTGTCTGTTCATATCCTTTGCCCACTTTTGAATGGGCTTGTTTTTTTTTTTCTTGTAAATCTGTTTAAGTTCCCTATAGATTCTAGATATTAGCCCTTTGTCAGATGGATAGATTGAAGACATTTTTTTTCCATTCTGTTGGTTGCTGGTTCACTCTAATAATAGTTTCTTTTGCTGTGCAGAAACTCTTAAGTTTAATTAGATACTATTTATCTATTACAGCTTTTGTTGCCATTGCTTTTCATGTTTTAGTCATGAAGCCCTTGCCTATGCCTATGTCCTGAATGGTATTGCCTAGATTTTCTTCTAGGGTTTTTATGGTGTTAGGTCTTATGTTTAAATCTTTAATCCATCTACAGTTAATTTTTGTATAAGGTGTAAGGAAGGGATCCAGTTTCAGCTTTCTGCATATGGCTAGCCAGTTTTCCCAACACCATTTATTAACTAAGGAATCCTTTACCCATTGCTTGTTTTTGTCAGGTTTGTTAAAGATCAGATGGTTGTAGATGTGTGGCATTATTTCTGAGGCCTCTGTCCTGCTCCATTGGTCTTTATCACTGTTTTGGTACCACTACCATGATGTTTTGGTTACTGTAGCCTTGTAGTATAGTTTGAAGTCAGGTAGCATGATGCCTGCAGCTTTTTTTTTTTTTTTTTTTTCCTCTTAGGATTGTGTTGACTATGCAGGCTCATTTTTGATTTCATATGAAGTTTAAGGTGGTTTTTCCAATTCTGTGAAGAAAGTCAATCGTAGCTTGTTGGGGATAGCATTGAATCTGTAAATTACTTTAGGCAGTATGGCCATATTCATATTGAGTCTTCCTTATCATAAGCATGGAATGTTTTTCCATCTGTTTGTGTCCTCTCTTATTTCCTTGAGCAGTGGTTTGTAGTTCTCCTTGAAGAGGTACTTCACATCCCTTGGGAGTTGTATTCCTAGGTATTTTATTCTCACAGCAGCAATTGTGAATGGGAGTTCACTCATGATTTGTCTCTCTGTTTATCTGTTATTGGTATATAGGAATGCTTGTGATTTTTGCACATTGATTTTGTATCCTGAGAATTTACTGAAGTTGCTTATCAGCTTAAGAAGATTTTGGGCTGAGACAATGGGCTCAGCCAAAAATTTGGGCTGAGACAGTCTTCTAAATATACAGTCATGTCATCTGCAAATAGAAACAATTTGGCTTCCTCTTTTCCTAATTAAATACCCTTTATTTCTTTTTCTTGCCTGATTGCCCTGGCCAGAACTTTCAATACTATGTTGAATAGGAGTGGTAAGAGAGGGCATCCTTGTCTTGTGGTGGTTTTCAAAGGGAATGCTTCCAGTTTTTGCCCATTCAGTATGATATTGGCTGTGGGTTTGTCAGAAATAGTTCTTATTATTTTGAGATACATTTCATTAATACCTAGTTTATTGAGAGTTTTTAGCATGAAGGGCTATTGAATTTTGTCAAAGATCTTTGCATCTATTGAGATGATCATGTGATTTTTGTCTTTGGTTCTGTTTATGTGAGGGATTACGTTTATGGATTTGCATATGTTGAACCAGCCATGCATCCCAGGATGAAGCCAACTTGATCATGATGGATGATCTTCTTGACATGCTGTTGTTGGGTTTGGTTTGCCAGTATTTTATTGAGGATTTTCGCATCAATGTTCATCATGGATATTGGCCTGAAATTTTCTTTCTTAGTTGTGTCTCTGCCAGGTTTTGGTATCAGGATGATGTTGGTTTCATTAAATGAGTTAGGATTCCCTCTTTTTGTATCATTTGGAATAGTTTCAGAAGGAATGGTACCAGCTCCACTTTGTACCTCTGGTAGAATTTGGCTGTGAACCTGGATAGTTTGTATTTCTGTGAGATTGGTGGGGATTGCCCCTTTATCATTTTTTATTGCATCTGTTTGATTCTTCTCTCTTTTCTTTTTTATTTGTCTGGCTGGTAGTCTATCTATTTTTTTGATCTTTTCAGAAAACCAGCTCCTAAATTCATTGATGTTTTTGAAGGGTTTTTTCTTGTTAATTTTCTGTCTCATTGATCTGTCTAATATTGACAGTGGGGTGTTAAAGTCTCCCACTATTATTATGTGGGAGTCTACATCTCTTTGTAGGTCATTAAGAACTTGCTTTATGTATCTGGGTGCTCCCGTTGGGGTGTATATTTATTTAGTATAGTTACCTCTTCTTGTTGCATTGATCCCTTTACTGTTATGTAATGCCCTTCTTTGTCTCTTTTGATCTTTATTGGTATAAAGTCTGTTTTATTAGAGACGAGAATTGCAACCCTTGCTTTTTTTCTTCTTCTTTTTTTCTCTCTCCATTTGCTTGGTAAAGCTTCCTCTATCTCTTTATTTTGAGCTTATGTGTGTCTTTGCATGTGAGATGGGTCTCCTCAATACAGCACACTGGTGGGTCTTGAAGCTTTATCCAATTTGCCAGTCTGGTTTTTTTTTTGATTGCGGCATTTAGCTCATTTACATTGAAGGTTAATATTGTAATGTGTGAATCTGATCCTGCCATTTTGATGCTAGCTGGTTGTTTTGCCCATTAGTTGATGCAGTTTCTTCATAGTGTCGATGGTCTTTTCGATTTGGTATGTTTTTGCAGTGGCTGGTACTAGTTGTTCCTTTCCATGTTTAGTGCTTCCTTCAGGAGCTCTTGTAAGGAAGGCCTGGTGGTGACAAAATCAGCAGTTGCTTGTCCGTAAAGGATTTTATTTCTCCTTCGCTTATGAAGCTTAGTTTGGCTGGATATGAAATTATGGGTTGAAAAATATTTTATTTAAGGATGTTGAATATTGGCCCCCACTCTCTTCTGGCTTGTAGGGTTTCTGCAGAGAGATACACTGTGAGTCTGATGGACTTCCCTTTGTGGATAGCCCAATCTTTCTCTCTGGCTGCCCTTAGCATTTTTTCCTTCATTTCAACACTGGTAAATCTGATGATTATATGTCTTGGGTTGCTCTTCTTGAGGAATATCTTTGTGGTGGTCTCTGTATTTTCTAAATTTGTATGTTGGCCTGCCTAGCTAGGTTGGGGAAGTTCTGCTGGATAATATTCTGAGGAGTGTTTTCTAATTTGGTTTCATTCTCCCCATCACATTCAGGTACACTGATCAAATGTAGATTTGGTCTTTTCACATAATCCCATATATCTTATAGGCTTTGTTCATTTGTTTTCACTCTTTTTTCTCTTATCTTGCCTTCTTGCTTTATTTCATTGAGTTGATGTTCAGTCTCTGATATCCTTTCTTCCACTTGATCAATTGGGCTATTGAAACTTCTTTATGCTTCACAAAGTTCTTGTGCTGTGTTTTTTAGCTCCATCAAGTAATTTATGTTGTTCTTGATGCTGGTTATTCTAGTTAGCATTTTGTCTAACCTTTTTTCAAGGTTCCTGGTTTCCTTGCATTGGGTTAGAACATGCTCCTTTAGCTCAGAGAAGTTTGTTATTACCCACCTTCCACAGCATGCGTCTGTCAATTCATCAAACTCATTCTCCATTCAGTTTTGTTCCCTTGCTGGTGAGTAGTTGTGATACCTTGGAGGAGAAGAGGTGTTCTGGTTTTTGGTAATTTATACCTTTTTTTTGCGTTGGTTTCTTTCCATGTTTGTGGATTTATCTAACTTTGGTTTTTGAAGTTGGTGACTTTCAGATGTGGTCTCTGTGTGGACGTGCTTTTTGTTGCTGTTGTAGCTATTTCTTTCTGTTTTTCAGTTTTCCTTCTCACAGTAAGGCCCCTCTGCTGCAGGTCTGCTGGAGTTTGTTGGAGGTCTACACCAGACCCTGCTTGCCTGGGAATCACCTGCAAGGGCTGCAGAACAGCAAAGATTGCTGCCTGTTGCTTACCCTGGTGGCTTGGTCTCAGAAGGGTACCTGCCAGATGTCAGCCAGAGCTCTCCTGTATGAGGTATCTCCCAGTCAGGATAAATGGGGTTCAGGGAGCCCTTGAGGAGGCAGACTGTCCCTTATGAAAGCTCCAGTGGGAGATCCATTGCTCCCTTCAGAGCTGCTGGGCAGGGACATTTAAGTCTGCTAAAGTGGAACCCACAACTTCTCCTTTTCTCAGGTGGTCTGTCCCAGGAAGGTGGGGGCTTCATTTATAAGTCCCTGATTGGCTGCTGCCTTTTTTCAGAGATGCCTGCCCAGCAAGAAGGGAGTCTAGTCACAGCCTGCCTGCAGAGGCCTTGCTGAGCTGCCCAGTTCTTTGTAAACTTCCTGGTGACTCTGTTTACACAGGCAAGGTTAAAACTGCCTAGCAGAGCCTTAGTAATGGCAGATGCCCCACCCCCCACCAAGCTCCACCATCCCAGGTTGAGCTCAGACTGCTGTGTTGGCTGTGAGAATTTCAAGCCAGTGGATGATAGCTTGCTGGTCTTTGTGGGGGTAGGACCCGCTGAGCCAGATTGCTTGGCTCCCTGGCTTCAGCTCCCTTTTTTTTAGGGAAGTGAGCAGTTCTGGCTCTCTGGCGTTCCAGGTGCCACCGGGATATGAGAAAAAAAAAAAACTGCTGTGGCTAAAATGGCCACCCAGGTTTGTGCTGGAAACCCAGGGTGCTGGTGTTGTAGGCACGAGAGGGAATCTCATGGTTTGCAGGTTGTGAAGACTGTGGGGAAAGTACAGTATCTGAGCCAGAGTGCTGGAGTGTCTGGAAAAGTCACTAATGGCTTCCCTTTGCTAGAAGAGGCAGTTCTCCAGCCTCTTGTGCTTCCTGGGTGAGGTGATGTCCCACCTCACTTCAGCTTGCCTCCTTGGGCTGTACCCACTGTCTAACCAATCCCAGTGAGATGAGCCTGGCACCTCAGTTGGAAATGCAGAGATCACTTGCCTTCTGGTTCACTCTCGCTGGGAACTGCAGACTGGAACTATTCCTATTTGGCCATCTTGGTGGAAGTGCTCCTCCAATTTCTAAGAACAAATTCCTCTTTTTCCCTGGAGACTTCACCAGAAGCATTCTTGTCATCTGTATTTCCAATAATCTCTGCTATGCCATCTACTATTTTCTATCAAATACCTCAAAATTCTTTAGGTCTCCACCAGTAACCCAATTCCAAAACCACCGCCCACATTTGTAGTTATTTATGACAGCAGCATTCCTTTTCCCACTTTCAAAATCTGTATTAGTCAGGGTTCTACCAGAGAAAGAGAGCCAGTGAGAGAGAGAGAGAGAGAGAGAGAGAGAGAGAGAGAGAGAGAGAGAGAGAGAAATTTATATTTATTTACCTATTAATATCTATGTAAATCTTTCACTCTATAGTTATATCTATCAGTCATTCTCTCTCCTCTTCTCTCTCTCTCTCTCTCTCTCTCTCTCTCTCTCTCTCTGTCTCTCTGAATTAGCTTACATGATTATGGAGGCTGTCAAGTCCAAAATCTGTAAGGCATGTCCACATGTTGGAAACTCTCTGGCAGGAACAGCAGTTGCTGAGGAAGATATTTCTTCTTCCTCAGGAAATCTGTTTTGCTCTTAAAAAACAAACAGCTTAAGATATAATTCACATGCCATACAATTCACCCAGTGGAAGTATACAATTTTATGGTTTTTGGTATATTCACCATTATCTGCAACTATCACTGTAGTCAATTTGTAATATTTTTTTTTTACCATCACAAGAAGAAACTCCATATCCTTTAGCTATCACTCTCCACCCCCACCATTCACTTTCCACCTGGCCCTAAAGAACTGCTAATCTACTTTTTGTCTCTACAGATTTCCCGATTTTGGGTAACATGTCTCAATGCATGGTACCATCAAACACCTGGCCTCTGGAATCAGAACATTTAGAGTCATCCTGGATTCCACCCTCTCACTTAACTTCTCATACAATTAATCTAAGTCTATAGATTTTTTCCTTTCAATTTATTTTTGACTAACTATCCTTTTCCCCATTTCCTCCATTACTGCTTTAAATCAGTCTCCAAATAGTCTTTTCTGCCTATGGTCATGTTTGACTTCCAGTAAATTCTCCATGCTGTTGCTGGAATGATTTTTCTAAATCTGAATCTGATGACCCCACTGCTGAGCTTAAAACCCTTTGTTAGCTGCCCATTGTCTAGAGGAGAAGCTCCAAACCTCAGAATGTGATAAACAAGGCCTCCATAACCTGTATATCTGTAGCCCTAACTGTTGACTGGCATCATGTTCCCATCTTCACCGCCTCTCTCCCAAACAAGAAGCAATATGTCAGCCACACCCAAGTAGTTGCATTTCCTTAGATATTTGACATTGTTCCATAGTCCTATATTTTTGCTCTGGCTTTTCCATCTTTTGAATGATTTCTTCTCCCTACTGGGCTTCTCAACCTCCATCCACATAGGAGCATAACTAGTTATCTTTAAAGGTTAAATATATAAATGGAATGGAGAGAAGGAAGTGCCTTCAAAGAAGGTTGAGGAAGTATTATAATAAGATATAAGAAAAAGTACCATATACTGAATAGTTTTGATATGACATGGTTACTGAACAAAGATTAAAAGCATCAAGACAGATATTCTCTGGGGACATATAAAAGTTGTCAAACTTTTATTTGCTTTTAGACTTGATCTTTATAGTATGATACTCTTCTATTATACAAAGATATACAGGTATTTCCTAATGCCCTGCTATAGTTTTTTAAAATTTAATAACTTAGGTTGTAGGTATGACAGAAGGTATCTATATATAAATCCAAGGAAATTTTCTTCTAAAAAGTAATATGGACTTCAACCCCATAGACAGAGTTGTTCATTATCCTCTTGTCTATGTCAGTCATTTGTGTTATTTGTTATAGGACCCGCAATAAGTGCCTATTGTTATAACTACATAATATGGTTGTTCTGGAGTCTAATAAATTCACTTCTGAAGTTCTGCATAGGTTATTTCTACTGTAAGCCCAAACTAAGTTATTAAATTTTAAGATGCACCAGAGAAAGAAAATAACATATACTAAGGCTTTATGAAGACTGTGTGTATTTATGTGTATGTACCTGTGCGCGTCCAATGTGTGTCTGTGTGTGTAATTATGCATACACAATACATCTTTGTCTTGTTCAACTTTAAGTCCATTTTCCTTTACCCTTTCCTGAGTGGAATGAAGTTAAGCTGGTCGTCATCTCTCTTAGACTAACCATTTACACCCTTGAATACTGTTAAGCCAGCTTTTAGCCTATTCACTGTGAAAGAATTATACAATTCTTTTCATTTGTCTTCATTCTATTTCCCCAATGTAAAAATCATTCAATTCCTGGGAATGCTGTCAAATTCATGGCAGGCTTCAAAGATACCAAAATGGGGTTCCCCATTTCAGGAAATAACACAGAAAGGTAGAATAGAGTAGGAGCATTATTTTTCCCCAGGGTTTTCTGGGAGATGCTTGTATTTATCTAAGTATTAAAATGATTGCAGCAATAATAATACAATTTTCTGTGTCAGATGTCTATTGAGGAATTTTTAAACACTTAAAGTTTTTTGAATAGTACAATGAGATCTGGTTGCTTTGCAGTTCAGAACTAAAAACCTAAAAATTCTTAAAATCTTGGTATTCTTTTTTGTTGTGGAATGTGGCCTCTCACTTTGACAGTCTATGGAATGTGGCATTCACTGATAAGCAAGCCAGACTGAAGGACCTATTATCCTGGAAGATTACATTCCAGTTGCCGCTCAAGCACATTTCTTTTTTTATTGCACCAATGTACTCATGTGATTATATATCTTTACTAGTTTTAATATTAGGAGTACTTTACCCAAAAGATTTTAGTTTCAGTAGTACTTTCTTCAAAGGAGGTGTTTAAGAAGGTCCTTTTACGTTTGTATTGAGATGCAACCACAGCTGATGCTCCCTGGAAAGCACCACCTCCTAGCAGGAGGCCAATCAGCTCACAGACAGAACATTAAACCACCAAAGCTAAGAACCCTCACAGAGTCCATTTCACCCTCTGCCCCCTCCTCTGGAACAGGTGGTAGTATCCAAGGCTGAGAGACCCATAGATGGTTCACATCACAGGACTCTGTGCAGACAACACCCAGTAACAGCTCAGAGCCTGGTGGACTTGCTGAATGGCTATACCCAGAAGGCAGATAACAATCACTGCAGCTAGCCTCTCAGGAAACCACAGCCATAGGAAAAGGGGGAGAGTGCTACCTCAAGGGAACACTCAGTGGGACAAAAGAGTCTGAGCAACAGCCTTGAACCCTAGACTTTCCATCTGATAGAGCCTACCCAAATGAGAAGAAACCAGAAAACCAACTCTGGTAATATGACATAACAAGGGCTCCTTTAGCACCTCCAAAAAAATCACAGTAGCTCACCAGCAATGGATTTAAATTAGAAGAAACCCCTAAATTACCTGAAAAAGAATTCAGAAGGTTAGTTTACCAAAAGGGTGAAAGACATCTACAAGGAAGACTATAAAACACTGCTGAGAGAAATCATAGATGACACAAATAAATGGAAACACATCCCATGCTCGTGGAGCTGTTTCGCAGTAAGTGACTTACGGCATGGGGACTTCAGTAAAAAGAAGGGCTGTACATGGAAGAGTCAATATAAGGACACGTTTAATAAACAGCTGTAAGTACACCAACACAATTACTTTCCTTCAAAAAGAGTTTGTTCATGTCATCTTTAGTTTATGTCAACTTAATCATTAGTCAAGGGAAACTAGCGGTCCAAATCTACTTTCCATGACCACCCAATACCCTGTCCTCAAACTCCTTATGATTAAAGTAGTTGTTACCTTCCATTTTATTTGAATAGTTTGCAAACTGTTTCCAGGTTCAAAAATGATCATTACAACATACTTAGTAGCATAAAACTATTGAGGCTTTCTTTTTGCTCTTACAAAATGAGATGAAAGTGAAAACGACCTCTCTCGGCCTTCACTTTTGCACTGCCCACTCTTAACCAGTAGCTTGTTTCTCCTGCTGATGAGTTTCCTCACAGCATGCATTTATTTAATAGTCCAGGAATGACTTACACATACTATAGCATAATAACTGTCCATCTAATCCCCCAATTTTTAAAGTTATAACAGGTTCTTAAACCATGATACTAAGCAAGAATAGTGCTCCTCCAGGTTAAAAAGTCTAATTAATATTTCTGTGGAATGTTTACTTATAGATCAGAGTTTCATTTATATTTAATTATGATGAAGAAAGGTTTTCTTGTAAATATAATATTTAGAGCAATCAATTATTTCAGGCATCTTGCCTGACTTACCTTATTCTTTATCTCCTTTGTCTTCCCCAAACCTAATGCGACCTGACCAATATAGCAAGACATGCAGAGATAGATCAGAGGAGAAGAGAAACCCAGCCAGCCTTACAGCTTTCCAAACTAAATACCGTTAAAAATCTTTATTTATTCTGCCAAAGGGAAAAATCAGATATTGGGAAAGATTATTTCAGAAAATACAACATTGAGTTTTATGTATTTTTAACCTGTGAGTTCTTCTAAAAATTGTTATTAATTCCACTTTTTAAAGGAACAGGGAGGAAGCAATCCTGAGATACTAAAGCTCTTGAGCACAGCCAGCCCAATGGACGTAGGACCCCCCAATTAGAAATGCCAATAGAGCTAATGGATTAAGTAAGGCATTTCCACCATTGGATAGAATTTGAAGCTCCCAGCTCAAAGTTGGGGCTGATAACCCGCAATTGTTTTTGTGCTGTTCTCAAAAGAGCAAGGAGTACAGCAAGTACCTATTATTTCTAGTGAGCTAAATAAAATAACAAACATGAGGCTGTTAAATTCTTTTCTTTCTGATGTTTCCCTTGGAGACTATCGTTTTCTTATACCCAGGACTTTCTTGGAAGGTGGAAGGAGAAAGTAAAGGTGCATGAGAGGACATAGAAGGATGAATGAATGTTGAATGTGAAGTCAGTTTATGAAGATAGGAAGATCCTGAAGCTGGTGTAAAATAGTCCCTCTCCTTTACCTTCTCTGACTTTTCTGAAATCTTCGTAACATTGGGGCTCAGAAAATAGCATAAAAGAATAGAGGAAATCATTTTCCTGCATTTTGCTTTTTTTTTTCTTTTTTGGAAGAAAAAGCCCCATGTGGCTCTGTCCAGTTCTTCCTTCAAAAACATATTAGAAGTAAGAAAAATGACTTTTATCAAATCATTAACTAAGACAGTGCCAGAAGCAGATTTTCTATAAACTCTTGGATAATTGCATATACTCTCCTGTGACTGAAAGTAACATTTTTGCTTGTTATTCAAACCTGCCTTTAATAATTAAACATAAGCAACAATCCTAAATTTGCAGCCTTTTTGAACACCATGCTGAAACCTTGTAATTTAGTTTGCAAGCTCAGAGCTGTCCTTTTTGCTAACTGCTTTGTTTTTTTCACTTGTGTGGTCTGCATTTATTTTTTTTAAACAAAATCATTTGCCATTAAATGTAGAGATGAAAAAAGAGGCATTATAATGAGTAGATTTATAAAATGCATTGTTTGAATGGACATTTTTGACTCAATTACAATTAAGTTTCAAAGTTTTGGATGGTGCTAAGGCATGCGATTTTCATTTCTCTATATAACTTTTAGTCAGGAATTATTGATGCTAAAATTTACTAAGTGTATATAAAACATGTAGTCATTGTAGAAGACTTTATAATAGTCTTTATTGGATATTGCTATATCATAGCTGTTTAGTGAGTAGGAATTATTAGGAATATAATTTCTTCAGACCCAAAACAGTATTTTTAAAAGTGACAAAGAGTAATGTTTGGGACCAAGGAATAGTTCCAGTACTCTAAGTGCACATTTACATCCTTTTTAATGAAAATATGATCTTCAGCCTCAAAGATAGCTCCAGTTCTAGAAACAATTTTTAATCACATCTTTACTTTAAAAATGAGGCCTAAGTCGCTATTTGGAGAGTAAAATAAGAGTTGAAGGTTAGAAAAAATATTTAGTAAATTCTTGCTGCAAATTCTTATACTTCCCAGGAAACTGGACCCCATGAAGGGACCTGGTGATTGGATCATTGCAGGGGGGGACTCCATAAGTCCTTTATGGAGGAATGAAGAGGGTTTCTTCTTCAACACAAACAGAGAAACAATCCTCAGATACAGTAGAGACAGAAGAATCCAGAGAGAAAGAGAGAGAGAGAGAGAGAGAGCGAGCGAGCGAGCGCAGTAACAGCCACCTCTCCTGTTATTTCCATCTCTTTCAGCTCCTCTGACATCTGCCTTGGTAGAGTAAGCACAAGGAAAAAGAGCAAAGTGGCAAGGATAAAGAAAACTCTATATACTGGTTCATTTTCATACTGCTGTAAAGAACTACCTGAAACTGGCTAATTTATCAAAGAAAAAGATTTAATTAACTCATGGTTCCGCATGGCTGGGGAGTCCTCAGGAAACTTACAATTATGGCTGAAGGCAGAGGAGAAGCACATACCTTCTTCACAAGGCAGCAAGAGAGAGGGAGAGTGAGGGGGAACTGGAAAACACTTTTTTTTTTTGAGATGGAGTTTTGCTCTTGTTACCCAGGCTGGAGTGCAATGGTGCGAACTCGGCTCACCGCAACCTCTGCCTCCTGGGTTCAGGCAATTTTCCTGCCTCAGCCTCCCTAGTAGCTGGGATTACAGGCACGCGCCACCATGCCCAGCTCATTTTTTGTATTTTTAGTAGAGACGGGGTTTCACCATGTTGACCAGGATGATCTCGATCTCTTGACCTCGTGATCCACCCACCTCGGCCTCTCAAAGTGTTGGGATTACAGGCGTGAGCCACCGCGCCTGGCTGGAAAACACTTTTAAACCATCAGATCTTGTGAGAACTCCCTCAGTATCACGAGAACAGCATGCCCACCCCCATGATCCAATCACCAGGTCCTTCCCTTGAAACGTGGGGACTACAATTAGAGATGAGATTTGGGTGGGGACACAGAGCCAAACTATATCACTCTACAAAATACAGAATAAGCATCCATTATATGTCTTTCTAAGGCACACATTCAGGAACAAGTCATCTCAAAGATGCCTTTGAATAATTCAAAATTTTAAGCACAAGAAAATGCTTTATCCTCTTCTGTTCTCTAAATGAGATGGTTTTTTGCATATGTTTTATTTAAGAAAAGAAATACTAAATGGAAAATCATCCAAGCAGGAAAGGAAAAGGTTGTCTTGGAAGTGATCTTGGAATATAATTTGATGAGAGTAAAAGCAGTTTTCTGTTCAATAATTAGGAATATTTAAAAAAAGTTTTTACACGTGGAACTAGCAAAACATTTTGGAGGACTGATTATTCAAGTACAAAGAAGTCAGCGAGACACTCAATTCACCAGTCGTTTTAGATATTTGTCCTATTTCTTCTGAGCTTAAATTATGATTTAAAGAGCCATTGATTTTGCTTTGTTACTGTAGTTAGTGTAGTTTTTGTGTGAAATGATTCTGATATACTTCACGATGAGATGATTTAATTCATTTATTAACATTTATAATAGGTTAACTAGTCACAGAATCAAAAGCATTAAAGCTCAATGTGTTGATAAGCACCAATCCACTATTGAGTTAATAAGAATCATTGTAACTTACATAGCATTTTGTAAGCTGCTCTCCAAAAAATGTAGAAATGGGATTAGAGAATATAACTATCCACAGTTATGCATCACTTAACAAAGGGGATATGTTCTAAGAAATGTGTCATTAGGTGATTTTGTCATCATGTAAACACCGTAGAATATACTTACACAAACCTAGTGGTACATCCTACTACACACCTAGGTTATATGGTATAGCCTATTGCTCCTAAGCTACAAACCTGTACAGCACGTGACTGTATTAAATATTATAGACAATTATAACACAATGTTATTTATCTATCTAAACCTATTCAAACATAGAAAAGGTACAATAAAATATCATAACCTTATGGGACCACCTTTATATATGCAGTCCATTGTATTTGTGGTTCATCATTGACGGAAATGTCAATTATGTGGCACATTACGGTATTCCTAAGGAGAAAGTATGGAAAAACTTGAAATGTAGTCATAAACTGCATTCCTATTTCAACTTAACCATGTAAGAGCTGTGTTATTAACCGTATGACAACTCATGTGAGGATATGAATGATACAGTATAATTCACTATTGTAGAATAGTGATCCACATCTTTTTCTACTCTGTAGTGGAATTCTGTAATAACAAATATTCTACATAAGTCAGTGCCATGCTAAGCAAGTTATAATTAATCCTGTAAGTGATAAGAGATAGTTAAATGAGTTTATGGTGGGAGGCACCATTGATCAATGGATGTCACTAAAAGAGCCCTCTTGTACATTTTGCTATTTGGGAGGGGGTCATCTAGAAGTTGGAAGAACAATTAAAAGTCTTGCTTTTGTTATCTCCAAAATACATAAGAAACTTCTGCAACAAAAATGATTTTTGGAAATCGTTGTTGTACAGTTGGTGTTTGAAACCATGGGAACAGATGAGAACAATTTGGATATGAATTCCACGGGTGTTGTTTTAGTGAACTTTCTAATGCAGTGATCTTTTCTTAATGAAGATGAAACTTCAGAAAGTACAGAGAATTTCTCATGACATAAGGCAGTTGCTCCTTTAACTTTGAAGTGGTAGATGACCACTGCTGTCAGAGAAAAGACAGATAATTACATTGCTGCAAGAAGAACGTGACCTTTTGCTTAACCGTGCCCAATCATTACAAGTTTTTGTTTATTTCTAGAGAGATTATGGTCAGGATGCTTCTGGAGAGGCTTCTGAAAAGTACTTCCCACTAACGTATTCCTGGAATAATAGTGTGGCCTTAGGCTGCCATGTGGAACCACAGGGTGTATGATTTCTAATCCATGGAAAGCTACTGAGAAGTGCCTTTCTATGCTGGATTTACCAACTTTCTAAAAGCATAAACCCTGGCTGTGTACCAGGTTCAACCTTACTGACATTCATAATACCAGTTTTCCTGGGTGATTCATGAAGTCAAAGTGTTAAAGCCACATTGCAAAGGAAAAATTAATTGTCCAGACTTTGAGCACTAGATTGCGACTAATTTTGGCCAATGCAAATTACGTATCTGGGAGTTTAGAATGCGGTAGTTAGAAATTTCCTTATTTCCATGATAACTATTTTTAAATGTTTTTAATAGAAAAAAATAGGTATACTAGGTGAAACACACACAAATAAAAATGATAGATATAATTTGATTATTCAAATGTAAAGAGAATGACTATAGATACATAAAATTAATATTCCTCCTCCACAGAATAATTGACCAAAGAAGACGACCAAACCATTTACACACAAGAAAGAATGAACACTAAATCAATATGCTTGGTAATAACTACAGCAAAATACAATAAAGGCCGTAGGAAATGCTCCTTCTTCCCTGTTGTATAAGCAAATGGAAATATGCTAATAAAATCCAAGTTTGCAGGGTGGAAAAAAAAAGGTGCAAGTAAGATTTTGCATTTATAAAATCTACCTAGAGAAAATTGGAAATGAAGGAAATACACATGATAGTACTTGGTGACCAATAATCCCACTTTGAAGGAATGCATTTCCAATTAAATACTTCTAAAAAAAAAAAAAAAGAAAAAGAAAGTGTATTTTTTGTGTCCAGATGTTTATGACAAATTAATCATCATATTAAAAAATTGAAAACAAAACTTGAGGGATAGATAAGCAAATTGTAGCCCTTCTCTTGATAAATATATGACCTATGTAAATATCTAGAAAATTATATGAAAAGTAGATTTAAATGAGAAAAGAATGTAACAGTCACATAGATTACAACTACAAACAATTTACATATTTACATATATACCTATAAAGATTGAAGCAGGTGACATAACCAGTTGTTTCAAAATTAAGATATAGAGGAAAGTGTTCTTTAAATGAAAGAGTAATTTAAAATACTAAAACAGAAGAAACATTTAAAAATCTTTATTAATAGTTGTAAATTTAAGTTCTTTTTAAATAGAATGGGATGGTTAATCATTTATAAAGATCTGAGGACAAGATAAAACTTAAAAGTAGATGTTCTACTTGACCAAATGCTAAGAGACTTGATGTCAAGGGTAAATGTACACTCTTAAAAAACCCAGGAAAATCTATAGCGTGATGGAATGTTTCTTTGGAAGGTCTTAATTAAGCCAATCTGTTGTTCCTTCTGCAATCATGTTAGTTAATCATTTTACCCTCACCTTTTTCTCCGTTAGATACTGACATTATTAGATAGCTGTTAAGTTTTTAGTTCTAACATTTATCATGCCATCAAATATGACTTCCAAGTACAGGAAAACCTCATTAATTTTGACCTTCCTAAATTGAAATTTGAAACAATTTAGGCAAAACGTGTTTCATTTATCTACATACTGCATCATACTGACTAGTTTTACTAGATCAGGCAAACTCTCCCTGACCCCTGGCAAGATTTCTCAGGATCAACAGAGAGATTCTGAAGCCCGTCCACCCCTAACTCCCTTCCCTCCTGCCTCTCCACAGGAACTGCCACAGTCAGAAGTTTGCCTTTGTCACGTAAGGCTTTGCTATCATTGAACACAAAATATCCCTCTCAACCAGAGGTCACAGTCTAGACATTGCCAGGAAGTTGTGTTTTATTTGATTCATAGTGTTTAATTGTGCACATATACACACACCCCTGCCCCCACTGGAATTTGAAAGCCTTCAGACTGAGCATATACTTTCCAGTTCACCACAGCCTTCACTAGTCTTATATTCGGCATCTGCATCCATTTGAGTTCACCACCTCTTTAACTGTTAAGATACTCTCACAAAACCATTTCAAAACATTCCACACTTTGCATTTTCCCCTTCCTTCCTTCCTCCCTCCCTCCCTTTCTCCTTCCCTTTCTTCTTTACTCCTTTCCCCTTCTCTTTCTCCTCCCCATTCCCCTCCCTAATCCCCTCCCCATTCCCTTTCCCTTTCCCCTCCCCTCACCTCTCCTCCCCTCTTCCCTCCTCCCCTCCCTTCCCCTCCTCTCTTCTCTCTTCCTCTCCTTTTCAGAGGGTCTCAACTCTGTTCACTGCAGCTCTGACCCCTGGGGCTCAAGTAATCCTTCTACCTTAGTTTCTCAAGTAGCTAGGACCACAAGCACATGCCACCATTCCCATGCCCAGCTAGTTTATTTATTTCTTTATTTATTTTTTGAGATGGAGTCTCGCTCTGTAACCCAGGCTGGAGTGCAGTGGTATGATCTTGACTCACTGCAACCTCCACCTCCCAGGTTCAAGCGGTTCTCCTGCCTTAGACTGCTGAGTAGCTGAGATTACAGGCATGCATCACCATGTCTGGCTAATTTTTGTATTTATTTTTAGTAGAGATGGGGTTTTACCATGTTAGCCAGGCTAGTCTTGAACTCCTGACCTCAAGTGATGCACCCACCTTGACCTCCCAAAGTGTTGGGATTATAAGTGTGAGCCACTTCGCCCAGCCTATTCATTGTTTTTGGAGAGACAACTTCACCTTGTATTGTCCAGGTTAGTCTCAAACTCCTGGGCTTAAGGGATCCTCCTTCCTCAGCCTCTCAAGGTGCTGGGATTACAAGTGTGAGTCACTGTGCCTGGCCTGCATTGTTTTCTACAGTGATCTCTGGAATTCTATTCTCTTTCTTTCCTTCTCCTTTTCTTTTCTTTTCTCTCTCATTAGCTCAGGCTGGAGTGCAGTGGTGCAATGTCAGCTCACTGCAACCTGTTCTTCCCAGATTTAACCCGATTCTCCTGCCTCAGACTCCTGAGTAGCTGGGATTACAAGTGCCTGCCACCACAACTGGCTAATTTTTTTTTTTTTTTTTTTTTTTTTTTTTTTTTTTTTTTTTTAAGTAAAGACAGGGATTTGTCATGTTGGCCAGGCTGGTCTCTAACTCCTGACCTCAAGTAATCTGCCTACCTCGGCCTCCCAAAGTGCTGGGATTACAGGCGTGAGCCACTGCCCCTGGCCTGGAATACTGTTTATCTTCTGCTACTTTGCTTTTGTTTGTTAGCATTTGTTTGTTAGTCTTAAATAATGTTATGTCTACCGTGCCTAGTAGAATGTCCTTCATCTAGGTGTTTTATGACTGTTAAATAACTGGCTAATGTGTAACTGAGGGTAAATAAAGATCTGAACATCATATAGAAGGATACTAGTCATGTTGGGCTTCGAAGTTCAACAGTCAAAAGCTATGGATTATGTCATCTGATCTTTTCAATCCCCCCAACAGGAATGGCAGTTATGATAGAAAATAGAGCATCAACGTCTTGTGTCTTCAGAAAAGAGGCAGAAATTAGGTTAGATAAGTATACATATGCTTATCCAAATCCATTTCAAATTAGTGTTTTCAATTTGATCTTGAATTTTAAGACCCAAATGTCTAATTACTGGTATGTTATGAGAGGCAGCATAATTGAGGATGCAGATATCATTACTGCTAAACAATGCTTATGGCTCTATTCCTTCTAGACAGGATTGCACTTCCCTGCTCCCATGAAACTCGGCTTGGCCATGGGACTAGTTCTGATGGATGAGTAGGGCAGAAGTGAGATGTATTATTTTCTTTTCTTTTCTTTTTTTTGTTTCTTCCAGGGTTTCTAATATGACACCAGTGTTCCTCACTGGTGGAGAGGATTCTTTCTTTTTTCTCTCTCTCTTTTTTTATTGCATTTTAGGTTTTGGGGTACATATGAAGGACATGCAAGATTGTTGCATAGGTACACACATGGCAGTGTGGTTTGTTGCCTTCCTTCCCCTCACCTGTATCTGTCATTTCTCCCCATGCTATCTCTTCCCACCTCCCCACCCCCCATTCCCCCATTTCCCCCCAACGGACCCCAGTGTGTAGTGCTCCCCTCCCTGTGTCCATGTGTTCTCATTGTTCAACACCCACCTGTGAGTGAGAAGATGTGGTGTTTGATTTTCTGCTCTTGTGTCAGTTTGCTGAGAATGATGGTTTCCAGGTTCATCCATGTCCCTACAAAGGACACGAACTCATCATTTTTGATGGCTGCGTAATATTCCATGGTGTATATGTACCACATTTTCCCTATCCAGTCTATCATTGGTGGGCATTTGGGTTGGTTCCAGGTCTTTGCTATTGTAAATAGTGCTGCAGTGAACATTCGTGTACATGTGTCCTTATAGTAGAATGATTTATAATCCTTTGGCTATATACCCAGTAATGGGATTGCTGGGTCAAATGGGATTTCTATTTTTAGGTCCTTGAGGAATCGCCACACTGTCTTCCACAATGGTTGAACTAATTTATACTCCTACCAACAGTGTAAAAGTGTTCCTATTTCTCCACATCCTCTCCAGCATCTGTTGTCTCCAGATTTTTTAATGATTGCCATTCTAACTGGTGTGAGATGGTATCTCAATGTGGTTTTGATTTGCATTTCTCTGATGACCAGTTTATTTTCAAGCCGAAACATTTAATTGCCAGTTCGAGACATGTCATTCCTCTCGTTGCTTAACAGCTGCTGTCTTGGTAGCACATGTTGCTGTGAACATGACATAAAATATAATATAGAATGTTTTTTCAACACATGGATAACTATGTCTTGAAGGGTTGCCTGAATCTGTAGGGGCTTTTGAGAGAGCAAGAAGTAATCTTTTGTTAAGCCACTGTTGTTTGGAGGCTATTTACTGCAGTGGAACCTTGACTTTCCTGACTAACATAGCTGTTGGGACCAGGGCCTATTATGTTGGAAGAACCCATATTGACTGATTCAATAGTGTAGTTGTCAAGAGTGTGATCCTAGAGCAAGATTGCCTGAGCTCATATCCAAGCGCCCATAGGTACTTGTGTAAGTTTCTTAACTTCTTTGTTCTTCAGCATCCTTATCAATAAAATGGGATAGTAATGGCACCTACCTTATGGTGTTGATGTGTGAATGGATGAATTAATTCATGAAAGCACTAACAATGTGCCTTAGACCAGTGTTCAGTGAGAGATAGCTATTACTAATGTTATCACTAGTCAGAAAGCATCCTACGATGATAAATAAACTTAGTGTTTTAGGTTTCTTAGCACCAAACCTGCTCTTCCTGTCCTGTGTTCTCTATCTTAGTGGCATTGAAACAGACTGGTGGTTTAAAATAAAAAATGTGGAATCTTCTTATCATGCCTCATCACCACACATACTCAGCCAGTTGCTGTATCCTGGCTATTTTACTTTGACAATACAAATAAATAAATGTAACTTTTATAATCGCTCTAAAATATTTTCCCTCTTTTCTTTTCTTATTGTTACTACTATAATTCATTACCACTTTACTCGAGTAGTAGCCTCCTAATTCGCCTGCCTGTATACAATATTTGGGAGACAGAATGATGATAGCAGAAAGAGCACATATTTTGCCATGCAAACTGACCTTGAATTCTGGCTCTATCTCTTGTTCAGCTATAAGATTCTGAGAAAATTACTTAATCCCTCAGTGTTATTTTTCTTCATCAGAATAAGGGGATGCCAGTATTCACTTTATGGAATTGTTGAGAGATTATATGAGATAAAGTAAAGCACTCAGCATGTAGTAGAGAATCAATCATTCTTAATTTTGTTCATTTTTCCTCCATTAAATTTGGCTCAAACTATTGCCAATATTATTTTCCAAAGGGTTATGCCAGATCAAATTTATTTTTTCCTCCAGAGCTCTAGGGTACAAACATAGGTTGCTTAGTATAAAATTCCATAGCCTCTAGAACATGTTCCAATACTCTTCTACATTTGTGTTGTCTCTTACTACTACTTGAAAGTCCCTCTGAACTTCTGTTTATGCTTCTCCTTCAGCTTGGAATGGTCTAACTCCTCTTCCTATCAAAAGTCTACTTCTAAGTTCAGAACTAGTACCATATCCTTTGAGATGCAAGATTTCCCTCATCCTTCTGTGTATCTGTTAGGTAGTGTGATGAAATTCCCGCACGACCAATCACCCTGAAACTCAGGGGCTTGTAACACCAAGTATTTATTCTTGCAGATCTGTAGGTTGGCTGAAAATGGTCTGAAATGGTCTGGGCTCAGCTGGGGTGACTCAGCTTTGCTCCGTGTGGCCCCTTTTTCCTCGTAGGACAAACAGGCTGCCCTGGACATGCTCGTTTCATGTCAGTGGCAGAGGTGTGAGTGCTCAAGCAGAAAATGCAGGCATTTAGAGTCCTGGATGTGGAACTGGCACTTCATCAGTTCTCCTTCATTTGGTTGGTTAAATCAAGTCATGTTGCCCAATCTAAACTCAAGGTGTAGGGAGGTATGCCCCTTCCATTATTCAGGGGGCACTGCAGAGTTGCATGGCAAAGGTTGTGGTTATGTGAGGAAATGAAGAATTGAGCAGTGTTCCACGCTTTTGTTGGAATGAATGTTTAAGGGTATTAGAATTCTAATATCTTTATTATAAGTGTTACATAGCTCTGTATTTTATTATCTGCTTCTCTTTTTACGTACTGGCTTCTTTTCTTTAGACTATGCTATGGTGTAAATGTTCTGTTTTCCCGAATTTATATGCTGAAATCTTAACACCCAAGAAGATGATATTTTGGCAGGTGATTAGATCATGTGGGCAGAGCCCTTATGAGTGGGGCTAGTGACCTTATAAAAGAGGCTTGAGGGAGAACTCTTCTTCCTTCCACCACATAATGACACAGTTAGAAGGCATCATCCTCCTTCCACCATGTAGTGACACAGCTACAAAGCATCATCATGAGCCAGAAAGTGGGCCCTCACCAGACGTTGAATCTTCTGGTCCCCTGATCTTAGACTTCCATTTCTCCCAGTCTGTGAGAAATAAGTAAGTGTTGCTGGTAAGCCACGCAGATGATGGTATTTTGTTATAGCAGCCTGAATGGACTAAAGAAGACTATAAACTTCTTGAAGTCATGGAAGTATCTTATTTTCATTTTTCTAACAATACTTAGCACTCTGCTTCATGCATAGTCAGTGCTCAGTTGATGTGTTTTTGAATTAGTATTTTAAAATTGGGAGTAAACCAACTTAGAGATATATTTTAGCATTTTCTTAAAAGAAATTTGGAAAATGTTTTCGTTCAAAGAAGAAATTCATAAATTACTCTCAAAAGAGGCGAAAGAATTTTTCTCTACAGAGTCACTAAATTATATATGAATCTTGCTCATAGCAATCAAGCAATGGATAAAAGAAAAGTTTTGCAAAGAATAAAATTTGGAAAGGTTCATGAAATGTATTAGTCAACATGAATGAAGGGAGCGGGTATTTGTAACATGTGAGAGAAGATACATTTTGAAGTTTTAAAAATGACATAATAGTTTTTACAGGTTAAAAATCAGTGCCTTGCCCAAAGGTCATCACCAGAAAAGGATTTATTAATATCCACTGATAAACATTTGTTATACTGGAGGCGATAAAATGGTGATTTTCTAATTCTATAATTTCTTTAGTATTTATTAATTGGAATATTTGTAAAGAAGAGCTTTCCCTCTCTTCACCAGTAGACTTTGTGTATCCCTATGGACTAATAGATTTCTTTTTTATTTAGTGTGTTATACTGATAATGATAATCATTCTTACCTTATGCTAAAATAGTCCAACATTTGGCCAGGAGACCCTTTAAACTGGGTCCTATGTTCTTTTAACATGCTCCCATTAGTCTTAGAGCACTGTCTTGCATTTGGGCCAAACAAGGTGTTCCAACTCTGCTTTTGCTTACCTGACCTTGACCTCCTCAGACCCTGGAGTCTGCCACTTCTTTAAGGATAGCTGGTGGCAGAAATAGTATTTTAGAAACCAGGATCTGGGTAACAGGACTGCTCATTGTTACTGAAATGTCATTGCTTTTTGGTGTTTTTGGTGGACAGAGCTTATAAAATTTTCTAGCTCTGCTAATAATTACCACATTAATACCACTATCAACAATAGATATACTATCAGTTAACATTTTATTTCAATACTCTTTGTCCTTATGTTATTAGGAAGCAGGGACATGGGAGTGTGGTCTTAAATTATCCAACAGATTACCTATTCATTACAAAAAGGGAAATGTACTTTTGTATTGAGAGATCTCTTGGACTCTTCCAAATTTGTGACCAAATTTGGAATCATCAATAATGGGGCAAACTGGCATTACAGGCCTTCTGATATGATGTGTCAGAGAAGTGTGCAATAACACCTTGCCAAAAAATGCTTATCCTTCATCTATTCATGAGGAAAAACACACAAATTTAGAATATGAAATATTCTGTAAGATTATTGGCCCTGACTATCCAAAAATGTCAATGTCATGGAAGACAAAATAAGGTAAAGGAACTATTCTAGATTAAAGGAGACTAAAGAGACAAATAACCAAATATAATATGTGATAAAGGACATTTGTGGAACAACTGTGAACTATGAATATTGACTTAAATAAAATTATGATATATGTATATTGAAAGCTATGGGGATAGGACCAGGAGGACTGCATTTGTATGGCACATTAGAGGGTTTTTTTGTTTTTGTTTATGGGGAAAGAGAGGCAAACCCTTATCTTCTACAGTGGGATATCAGCTGATAATGAATGGACCAAAAAAAACAAGAAGTAGCCATGTATGTGTGCCATTTTGAGTTGTGAGAGTCAATGCCAAAAATTTCAATTAAAAAGGCTGAGAGAGGCCTTTAGGGAGTGAAAAATTGTGATGGTGAGGGCATAGGGGACTGTTAAATAATTTGATTATTTAAACTGTTTATTTACATAGTTTTCACAAGACTAAAATATAAATTTAAAAAATCATTTAAAAACAAAATTGCAAATGAATGCGTTTTATAAAGAGCTACAGAGAAGAGGTATATCGGGACCAGATAGTGAAGGAACCAGCATGTCAAGAAAGAATTTGAACTAAATCTGTTACTGTGGAGCCTGTTGAGAAGCTCAAGTTGGGTCATGATAATGCAGCTATTATAGAGACATAGGAAATCCTTCTAGAAATACTTGCTGACCTCATTCTGCAGGTCCTTTTACAAGTCATTCATTCGTTGATTCATGGAGACACTGCTCTAGGTGTTGGGAATGTAGTGTGAACAAAATAGGCCAGGCCCCTGCCCCTGCGGTGCTCACAGTACACACCACCCAGGGTACGTGGCCTGGATGGATTGTGTGAATTTGGGACATGGGAGGAAAAACCTCTCATAACCTCAGATGGGCACCTCAGAATTATCCCAAAGCACTAGAGGTGTGTGTGTGTTTGTGTGTGTGTGTGTGTGTGTGTGTGTGTGTGCGTGCACATGTGTATGTGTGTGTGCCCTAGTGAAATCCACCCTAATTCACACAATTTCATATTTCACATTTATTTTGTGAGACTCCTGTCTCTAGACATGAATGTCACACACCCATGTCACTCCATCTTCTCTCAACAGATTGTCATGGTCTCCCAGTGGCCTCTTTTCTCTCAACTTGGGCAGATTGCCAAGCCATTTTGTTCTCATTTCCTTAACCTGGGCTCCACAGGAGTTCTCTTGGCTGTCAGTGGGGAAGGGTGCAGGGTGCCAGGAGTGAGGGATGGGTATATGTCTTTTCTAGAAGGGGACAGAAGTCATTATCAATAAAAGCTACTCTAGAAGATAAAAGGACCCTATGAAGTGGGTAGGAAAATGAAGAGACATTTCCCTAGGGGATGATGACAGGGACTGTTCCAGGAGTAAAGGCCCGCATGAAAGGAGACAGATATTAAATGGAAAAAGAATATTGGGGCACTGGATACGTGGCTCACAAAGAAAAGCCTTTAAAAAAATCAGAGAAAGGATGAAGTGACAAGGGAAAAGGGAACTAGTGAAAGGAGAGCTATAATGTTTATTTCCATTTTGTTTCCTTGTTTCCATCACCATCCAGCTGCCTCTGGCAAGAAGAGGTTTCAGAATGCCTCGAGAAAGAGATTGGGTCTCTCATTCAGATTGTCTTTAGTAAAATAAATTAGGGTATTTTTTTTTTTTAAATGAGAAACTCAAGTAGTGAAAGTAAAACAAGAAGAATGTCTTCTCTACATAATAATGGTACAATTTGAGACAGTTTTCTCCAAGGTGTTTCGATTAAAAAAAAAAAAAGGAGAAGACCTATTCGGATAGAAGAATTAAAATTCTAAGGAATTCTTTTAAAAAAACAGCTAGGTCAGATCTGGTGGTGGTGTATCTTTGCTATGTTGAAAGGGAAAAATAAAATTAATAAGACAGTACCAACTGTAGCTGTGCTTAATAGGGGTTATTTCCATTCAGGGTGTGAGTGATGCTAGAAATATCGACGTGCACATTCTCCCCTTTCTCTAGTATTGAGAAAGCTTACTATCACATTGCATGCTGTATTTTCTCCTTTCTAGGTTCAATCATTCTTCTCTCTGAAAGTCTTATTCATTCTTCCCTTCTCTCTCTCCTCCCATCCTGCCCCCTTGATTAATTTCCAAAAGAAAAGGGTAGACTTATATAAGTATTGAAGAAATGTTTCCACAAGAACACAATGTAAATGTCTAGAAGTGTATTGTTACAATGTATACAACAGGCTCAATAAAATGCCCTGGATACTGATTGTTTCATTGTAGGAGGATAGGCAGGTCTTCAGACTGGGGATGAGGGTTAACTCTCCCTTTGCAAAAAAGACTGCCCGAGTTGAATAATTAATATTATTATGATAAGAACAAAATAGAGATTCTTTTAAAAGAGTAATGATGGTAGAGGCAGGATCTTAGTATGCTTGCACAAGTTATTAAAATTGAATGCTCTGCCTGTGTTTCCTGTACACTCCAGGAATTGCAAGCAAAAGAAGATGGATTGGATTAAGCAGAAGGCATTAATATGCACGTTGTCAACCGAGCCTTTAATGATTGCTTTTTCAAAAGGTAAAAATCATTCGAATGTTTTCTCTAGTAACCAGCAAGCCTGTTTTACATTAGGTAGTGAACTGAGAGGCAGACTGACTTTGAAACTAATACAGCTTCGGATTCATGGACTCTCACTTGGGCCCCTTTCTAGGGTCTTGGGAGAAGCCCTAAAATGTGCCCAAATGTTTTCGTGAAATTTGCAAAAGTAGCATATTTTAATTGCAATCATTTATTATTATTGTTATTATTATTATTATTATTATTATTATTTATAATGGACTCTCTGCCACCCAGGCTGGAGTGCAGTGGCCTGATCTCAGCTCACTGCAACCTCTGCCTCCCGGATTCAAGCGATTCTCCTGCCTCAGCCTCCCAAGTAGCTGGAATTACAGTCATGCTCCACTATGCTTGAGTAGTTTTTGTATTTTTAGTAGAGACTGGGTTTCATCATGTTGGCCAGGCTGGTCTTGAACTCCTGACTTCAAGTGATCCACCTGCCTCAGCCTCCCAAAGTGCTGGGATTCCAGGTGTGAGCCACCATGCCAGGCCTTAATTGCAGTAATTTAAAATTGCTCTTTCCACTCCAGCTTTCCCCATCAGATTTCCCTTCACACTGGGTGTCATTGTAGTGGTGGTGACCATTTTTGGGATGAAGCTAAGGGAAAGCTGGATTGGAAACATATTCATTTTGGCTTATTGATACGTCTATACATCTTGCAATCAGTTCTCCATAGAGTTAAGTTATTGCTTGCTGTTTCAAACGAAGAAAAGGCTTCCAGGTGTGACATAAAAGTCTCACAGTATATGTGTTCTGTGGGTCATTCCGGTATTCTACTTCAAGAAAAAGCTGCCTCTTCCTTACCCGGAAGTTTCTGATCATTTTGGTATTTTGTAACTTTTTTTTCTCCTTCAGATTTGTCTCTCAGATGGAGTGTTTTTAACATCAATGATAAGTTACAATTTTCTTTAAGGAATCTAAGTATAATGTTTACCCTAAGGAAGCTTCTCAAGCCTAGTAATGATAGCAAAGTGGGGCAGGGAACTGCTGGGAAGGGAAAGGCTGGTCCTTGGCTAGGGCTCCACCCCTGTGCCTGTGTCCAGGGGCCTAGCTGAAGACAGGCCTTTTTGTTTTCCTACCCAAATGTTGCACTTCCCAAGACCACCCTGGTCTGCCTATCCCCATCCTGTGCCCACAAAAACCTTGAGACCCTAGCAGGCAGACGCGCAAGCAGCTACACTCAGAGAAGCACATCAGCAGAAGAAGACACAAGCATGGAGGGGAGTATGCTGGAGGAAGAGCACATGACAGTCCTGGCATGCCAGCCAGCCACACACTGGCAAAACGAGACAGAGTTTGGCTGGGGCAGTCAGAGGAGAGTCCAGGCTGCTGAGCGGCCGACTCCAGATAAAAACCATCTCCCTCCTGGCTCTCCTATCTGCCGAGAGCTACTTCCACTCAGTAAAACCTTGCACTCATTCTCCTAGCCCACATGTGATCCGATTCTTCTGGTACCCCAAGTCAAGAAAGGCCTGGGTACAAAAAGCCTCTGTCCTTGCGATGAGGCAGGAGTCAACTGAGCTGACTAACACAAGTTGCCTACTGATGGCTAAACTAAAAGAGCACCCTGTAACACGCCCACTGGGGCTTCAGGTGTAACTTCACCCCTGGACACCTCCGTGGGGTTGCAGCCCCACGCCCTGTCTGTATGCTCCTAGAAGTTTGAGCCCTGGGGCACCGGCACCAAAGAAACGAGCCACACCCTCATTGCAAGCCTAGCGAGGGCGCAAGGGAACTTTCTGTGTCTCAGTAACATGAGTATGCTGACATTAAAGTGTCTACAATTTTTCATAGGCTGGGAAGAGAAGCCCAGACTATCTCTGTTGCATCTTGGTTTTATAGAGATATAAAAAAGTTTGTTAAAAAAGTTGATAAACCTTGATTGTGCCTCTGTAATGACAATTTGGAAAGCCATTTTGGGACATCTTAGTAAAACAAGTGAGAAATTGCACACTGTTGTTTGGGACATATTCAAAGAGTTTCTTCTTTAATTATCTACATTTATTAAAGAACCAAGAGAAAACTCGGATAGAATGTCATGTAATATGAGACAAAAGAGAAAAATATGAGCACTAACACTGATAGAAATTAATCTGACGTCTAGGAGCAAATCACAACATTTTTTTCCAGTCATACCTAAACTAGTTCTTTAAGACAAAAACAGAAATTTTAAATAGAAGTAATGAATAGACCCCTGGGATTGTTTGATAATCAAATTAATGAAGAGAAGTGAATCATATGAAAATATTGGGAAAATATTTACCTTTTGGCTCATTTAAGACAAAATATTGTCGTTGATGAAGATAGTGTAAAACTTACAAATTATAAACTGGTTAACGAATGTTATAAATTCAAGGGATAGTTAAGATTAGTCACTGTACAAGAAAACTTGAAATCCTTGTAACCTTAGAGCTTATATGTTAAATTTGATAAATGTGTTTCTGAATTTGACAACAATCCTTAGAAGTGTAAACTGCACTACTACCAATAAGGACATTTTTCATAATTATCTATAATGAAAAACAATTTTCAGTTATTTTGAAGAATAGACTAGATCCCAGATTTTTTTTATTCTAATATCTTTGTAGAAAATTGTACTTCGTAGAAAATCATAATGTGAAGAGGTGCTCAAAGAGTATGTGGTAAAAAAACAATACAAAAGCAAATTACAGAAATGTTAGGCACTAACATTGATAGATTATTAGTTTACTAATAAAGATTATTTAAATTTTTATTTTTTTTGTTGTGTTTATAGTACTAAGGAATTTTTAGATTGTTGTGATTTGTTTTCTAAGTAGACTTTTGCAATTAATTTTTTATTCTTTCTCTTAAAGAGGGACTCTGAATTGTATAAACTTCAGGGTCCGTCCTTTGGTATCAGTGTTTGATCTGAAAAATGTTGCCAGGTAAACATACTTTTTTTTTTTTTCTTCTTTTTTTGGCCATGCAAGGCATAGGCTTTGAATTTGCTGATTGGGTCATGAAAAAGAGTGTTAGCATCTCCTAGGAACTTCTCTTTGGGTTGAGCTGGCAGAATAACTCCACAAGTGTCTTTAGCAGCCTCAAGCAAGAGCTTCTCCTCAATAAGCAATGCTGTGAAATATGATCCAACATCTTGTCTCATTAGAATATTACTTTCTGTGTTGCTGCACTAGGAGTTAGGAAATATATATTAGTGACACTAAGAAATGGTGTTTTAGATTTCATGAATCTGGGTGGTCCTTGAAATAGTTTTATTGAGAAGCTTATGGTCCGTGGAGGCAAAGGTTATTGGTGAAAAGAGCAAGTGAGTGACAAGGAGTCACAAAAAAGGAGACAAGTCTTGGTTCCACTGAATGGTCAATGGACAATGAATACCATGGGCAAAAGATACTACTTTCCAATTCACAATCTGTGTGGTCCCTAGAATTAGCTGTTTCAGAACCAGAAAAACTGCTTGAGAAAGTGGTTTCAAATAGTCATAAAAAATTATGCATTGGACCCCTACTGTATGTCTGGAATTGAGCGGGTACTGGGAATATATCAGTGACTTAGGTTATGGTCTATCCCCTTACAGAGCTAAACAACTGGTTAGGAAGACAAGAAACTGATATTAGAATGCAAATTTTAAGTTTATGACATTGCCTTTTTATTATAGTTCAATAATGGTTATTTCATAGGATTGGCAGTTTCATATGATTGAATATCAGTAGTCTCACGCGGTTCAACATGAATAGCTACAGAGGTAATATTTTTCCATTTAGTGGGCCAGTACCTGGTTAATGAATGCAAGAAGTTATCCCCCCAGTCAGTTTGATAACTGATCAAGAAAACTCTTCCATACATTGCTGAATACAAAAAGTGAGAGTGAAGGAGATGGTGGTGAGGTGTCATCTGTCATTTTTAAATCCTTGCAGTTTTTACGGAAATCAATTCAGGCTTGGTTGACTGAAAAATATCCCCAGAGGAGGTGGGACTTGAGCTGGAAACTGAAGAGGACTGTGGACGCAATTAGCTGGAGGAAGTATGTGAGTTCATTCTTCCCTCTACACTTTGCAAAAGTGAATGGGGTGGAATGGAATTGCAACAGGGTTCAGGCAGGGAGGAAAAGGACAGAAAATAGAGAAAAAGAGTATAACTTTGGTGAAGGGACTGGGGATAGGAAGGGGAAGGTGGGCTATGAGCCAGAAATAAAAAAATAAATAAAAATTTTAAAAGTACAAGGTCAACCCATGAAGATCCTTGAGTGAGCCTGGATGTTATTCTGAAGGTAATGGACATTCCTGGAAAATTCAGGAAAGAGTGTTTCAGGAAAACTCCCCTGGGTTCTTGGTTTCTGCATTCTGTACTCCTCCCGGAATTCATGTTCTAACAACTGCAAACCTGCCCACAGGCAGGTGAATTCAAAACCCTGGAGACAAATTATTTGAGGGGCTTGGGTTGGCTGTTGTGTACCAAGAGGGCACAGCAAGTCTGGGGTGCTTCAGCCCTTCCCAAAAGGAGTGAAAGATCAGCTCTAAGTCTTAGAAAAATAGCGGTACCATTACTTAGAAGGACTAATTTGCATGTGAATACACTCTATTTGTGTTTTCACACAATGCTTATGTGTTTGTGTGTGTTAAATATGTTAGATTCAAAGCTTAAACCCTAGAAAAACCAGGACACACGGAAGAATTACTGTAGTTCAGAATTATGAGTAGTCTGGTCTATAGGACAGCAAAAACAAATCTGATGTCTTCTACGGACTAAAGTTCCAAGCCACTAGGTATATCCACTTCACACAGCCTTCTCTTTGTGTGGTCACTTCTCAGGAATGTTGGTGAGAAACAACCAATATGAAAAGGTTCCACCACTGTAATATTCTAGATATTTGAAAAGACAATGTATGAGAATGAAAATGATGCATATACAATAACATTAATATAAAAAGTAAACAATACCACAGATGTTGATAAGTGCTATTAAAATATAAAACAGTTCAAGAGGAAGAGAAATGAATGGATGTTTGCCTTTTCAAAGAGGGTGGGTTTGTAAATGCCAGGATATCCAGTTTCCTTTAGGGATTATTCACCGGTCTCATCATCTTCTCTTCTCGAGGTATTTAAATAACAGGATCCACTTTAATAAAAAATGTCAAACTCCTCACGCCGTCACTAGCTGTTAGAAAAGCACGCGTATGGTCTGCACCACACAATTTAGCCGCGAACAACACCTGCCTTGCTTTGCTTTTTATTGTGTTAGGCGTCAGCCTCTTGTGCTCAGAATAGATTTTAAGCTCCTTGAAGGCAAGAAAGAAACCGGCTCCAGACTGCGCCCGGCACGCAGAATGCTCGTAGGAAGCACAGGCTGATTTATGGAAAATACAGCAAGGGTCTTCCATTTCGAACTACAGCTCCGCCTTGGAGATGCTTTCCGCAGCCCGCGCGGCCGCCCACGGGGGGCACTGTCTCGCTCCCCTCGCCCCGGAGCCGCTGTCCCTCGGTGCTGTTCCCCGCTGCGGCCGGGAGGAGGCGCCACGGACTCGGGCTAAGCCTTGTCCCCCTTCCGTCCTCCTTCCTACCCCGCTTCCCCAGCACATGACGTGGGAAGCTGCCTCCGCCAGAATCTTAGCAAGAGGAGTGAGGGGGTGCAGGGGATTGGGGGTGGGGTGGGGAGGGGGGTGTGGAGAAAGAGGACACGCGTGCTCACACCCGCCCCCGGGAGCAGAAGCAGCATCTTCCCCAGCTTCGTGGGTTCCTCCTCCCACCGGAGCCAGGGTGTGAGAGGTAGGGGGGCGGGGGTGTGCCTGTGTGTGTGCGCGGCACGTTTTTGAGTGTGAGACCCAAATTCAGACCAGGCAACCTGCGCTCCCCGCGCCTCCCCCCGTCCCCGGTGATTAATACCCATTTTTCTGACGCTCCCCTCCTCCCCTCCTGCTCTGCCTCTCCGGCTGCCGCGCGGTTGACTTGCACAGCCTGCCCCCGCCCGCTTCCCTTCCCCCGGCTCCGCTCCTCACCAACTGGAATCTGGGCTCCTGCCTCTCCACCCCCCCACCTCCTTTTGAGAAAGGAAGGTTCCCCCCACCCCCTTTCAAAAAGCACTTCCTCCGGCTTCTTCACCTCTAGGAAATCTCGGGGCTTCGCTCTGTCGAGAGTGCTCATCACCACCATCCAGAAGTGCTGGCGTCCGAATGCACATCCCTTTGCCTTGCAAAGAAGAGTCGTGAACTTCAAAACCCCCGAGACGGATCATTAATCCTGCTTTGCAGGAAAGGAAAACCCTCCATCCCCAGCCACCCGCCACCCCTCTCCGGAGACTGCAACGGCGGAGGCGCTCGAAACCGGTACGTAAAGATTCGCTTTGGAGTCTCTCCTTTCAGTGTAGGGGTTTGGGGGTGTCAGGCAGATAAAGGGTCGAAGACGTGAAACCGTGAACCAACCTGGCATGAGGCAAAGCTCTGAAATCCAGCACAACCCCGCGCTTGCTAATTTGGACGTGGCTTTTTTTTTTTTTTTTTTTTTTTTTAAGGTTTTCTTGGTGTGTGTGTGGGGGAGGGGGTGCTGTGACTGGGTAGGGCTGTCTCTGGTCTTTTGGGGGGTTTCATCCCCTCACCCAGCAGACAGGCAAGGCAGCGGCGCCAGGGCCGGACCCACGCGCCGAGCCCATCCGTCCAATCGACACGTTGCAGGTGAAGCCCGGTGCGCTGCACCCCAGCGCGGCGGCAGTGTGAGTGTGCGCGGGGGTGAGTGTGCGCGGGGGTGAGTGAGTGTGAGTGCGCGCGGGGCGCGTGCGCGTCGGGGGCGTGTGTGCGCGCGTGTCAGTGTGCCCCTTCCAAGAAATGCCCAGTGTGCACCCCGTGCACAATCAGAACCCATTCAGCAGGAGCTCGGGGTGGGAGGCGGCGCTGCTGCTGGAGGCGATGGGGAGAGCGAGACAGACATGTCAGCAGCAATGCAGATGGGGCTGGGGGCCGCACTCGCTGGCGAGTTAAGTGGGGATTGTGTTTCTGCGTGTTTGTGTATGTGTGTGTGTGTGTGTGTGAGTGTGTGCTGCTGCATGGTGCCGCTTCTCCCTCCCTTCCTCCTTCCTTCCCACTTCCCTCCTTCGCTCGCTCCCTCCCTCTCTCCTCTTCCATTCAGGTTGGCTTTCCCACCTCTCATCCGTGCCTGTCCCAGGAATGGTATAGCCAGACCTTTTCTGAATTATTTATAGACTGGTACCAGCTGTTTTCAATTCCTCTCGTGTGCACTCTGTGGGAAATGCGGGGTTTCCTCCCCACTTTCCTTAAAACGAATTGATATCTTTTTCGGAATGCATTTTTCTCACCCTCCGGGGGACACGCAAATCAAGCCCTGACCGCCTCTTTTTCCCCCTTAGGAAGGGGACGCTTTGGGAATGACCATGCTCCACCGAGGGACGGAGCCGGCCCCCAGCTTCTCCACACAGAGCCTCCTCCGCTAACGCTCCAAAAACCAAAAACCATAATTGCCAGAAGAAGCGTTAAAAATCTATTCCAGCCACTAACCTCACATGCACACGGAATAATTACTCTGGATTCTGCATTGTGAGCTGCTCTTCATACCCTGAATTACCTTTGAATTAAATCTTTTTTTTTTTTGAATTTACATCTCTTCAAGACACAAGATTAAAACAAAATTTACGCTAAATTGGATTTTAAATTATCTTCTGTTCATTTATCCTTCGTCTTTCTTATGTGGATATGCAAGCGAGAAGAAGGGACTGGACATTCCCAACATGCTCACTCCCTTAATCTGTCCGTCTAGAGGTTTGGCTTCTACAAACCAAGGTAGGGCAAATTCTATTTTATTTTTTCCTTACCTGGGGTAGGGATTCTCCTTTTATCTATGTTTTCGAGTCCCTCGAGTGGATCTTTTTGGAAGAAAAGGTCACAAGATATTAAAATAATGCTGTTTGAGGGGAAAGGCTTATTACAAAGAAGGAAATCGCCCATGGTTTTTTCTTTTTATTCTCTCATCAAACAGGTTTTGGCTTTTGAGGGGCAGTGGGGGTGGGTGTATGTAGGCACAAAAGATGTTGGATGGCATCAGGGGGATATAGATAGATAGATAGATAGATAGATAGATAGACAGACACAGCCAGCCAGGAGACCTGTGTGATTTTCGAGTTAAATAGCATTTTATTCACCCAGAACTAAAGCTGCAATTTTTATGGGAATCTAGAAATCTTTTTTTTTTTTTTTCCAGTCTGGCTTTTTCCCCTTGTCACCTTCATGCCTCTCTCCCTGTCTCCTGTCTTTACCTTCCTAGGCATCCTTTCTATACCCTTTAAAACAGATAAAAATAATGATTGAGATTACTCTGATTGCTGCCCTGAAATCCACTTGCTGTCTAAAGGGTTGACACCGGGCCCAGAGATCCTGGGAGGCCTATTGCAGAGCGGCAGGTCTAGGTGGGGATCGGGCTGGTGTAAGAACACCTGGAATTGAAGGATGCTGCAGGTTAAGAGGACTTAAATCTTAAGCTCGGAAAGGAGGAATTCTGTCAATATTCTGCTTTTAATTTGTATTTTTTCCTGTGCTATTATTTTTGAGCTGTAAATTTCTCCTTCTGTCTACACATCTATTTATACCCACACATCCTCCAAGCAAACTGTTACTTCCACACTCTTGCAAAATGGCTATCTTGCAGAGTTCTAAAATGCTGTGCATGTGGAAGGGGTGCAGAATTCGACACGTGAGTCTTTGTGTTAAACAAAGAGATTTGCTGTTTGCATGTGTTAGTCTTGTACCCTCAAAAATGGAATTAATACTTTAATATTTTCCCTTTCATCAATTTTTACAATATGTGAAATGTGATTAGGCAGTATTTTAATGTACTTGAGAAGAGAAATAGCAGGAGAAATGGAAAAGACTGATGACTCTTCAGCTAGTCCCTCATGCAATCCAAGACAACTCTTGAGAAAATCAAGATCATTCATGGGTCGGAGGGCCACGATGGTGAGTGGGCTGCTCCTTTTCTTGCTCCACTGACCATACTTTCCTGAACTCTGAAGGCGTCTAAATGCAGGGATCAGATTGGGATAAAGATCTCCAAAACCATGTAGCAGAATCAGTAGCATCATTATTCTTCCTAAAAGTATTACCACCCTGCAACACACACAAATTTTTTTCTGGCATTTTAAAACAACAATTCTTTGATAATTCAAAATACTGAGAGGATGTGGGGAAGAGGTGGAAGATCTTTGTCGCTCAACATGACAGCAAATGATAGTTCTTCATTATCCAGAAAGAGCAGATGTAATCCAAATTCACTAACCCCCTTCCCCAGGTTTCATTCTTTTGAGCTTTTATTGTTGAAATGCTACTCTGTAGTCATGGTGTAATCAGAGTGAGAGGGTGGGATCCCACTTTGAACCATGTTCTCACCATGTCTACAAATAGCTGAGGTTATCTGGTGTGCGCTCACCTTAGAGACACCTGAGCTCATTCCCCATCTGCTTCCACTCCAAGTAGGAGGAGGAACTCTTAATTTGACTTCAAAATAGAAAAGAGGTATGGGTGAGAAAGGCAGCTCCATGTGCAATGCTTTCATACATACAGATGGACGAGGAGAGAAGGGCATTGCTGAGGCACAGGGCTCCTTTGGCATCCCCAGTGCCACGACACCAGTGCCCCGCACCCAGCAGGTCCTTTGGCACGTTTGTTGGTGATGGGGTTGACAAAGGGGGTTGTTGGACGGTATCTCAGCTACTTCATTTATCTTGAATGCCCACGGATGAAGCCAGGTTCCAGGCTCTCATTAGTTGTCCCTAAGACTAGGTGAGGTTGAGAGGGGAGGGTGTTGAGGAAGAGAGGGAAAAGTGGGTGGGAAAGCTATAAAGGGAAAGGAGAAGTGATCCACCTGGAAAGGGTTTGTTAGGATTCAAGGTGGAATCGCCACAGGTGGTCTGTGCCTCTTCACCATCCAAAGCCATTTCGGAGACCCTGATAAGGAAGCAGGTGTTCCCCATCCTCGCGCCCAGTGTCTGTGAGGCTGTGACTCAGTGGTGTTCTGAGCCGTCTCAGGCGCATTGTTCTCGTCCCCCTTTTGCCCCCTCACTGTACAGAGCTGACTGGGTTCTATTTTGTCTTTTCTCCTTCAGCCACCCGCCTTACAATGTGAGTGACATGGGAAAAAAAGGTGGCTGCTGGTGGGAGGAAGAGCAAATTTAATTTCAATTGAGGAGCCTCCATGATGTGCAATTAAGAAAAATAATAATAATGGGAAATGAAGACTTCCCAGGAAAACACAGTTAAGGATGTTAGGTGGGTGATTTCAAGAAAAGCAAAACAACATGGTTATCTTCTGTGTCTGTGTTTCAGGTGTGGTAGAGCATGGCGGATCTGTGAACACAGTGATATGGCAGTTTAGAGTTAGGTGTTACATGAGGAGAGGAGCAGGGAGTGCCACTGGATTGTCTAATTTTTCCTCTCCCATTGGTTCCATCCCTAGGAAGCCTGTCTGTCTGAAGATCCTTGTTTTGCTAACGTATATATGCAGTTTTTGCCAGGGATGGATGCAGACAGAATAAAGAAGGTAAAATGACAGGAAAGGAGGGGAAAGAGAAAAAAAATCCTCTCTTCAGTACTTTGCACACCAAGTGCTTTTCTTTAAGGCTGATTGAGAAGAGCGACTTCCTCTGGGGAAGGGAGGAAGAGCAGGAACCTGATTTGTGTTCTTGGTTTACCTCCAGAAAGATAGCTTCGGAATCTTGATCATCTTCCTTGACCTTCATGTACACGCACCCAGCCTTGTGTGGGGAGTGGCAGGGGTCACCTGGGAGGTGGACATGTGGACTGAAAATGGGTGGTGGAACGAGTGGTGTTTGACGGGGAGAAACAGGACTGAGCTGATCCAGCCCTTGGCCACAATATTAACTTGTGAAACATTCTTCCAGTTCCTCCGTGAACACAACACACCCAGGGGACAGGATTGTTTTTTCTATATTCTTATTTAAGAATCTGAAAATGAACGTGACATATCTACTACTACTAACAGGTTAAACAAAAAAAAAATTGTTAATATTTATGGTCTATAAAAGGAGACAGGTGAAAGGACAGATTGTATGGGAGGAAATCATAGCCCCAGATCAGCGTCTAGAAGCCAGGGAAGAGAAAAAAGCCAGGATCGAACTCACCATTCTAAAGGTGGGAAAATCATTGTTCCAAAGGATAGCCTTGTGTCTTTAATAATGAAGACTGGGGCTGACAAAACCACTTACCTTGTGTATCTTGTTGGAATCAAAAGTGAATGAGCTGGAAAAATTAAGCTGCTTCTTTTCCTCAGTGTGATTCTATCCCATCCTTAGGAATTCTAGAAATTTCTTTCACTAAACTACATTTTCAGTTACTGCTCTGGTGCATGACTGGATACCAGCATTGTCTCTCACTTTAAATAAATATAGATCAAAAGAGAGTGGTCTAATGAATTGTTCACATTTATTAAAGTGCATCTCCTCTTTGCAACCACAAGAAGTCGTCTCTGGGGAGAGTAGATTAGTGGTTGAATTGATGTTATCTTCCAGAAGGAGGCCAAAGCTAGAACAGAATGTAGTCAGGATGAAAGAGCAGGCATAGCTCAGAGAAGGTGGGTTTCTGAGGTTCACCTGCGGCTATTCATGGTGCCTGTGGCCATTACACAGAATCCATTGTGCCATGAACTTTTGGGGGTATTGTGAACCCATCGAGATGTGTTTATGAACCTTTGGTTGTTTTCTTGATGTTCTCCAACTGCCTTATTTTTGGTCTTTTCACTTCCTTGCGCTTTTGGCAGAGGTTGGCAGAGAAGGGACCTGGTGCACGTCTATGTTGTCCCACTGGTGAATCTCTCCATGGCTGCCCCAGGCTGTGGGATTGCCTTCCTTTCTGGTCTTCACCAGCATGTGCTCATGCTTCTTAGTTTATCCTGATTTTGTTTATATGCTGTTTCCCTAAGAGGTTTGTGAGCTCCTCAAGGGCACAGAGGTGTTTTCTTCATCTTAGAATCATCTGTGCTTAGCATAGTGACTAGCACATAATAGATCCTCAGAAAATGTTAAATAAATGAAAGGAGAAAGAAAGTGAGATATTAATTAGTCAAGGATGTTACATGTGGTTTGTTCTGTTGGGTTTAGGAAGGGTTAAATTTACGCCGTTAGATGAGATCAAGAATATCAGAGCTATGTGACACTTTAGAAAACATCTACTTTGAACTTCTCATTTAATAAAGAAACTGAGATTCAGGGACATTAAGTGATTTTCCTAAGGTTGTATAACTTCTTAGTGCTAGGGCTTTGCACTCCATGCACTAGCATTCTTAGGGTGAAATGTAGAGGTTATCTGTGGATTTTAAATGTCTACATCAGTGCTTCTCTAACTTTATCATATATTGAAATCATCTTGAGCTTTTGTGAAAAGGCATATTCTAATTCAGTAAACCTGGGCTGGGCCTCCACATTTTGCATTTCTAACAAGCTATCCTTTGATACCAGAGTTGCTGGACAGTGCCTCACAGGTCCACACCATGCCTGCATTTAATTATAGACCATGGTTAGTGGTCTTGGCACTAGATTATTGGCAGGTCTGCTCATATTCTACTTTTGGGATTCCAGCACTTCTGCTTTGTTAAAAAAAAAAATCAGAAAGAAACCTGTATACTTCAAGTTCACCCATCTCCTCTCTTCTTTCACTCTTTCACCTGCGCAATCTTTTGCCTGCTGTCTTCGTTCTGTGCTCTTTTATTCTTGTCCTTCTCATAACTGAGTCTTCTCTTTCTTATTTTTCTTTTTACTTCCGCCCACTTTTTAGTTTATCTCTTTATTGATGTCTCTTCATTTCTTTTACACTATTCTCTTCTTTTAACTTCATTTATTTTCAAGTCTTTTGCTTTGCTCAATTATTCAATAACATTTGTTAAGAATGAATGTTTGTCAAACATTGTGCTATGAAAAAAATTAGCTATCTGTACCTTCCAGTAGCCCAAGATCTAGCGGTGTGGACATGTATAAAGAGATAATTGTATATTTAGGTATGATCTGTAAAGGAGAGAAGTCTGGGAGAGTGAGAGGGACTTCATGGTTCACATTTAAATTATGTCTTGAAGAAAAAAATACTGTAAGAGATTTGTAGGAGGCAGAAAGACAGGTGATTTTATGAGGACAGAGAGCATATGAAGAGGAAAGCTGGTGTGTAAAGGCAAGCCTCCCGTTCTTCCTTGCATCCCTTAATGCAAGGAAAAGAACAACACAGGAGTGTGCTGCTTCTTTGATTAGGAATTTCAGATTACAAATGAGAAGGTTCGAGAATAAAGCCAGGGTCTTCTTACAGGCCCTAATTTCTTCTTAATGATTCTATAGTTAGTGAAATCCTAGCCTTGTTTATTAGGCTTGTCTCTAGAATGAGCAAATGATACAGTTTTCATCTTAGACCACTGGATTGCAGCTAACTCTGTTGATGGCCATTACAAAGAAAGGGACAGCTGTTAGTTGGTTTGTGTCCAAAGAGAAACCTGGATCCTAGCCCAGGCCAAGCTACTCAGAATAAAGGACCAGCCTAGCCCACGTGTTTCTCGAGTAGGGAGGTAAAAAGTTGCCATGCCCTTCAGACACCAGCTGCTTTCTGTAATGGCAAAGGGGAGTGATGGATGAAAAGGGATCCCATTATTCCTAGGGGATTCACACAATGCTTTTTGGTAGTCTATTTAGAGTGGCTTGAAATTTTAGAGGTTTTTACTTCTGGAGGTGTCCAGGTATGCAGATGTTGGGGATATGCCTTCAGTCACCTCTTGCCTAAACTATAGCATTGATGCCTAAGGGAAGATGGGCTTGAAATGGATGATTCCCTAAATTTGTTTTGTATCTTTTTCTGCTCCTTATCTTTTTACCCTTTATCTACACTTTCACCATTCTTTGTATGTTGTGGTTTGTATTTGTTTCATTAGCAGTAGAATCCTAAGCTCAGCCTGATGACTATTTAAAGATCCATTACATATACAGAGAGTATCCTGGATCTGAAGATAGGTGGGTGAGTAAATGCCCACCATGACTGACTTAAGACCCATACATTCCAAGGGGACTTGAGAGGCAGATCATGGGAGGCACAGCAATAAGGCTGAGCCCTGGGCCCCTGCGAAGGTGGTGGAGGGGAGGCAGGGCCAGCCCTCTGGGAATGGCAGACCTGGAAGGGGAGAGAAGCTATAGACTTTGGCCCTCCTTGGAGCACAGCTTGATGGGGAGCAGAAAGTCTGTAGTAGAGGAGCTTCCTAGATGAAGATAATTAAGGTTTCAATGAATTAACCCTTTGAACTGCTCACTCCACTCACCAACGGCAAACTGTGCCGTTGACATGCCATCTCTGTGTCTTTCCTCACTGCCTCACTCAGACTGAAAATGTCTTTCTTTAGAAGGAAATGCCAAGCCTAAAGATCCCATTAATCTTTATATAGACCCACTCAAGATTTCAACCAGATAGAATTTCTTAGGAAATCAGATCTTGTTTCTTTTTTAAGAGGGGAGACTGCAAAACATTGGCTGAATAAAAGCACTACATGGTTATAGGAGGGGAGAAGAGAGTCTTGGAAGAAGCCTGAAGCTCAGGTGAGGACGCTCATTCTTTCTCTCATAGCTAATTGTATTCTGTGAAAATGGCCGGACGTTCTTAAGCAATCCTCCACCTTCTAGGGGCCGTAGTCTGGTCGCGCAGATGCCATAGCAGTTTGTACCTTTGGATTCGAGATTAGCGTATTGGATATGTTATCCAAATCCACACACACCCCATGCCCCTGTACATACGAGACTTGTGTATGGATGGATATGTTTGTGCAGTGACTTACCTACCAAATATGATAGCCCTCAAAATCTTAAATGCATTAAATGTATGCAACTTAAGTACAGTAACGCATGTGGTCTGTGTGTGTGGCACAGGATAACAGAGCAATAATGCTGACAGCCACCTTGGAGGTTACCTGTCCTCCTCGACAACCACCATTTAAAAACTGTGAAAATACTCCTAAGGTTGGCCACGTGGCCTAAAGCCACATAATATGGTCAGCCATGTCCGCTGAGCCTCACTTCAGTGCCTTCCTCTCCCCTGCCCTGCCTCCACACAAGCCCCCATGGAATGCATGGCCCTAAGTCAGCCCATGGTGCGCACTTGCTCATCCACGTATCAACCAGAGTCTCAAGTTCTCTCTTGATATGTAATGGGTCTTTAAAAACATTATGTTTTTTCGAGTCGTCCAGTAGCTACATGACAGTAAAAGAGGTGGTGGTCTTAGGAGTCAAAAGCTTTTATTTAATTCTGCTTGTATTGCTTGGTTTTGTGACCATGTACAAACTCTTGACTCTGGACCTCAATTTTCTAATTTCTCTAACAATGACAGTAGTTTGAAGCAGTGATTTTGAACTCCACTTCAATAACAGAATCATTCACACAGCTTAAACAAAAACAAATACAAAAAAACTTAACAAGAATAACAACAACAAAAAAAAGCTAGTGATACCCATGCTCAGACCCTACCCTAAAGAGTTAAATTGAAATCTCTTGGGGAGGGATCCAGGCAATGGTCATTTAAGAAACTTCCCCAAAGGATTCTAATGTGCAACCGTATTTGATAATGACTGGGGAAGATGATTGACAAGGCACCTGTTAGCTCTAAACATTATGTTATACTAGCGTTTTAACATGAAGGTAAGACCTTGTCACTGTTAAACTGTTCTGTGATTAGTAGAGGATCCCTGGGCCTGAAGTTAAAAAATAAAAACTGCTGGGATCTGAGGATACTTAGTCTACATATTGCACACAAAGGGTGGAACTCGGGGTTGAATTAAGGGAAGCTTTCTCAATGCTGACACGGACCTGGTGCTGAAAGTTAGGAAACTCAGGGAGAATGCTTTCCTGACACCCTTAAAACAGGTGTGGCTGCAAAATAGGGCGAGCGGTTCTTGGTTTTGCAAACATCCTCTGTTCCACTTAGTCTTTATTGAGGGTGCCCCATTTCTTGTTTCGGAGAGAAAATCTCATTTCGGTCCTTTGTAACACTGTAATGTAGGAAAACTATTAATAAATGGGGCTGGCTAAGCAGACCCTGATTGACTGGTGAGGGGTGTGAATGGTGCAATTATCTGAGTGCTAGTTGGAATTCACTAGCCCCGTTGCCCTCCCTCTCAGTGCCTGAAGTGGAATATTAAAGGCACGCAGAGGAGGAAGAGGGTAGGAGGCATCAAGATGTCATTCTTCCCTGACTGTAACTTTAATCACTGATTATTAGGCTGGCTGGGTTAATAGTTTTCTCACATCCTTCCTTTTTGGCTTCCCCTCTTCCCTGTTTTAAAATAAATGTAAACCTAAATGCGCAGAAGCAAGAAAAAAAACACAGATTTATGAATCCGTGTCTTTAAAGACAAATTATAAAAGGGTAAAAACATTACTTCTGTTTTAGACAGCTGCCAATAGCCATTGGAGATAAAAGAGAAAGGTTAAGTGTGTGGTTTAGACTCTCAGTGGTGCTTGATGGGCTGTGTGGTGATGTGAGGCACTAAGTATTTAGGAGAAAACTAAGAAGCATACTGCTTGTTCTGAATTTTCAAATATCTACAGGCTGGCCCTACATAGGAAAAACATCGAAATCATGGAGCTACTGCAGCCTTTACCATGGAATTTGTTACCATGCAGATCAGTTTCACCTGTGAGCTCTGTGGAGCCACAATTGCTATCTTCGTGGTTTGTGGTTCTTCTTCTTATCACCTTGTTAGGGGCTCCAGAATTGTTTCTGAGCTTGAGGGAAAATGGAGAATATTTCTGTTTTCCTTTGATTTTGTTTACATCTGTGTCTTGATTTTTCCTTCCGCTCACATAGGAAGAAGGACTGCAGAAGACATTCTACCCTGGCCAAATATAGGTGCTCAGGTTCAAAAGATCTTTCCTGAGCAGGAGAATGCTACTCTTTGGATTGCTGAAGAAAGAAAGACTGGATGTGTATGTAGTGCGTGTGTATATGTGTGTTTAGAGCCTGCATGTAGAAGAGAAATCACTTTTGTTTAAAAGTGATCAAATTTGTTGAAGTGATCAAATTTGATTAATTTTTTATTTTCTTATGAGGACAAGATTTATGTCCTTGTCATTTTATGTCCTCAGTGCTTAGCAGAGTGCTCTCTGCACATGGTCAGTGCTCAGAAAATGCTGGTTGTTGGTAAAGATGATGATGGAAATGAATGTACATTGAAGATAAAGCTGACATGTTTATTCCTTTTATGTTTCCATTTCCTTGCCATCCAAGCACCTCTTAATGCTTTGGGTGAGATTTACTAGACTTGAATAGATGAAAGTATCTTTAGTGCCAGCTTTAGGCTGATGAAGTGAAAATACACTCATTCCTTAGTGCCTCACTTCTTTAAGCTTCCTTTCACTTGTGTTCCATATGGACATTTCTTCAAAAAGCTCTCTCTCATCACTAATGATGCTGTTGCCCTTCCTTTCAAATTCCATGTAAATACTGTTCATTCCTCAAGGTTCGTCTCAAAGGCAGGCTCCACCATGAAGTCTTGCTTGATCTCCCTGACTAGAAGTGAACTTTCTGAAGCTATTTGTTCACAAACTCCTTTTCCCTCTGTTTGTGGCGCTCATCTTATGCTGGCTTTGGGGACAGATCTCTAGTTTACCTAGGTAGTCTTATCTAGTATCCTTCAGTCACCTTCAGCGTGCTGGACTTTCTGGAATAAATGGGATCATGGTTACCTTCTCAACCGCTCCTTTTTGTTATGTACGTATTTACAAAGTTGCTTTGATTTCAACATGAAATTCAAGTTTGACACGGAAACTCATAAATGATCTTCCAGTAACCATTGCAGGCAATCTAGTTTATTGATAAGTCTGCATTTATGCAACTGAGACAGAGATTAGGAAAAGGAGTGAGAAGGTCCTGGAATTATGTAATCAGAATTTATATATCACTTAAGAAGTGGAGTGAAAATGCAAAGAATTACTGCTGTCAGCCTAAATATAAGGATTATCTATAAAGAATTGCCTTGCTTTTGCTTGGGACAAATTTCTGTTGAAAATTATATTCTAGATTATGCCCATTATATTCTAGATTATGTTAATGTACATTATCTCATTTAATCCTCACCACAAGGCTGATAAGATTATTTCTGTTTCTCAGATAAACTGAGTGAGGATTAGAGAGCTGAACGTTATACAGCTATAAGGAGCAAGCCAGGATTCCAATTTCCATCTTCTGATTCTAACCCCTGACTCTTTAAATTATATGGAGTTGCCTCCATGTTAAAAAAAAAAAAAAAAGATAAAGGTTTATGTTGCATGTAGTGGAACTCATAAACAGCATGTACTTTGAAACTTCAGCGAAAGTGATTTTCTTCTAGATCCCTTCTCTTGGGGCTTTGCTGTTGGTAAAAGGCAAAGCTGTTTTAAACTAGAAAAATGTATCCTTACAAAACAGCTGATTTCTGGACCTTAATTTAATTCAGTGAGGATGATGGGTGAGAAACTCATGGTACTGGCCATCAGCATCTTATTCACTTCATATATGGCTAAGACCTGGGCATCATCTTCTTAGCCTACTCCTACAATTCTGTAAGTCTATTTCACCTCTGAAATGGAAGACTCTAGTTTCTCTAAGAGGGAGGGAACTATTCACTTATCACTGATGATATGATCTTGGACATTTTGAAGATTCTCCATTTTCTTGTATCTATTTCTTTCTCAAACCCATTTGCAAGCTACTCCTTTGAATAGAGACTAATGGTTAAGTGCATGAGAATGGCAGTCATAAGTACTGGTTTGTGTTTGGATTTTACTATTAACAGGGTCATCATTATTGTTAAAGAGAAAATTCCAAAAAGGATATGAGTGAGCTAGTTTTGTTTCAAATTTCTATATCAACTCTTAACTCAGGGGGCAGTTTTATAGAAAATAAATGTAAAATACAAAGGTCAAATTCCCATTTTTTTTTCTATTACGAAAGAGAATATCCGTTGGTGCCACATGGAATTCTCGTGTCTTAGCTTTACCACATGCATATTTTTAAAAGGCTCTTCAGTAATTTGAAGCAAGGTGGAACTGAGAAAGGAAACCTTGCTGAATTCACTTCCTCATCTGTAAAATGAGGTCTTTAGGGGACCAGTTATCATGTTGATCCTCCTAAAACTTCATTTTGTGGATTGAATAAGGAAATGTAAAAACTCTCCTCAACCATAAGTGTCATATACACATGTGCAATATGAACTAATAATTAATAACTGCATTCTGCTCCAAATAGCCAGTTTTCAATGTATTATTTGGCCTTGAATTCAATACATCCACTTTCAGTGGACAAGAAAATGGAAAACATTTAATGGGCAAGACATGCCGTGAGTGGTGAGGCACGCAGCATTCTGAATGCAGAGTGGCACCTAGCCATTGTGACCTGCGGTTTCTAATCTTTGGTCTATGTCTCCTTCCCAGGTTCTCTTTCACAGTATTTCATTGAGAAAACTAGATAAATACTTGTCAGAAAGGAGAGCAAAACTAATCTTTCTAGCTTTATGTGTGAAACTATTTTTTCCAGGCTTATCTTTTATCTTTACATGATGCAAGAAGCGAAAAGATGGAGATGGTGACACAGGGACACAGGCAGGGGTAAGGGATACTGTGAAAGACTGATTTACACTCCAGACCTTTGCTCCTGCCTCCTGCTCTGACTTCAGTGCCTTCCCCACCTCCCCTCATGCCTGCAAGTTTCAGCTCAGGGATCCTCAGCTCCAGGTGGTCCTGTCCCCACAGGCTGGAATCACTGCTCTCTTCCTGCTCCCATAGCCCACCCTGGGATGTGAAAGGACTGCTGTCGTGTCTCTATCCAGCCCACCTCCCCATGTGAATTTCTCAAGGGCAGAAACAGCATCCACCCTCGTGTCCCCGGGTGTGCCTACAGAATGCTGGTGCATCGTGCCTGTTTAATAGATGGCTGCTACTTTGCTGTGAGCACTACAGGGCCTGTGTTTAGTGATTTACATGAATTGACTAATTTGACCCTTTCAAACACACATAGTGATACGTACATCTATCTGCATTTCACAGATGAGGATACCAAGACATGAAGACGGTAAAAGCTTGCTTTGCTTAAATGGCATGACCAGGATTTGAACCGGGCATTTTGGCTTAAGCTCACACTCTTAAACTCTTTGCTTTACCACTTTGTAGTACATGTTTATGGTTGACTTGATGCTTGGAGACTTACAGGAAACATACTGCATGTCTGGTCCCGTGTAATAAAGAGACTTGAGAAAGAGAAGAGGGTGCACAGCAGAATTTGAAAGGTGGTTAGAACCTGGACTTCTGTGAATGATTTGTGGATCTTTCTTCAGATGTGCTCATTAGCTATAGGACACAGCCAGGACAGTCTTCCAGAAATGCATAAGAGTGTAATTAATGTAATTGTTGTTGAGTTATGCAGAGGGTGAAATGTGCTGGATTTTGAGCCCTGTCATCCTCAGCTCCTTGCTGTCATCTTTGGGTGTCTTACATGTTTCCCAGCTCCTGTCTTCTCCGCCTTTCTTTCTGCAGTGTAGCATAGTAGCAGGGGCAGAAAACAGTGATTTTCTCCTGAGCAAGAACTCAGGAGTCAGACTGCCAGGGTTTATGTTCTCACCCTTGTCATGTATTGGACAAATGTCTTTATTTCTTTGTGCTATCAGATTCCTTATTCATTGAATGGAGTATTCATAATTCTGGATTTTTAGAGTTGTAAGAATCAGGTGAGTTATTTCACTTTGAACAATATTTGTCACCGAGTAGGCATTGCATAAATATTAATTACTATGACTTCCCCTGTTCCCAACCCACTAGCTATTCAATCAGAGACAGTTTGGGTGTTGCATTGTGATGCTTAATTGTCCCATGTGGACGGCCACCAGTCATTTCTGAATTAGAAGCTTCCAGATCAAGACTGGCTTCTTTGACTATTTCGTCAAATTACACCTAGTAAGAAAAGACAATCTGGCCATGAGGTGCCATGTTTCTGGAATATTTAGAGAACATGAATTTTTAGTATAAAAACGCAGAAGATACCAATGGAAACCAATTCATTGGGGATTCAAAGGTTCAAATGAGCCTAGGACAAAGTCACTATGAGCTGATCACACATGAAAATCTGTAAGCAAAACTAAAACAAGCCAAAATTTGAGAAAGAAAAGGATGGTTTTCAATGAAGGAAGGCAATAGAGGTAAAGACAAACCAAATTGGATGTGGTAACAATAATCACATTTCTAAAGCTTGATAATGTGTCTGTAGTTTTCTCATATATACTATCTTCCTCATACGCTATTCGGTCTTCTTAAGAACCCACCAGGAGGAATTCTGGGCATGAACTATTATCCCTGTTTGAAAGGTGAGGAAATTGAGGTACAAAGTACTTCAGTGATATCAAGTGTTCTAATGATTGCCCAAAATTATGCAGCAAGAGGAAGAAAAAGCTAGAATTCAAGCCCAGCTTTTCTGAATCTCATGTCCGGGGCTTTTTCTCCTCTGCATGTGTCTTGGGACAGTTTAGGACAGCAGCTTGCTCTCCTAGATGAGAAAGTCTGGAGATAGCCTGCTCAGATAAACAAAGGGCTTATTCTAAAAAGAAAGCCACTTCAGTGGGCAGGTAGGCATCTTCAGAAATGGTAAAGGTAGTGAAATATGAAAAGGAAGATTGACATGCAAAAGATTTAAGAGTTTAGGAACAAGGGAATTATTATCATTTTACCTCTCCACCTTCCAAAATTTCCACAATAAAGCACGTTGTTTTTATATTTAGAAAAGATAATTAGGAAATAAAAAATGAAAAACTTTAGTTTTATGAGGAATTAAAGGGAAAGCAGTAAAAGCCATCTTCATAAGAACAAGAAGTGTATCTTTAATTTCTTAGAAGTATAATTGGGAACTGGTTACTAACATGGAATCACACATGTATGTGCGTGTGTTGTATAATCTGGATTCTAGCATGAGTTAGGGAACATGAGGCCAATATAAAATTGGAGAGGATTTTAAAACATTAATTAAGGAGAATATGATAAATAACCTCAGGTCTTCATGACAGATTCTAAAATGTCTTTAACAAAGAAGTGGCCACTGCAGGGCCAGAGGCTGCCAGTCGGGAAAGTCACAGAGGACTGGAAAGATCTCTGCGAGCCACCGTATAACCTTCTTTGAAAAAAGAGATGATGGCTAGAAATTATAAACTCATAAGCTCAAATATTAGGTTGCAAAAATATCAAACCTGTCAGTTACCTTAAAGAGACCAGGGCTAGGCACCCTCAAAATGACTTTCTAGATAACAAATCCTATTAGATCTGGGGCTCTGTGAGAATTTCAGGCTTGGCAGGCTGCAGGAAACTGATATGTGTAATTAAGGAAAAGTAAGAGAAGTTTTAGATCTGGCTTACCCTGAGATTCTACTTTCTAAACAGGGAAAATGGGGTGGGTTAAATAGACGGTGCTCAAAACGGAGTGACGGCAGTGGCTGCCTGCTAGGGCAATGCCGTAGATGCTATGCGGTTCTCACCTGGGGGAGCTTGGACCCAACCTATATTAACTTTTTCAACAAAGGTGGAGGCAGTTAAATACTGTGCCTGCTTCTCAAGTCTGAACAAAGAAGGCTGAGCTCCTGCTGAGGAATGAGGTGTTCTGCGAGTCAGCTTTGCGGCGCTGGTGACACAAACAGCCTGGCTTGCAGCCTGTGAAGTCCATACTGCTCACCTTGACCCCCAAACCCGCTTCGTCTTTGCTGCCTTCCCACTTCTACCCTGACCTTTAATCTACACATTGAGGCAGCAATTCCTAAAATGAATGTGCTGGATCCTCTTCCCTGAAAAATCTACTTTTGTGCCCATGCCTCAAATTCCACACAAAGTATTATTAGAGGACTTAGGATCCCTGAAGCCCATCTATGAATGGCAGGTTAAGAGCCCTTGCTCTGGACCATGTGCACACCCTGGCAAATATTCTTCTAGTTACTTGTCTCTAGAAGGTGAAGACTTTGGAGAACAGCTTTTCCAACCAGCTGCATGGATTCATTTATAGGATGTTTATGAAGGTTTGTGGCCAAGGGCAGGACCTCTTTGCTGTGGAATCGAATTTAATGCCTATCCTCCAAGAGCCGACACAAACCAGGAGCTGAGATTTGGGCAAAAAAGTCTAGAGAAGAAGGCAGAATTGATGGTGTCTTTAAGGTGGTAGGAATCAAATAATGTAGGAGCTCAGACGTGGGTGAGCCAATGTGACCACCCAGGGATGGGAAGGCAAGTACTTCGGAGGGAATGAATGTGATTCAGATATACTGGAATAAAGGAATACGAGCTTGCTTTATTTTCTCTACTATGTTAGCCATCTCCCAGTGCACCCTAATAGACTCTGACTCTTCACTAAGGCCCTGAGAACAAATTCTAGCCACAGCCAGAGATTAAGTCTCTATTGGGACCCCAGGATGAAGATTTCTTAAAATTTCTCATGAGGTTCTCCTCCTCTCTCAGGAAAGTTGATATTCAGTGGATTCTCTCTTCACCCTTCCCACCATGGGAGATTTGTCTCTTTTTTCTCCTGGGTGCCAAGCAGTGCCTCATGCGGACAGCTCAGTCTTGGCACCATCAGGATCCTGGGCTGGTACTGCTATGGCTTTTATACCATGCAAGCCTAGATCTTGAATAGTCAATGTCCAGAAGTAAAGATGGGAGTCCCAATACCACTCTTCAGAGAGGCAGCCTGTGGGAGTCAAGAGCTGGGTCTTTGATGTCAAAGGGACTTGTGTTCAGAATCCTGGAATTGCCACCAAGGGACCTTGGGTAAGGCATTCCAACTTTTGACTGCCAGCTTTCCTTCTTCTGTAAAATGAGGGTTATATGGAGGTTAGATGAGGTGAAGTATGTAAAGCGCCCGGAACGGATCTCAGTGCCTCTCTTGTCCATATCCTGTGAGTAACGCTGCTGATTTCTCAGTAGGCTAGGAAAAAGCAAAAGGGATGGTCCTTGCTGGCCTTCTCTATCTTCTTTTCTTTTTCTTACCTAAGTGCCTATCCCAGCCTGTGCCTCAACGAACCTCTACTCCGGCTGTCATGCCGAGGAGAATTGCAGAAGTTGGCTGTGTTCATTTCTGCTGATGGAGTAAAGTGAAACCCAGTGCCTAGGATAGCCTCAGGAAATTGGGAGTGTCACAGAATAAGCCCAGAAATTAGGTGTGCCCAGGGGGGTGATCCAGAGAGACCTGTGGGCTGGGAGCTTTGGGTTATTAGAGAAAATGACAGGAGCAAGGAAAGGGATATTTTAAAAAAGAAACGGTGACACTGATGAAAAAGAGGAAAGTGCCATATCCAGGACCTGAACTTCCATCAGCTTCTCTGGTTTTTCTCCACTTGGTGTGTTAAGGAGGAAAAAACTAGGGAGGGAGAGAAAAAAGGAAGAGGAAGGATGAGGAAAAAAAGGGTAGGAGGAAGAGGTGGCGGATGAGTGGGCTGAAAGGAGTCTGCCTTCTCCGACAGCGAGGGGAAGATGGTGCAGACAGAGGGTCTGTCTAACTGCATTCCCCAGGGAGGGACAGTGCCCATCGCCCTTCTTTTTTCCTCGCCTCGTGGAGGCGGCAACAGTTTTGGCACTCTATTGGGGGACAGTCAGAAAGCGACAGCTGCTCTGCCCCCCTGGGAAGTCCTGTCTGGACTCCAGGGACTTTTTGTGACCTCTTCATGGAGGTCAGCCAGCCCGCCTGCCTGCCAGCCTCCAAGGCTTGCTTGGTTGGGTGTTACAGTCACTATGATAATCCAGTCCTCTGCTGGGCAGATATTTGCTTGGTGTACATCTCTTTGTCTCACTGCTGCCTGTAAATGGTGGCAAACAGACATTTTGGGAAGAAATTAAGCACTATGAGTTCACAGAATGTCAGGCATTCAGGTGGCAAATATAAATCAATCTTGAATTGTTCCTGGTTTTAGGTCATTTGTAGTATGGTGCCTACTTGTAAGCATAGGCAATTCAGGGTTAATTTTATACAAAATGAAAGCAGTTTGCTAAAATCTGAATTGAATAACTGCAGACTGGTGGAAATATTGGTCTTTGTGAAGCCCTTCTGTTTCCATGGGAGAAGGGATGGTATATATTTAAGGCATTGGGTCTTGATTTCCCTTTAGTATTGGAATCAGGAGTGGACATGAGGTAGGTGTGGAGACAAGAAGAGCCTGAGCCTGCCTCTGCTCCCGCCCGGCTCCTCGGTGCAGTTGGGTTCAAGCCCAGATGCAGCTGGAGGAAGAAGCTGCTGCCAAGCAAAGCCGTGCTCCCTGCCGCTCACTGTGTGGAAGAGCCAGCTCCGTGCACGTGTGTGTGTGTGTGTGTGTGTGAGAGAGAGACAGACAGAGAGAGAGAGAGAGAGAGAGAGAGAGAGAGAGAGAGAGAGAGTCTGAGAATGTGAATGAAAAACCATTTCTTCACAGGTATAAGAACTTTAGGGTATTTTATCAGGGCATCGATTCTGATTTCTGTCTTAGGGACCAGCATATTTGAAATACTGCCCAGGTGGTTGTAATGTACAGCCAAGTTTGAGACTTGCTCTCCCAGACCCTCCCACTGCCTCCCTGACACCCGCTCCTTTGTCTCATGCGTGCCTGAGCCGTGCTGCCTGCAACCTCCACTCTAAGGGAGGAAGACAGCCTCTGACTTTTTGGAACTCCCAGCCATTCTTTTCTGCCATTCCAGTGGACCTACGTTTCTAGAAGATGTGGTGGGTTGATTAAATAAATGCCCTAAACCCTCTAATTTTTGCACACAGCTCCTCATGCTGTGGAAATAACTGCTCTTAGATTTTTCATTGTAAGTGGATTGCCCAGATTTCCCAGAGGGAAAGAACTTTGTCTAATTTTAATAAAACAAGTGTTTCTTTCGTTATTCAGTTAAAATGGTCAACATTTTCACACTTCGTTTTATGTTCTCCTATATATTTCAAAATATACATTAAATTAACTTTTTCAGTATGTAGGATTCATGAATTCTTGCACATTTTCATTGCATATCAACCACTTACCGGCAAAACTGCGCCCTCCAATTCTTCCACATTGGCTCTTTGTCCAGGTGTCCAGCAGCATTTCCTCCCTATGGTGTCTCTCTTACCTCCTCTCACAAGGGCTGGATCCTCCCCCCTCGTGACTTCAGGCTTTGCTTCCTCCACTTCACTTACATCACTGACCTTAGCTCTCAGTGTGGAAGTCTCTAATGCTTCCTTCTCCTGGGCTTAGAATTCCTTGTTGCTTCCCTCCCTTCCCTTCCTTACCACTGTTTCCTCAAACTGGAATTCAGCTTCTCCAATACAGATCCACGCACTTGCAGGCATGTCACCTTTTAGTGTTCTGTCATTCACACTACTGAGGGCCGATAAAAAATAAAAAAGTCCTCAGACTTCTTTCTTCCAGAGCCCATCATCACGAATGATGCCATGACCAGCCTTTGCTCACAGGTACCTACCCTGCTCTTAAAACAGGCTTTCTGAGCACTCTCTCCTCCTTAGTCCTGGCCTGAGCTGATGGTGTCATCACACTTTGCTGAGAAATCATCACTCTTGAAGTAAATGTCCATAATTATTCTCTTTCCAGTATAAACACTCATGTCTATCTTTTGTTTGCTGGATGTTTCAGAGGGGACGCTGTTTTGTCCTTTACAGCCACAACTGCCTTTGTTCTGACCCGATGTGTCTCTTCATTATGGACTTTGCTGTCATACAATGCTTTCTGTCTTTCCTGACATCAGGAAGTTCTGTCTTCTCTGCTTCTTCACTGCTGCTTTCACTGTGGTCACCCTAAAACCTTTATTGATCTGAAATCAAATTCATTGTCTTCCCCCAGCCCCTCTCTCCAGGCTCCCTGTTTCTTAGGTAGTATGAGCCTTCTTACTTTCAGTGACTCGGCCTGATGCTTTGGGGTCTCCTGCAAGCCCCCAGCACCCTCTCCCCAGCCCCTGGTGGATGCTATGGAATCTGTCTTCAAAGTGCTTTTGCATATGAATCCTCTTCCCACAGAAAGCCAGTAGAGCCTTTTGGTTAAAAAACAAAAAAAGCAAAAAAAAAAAAAAAAAACCAAAAAACAAAAAACAAAAAACACACACACATGGGCCTTGGAGCCAAACTGTGTGAAGCTACCACTTTTTAGTGGTGGAAATTTTGAAAAATTATATCGCTTCTGAGTCTTAGTTTCCTTATTTGGGAATAATGGAGAATAATAGTAATACAGTGCTTTAAAATACTGTTTTGAGAATTAAATACATAAATACCTATCAAGGACTTAGAACAGTGCCTGGTATATTATGAATGTCTAACAAATATTCATATTACCTCTAACACATGGCTCTCTATTGGGGGCTGTTTTTCCTCTCAAAGGACATTTGGGAATGTCTGGAGACAGTTTTCATTGCTATGACTGGGGAGCGGGGGTAGAGGCCGAGGATGCTGCTCAACATTTTAGGATGCGCGGGACAGCCCCTGAAAACGAAGAATGAGGCATCACAAAACGTCAGCAGTGCTGAGGCTGAAAAGCTCTGCCCCACTTACCCCACCATTTTCTCAAGGCTCAATCAAGTGCCCATTCTGTTTTTTCTCAGTCCTCCGCTCCTTTGACGGCTCATTTTCTCACGTGGTTTCAGTTACAGACTGGTTTTGATCATTCTGCAATCTACAGTTCCAGCATCCTGAATAATAATATCTCCAGTGGTTGAAAGAAAAATCTCTCCTGGCACCTTCCCCCAATATTGCAATATTGGAAAGTGTCCAAGACCAAAATAAGAAAGAAACCCAGTGTTCCTCTCCCTTCTCCCTGCATTCAGTGGGCAGCTCTTCCCCAACATTTCTGTGGTTGCCAGTGACACACTGTCCTGGCACCAGTATCCACTGGCCCCCTCTCCAAAAGCCCCCACTTCCAGTCCACGCCAATGTTGGCCAGTTCTCCCTCCACATGGTTCCCTCGGATCCTCATTTTCCATTTCCATGGCTACTGCTTAGTGCAGGACTCTAGCTGGCGTCCCCCGCCTGGACCTCGCCCCCTCTCCTCCACCCTCCACACAGCTGCTGGAATTGTCTTCATTAAACACTGTTTTCCTCTACTCACGAATCCACGGTGGCTCTCCATTACTGCTTATTAGCAAAAGGAAATTCCCCAGGAAGCCCTCTGCGGCCTGACCCTCCTCTCCCTGCAGGCCCCACCCCAGGGCCTGCCTGCCTGTGTGTTGCTCCCGCCCTGTCTCTGGGCGTTCACCTGTCTGAACTCCTCCCTGTCTGTCTCTACACCTTAGAGTGCTGTAATTCCCCTTCCTGGAAAGCTTCCTTCTCTCCTTTTGCCAAACCGTGTCTGTCACCTCTTTTAAAATCTGGCTGAATTTTGAACTCCCCCTAAGAAACTTTTGTGAATAACCCTTCAGATTCTCCATGTCCTATTATGCAGTCTCTCACTTTGATCACAAATATTTGTTAGACTTGGTCTACATTAATTTACACTGGCTGATTTGTATGAAGAACCCCTTAGTATTTTTAGAGAACATCCAAATGTGTATGTTTCTTTCTCCCTCCCTCTTTTTTTTAAGCTAATTCTCATGGTCCAAATAAAGTACTCTGGATAGAGCAGGACTTCCATAAATGATGTCTCTGTAATGTCTTTTTTTTCCCCTTCTCAAAGCCAAGGAGGGACTTCAAGGGCATATTTTACGGGTGACTTTCACCTTCTTGTCTTTTTGTGATTGCCTTGGTAGTGGGTAGGAGGAAGAGGATGAGGAGTAGGAGAAGGAGAAACGGGAGGAGGAGAACACGGAGGAGGAAGAGTGGAGGGAAGAGGAGGAGTCAAATCTGGGCTTGCCAAACACAGGCAACAAAATGACTCCGCCAGAGGTTGCCCGCAGGAGGGATGTGGTATGAGAAAAATGCACCAGTGCCATGGCCTGGGTATCCATGTGCTAATGAGAACCTCCCCAGGGATAAAGGAGAGAGAAACATACTGTGTACTTACCTATGGGAGTAACACCCAGCTTTTGTTTAGCATTTGGCATTAAGCAGGACACTTTTAAGTATATTTTAAATCTATGACCTCATTTGGCAAGTGAGATAGATGATGCTGTTCCATTACGCAGCTGAGGAAGTGAAGGCCAGGACCGCCCCTGTGACTTGCCCCCGGGGCCTCAGGACAGTGCTGGCATTTGGACTCAGCTCTTGTGAATTCCAGGGTCCCATGCTCCCCATGGAACCCTGTTGCCTCATCTTACTCTGTAAGGCAAGGCTTTAGGGATCACCCGTCCACTTCAGTGCCCTTATTTTTACAGCTTGTGTTGCCATTATTAGTCCATTATTAGTAAAACTGGCCTAGAATTAATCCTAATTAGTGCTCTTCTCACTTTATCACAAACACTACGTTTTATTCCTAATCCAAGGTGCAAATCGACATGGAGACCAGTGCTGTGCAATAAAACGTTCTGTTGTGATGGAAATGTTCTCTAACTTTACTATCCTATGTGACAACCACTGGCCACCTGTGACCAGTGAGACCAGAGAATTTAAATTAATTTAAGTGCCAATAGTCACGTGCGGCCAGTGATTTCCTCCTTGGACACGGCAGCTCCAGATTCGTTCTGTTCTTATGTTTATCAGAGTCAGTCATTTGCCTCATCTGGGTTTTCACATCTCCCTTCCCTTTTCACCCTCTGGGAGGTTGCAGTACACCACGAAAATTCAGAATGTGGGAGCTCACCCAAGACGGCCCTCCGCAGAGCCTGCATCGTCATCAAGGGAGGCAAGAGAGATGAGAGAGCCGACTGCCGTGCTGGGGAGTCGGCACTGGGTGGGAGGCGTTCGTGGAGGAGAAACCGCCAGCTCCAGGGTGGGTCTCTTCCCTCCTTGCAGCCTTACAGGAGCCCAGCACTCATTCGTGTGGGGCTCTTGCCTCTTCCCACAGGAGACAGGCCATGGGAGGAAGCTGAACTGTTTCTCAGAGGTTGGTGTGGAGGGGGCTCTGATGTATTCCAGCATTAGCCTTCTCCTATAGGCCGGTGGAAGGTGATCAATGAGATGAAGATGAGTTCATTGAGTTCATTGGGTGCTTCTGTCTTTAATTTCCACTGCGAGATACCTCAGTAGTGCTTTGTGGTTGCAGCCTCTCTCAGTCCTCTCTCTCTCTCTCTCTCTGTCTCGTGCTTGTGTGTGTCTGCGTCTGTGTACCCATACACATGTATATGGTATGCACACCAAATGCCCTAAGTACCTTTCTTCCTATATTCTGCATTACATCAAAAATACTGGTTACTATATTTACTGAGGCTGACCTCCCAGGAGAAGCTCCCAAAGGCAAACTTGTTGCAGCTGAGCGAAGTCCAGTGGAAGCATCAGAAAATGACAGATCCCCAAGAGAGCAGCTAATGGAAGCAATAGGTTGATGGTATAGCACGGGGTGGCCTGACCCTGTCTTTGCTGGTTTCTTTCTCTTTTCTTGTTCACTATTCTGCTCCACTTGAATTTTAATCTGATTCATTTTTTATGCCTATAAGAAAAAAACCTGAACTCTCTTTAACCTGTGGGACATAAGGCATTGGAGTTCTCACCCTAGATAAATTGAGTCTGTTTATACATGGAAATTAAGGGTGGAGGAAGAAAAAGAACTTCCCTTAGAAATTCAGAGTCTTTAATTAAAGACTAGAGGGAGGATCTGAACTCTGATTCTCTAAATCTGGAGAAATTATGGAAGAAGTTGACCTTGGAGTTAACTGTTTAAGGGACAGAGAAGCTATTCATCCACGTACAAATGTTCCTTTGTGCACTTCATTGCTGTGTGTATTTACAGGGAAATGGAAGTTTGGTTCTGTGGCTCATGGGCTTACTGGTGAGTCCCCAGAAGACCCTCCAGGTGTCCTCATGATGATGCGGCTCGTTGCTGGGCAGACAGATGTGAGCCCACACAGGGCACCCAGAGTCCATACGGAACGAACAGTTGGAGGAAGTGACTTGGAGGAAAAGGCGCTTGTTTTCACACAGAGGCTTTTAGAACAGAATGAGGGTAGGAGCATTCAGGGCAGCTGTGACAGAGAGAAAGAGTTATTGCCCTGATAAGAGATTTTTGCAAAATTTTCTCTGAGGAATATAGATTTTAAGAACATAACTCAAATTGCCACAAGTTGTCATTTAAATCAGAGATCTAATCACATCTGCCTCCTCGGAAGCCTTTAATGGCTCATTATTGCGTGCAGAATGAAGTCCTTGTTTTCCTCTGCAGCGTGCCGTGCCTGGGCGTCCGTGGTTCGTCTCTCACAGCCTTTGTCGCCTCCTGCCCACTGCATTGCTTCCTCCTCCTTCTGCTCCAGCTCATTCGTGCACTTAGTGCATGCCCTTGACACACTTCCTTGGCTTTGCTCAGGCCGTTTCTGCCTTCGGTCAGACACATCCCCTGCTCCATCCCAGCACTGTCAAAATTCTGCAAGTAAGTTCTTCAACGTTTCGCTGCCACCTCACCTCCTCTAAGAAGCCTTCCCATATCCTTCAAACAGGGGATACATTTTTCTCTCCTGCATTATCATGTTATTTTGTTTTTTGAGACAGAGTCTGACCCTGTCAGTCACCCAGGCTGGAGTGCAGTGGCACGATCTTGGCTCACTGCAACCTTCACCTCTTGGGTTCAAGCGATTCGCCTGCCTCAGCATCCTGAGTAGCTGGGATTACAGGCGCGTACCACCATGCCCGGCTAATTTTTTCATTTTTAGTAGAGACAGGGTTTTACCATGTTGGTCAGGTTGGTCTCAAACTCCTGACCTTGTGATCTGCCTGCTTTGGCTTTCCAAAGCGCTGGAGATTACAGGTGTGAGCCACCACACCTGGCCTCCTCTTGCATTCTTATGTATCACTCTGTATCCTCAATGGCCCTTGTCACCCTTGTCTTATTTGCAAATTATTAATATACATATCTGGCTCGACCATGCAGCTGCAGCCCCCAAGAGAGCCAGGCTGCATCTTCTTGATCTGCCCACTGCATGAACTCTAAAAAAGTGCATTGCATACAGCAGGCACATTAAATGGGATGGTTCTCTGTTTCTTAACCGAAACCACTGGCTGCTTACCTTTATCTCTTCATTTGCCTTTTATACTTGTTTTGTAGTTTCAAAGTATCGTATGCCATGTACAGGCCCAAAGGTGGAATTGAGTTAAGTGAAGAAGCTGGCTCCAGTGTACATGATGAATTCTGCTCATTTCATCTCAAAATTATTTGGATGCATAACTAATTTTAGCTAAGTAGAGTAAGGACATTTTGCTTCAGTTAGAACCGGTTCAGCTGTTTTTTGCTCCTTGAAATCATCGAAGTAAAGTTTTGAATTGGAATGCCTCACAGGTTCTATTCTGTTCAAATAGAGCCACCATAATGATTTAGGCAAGAGTCTATGTCTGCTGCAGACGTGCGGTGAGTCTTCTGTCCTTTCTGTTCATCTTTCAGCATCTTTGACATTACTTCAATGTTTTGGTTTTGAATTCGCATTTTCCCAACTTATGTTTCTGAATAATACTTATGGTGTTTCTGAATAGTACTTAGGTTTATTTACAGGTCAGATCCTGCTACAAGAAATAGCGTGAAAATTTCTCTGCTAGCAAAGAATGCTAGGTCTAAATAAATATGTAACCCATTTGTCTCAAATAATATCCAGTCAAATAGAATATTTGGCCTTAAAATATATGGTCACATTTGTTTGTAGTTTATTGTAATATTTCATTTACTTCAAATATCTTAAATGATGTTTTGTTAAATCCATGATCAATTTTGTCAAATCTTCTCCTGGAATAGAAAAGAGACAAGGTATGGGTACATTGCATGAAGGCTCATTTATATACCTAAAAAAGGACATCCCCATGATGTTGTCTCTCTGTCAGCTCTATAATGAAAGCATTTTTCTCAAGTGAAAGTTATTCGCTGTGATGATGTAATTGGAGGGCTCAGTTGCACAATTTTTCTTCCCTTTTGTGATAAATTATGTACCTTTTTTATGTCATAAGATTTTTTTTGTCCCCTCAAAGAAGAGAAATGGAGTCTCGCTCTGTCACCCAGGCTGGAGTGCAGTAGCAAGATCTCGGCTCACTGCAACCTCCACCTCCCAGGTTCAAGTGATTCTCCTGCCTCAGCCTCCAGAGTAGCTGGGATTACAGGTGCGTACCACCACACCAGGCTAATTTTTTTTAAATATTTTTGATAGCAATGGCATTTCACCATGTTGGCCAGGCTGATCTTGAACTTCTGACCTCAGGTGATCCACTCACCTCGGCCTCCCAAAATGCTGGGATTACAGGGGTAAGCCGCTGTGCCTGGCCAGTTGTTCTGTTTTTCATATGAATGTCACCCAGTGGTTCCCCTAAACTTGGATGGGACTCAGTCTGCAGATGGCCAGATTTACTTTGTATCTGATGACCAATGCTGTCTTGCTTTTATCTAGAGCTGAGGAGGCAGAAGTGCTCTGAGCTCTCACACTAACCTGATGTGCTGGCCCCATCCTTCCCGTCTCAACCTCAGGTGAAACATCAGGGGCCAATCACTGCCATAGAGATGGCTCTAGTATCTCTAACCTGGCCAGCACCCTTTGTTGAATCATGAAGCAAATTACATTTGTTTGTTCATGCTGAGATATTTTTTAGTGCCAAAGTAAGATGTTCAGAATCAATGACATTGTAGGTTAGGCCCAGAACAAGTGGGTGGATTATATCTGAAAGATAGAATCACAATGTTAGCCCCAAAGAGGACAACTCATTGTGTGGCTGAAGACACTAGGACCAATGGGCTAAGCAAATACCAAAGTACATAGCTATGCCTGGTCCAGGGCCAGAACTCAGGCAGCCTGACTCCCATCCCAAGGCTTTTGAAACTGTTAGTGGTCTACATGCTTTTCAAATCCCACATTTTGATGGGTAAAACATTTGAGGGTATTTATCCCTAGTCTGTGTATATTATTATACAGTCAAGAAAATAGCCCATACTAGGTAGTTTAAAAGGGAGAATTTAATGCTGGGAATCAGGGTCAAAGGGATAGGAAGAGCTGAAAGCTAAATGGGGCATGGCCAACCCCATATGTAACCCCAGATCAGCAAAGCAGGAAGCCAGTGCGAACCTTTGGGTAGAGCCTTCTACCAGGGAACAAGGTAGAAGTTGTCTACTGGGAATGGAGCAAGTGGTGGCTACCTAGCAGAGAATGTCAGTCAGGGAGGAGATGCAGCTCCTGGGAAGATGCTGACCAAAGCAGAGAGAAAGGGGGAGATATATTCTAGCTTCTCCTCTCTCCAGCACCCCCACAATCTCTTGGCAGTATCTCCATTGGTGAAATCTAGCCAGAATCTATTTGGCAGGGGAGGCTGGGAAATGTGGTCTGCAAGGCTTTTGCTCTCTGAAATACAGAGCAGTAAAGAGAAGGGATGGGGGACGGATCTCAGAGCAAATGGGCAAACTGGGGCATTTATTTTCCGAAGGTGACTACAGCAATCTCTCCCATCCCACATTCTCTTCTGTAATGTGACCTGGTCATCACTGTGCATCATGGTGTGGAGAGTCTAGTGCCCTTCCCTTGTATCTGGGCAGCTTCATAACTGCATTCACCAATTGAGTATGGAGAGCCTGGCTCTAGGTGACTTCTGAGGCCAGGTCAGAAAAGGCCATGCAGCCTTTACCAGGTTTCCTTGGTTTGTTTGTCCTTTGCACATCCCAGCTGCCATGTTGTGAGAAACCACACAGACAGGTCATGTATCCGTGCTCTGGGCAGTGGTCCTGGCTGAGCCCAGGTGTCAACCATGTCAGTTGAGAAGTTTCAGATGATTCTAGCATGCATCCCTGGAGTCACTTCCCAGATGCTTGGGGTCTTCTCAACAGAGGCACCAAAAGTCATGGAAATGAATCAAACAATCCCAGCTGTGCCCTATCCAAACTCCTAACCCTCAGAATTTGTGAGCATAATAAACGGGTTGTAATTTTATGCCATCAAGTTTTGGGGTGGTTTGTTATGCAGTCCTACAGAACTGGAATGCCAATGACCAGCGTGTTTATTTAGTACATAATTATATGTGTATACTGTCTAATATGTTGGGTTCATTATAAAGCACACACACACACACACACACACACACAAACCATTAAAAATGGGTGAGATAAAAATAAATGTAAATAGAAGTTCTAATAGTTTCTTTCCATACCCAGCTCCTGAGGGATTGGAGACCACGTGCCATTATATACCTTAAATACCTGGCCAGAAGAAGATAGGCTTTGATATTCAGGATCTTTTAAATAGTTTTCAACAACCTATGAAAAAGAAAGATGGGGGACAGTGATAGGGGAAGGAAAGATGGGGAAGTTCTCAAGGGAGAAATACAGGAAGGAGAAAGACAGAAGCATAGGAGAAGGAGGGGTTCCATAGGATGGAGCACAGGACTCCTAAACGGGGTGGAGATTTTCCTGAAGCGGTGTTAGGCTTTTGGAGTATTTTAGTTTCATTTCTGTGATGCCATTCAGGAGGACCATCACTAACTATATCTGAATTTGTGGATTCCTGTGGACACTGTATAAAGGTGAGGAGATAGGATGAGTTACACTGTCATTAACACAATGGGAACTGTTATTGAGAGCTGATTCTAGAATCGAGTGCTTCAGAGATCTGAATATTTTTAGAAAGAGAATTGGGTTGAGTCTTTTTTCTAATAGTTCTCACTTCCTTTACGGAAGCTCTAACGCATTCCATGTGGGCACCTGACATGCACATATAGACACATCCTCAAGGTCCTTATATACATTTTCATCTTTATATCATCATATACATGTAGTCTTCTTTCTTCACACCTCCAACTAAGAAAAATACTCAACAAAAATCTTTAGTGATTATCTTTCTTACTGCTCTATATATACAGATCCACTTTTGATATATCAAGTGTTCTTATGTATAAGACCTGTACAGATAAATGTAACTAATTTATTGCAAACAATTAATAAGGATAGCTTTCTTCCCCCGCCCCCCTGCCCCTTCTCTTTCTTGACTTATTCCCAGTAAAGTCTATTTATCACCTTCTTCCTGTGAATCCCCTTAGAGAAGCCACTTCTATAGAGCCTGGTTAGCCAGGTCTATAGTATGGTGGCCATTTGCTATTAGGGCTGTGGTTTCACAGATAAATTAGATCCTGTCTCCACTCCTGAGAAGCTCACAGTCTAGAGAGAGAGATGGACAGCTAAATTGGTAATCATATTTTGTGTGGTAAGTGCTGTGACGGAAGCAGATACAGTGTGTGTGGGAGCATGTGATGTGGACACTTAGTGTCCATGAAGTCTTTCTAGAGTTTTGACAAATGGGTGCAATTATAGAGCTCTACCAACCATGAATTGCATGTGCTTGGCTTTTGGATACAGTAAGCTTTCTACAAACAGACTGGATTATTTGACTTGAATATCCTGTTAACAAGACAAGCTAATTTGCCCAAGGGGACTTCTTCACCCTTACATTTAGGCTCAATGGTTTTTACACTGGATTTTCTTATTAAGGCTATAGGGTTCCCATACTTCCCTGGAATGAATGCTCTCTAGCTTATCTACCAGGCAGAGACTGTTTGGGGATCCCTCTGGTTTCTTTCAGTGTTTTTAGTTAATTTCTGTCCTCAGTCAGTCTGCATACAGGAGGTTCCCTGTACTACATCTTTGGTTGTCAGATTTAGTGAATTAGAACACTCAGTTAAATTTGAATTTCAAATAAATAATAAATTTTTCATAGAAGTATGTTTCAAATATTGTCATATTTGCATACTTATACTAAAAGTATTTGATATTTATCGTTGAAGTTCAAATTCAGCTGGGTATCCTGTAACGTATCTGGCAGGCCATATCCTTGCTGTCTCCTGGCCTTGCTCTTCTTGGAATGTTCACAAGGGAGTGGGAAGTGTATAAAATTTTTATCTATAGAAGCACCACTTCTGGATTGGAGATTTTGTCCTTCATTTTTCTCTTCCCTGGTCAAACTTAGCTTTTTTATATGTTGTAGGTGGCTAGGCCTGTCATTCCGTGTTGAGTTTATTTCTGATGAGCATTCTGGTGGTATTAAAATTCTGGCCCTTGGCTGAACTGCTTTACCAAAGTGATATTGTACCGAAAACTTAGTTTTCTTCATAAGCTTGAAGTGGAAACTCTTTTTTAAAGAATTGTGCCCAAAGCATGAGTCAGAGGCATGAGTGTGGACTTAGGGAGCAAAGGGCATTTACTGTCCTGCAGGGATCTGAGGCATCTCAGTACTCCTTTTGTTTATTTCTTCATTGTTCACTGTGATTTGGTAAATGAGATCCCTAGGCCAGTAATTTTTAGATAGGCAAGGAGTCAAATATAAAAAAACAGTAATAGCAAGAGTTTATTGAGCACGTCCTAGCAAGCTTAATGCTTTTGCATGTATGTTCTCATTTAATCCTCATAATAGTTTAATGAGGTAAGTGCTGTTATCATCCTTATTTTCCAAATGAGGAATAAACTTAAAGAGATGAAATAACTTGCCTTAGGTTGTGTAGCCCATAAATGACCATGCTGGGATTTGAAAGCAGGTAAATCTAACTATAGAACTCCCGCTTACAACCCGAGTGCTACAGTCCATGGGGCTGGGCCTGGGCTGGGGTCTCTGTAAACACTCGGATTGATTCATCTACTCTGTTTAAATGATTTCTAACAAGGAGGGTACTTTTAAACCTCTTTTGTAACTTCTAGTGTGTGATGACCCATTTTGACTGGCTATTCTTCCATAGATTAATACAATGTTTTCCCTCTGCATATAAAACCATTCCTTAGCCTCAGTAGACATAGCAAATTGATCAATATCTTCCCTTTAAAGTGGGAACTTTTATTTTTCCTCTGGTTGGCTCTTAATTTTTCTTAGGTTCTATAATCGACATCATGATCAAAGATAATTTAAGTGCCTATTCTGTAATGTTTACCACTTTTTGTTGCTCTTTTGAGTTCCTCCTTAATGAATGTAGTATATTTTGGAGAATCACAGTGCTTACGTGCAGTAAGTTCATAATAAACATAAATTTGATTTGTTTGGTTCTTGTAGGCTTCTGTACTGCAAACACAGCATAGCCTGTACATATCTAAAAGTGGGTATTATTTTGCTGATTCCCTTTAAGCTATAGCCATCTCTGTCTCATGGCCTGTCACTATACACTATATTGAATGCAACTGCTTGATATCATGGTTTGTGATCTTCCTCTGTAATACTAGAGCATATATGCAAATCATATGGTTTGTTAACAATGCTTTGTCCGCTATACAACACCTGACACCTTCTTGTAGAGGCTAACGGCAGTGTAGATGTTATTTTGACCATGGGGCCATAGAGCCCCTCACAGCTGAAGCACCCTGTGTCAGTGGCTTTGAGCTGATTGTCAAATGCCATGGTAGCTTTCACACTCAAAGGCTCCAGGAGGCCGTGTGGTCTCTCTGGTTGAGTGTTCAACTTAAGAGTCCTGGAAACTGTAGCAGCCCAGGAGAGAAGAGGCAGGAAAAGGGAAGGAGGTTTCTGCCATTTATCTCAGAGGGAATGGAGGAATGTGGGCGAGCCTAGGAGTTGGAAAGACTGGAACTCTGTTTGAGACTTCTCCGTAGCAACCAGAAGCTTCTGAGATGTCTCTAATAACTCTTTTACCTAGCTGAGATTTGCTTGCTGTCCTGGCTGACATGTAAACTGGCATCTCCCTTCTCCCCTCATTTCTCTCCAGGAACTCTGGGTTCTTTAGGTGGTGGATTCAGCTTTGATTTGTATCTCTGGGAACTCTTAGGGTTGAAGCAAGGATCCCTCCAAAGTCCAGCAACCACACAGATAATTCTCCTATCACCTGCTGCAGGGACTGAAGGTCTGCTCCTGCTGAGGACTTGAGATATAGGAAAAGTAGTAGAGCCTCTTGGAATACTCTATAAGTCTGTTTAGTCAAACCTTCCTTTCCCAAGAACTTAGTTCTTTCAGAGAAATAGTGGTCTGCGGTAGTCTGGCGACTTTGTGGTCCCTGAGTTTCCTGATGACTCTAAATGGCCCATCTGTCCGCAGAATTCCCGTTAGTCACCAGTTACTTTCCTTACATTCTGGATGTCTGTGTGAGCACCCCAACTTTTTAGTCTCTACTCAAAAGTAAATCAAGATACACCATCCTTGGCATGCTGATGGGATTAATGTAACCTACCTTTAGGGGAATTTCAGAAATTTTGTAATTAGAGGTACAGTTGCTCCTTGCGGAATCCAGGCCTCTTTCCTTCAGAAATGTGGCTTTTGAATGAGTAGTCTTTGTTAAGTCACCAGTGTTGGCTCTGCTACCACCAACTGTGTTGAAATCTTTGGCATCAGAGCAGAACCGGATGACTCTGGCAAAAATGAATTTGAGAGGATATATATATATATATATATATATATATATATATATATATATATAATCTAAGACCCGAATCTGTGAGACTGTGCTTTATCTCTAGCAAAGAAAAATAGGACTTCCTTGCTATTTACAGTGCTCTCTCAGCAAGGCACACATCTCAGTATCTTTAGTCCCCCCAGAGGGCTAACAAAGGTTTGTTGTTCTTTCATCACAGTCCATTTTTGAATTTAGCATTTAAACATGTGAGGCAGGGTTGGATTGATCCTTATGAAAATAAAGCATTTACCCCAAGGATCCCCTCTGGCAGAGACTTTCTTTAGGCTTTTTCTGTGAGGCAATGTGGCTATATTTGCCCCAGAAACTTCTTTCTTGTCTCTATTAGACAACAAGTTGACATTCTGTATCGTATTTATGCATGTGCTGCTTACTTTTAGATATCATCTTATCCTTCCCCAGCAGCAATTTTTCTACAATTAACTGCAACATTGTTGGGTTTTGAGTCAGGAAATACCATACTTTCAGGGACTAGGTGGCAGTGTGGCCACCTTTCCCATTGTTTTCTATGGAGAGGTCCCGAGGAGAAGGAAATAACGATTTCAGTTTAAAAATGGGCTGCTTTCCTGGTGCTGGGACAGGGCAGTAAACCCAGAGGGTGGTAAGTTAAAACCTACAGCGTGATTTAACATTATGGAAGTGAGCTGGAGAAAACTCAGGCTTCATCCTCAGCTTTGCACTGTATGTCAGTGATGGTTGCCATGGTGATAGTTTTGGTGTCATCAGTGAAAGATATGGGCTGCAGCTGGGAGATGAGCCACAGCCAAAGGTGGGGTCCTATCAGATCAACAGAAGCTTTTGATGTTAGGGTTTCAAGTCAAAAAGGAGAGGATAGAATGGATTATTGAAAATGTAAGAATATGCAGGAAAGAGATTGCTCATGGGGATGTTGAAACATTCTGTTGCAGGATGTGGATAGGATTGCTACTGGATGTATGGGAAAACCATGTGTATAGGTTGTGGCTGGCTTTTTTCTCTTCATGGGCCACCTTTCTCCAGCGAGGTGAAGCGTGATTATCTGAGCTATGTTACAACTGCCCTGGCAAAGGCTGGCTCATGGGTTTTGCTGCTTGCTGGGCCAAGCTGCTGACTCATCCCTATGGGAAGATAATGAGGAGAAGAAAGCAACGTGCAGCCTACATTGCTATAATCCAAGGACAGTTGACATGGAAAGCCTTAGTTTTCTCCTATCAGTGGTGATTAGACAGTGGGGATAGATATACATGCAACTTCATGGTTTATTAGCTACACCGACCAGACCACAGTTAGAGGGAAGAGCAACAGGTCTACAGTGTTCCAGAAGGTCTGCAACACAGCAACAAACTGGAGAACAGATGCCTTCGTGAGTACATGAAGACTTTCAAAGCAGTGTGAAGGCATGGATCATTTTAAGGGACTTAATGTCCAGATCGTGAGTTTCCTGGTATATTGTTTCCTAAAATCCATCTGCTAAAGAAAGTGTTACCTCCCCTTTCATAGTTGGCCTTTTCTTCCCTTACCAAAGAAAATCACACTTCTTACTTACCCATATTTTACTGTATACATCACTCACTGGTGAAAACACTTCTTAGGGTCACATAAGGGGATAATTAAAAATACTTCTGTTAGGAGAAGCATCCTTTCATCAAGAACTATAAACTATCTCTGTTTCAGCTTATTAAGAGATACACTCCTAATAATACATTTTTATATATTTTAAACTGTGACAAATACACATATTCTAAAATTAATAAGATTTTACTATTTATATGTAATATATTCTGTCAAAATTAATGTATTTATGTTATTTTCACCAATTGTTTACAAATGATAATTGTAATACTATCTCAATCCAGAAAACAGCACTTAAACACCTGTGATTACAGGAAATACAAAATAATTATAAACTTCAACTTATATACATATTTTGGTTGCAAAGAAATATAATAGTGACCAGCAAAATACTTTCAAGCATCATGTATTTAATGTAACCTATATATTACATTGCAATACAATTTTGTTGGGGAGATGAAAGAGAAATTCAATTTCAGGGAAAAGAAGGAATGATATCAAATGTATAACTTAAAAAAGGGGTTAATCTTATATTTTAAAAATGGATGGTGGTAGATATAAAGTTACTATGACCTTTATATTCCATGGACTAATGTGAAGGAGTGGTGAAATAATTTTATTTTAAATGTTAGTATTATATGCCAGGAATTATATAATTTTTAACCATTTAGAATATGATGGAAAAAATTTAGGTATCAGCTTAAAACACAATGTTTTTAGACTCCTTTTAGTGGGTAACTGAGCAAACAAGTTCTAAGACATTACTCACTCCCTCTACACACACCGGATTTACGTAGTTATACTAACTTCAACACTGGACTTTCCTTGTTTTCTCTTTTGATCCATCAAATTTTTTACTCAGTATCTTTCCACCTCAATATTTTTACTCATTCTCTCTCCATGGGGTGGTCTACATCATCTTCTGGAATTTCCCACAGAGCTGCTACTTCTGTTCCCAAATGAGGCTTGGTCTTCCATTTTCTTGCATTGTTATAATATTAGCAGTGGCTTGGCATCCCAGGCTGTCTTATTTGGCTTCTGTAGTCATTCCTTGGAATTAAATGTAGTAATAGATGGTTTACTTCCAAGTATGACTGCATCAGACTCTATGGCCTCTGAAATCAATCAGGTGAAGAACTAGTGGTTTATGTGTTTATGTTCCCGTGTCTCATAGACTTCAGCTGGGGTTAGACCGACCTGCTTTAGCCACTTCCTTTTACTGTCGCTTCTGAAGCCATGAGATCACCCCTTATTGACTCTTAATACATCCCATCTCACTGTAGGATTGGCACACACCGGTTGGTACTGGTGCTGCCCCATTGTGCTCTGTGAAAAGGCTAGCTCTGGAGAGGAAACAGTGCAAGTGGTCTATAAAAAACCTGCTGCCATTGTATTCACAGGAACGTATCACTGTTCTACCAGGTAAGACCAAGGATCTGGTATCAGCAGCTGTAGGCAGCTCCTAAAGAAGCTTTCTCCAGGATCATACAGGCAGAACCAGACTCAAGCAGTAACACCCTGCGATGTAACAGGACGCTGGAGTGATATGGAAAACAAAGCCTTCAGAAGGAAGTGTAGGTTAGTTAAAACATTGTAACACTTCATAAAAATGCTTACCACCCTGCCACTTCTCGCTCTCTCTAATGTCATAACAATGATACATTCAATGGATTAAGGATCTGGAACAAGAAGAGTAGTGGGTGCTTAGTTGCATTTTGCTTTGTGGACCTGTAGGTTTGTTTTGTGTTTCTCTTTAGGCCTGCCACAGTGTGTTTACACCCTGAACCTTTAGCCCCTATTTATGATTAGCGTAAACTTAGGAACTTGTATTGAACCACTCTATTCTTAAAAAAGCGCATCCTCCTAGAAAAGCAGTTTATTTTTCCAGCTATAGCCATCTGAGAAGTGATTTATGATGAACAACTCATGGTTTACAGGAATCATACAAATTAACTTAACCAACAGTCCGGAGCTTAAAAAAATTAAAGCTGTGGGCATGTAGGAAAATAGATAACTGAATCAATGGCCCATAACTCTCCTTCTCAGCTGGGAACTTATACCTTTCTTCTGTATTCTAGATTACCTGTCATGGTCTGAGACATATAGTCAATTGATGAAAAATACTTGATTAATTAGGTGATAGCCTTTGTATTTCTATGTTAAAACTGTAAGAAATGTTTCTTTTTTGGATGCAAGTCAGTTATGGTTTCACGTGACTGTCTCTAACTAACTTCATGGCCTTGGGCAAGTTATTGCACTTTTCTGATGCTCACTTTAATTGTTTGTAAAATAAGTATGAAGTCTACCATGCAGAGTTGGGAGGACTAGAGGAAGTGGATGCATAATGCAAAGGAGATGCTGAATAACTGGAGCTGTTGTTACCATTTTCCTTAAAGGCATCTTAGTAAGTGTCTCCCTGTACCTGGAGCTTTGCAAGAACCTGGCTACAGAGAAAGAGCTGGACAGCAGGCCAGCCAGCTGGGAGAAGTGGCTCAAGTGGACGCACGCAGCTCTGCTTCTGTTGGGAAGCTATCTGGGGCAGGGACAAGGATTCTATCTGTGGCAACACATAGAAGTAATTTGGTGATTTAGGTTGTGAAATGTTGGGTTGTATGACCGAGATAGTGGCTTTGAAATATTACGTCTCCTCAACAACATGTAATTAAAGAAAGGTTTTAGGAAATCATGGAAGGAAATTGTAGCAGTTCAAAACAGGATGTTTCAGATTTGAAGAATGATATAAGACCTAGACAGAAATGATGAAATTAGATAAATTGGGTAACGAATAGGTTCATTCATATAAATTTGAGATTGTCTTTTCTAGATTTGCTTTACAAATGAAAGTTAAAGTATACAAATCTGGATATATTGATAAAGGGATTTATGCTCATTTATTTATCCAGTAGATATTTATTGAGCATCCACTATGTGCCACAACTGTTCTAGTACCAGGGATATAACAGTAAGCAGGTGAGGCCAGGTCCCTGCCCCTTGAAGCTTTCATTGTCATGGGAAAGACAATAAATAAAGAGATGTTCATATGATCGTAGAAGGGAGTGATGAGTACTGTGAATAAAATGGAATACAGGTGAGGGGCTAGGCAGTGATGGAAGTTTCTCTTTTAGAGAGAGTGGCCAGAAAAGGCCTTTTGGATAAGGTGACATTGAGCAGAGGGGCATAAATGAAATGAGGAGGTGAGCATGTAGTTCTTTGGGATGAGAACATCTCAGGCTGAGGAAACAACAAACACAAAGACCTTGGAGTAGAAATGTACACGTTTGTTAAAGAAAAATCAAGGAGGCCATGCTTAGAGCGTAGTGAATGGAGCAGAAGTGGGAGAGATGAGATCACGGAGGTAGTCAAGGGCCAGTTCACTTAGGGCTTTGAAGGCCATGGCAAAAGCTTGGATTTTGTTCTAAATTCAGTGGGAAGTCAGTGGAGAATCTTGAGTAGGAGTGTGACATCATCTGACTTCAGGATCCTTTAGGTAAACAAATTATTGTCCAGAAAAGATCTTCTCATAAGCTGTCAATTTACTTGCATAGCAAACCTGATGGGTTGATGCCATTTCAGATGTGAAGTTATGACTCAGACAGACTTGCATTGAATCCTGACTCTATTTCTTAAGGTTTTGTAACTGGGCAAAATGCTTACATTTTGTACCCTTCTTTCTCATCCTTAAAATGGTGGAGTAATAAGAAGGTCTATCTAGGAGACTATTTTGAGGATTAAGTGAAATTTTCCTGTTGCACAGGCAGACACATTTACTGAGAAGTGCTTATCAGAGGGGAGCAGTGGCTGCTCGAGAGCTAGAAGTCAGGTCCCCACATTTCCTATGATATCCCTTGCTCCACCCCCATCCCACACCCCCTGCCGCTAAAGAGATGCTTTTCCCCATGAACAGTGATGGGAGGGCCTCTGAGTGACCAGAGGTGTCAGGGACATGATCAAAGTGTGAGCCAAGCCAAGATACTCCAACAGTGGCTTTCAGGATTTTCTGCAATTTATCCTCACAGGGAGACATAATAATGAGAGTGTGCTGTGTCTCCCCCATATAGGGCTGTGTACCCAGCAGACTCTGGATAAATATTTGTTGAGGATGAGAATCCTTTTAAGTGATTATCATCTCTACTGAAAGATACTGTATCCTAAATTCCCACTCATTTGAGTTCTTTTAATTTATATACATTTGTAATATGTATGAAGGAAGAGTTGGAAATAAGTAACTGACTTGGGAACTTTATAGAAAATAGATGATTACCTAACTTGGGCCTATTAGGGCATCGTTAATTAATTTGCCTCATTTTATTTTACTTATTCATATGTATCTTCTGTTAAACACGTTATTTGTACAGGAACTAAAAGTCGTAAAATAATTATTTCCAGATGATTTGAGTTTTCATTAATTTTGAGAAGGCATTCTAGCCCTTAACATTCTGAATGCATTGTACAAGTTAGATTCCCAAATAGTCAGTGCCTGAGCCTGAGGCTGAAATTTAGACATAGTATGTAGAGGGATGAAGATTGTAGGAGGAATTCTTCTCAGACCCAGAATTGCCTAGCACAGTTCCAGGGCAATAAACAGCAAAAGGGGGTTCTTGCTTTTTAAAAAGTAGATCAGCTCTGAAGTTCTGGGCTGTCCTCCCCACCCCTGTCCTATCAGCTATTCCAGAAAATGATGCTAGTCCCTTTCCCCCCATCACTTATGATCTCCTGATGAAGTTTGTGATCTCAGAAGCCCTCGGTTCCAATGGAAAAGGTAACGTGGTGGTCACAAAGCGGGGTTTGCATATGGAAGATGTTAAAAGCAGGCCTTTTTCCAAAGGCTTGTAAAAGAGTGGATTAAAGATTGACTGCTATGGGGCACACAAACTTGAACAAGTTATGACTCACACATTTGTACCGACTTTGACCTTTTGCCCAGGAGAGGGCAGTAACATGCTAACATTTAAGCTTTTCCAGTTGTCCTTAGCAGACACTGCGCTGCAGGAGCCAGCATAGAATTAGTCACAGTTGGGCCTCATTTTCATTCTCACCTGATGAGTGTTCAATCTTATGTTATAGTTGTTTTCAACCTTCGGCTACCATGGTTTGCACACACGTAGATCTACAAGTGACACTTTTCATTTGTCCACAGGATGCTAACAGACTGGAAATCTGCAGTGCTGCATGCCTCGGCCACCACTTCCCAGTGGGTCAAGTTTAAGGGCAGTTAATGCTGATCTGTCTCAGTCACTGAGGTGGCTGTCCTGTCCCCAGCTTCTCTAGACTAACAAATCATGCTCCCTAGAGTTTACATCCTCTGTCCTGCCCCGTAGAACTTAGCACCTCCAACTCAGAAACCAAAGGTCATACCTGATCCTGTGCCTTACCTGGCTTCGAAATGAGAGCATCGTTGTGATTTTTTTCTTGTCCCCTTGTCCATCTTCACAGAAGGAGGGTTTGGCAACCTGCCCCAGCCTTACCGTGCATATGACTGGGGTTGTCAGCGTTTCTTTTGGGAGAACTTTTTGGCTACAAGGTTTGTGGGGAGTTGTGTGTTAGTTACAGGCATTTTTAGCTTTTGACCAGGCGCGATGTGGGAACATAACGGAGTATCAGAGTACTCAAAGTAGAAGGCACTGAAATATAAGCTAATTCTCAATATCCAGCAGTACTGTTTTGGTCATTCTTGGTAACTGGCCCAGCTCTATCCAAGAGCCACAAAGAGTATGAATCCCCGTCTACCCACCCTCCTACCTACTTTGTGTGTGTGTGTGTGTGTGTGTGTGTGTGCACATATGTGTGTCTGCTTTCCCTGGGGCCAGTGCTACCCATAGTGGGGCACTGGCATAAATGTCATGGTTAGTGAAAGAAAATGTGGGAAATGAAAAGAAATTGGAAAGAGGTTTAATGTGAATTAAGAGCCCCAAAGTCCCTGTAAGGTGCATGGAGAGTCCCCTAGTTCCAGTCATCGTGTTGGAAGGTGTGTGGAGAGTACAGGTGTTTGTGAGTTGTATGTGTTGGGGTGGGGGAGGCAGACAGAGAGAGAGAGAATACAGAAATGAAACTCTCATTCTCCACAGAATGGCGTATTTAGCAAAGTGGTTGTAGGAAGGTTGGTTTTAGCGAAATGTAAATTTCACCCCTGCTTGCTTCTTTTCTACCAGCCAGGCCACCTGTTATTTCTCATGGTTGAGTGTTTAATGATTTCCAGCCATAGGGCTTTTCTGGCTTCTCCTGGGAGCTTGCTTCACAGGCTGTTGAGTTGAAATGTTTCTTGATATTCAGCCTACACTTCCCTTTGCTCAATTTCACCCCATTATCTCCTAGTTATACCCCTTGTATTGCCCTCATCAATCAATCTGTTCTCCCACTTCATCAGTTTGGTAGTTTGGAGCCTCGTCTGTTTGCATGCGTGTGTGCGTGCGTGCGTGCGTGTGTACCAAGGAGATGAGTTGGAGGACAAATGGGAGGGTAAGGAATAAACACCACTGGGGAATAATGCCTTCGGGCTGAGCTATGTGGAATTCTTTAAAGGTGAGGTTTCCTTATTCTGCTTTTTCATAAATCATAAAGTAGGCTGAGGTAAAGCCCATCAAAATGGATCTACGTAACTCTAAATTGTATCGTTTTCCTACATGCTGTGGGCGCAAGTGGCATCAGGGAGCTGAGAGGTGAATGAGATGGAAGAGATCCGAAAGGCAGGCCCTATTGCAAAATATTTAAGTCTTGCTTTCACCTATAATGGTGAAACTGTAAATATCTCAGTGGACTGGTAAAAATTCATAATGGAACTTACAGATTTCAGCCTCTTTTCTTCACATATTCATAAGCTTGAAATATCAATTCTACTGGACCATGGACCTGCACTTACAGGTTTACGGATCACGGTGGTTGCTTCCCAGCTCCTGTTTTGATGCTGTACCTAACACACAGGCATACTCAACCCTTTCTAGTTTTGTATTCTGTGTACCTTCTGCGGGCTGAGTATGTTTCTTGGATTAAGAACTGTATTAGTCCATTTCATGTTGCTATAAAAGAACCAGGACTGTGTAATTTATAAAGAAAATTTGGCTCATGGTCCTGCAGGCTGTACAAGAAGCATTTTAAACAGGCTGGACAACATGGTGAAACCCCATCTCTACCAAAAATGATACAAAAGTTAACTGGGCATGGTATGTGCACCCAGCTACTCAGGAGGCTGAGTTGGGAGGATTGCTTGAGCCTAGGAGGCAGAGGTTGCAGTGAGCCAGAATCACACCACTGCACTCCAGCCCAGGTGACGGAGTAAGACCCTGTCTCAAAAAGGGGGGAAAAAAAAAGCATGGTGCAGGCATCTTTTTGGTGAGGGCCTCATGAAGCTTCCAATTGTAGAAGGTGAAGGAGGAGTAGGCGTGTTATGTGGCAACAGAAGGAGCAAGAGAGAGGGAGGGGGGCTGTTCCATGCTCTTTTAAACAGCCAATCTCCTGTGAACTACAACAGCGAGAACTCACTCATTAGCTGGGGAAAGGCACCAAATCATTTATGAGGGATTCACTCCCGTGACTCAGATACCTCCGATTAGGCCCCATCTCCAACGCTGGCGATCACATTTCAACATGAGATTTGGAAGGGATAAACATCCAAACCATGTCAAAAATGTATTTTGTGTTTTTGAATTTCCTGGATCCACAGAAGAATTTTAAAAACTAGATTTTTTAGATAATAAACACTACTGAAGATCAGTAAAGTTATCAGTAACAATAATAACAGTATTGTATGATAATTCAAAGACTACATTCAGAATAGACAAGGGGTAGGGAACAGTTAAATTCTTTTGAGGTGAGCTCCTATTTTGTTCTAATTCTCTACTTCTCTCTTTTTTCTTTCCTGAATGAGTATGAGTTGGAGTTTGAGGTAATGGCAAAAAAAGAAGAGAAGCATTTAATTGTCTTTATTTTTTTAGGAAATTAAATCAACTTTATTGAAGTAAAATTTCCACAAAAATTTACATGTTTTAAGTGTACAGGTCTATGACTTTTGACAAATAAATGCAACTATATAGCTACCACTCTAATCAAGAAGTGGAGCATTTCCATGATCACAGCAAGTTCTCTTGTGCCCTTTTGCAGTCAGTTTTACTCACCAGCTCCCTACCCAAGGCCACCATCAGTCTGTTCTGTATCACCATAAATCATCTTTGTTTGCTCTAGAATTTCATATAAATGGAATTACACACTATGTAATCTTTTGAATCTAGCTTTTTTTGCTCAGCCAAATGTCTGAGATTTGTCCATGTTATTGCACATATCAGTAGTTTACTCAATAAATACAGTATGTATTTATGAATACACCACAATTTGTTTGCTATTTATAGACAAATGGATCATTTGCAGTTTTTGATTATTACAAATAAACTTAAAAAGAACATTTACATTTAAATATTATTATGAACATATATCAAGGAGTAGAATTGCTGAATCATGTAGTTGCAGGGTACAGCTTTTTCTGTCCTTTTGCTTTCAACTCATATATTCCTTTATATTTAAAATGCTTTTCTTATAAATAACATATAGTTGGTTCTCCTTTTTTTTTCCAGCATGACAATCTCTGCCCTTTAAGTGGAGGGTTGGTATATTTATATTTAATGTAATTATTGAAGTGGTTAGGCTAATGTCTATGTCTTGCTATTTGGATTTCACTTGTCATTTCTGATTTTCATTGCTCCTCTGTTTCTTCTTTCCTGCCTTCTTTGGGGTTAACAAAATATTATTTTGTATTTTCTATTTCCTCTGTTGCCTTCTTACTTATACTTCTACTTACTATCTTTTTAGTGGTTGCTCTGGGACTAAAAAATGCATTCTTAATTATGTTAGTCTATTTAGAGTTAATATTATATCTCTTCACACGTAACATGTGACATTGCATACTTCCTGTTTCACACTTCCTACCCATCACCTCCCAATTTTTACTTCCTGTTCCTTGATTCCGACTTCCCACTTCACAAGTGTAATAACTTCACAGCAGGGTAATTTCATGTGACTGTTCACCTTGTCCTTAGTATGATTGCTGTCCTATCTTTTACTTATATGTATACTATAAACCTCACCTTACACTATAATTTTTGTTTTAATAAATAGTGTTATCCAATGGAAATTATAAGAATGACAGTATTATCTTTTATATTTACTCATTTATTATACATTTTCAGTGCATCTTATTCTTATAGATCCGGGTTTTCATCTCATATTTCCCTTCAGCCTGAAGGCCATCCTGTCACTTAGCTTTTGTTTATCTTAAAATGCTTCTATTTTTTTCTCATTCTTGAATAATAGAATTCTGGGTTGACAGTGTTTTTTTTTTTTTTTTTTTTTTTTTTTTTTTTTTGCATTATAGAGAGATTATTCCATTGTCTTCTGGTCAGCAGTCATTTTTATCCTTGTTTTCCTGTACTTTATTTATTTATTTTTCTCACTGGCTACTTTGAAGATCCTTTCTTTAGCCAGGTCTTCAGAAGTTTATGATGTAATTAGGTTTGGTTTCGTTTATTTGTCCTTCTTGGGGTTTGCTGAGCTTCTTGGACCTGTAAGTCAGTGAAAATTGAATTGGCATTCAGAAAATTTTTGGCAGCTATTTCTTCCCATGCTTTTTTTTCTGCTTCAGTCTCATATTTAAAAAAATCTTTTGGGACTCCTCCAATTATATATATGTTAGCTCATTTAATATTGTGTCAAATATTAACATGCAGCTCTTTCGTTTTTCTTCAATCTTTTTTCCCCCTTTCTTTATTTCTGTGCTGTGTTTGAACTCTAGCTCTTGACTGCAGTCAGAAAATTGTCTCTAGGCAGAGAGCCAAGATGAAAAAATAAAAGAATACATCAATGATATTATTAATCTGTCTTCAAGTTCACCAACTCCCTGCCATCTCCAATTTGCTGTTAAGCTCATATAGTGATTTTTTTTTCATTTCAGTTAGTGTAATTTCTAGTTATAAAACTTTTATTTTCATCTTTTTAAGGTAATTTTCTGTTTTTCCACTGAAATTTCTTATTTGTTCACTCATTAGGGCCATATTTTCCTTTAATTATTTGAGCTTATTTTTTGTACTTTTAAAAGACGTATTTATAATAGCTGCTACTAGCTGCCTTAAAGCTTTCATATGCCACGTCCAAAATCTGTGTCACATTTTCCGTTTTCTTTGTATGTATAAGTGCTTTTTAAATTAAACACTGGGCATTTTGGGTAATATGTTTTAGAGACACTGGATTCTGTTGTTTATGTTAGAAAAGTATTAATTCTTGCAGCTTAAATGCTGGCTGATCACCTTGAACTTTTGCAGCCTTGGTTTTATACTTTCTTATTACATATCTATGGAAAACCCATGGCATTTTCCAAGTCCCTCTAACTTGGTAAGATTCGATTTTTAAACTGTTTCCTAGTGGATTTTGTCATAGTTTGAATTTAGTCTTTATTAGGGTGAGACAACAGTATGTCTTATTTTGGGGTACAAATATTACTCCTACAGAGTGGCATTTTTGGAACCTCAGATTGATGCCACAGATGTTATAACATTTAAAGAAGGCTGTTTCACTCTGGCAGAGCTGGAACTCCAGCTCCAGCACTTCTCTTTTCTCACCAGCACTCAACTTCTAGTGACTGTGTTTTACCTTTAACACTGTAATGGGTGCTGTCTAGAAAACCTTGGATGTCTTTCCCTGAGCATGTATAACTCAGCCCTCAGCCATGGATTCATGGAGCACCTTACCTTGGACTCATGGGACCCTCTTTGCACATGTGTCTTGATAATCCACCCTGCAGATTCTAGCCTCTTTAGCTGCTGCAGACTGTGGCCTCTGCCTCCTCAGAACGGCGTGACCACAGTACTTGGACTCCAGCTCTCTGTGAGGAAATTGTCTCTAGGCCAAGAGCCAGGGTGATTATGGGGTCATCTCATAAAATTTTCATTTTCTGAGGAATAAAAGTCTTATGCTGCTTGTTGTCCACTGCCTGGAAATAGTTGTCTCACATCTTTTGTCCAGCTTCATAGTCGTTTCCAGTAGGAAACTGGCCAGAAACCATATGTTTTATCATGGCAAAAAGCAGAAGCATTCCACTTATCTTTGTCTTTAATAATAGCTAACATTTATTGTATGATTTAGTTTAATTCCCACAATAAGGCCACAAAATAGGTACTATTTTTAAATCATAGTTTTATAAGTGAGGGAACAGACGTGTAAGAGGCTCACTCCTGGCAGGAAATCCAACTAGTAAGTATCAGAGTCTGAATTTAAACCCAGGCAGTTTGAATCAAGTTAATGCTTTAAAATCATATATTCCCTGACTTGACAATAGCCAGTGCTCTGGGAATATCATTCAGTGTCATTGTTGCCATGCAGAAAATGCTTTCCTCCTCTAAGGATGAGATGAAGTGCTTCATAAACGCACATATGATTATTGGTATGGGAATCCCAACAGAAGGTGCAGTCATGTTATGTTCTGAGGTTGGTGTGAAGTCAAGTAGTTTATTGAGTCCACTTTTAGCATAGCGGTTACTAACTATGGCTTATAGTCAAGATTTGTATGATACAGAGGGCTTACAGTTTTTAACTGGTCACATTCGCTAGCCTTTTGAATAGCTATGACAGGGTCAAGCTTACTTAGCTATCGCTCTTTTAAACCCTAAATTAATCTTATGTTTCCATATACTTTTCTCATCTATGTGCCAATTTTTCCTTCTGTCTCTCTATCTTAAAGTCCCAGGAATTTAAGATAGAGCTCCTGGCTATCTATTCTCAGAAAACTTGGGTCTTCCCTTAGAGGGAAAATGGAAACAGGCATCTCATCCCTTCAGGTGAACCAGGAACAGGAGAAATAAGACAACAAGCTGTTGCTTGTGGTCAGATTTTTTAGTGGGAGACATAGAAGAGTACCAGAGCAGAGTGTTTTTTGGCTGCCAGTCATAGCTGCCTTGACAGATGATCAGAGGCGAGGATGTATGAGCACACACGGCTTTGCCAACATCAGAACTGGGACCCATGCTTTTCATATAGAGTGCTGGTGAGCATCACTCCTGAGGAGTGAGTGCAGCAGCAAGTGGAAGCCAAGCATCAGGACTCAGCAGGTGTCTCGGGGTCTTGGCTTCCTACCAGTGATGAAGTTGTGTGTCATGGCCAGATGCCTTGTTATGTCTCCCTGTGATGTCACTCCCACCTGGTAGCCTGTGGAGGAAAGAGGGTATCAGCCTAGGGTAGGAAGAGAGATGTGCTGACAGAGAAGTACTGTGAGGTAGCCAGGCACAGACCTAGATTCTAATCTGAGTTAAAATCACTTACAAGCCCTGCAGTCTTGTGTAAATTACTTAACCTTCCTGAACCTTGGTTTCATTAATTCTAAAGTGGAAGTCACAATGCCTGTCACATCCCACCTTTAAGGAATTTTATGAAGAAAATGAAATAATCTGTATGTAAACTATAGTATTTAACCCTGTTTCCAAATAGTTTCCTAACGACAAGAGTCAATGGCATGCAACTTCTGGAAATGTATTTATTGTGTAATTTTTGATTTTTGAAAAATATATAAATGGAAACAGTTGGCTAAAAAGATGTAGACACAGAGGAAGAGCATGGGTAGGCATGGATTGTCAAGGAGTATTAGGATTGGAGTCTATGAGAGTCACTGAAAAATCAGCTCCCAAGATGAGCTAGTGAATTAAGAAACATTTTCTGAAGTCCTATTGGTACTCAGCATGAGGCAAAATGCTACAGAAAATACAGCAAAAAAGAAGGCAGAATTCATGCCTCTGTGGGCATATAGTCTCCTCAAGTGGTAGGACTGGGTGATAGTAACAGATGTTTCAGGAGAATCAGCAATTTGAGTAGGTTGGTGAGCAGAAGATACTGGATTACAGGTTGGAGGAGGTGGAAGATATCCACTGTTACTGCTTCCAGCCCTGCTCACCTTCAGGCAGAGTGAACCTCATTCTGTTAGCTTAGACCTGTCCCCCTCCCAAACCAGGCTTTACCACAGCAAGTAGCTTTACACACTCCCAGCTGTAGTGTCTGGCAAACTGTGTCGACTTGGCCATGCACCTGCAGCCATCCCCTCAGTTCTTATGGTCTAGTTCCACCATGGGCCTCTACTTTACTTTCTTGGTTTCCTTCCCAATTCCTCTGCAGGGCCACATGCCCATCTTTGAGTCTTAACTGCTTTGGCTGGTACCCGATAACCTTCCTGCAGAGGCACCAGCAACATCAGAGCCATCCTAGGGAATGGATAGTGGGTTGTATTTGGGGAGGCAGGGTTAAGAGGAGAGTAAAAATATAACAGAAGTATTAAGTGCAAGTTTATTCAGGTAGGGCTGTATCAGGAGATGTCTGGGGAATGGTGATTCAATGGGTTATTAGCTAGAAACAGAGATTGTGGTTAAATTAATCTGCCAGTCTTGGAGTTCAAGTCATGACCAAACCGGAGATACATAACAGCCACATTAAATTGATTGGATAGAAGGTGCGGGCCCAGGGAAGGGTTTCAGTCGGGGTCCTGGCAGGGAGACAATGGCATAGTCAAAGGGTTTAATTGAAAAGAGTTTGAAAAAGGGACTGTATGTGGAGGTATGGGAAGAAATAAGAGACTTAGCATGAGCTGATGACTAACAAGCAGGGGACTAGCAACAACTGAAAGTTGTGATCACCCCTGGTTGAATGGGCAAGGGGAAAGGAAATATGCCTCGGGGTCTGGTGAGAGCTGTAAGCTATAGCTGTGGAAGAGAAGCTGCCCAACAGTAGCTGTGGCCACACACACACACACACACACACACACACACAGTGTGCAACAAAGCCTTTTTCAGTGCAGACAACAGTTTACCATTATTTTGAATACCAACAAAGAAACACCAATAGTTTAAGATGAAGTCTTTCTACTTTATTCAGGAAGAGAATAATGTAGAAATTAGGCTTTCATAGTTAAGGGTTGACTGCTTCCTACTCTATCCTGATTTCTGCGAAGTGCAAAATCAAGATTCTCCCAACCTTTTGGTCCTTGACTGAGCATTTCTTTGGATCCTTCTCAGTTCTAGAAATCTCTCTGATCTAGTCTTAGTCTTTCTGGTAGAAGCTTTAGGGTGGGCATCATAGAAAGACTTCTCTATGTTCTCTCCCTCAGGACTTCTCTTCCATGTTCCCATCCATTTTATGAATGCATAGTACATCTAAAATAAAAACTTTTGACTGGGTGTGGCGGCTTACACCTGTAATGTACAGATTAGTAGGTAAACATTTATTACTGCCAACTTAGTGGTAGGCACTGCGGTAGGCACTGGGAATATGGTGATAAAGAATATGGACAAAAGCCCTGTTGTAGAACTGACTTGCTAGTGGAGGACATAGATATTAATCATGTATAACATGATGTAATTCTAGATAATGTGAAATTCCTCAAATAATAGAGTTTAGAGTTCTTTTAGGTAGTGTAGTCATGGAAGAGCAATTGGAGCAGGTGGCATTTGTGCAGATACCTGATAGATCAAAGAGAGTGGGCCACGAGAGAACCAACAACCAGGACAAATGCCCCAAGACAGGAATGAGTTTGGCATATTCAAGCAGTAGCTACGTGGTCAGTGTGATTGGAATGTAATGAACATAAGCATATTAAAAGAAGGAATTGGAAAGATAGAAAGGCACTGAATCCTGAGCGCCTTCTAGGCTATGGTAAGAGATTTAAATTTTGATTCTGTAATAGAAAGTCATTTTATTCTAAGTGTGATGAAAAGAGGATGATTGGAGGATATTGTATTTTTTTAATGTTTGAATCTAGCCAGAGAGTGAATAGTTTGTAAGGGGCAGTGACGCTTAGGTGGCTGTTTCATCATTCAGGTGAGAAATGATGAGGATTAGGGTCGTCGTTATGGAGGTAGACAGTGTTGGATTCTAGATATATATTCATTGTACAGCTGACTTAACTTGTGGAAGGTTGCATATGGAGGGATGAAGGAAAGAGAGGAATTGTGGATGGCTGCCATTGAATAAATGGTGCTGGTATTAACTGAGATATGGAAGACTTGGGGAGAAGTAACTTTGGTGCAAGAAAACAGGACGTGTATTTTGTCTGAATTAGTTTGAGATATTTCTGATTTAAATATAAATCCATTTGAGTCTTGGGGTTTGAAGAAGTCAGAACTAGACATAACAGTTTTGGAAGCTATCAGCATAGGATGGTATTTAACGCCATGAATGTGGATGCAGTCACTTAGGGAGTGAGCCTAGTTAGATGGAAAAAAATGTCAGGTATCAATCCCTGGGGCATTCTACTTTTAGAAGGTAAGAAAAGGAGGAGAGACAGAGTGAGACAGAAAAGACTGACCACTGAAGTAGGAAGAAACCAGGATACTGCAGTGTTATTGAAGCTAGCAAAGGAATCATTTCACAAATAACAGGATAGTTAATACTGTTGAATGCAGATGACAGAGGAAGATGACCATTGCGTTTGGTGATACTGGGATTACTGATGACATCTATACAAACAATTTCAGTAGAGAATTAAGGAGAGAATAGACTATGAGTAGAGGGTGTTCTGCATGTATTAGGAAATAAATGCCACTGTGTCTTTCAACTAGTATAATTACAAATTTTTAGATTAAATATTTTTTCTGGTCAAACCACCTTCGTATGACCTCAAGTGCTTCTAGGTAATGCCTAGAGTTGAACTAGTAGTCTGCGTGTGATCTGTACCATGTAGACCATATCAGGAAAACATTTTTCTTCATTCTGAGTATTCTATATTGACAGTTGTAGCCTGAGATATTGCATTGCTTTTTTTTGACCATCACATTGAACTTTTGTTGATAATGTTACCATCTAAAAGCATTAAATCTTTAACACACATGCTATTTCAAAGCAACTTCTCCATCCTGTTATTATATAGATGGGTTTTTTTTTGGGGGGGGGTTAGGGGGAGTTTGGACTGAAGTGCTGGACCTGGTGGTTGTCACCGTTCCACTTCATCTTGTTTGATTTGGCTTGCCAAGGTCTATTTTACATCCAATTTCTGTCACTCAGGGATTGATGTCATCCTTTTATAAGCAGCTCCCTCTGCCTTTATCCAAATCATTAATAAACATGTTAGCTGTTTCACACATTCTGTAGAAGTAGCTGGGTATAAATTATAAATTACTGATACATTAATACAAATGCAGACAAACCAAAGGCCGTTTTTAAACACAGGTTAATGGTGGGAAGGCCCCACAACATCAGAGGGTCTGGTTTTTACTGGCTCAAGGTCAGGGGCAGGTGGATGCTGCTGTTGTGTGGGTGGGTTTGGACCAGTTCATAAAGGCTCTTTCTAAGCTGCATTTCCCTCATCTAGCTATGAGCCTCCTTGATTGCACCATGAATCTGCCCACCATTCTCTCTTATAGTCTCAAAGATCTCATAGGAAACTTGGCCAAATGCCCATTGAAATCAAGATCCCATGTATTTACATTTCTCTGAATCACCAGTCTAGTAATCCTATCAGCAAAGGTTATAGTAAGGTTCTATTTAAAAATAAGGTTAATAACTTGTAATAATTAATATTTATTTAGCATATTGTGGTCTTCAGAGTGTTTTAATATGTATTTTCTCATTTAACCATGGCAGTGAACCATCACAGAAACCCAGTGTTACTGGGTTCTAGGGTGCTTTATTTTGCAGATTAAGAAATTATCAAAGAAGTGAAGTAGTTTACCCTAGGTTTCATGACTGCTTGTAAATTGTAAAGCTCAGATTCAAACCACTGACATGGAGTTTGGAAATGGGACCTAAGCAGGTCATTGTGGCAGCCTGTTGTTCACAGGTGACAGGATGGAGGAAAGCTGGATGCTCCATTGCACACTCAGGGCTTTGTTCAAGCCCAGTGTAGTGACAGCAAGTTTACAGCAGAAAACAGTTTGCAGGTATCCAACACTAATGGAAATCTTCTTTAGCATAACATGGGACCTGGCTTTCCTAAACTCAGGATTGGAGCTTGGCTGAGACTATGTTGTTAGGACTGTTATTACTGGCAGTTGGGCAGGGCTAGGGCAGAAGTGAACCAATGATGAACCTATGCTGATTCCTGGGGATCACACACAGTATTTTTTAAAGCATCCACACCATTTGTTTAATGGTTTGGTTTAGAGCTTTTCTGTGAATCTGTGCAAGTTAGAACTGGTTATATTTCATATATTTCACTGCTTTTTGTTTGTCTTAAAAATTACAACCCAATCCGATCTCCCATTTAGGTATCTTTTTATTCTGCATACGTCTTAAGGATTATTGATAGTGATTTTTGAATAAATCTTCAGGATATTTAAGTATCTTTAAAAGCAAGACTTATGTGCTAGACACAACAAATTCAGGACCTAGCTCTATACTTGCTCACTGGGAATTTGAACAGGTTTCTTAATATTTTAGTTATTCATCCATAAAATGAGAAAAATGATAATACATACTATATGATATTGTTGTGGGGACTGAATTAGTTAACGCTTGTTAAGTATTTAACACAATGCCTGGCACAGCTTAACAACTCAAGAAACACTAGCCATTGTGGTTAAGTTACTGTCGTTGTCCCGGGACAGTACCTGATACATTGTTTAAGTGACTGACTACTTCTTAACTATTTCTTTTCCTTTATAGGGTTTCAGTTTTATCTTAAACCATGTTTGCCTTACTCTTTGCAGTTTGAAGATCATTTTCCTTTGTGGAAGATATGAAAAGCAAGATAAAAGTTGAATACCTGTGCCCTCTCTCTGTCATCTTTTAACTTTCTGTCATCACACAAAACTGTTTCTATCACTTCCTGGATCACTTTCTTTTGAACATAGCTTTAACAAGTCTTTTACCATTTTTTTCTAAAGCTTTAGCCACTTTTCTTACAAGTTTATCCTTATACTTTTATAACTGTCCTGTTTTTATATATTATGAGTGCATCCTTATCTTCTATATATTTTGTTACATAATCTGATTTCATCACAGAACTTTTTAGGTAACCATATTTTCTCCTTTAAATATCTTCTGAATTAGAATTGTTAGCTATTATACAGCCAGAATGAAATCATTTAAAGCAGTGAATCTTTTTTAAATCACAATGCCCTTTTAGACATGTCCACAGACTCAAGTTCTTTCTTTCTTTCTTTCTTTTTTTTTTTTTTTTTTTTTTTTTGAGATGAAGTCTTACTCTGTCACACAGGCTGGAGTGCAGTGGTGCGATCTCAGCTCATCACAACCTTCACCTCCTGGGTTCAACCTGCCTCAGCCTCGCAAGTAGCTGGGATTGCAGGTGCACATCACCACTTGCGGCAAAGTTTTGTATTTTTAGTACAGATGGGTTTTTGCCATGTTGGCCAGGCTGGTCTTGAACTCCTGACCCAAGTGACACGCCCACCTCAGCCTCCCAAAGTACTGGGGTTACACGTGCTGCTGTGGCCGGCCTCCAACTTTTTGTTTCCCTATCATACTTCCACAGCAGCCCTGTTTTTCCTTCTTTCTTTCTCTTTCTTTCTTTCTTTCTTTCTTTCTTTCTTTCTTTCTTTCTTTCTTTCTTTCTTTCTTTCCTTCTTTCCTTCTTTCCTTCTTTCCTTTCTTTCCTTTCTTTCCTTTCTTTCCTTTCTTTCCTTCCTTCCTTCCTTCCTTCCTTCCTTCCTTCCTTCCTTCCCTCCCTCTTTCCTTCCCTCTCTCTTTCTCTCTCTATCTTTCTTTCTTTTCTTTTTTTTTTTTTAGACAGACTCTTGCTCTGTTGCCAGGCGCCAGGCTGGAGTGCATTAGCGCAATCTCGGCTCATTGCAGCATCTACCTCCCGGGTTCAAGCAATTCTCCTGCCTCAGCCTGCCAAGTAGCTGGGTCTACAGGCACACGCCACCATGCTCAGCTAATTTTTGTATTTTTTAGTAGAGACAGGGTTTCACCATGTTGACCAGGATGGTCTCAATGTCTTGACCTTGAGATCTGCCTGCCTTGGCCTCCCAAAGTGCTGGGATTACAGGTGTAATTTTTTTTTTTCCTTGAGATGGGGTCCCGCTCTGTTTCTCAGGCTGGAGTGCAGTGGCGGGGTCATGACTCACTGCAGCCTTGGCGTCCTGGACTCAAGTGATTCTCCCACCTCAGCCTCCTGAATAGCTGGGGTTACAGGTATATACCACCACACCCAGCTAATTTTTTTTTAATTTTAATTTTTTGTAGACATTGGATCTCATCATACAGCTCAGGCTGTTCTTGTACTCTGGGCTGAAGTGATGCCTCCCAAAGTGCTGGGATTATAGGTGTGAGCCACTGTATCTGGCTGCACCCTCGTTTTTAGCTAGTATAAACACCAGTAGAATGTGGTCATTTTCCTACTGGAACATCATTAGTTCCATGTAACTATCTAGGGTAGGGGTTGGCAAACTACAATCTGCAGGTGAAATGTGGTCTGCTATTGTTTTTATAAATAAAGTTTTATTGGAAGACAGCTACATCTGCTTCTTTAGGTACTGTCTGTGGCTGCTTTTGCACTACAAGGGCAAAGCTGAATAGCTATGACAGAGGCAGAGACCATATGGCCCACAAAATTTAAAATATTTATAATCTGTCACTTTACAGAAAAAAACATTTCTAGCATGTTACTAGGGCTTTCTTGAGGTGGAAAATGAAACCCCCGATAGCAGCTCTTCTCAAAGATTTCTTAACCTCCCGGGAAATACTGCTGTTAGAAGGAAAAATCAGACACTCTGTTTTAAAAGAATTAAACTTCTGGCATGTCTAAATAATTGAAATCTTGTATCACTATCATATCTTGCCTTTCTGCCAGTTTTGTGATTTCTTTGAGTAAATATTTTCAATATCATCTGTCAGGCTAAGACGCTGGGTGGTCTCTCCTCTTACGGTGATATTATTATCTGTCTTATTTTGTCTTTCTCTCAAATGCTTTCAGCCATGTATCCTGGTTCCTAAATTTCCATACACATTTACGTCCCCTTAAATGCCTTCCATACAAATTTGTCTTTTTAAAAATGCAAGCAGAGCCAGGGAGGTGGTAAAGTTCTTGACTTTGCTCATTTGTAGACTCACTCTGCTCCTTCTGTAACTGCTGAACATCCTTCCCGGCTCTCATCCCGGTTCCATCCGTGGGGCAGGATGGTGCTGGAGAAGAGTTACTGTACGCCGTGGTCTCTGAGCATATGCTGGCAACTGGAGAAGGATAAAAGCCGTCAGGAGAGTCACTGCTTTTGTTCCCGGGAGGAAAGGAATGCACATTGTTTAGATGTGGATGGCTTAAGGATACACACCAGGCAAGGGTCAATAGCCCCGGGATTCAATAAGGTACAGAACAAAAGCAGTGAACCTAGAAGTGACAAATGGTGTGTGTTGCTGAAGCTGAAGTGGCTTTTTAAAGATGCTGGATTCGAGCAGTTCCCTGGCCTGGTCAGTCCATCCATCTCTAACACCTTCTCCTTTTCTGCCTTCTGAATTGGCACCATTTCCCTTTCCTCTCCTTGGTGTGCCCCAGATGGATTTATTTCCTTTCTGACCCACAGTTTCATTCACACAGGACTTGGCCTTTTCCTCAGATCTGACATATTCCTGCCTCTTTCCATTGCCTCCTCTGATTGTCAGTTGCTAAAATGTATTCTTTCTGTGTACTTTAGTTTTCTTTATGAACTCTTCATATTGAAAGGAAGAAAATATTTTAGTCTGGAAAGAATGATGAGAAAAGAAGAGTTAATGGATTAATGTAAAAGCCAGTCACTCTGTATTTTAACAATAGGTCATTCACAGTACTTATTGCAAGAACCATTAAAATCATCAACAGGTCATTAGTGCTGACTTTGAACTAGCTCATCAAAATTGCGCTATTAATAGCTTCAATAGCTTTGAAATGCTTGAATTTTAATAGCCAGGAATTAAAGGTGGAGTAAGGTGACTACTGAGCTTGGTTAGTTTTAAGGCTCTTAGGGAAGAACAGGGTGTTTGCGGGGGGGTCCTTTAAGCGTGAGACTGATGCCATAGATGGTGGTGAACTGAGCTCCGTCATAAAGCATCTGGTGCCACTGTCCAGGGAGAAATAAAGCGTAAGAAATGCTGGTCTGACCTGCTGAGCCATAAACATGTTTCTTTTCAAAATGGTGGAAATCAGGAAAAGAAGCTGTGCTTTGAAGATTCTGTCAGCAAGCATCTCAAAAATGGCAGCTGTCCTACTTTCTTTTGCAGTCCTTTTATGACATAACAGCTCCCCTTTTGTTGGAGTCTCTTCTAACATCACATTCCTAAATTACTCCTTCATTTCTTCCTGTTGTTCCTGCTCTGTCATGCTTTGTAAAATAGGATTTTGCAGAAACTGGAGTCCTGGGTCAAGTTTTTGTAGGAAGCCTTGGACTTTGCCTGTAGTCAGACGGGGAGCTGCTGAGAACTGTTTCTAAGGTGAAGCCAGGCTTAGTGATGGTCAGTGCCATTGTTTTGTGGTTTTGCGACGGAATCTCACTCTGTCACCAGGCTGGAGTGCAGTGGCGCAATCTCAGTTCACTGCAACCTCCACCTCCTGGGTTCAAGCAGTTCTCTTGCCTCAGCCTCCTGAGTAGCTGAGACTACAGGCATGCATCACCACGCCCAGCTGGTTTTTGTATTTTTAGTGGAAATGAGGTTTTGCCATGTTGGCCAGGATGATCTCGATCTCTTGACCTCATGATCTGCCCTCCTCAGCCTCTCACAGTGCTGGGATTACAGGTGTGAGCCATTGTGCCTGGCCAAGCCATTGTTTTTAATGGCCCTGTTAGTGTAGGGGTGATTTTCATTTCAAGTGTGCATTAAATGATACCTGGATTCTGCTTTTCAAATATTAAAATCTGTTAAAGTACAGATTTTCTTGTCCTTTGAGATTTTGGAGACAGTTAGCATTTCTATCATTGCCTTCATTTTTCTTTCATGATTATAGCCCTAAGGAAGGTTTTGTCCATGCCTGTGCCTGCGCATGGATAGAGGGAAATCGGAAAATACCACTTTTGCACCCTATGCTGTAGTTGTAAATCGAAAATTAAATAAAATGTAGATTACCATTTAGAGGGGATAAGGAGATCTCACACAGAAATACAAGTGGTAAAACAATTACACACTTTGGAGGAATATGTGAAAAGTTGCCATGGTCTGAGAAATATAGATAAAGATATCAGTGAAGATACAGATACTCCTCTTGTTGCTTCTGTAGATCCTCTTCCCATTCTTCTCACTCCGCTTTGACCACAATGAGGCTGAACCCTGTAGTCTGGATCCGTAGATTTCCTACGGATCTGGTTAGCACTGGCCAGGAGAGAGCAGTCAGGAGGGTGAGGTTAGATGGCCCTTTCCCCAATTCCTTCTATCCCTGCTGTGCTGTGGGTGGAGAATGCCTACCTTCTCCCCAAAGCCACAGCCCCTGTAGGGTGGCCACTCTTACACGCCCAGCTCCTGCTGGATTCTATTAGCAGCTCCCTCACCTTCTTCTTTGGGGGAGCAGGGGTGTTAACAGCTCTCACAGTTGTCAGACCTTATGCGTTTCACCAGTCCTTGTTGGTTCCCCTTGACTCTGCCCATGCCTTTTAAAATAGTCCCTTCATTAAACTCTCATCTGTCTCCCCATTTGGAGTTGCCATCTGTTTTATGTTGGGACCCTTACTGACACTATCTAGATATCTTATCCATATACAACATACCTGTTACTGTGTACCACCTTTACATGCTGTGTGCAGTGTATACCTCAGATCTTTTTAAAGCACCAACCAGAATGTGGCATTGACTGGTCCCCCCAGAGGCATAGCTTATAGTTTCTGGAAAGAAAGAACAATAAAAGTAGGATTCTCTGTTTCTTGTAGGGTAAGAAATGAATCTTGATTCTTTCCAAAACTGAGAAGAAAATATTCCTCCTTCCTTTTCAAATTCTCCTTACAAGAGAGTGGCCTTATTAGTTATTTTCAGGGCAGTTTTCTTATTCTGTCCCAAAAGCAATGTAGGTGAGTTGTCATAGAGACCGTATAGGGTGTTTGTTGAATGACAGAATAATCCATTTGGGCTGAGGGCAGGCTGGCTTCACCCTTAGACTTTATTTCCTCTTTTGGTCCACAGTGGCTACATTTTCTATAATCAGCAAATATAGTCCTTACACAAGGAGCTTGTTTTCGCTCCAAGCAAAGACGGCAGCCTCCTTCCACGCTTTCTACCCAGGAAAGCAGGGCTGTTGAAAAACAGCAAGTGTATTGTGGACATTCACTTCTTAACACTGGATAACCTGATTCACTTTTAGTACACTTCTATAAACTCCCTTGGATTTATTCTCTGCCTACTGTCTCTCTTTAAAAAAAATATGTACTTAATAACTCAGACAATGTACCATAGAGGTCACTTACCATGGTTTTATTTTGCTAATGTCTGATGTGTTGTACTTTATGCTATATAGGAGTATAATGGCATTTAAAAGTGCCTCATCTCATTGCAATTTCATGTCTGATTCTCTGCCATCACCTTAGTTGTAAGGTTAGGTGATTTGTTCTGTTGCATGTGAATATTAGACTACATTTCTTTTTTCCAGAAAAATGTCAGTGTGAATTGTTTCCAAGTTGAATCTAAACGCTGTGATTTTAAAATAGATTGCTTTGGGGGAGAGGATCCAAGATGGCCAAATAGGAACAGCTCTGGATTGCAGTTCCCAGAGAAAATGCAGAGGGTGAGTGATCACCACATTTCCAAATGAATTTTTACTGCCCACAGACCAGGAGATTCCCAGGTGGAAAAGCACCACGAGTCTCTAGCCTGGCTGTTTCAGCCGGTGCAGTGGGTCTCCGCACAAAAACTCACACAAATCCAGGCACCATTTCAACTGGCAACTGGAATGCCTGAGAGATAGAGTCGCCCATTCAACTGAAAAAAAGGGGCTGAAACAGGGAGCTGGGTGATCTAGCTCAGCTGGTCCCACCCCCACAAAGACCATTCTGAAATGCTTTGGATTGAGAGTTTCATAGTAAGCACAATTGGACCCAGGATGGTCCAGCTCTGTTGGGGAAAGGGCATCCGCCATTACTGAGGCAGTCTACCACTACCGAGGCAGTCTACCACTACCGAGGCAGTTTGCCGTTACTGAGGCAGTCCACCATTACCAAGGCAATCTGCCACTACTGAGGCAGTCGGCCAATACAGAGATGGTCCACCATTACTGAGGCAGACTGCCATTACCAAGGCAGCTCTAACTATACCCCTATAAACAAAACTGCAAGGAAATTCACACAGCAGCTGGGCAGAGCCCATGGCAGCTCGGCAACACCTCTTCTGGCAGACTGTGACTAGGCCATCTCCTTGCTGGGCAGGGTATCTCTGAAAAAAGGCAGCAGAATGACAGGAACTTATAAATAAAGCCCCACCTTCCTGGGACAAAGCACCTGGGAAAAAAAGGTGGTTATGAGTTCCACTGCAACAGACTTAAACATACCTGCCCAGCAGCTCTGAACAGAATAGTGGAGCTCACAGCTCAGCACTTGAACTCCTATAAGGGACAGACTGTCTCCTCAAGCAGCTCCCTGACCCCCATATAACCAAAGAGACACCTCATAAAGGAGAGCTCAGGCTGACATCTGGTGGGTTTGCTTCTGGGACAAAGATAACAGAAGAAGAAACTAGCAGCAACCCTTACTGTTCTGCAGCTGCTGCAGGTGATCCCCAGGCAAGCAGGGTCTGGAGTGGACCTCAGCAGTCCTACAGCAGTCCTGCAGCAGAGGGGCCAGACTGTAAGAAAGAAAACTAGGAAACAAAAAGAAGTAACTTGATCAGCAACAAAAGGACATCCACACAGAAACCTCATTTGAAAGTCACCAACCACAAAGACTACAGGTAGATAAATCCACAAAGATGGGAAGAAACCAGTGCAAAAAGGATGAAAATACCTAAAACCAGAATGCCTCTCCTCCTTCAAGGGATCACAACCTGTCACCAGCAAGGGAACAAGACCAGTTGGAGAATGAGTCTGATGAATTGACAGAAACAAGCTTCAGAAGGTGGGTAATAACAAACTTATCTGAGTTAAAAGATCATGTTCTAACCCAATGCAAAGAAACTAAGAACCTTGAAAAAAGGTTTGACAAAATGCAAATGAGAATAAACAGCTTAGAGAGGAATATAAATGAATTGATAGAGCTGAAAAACACAACACGAGAACTTTGCGAAGCATACATAAGTTTCAATAGCCGAATCGACCAAGCGGAAGAAAGGATATCAGAGATTGAAGATCAACTCAATGAAATAAAACGAGAAGGCAAGATTAGAGAAAAAAGAGTGAAAAGAAATGAACAAAGCCCCCAAGAAACATGGGATTGTGTGAAAAGACCTAATCTACGTTTGATAGGTGTACCTGAATGTGACAGAGAGAATGAATCCAAGCTGGAAAACACTCTTCAGGATATTATCCAGAAGAACAACTTCACCAACCTAGCAAGGCAGGTCAGTATTCAAGTTCAGGAAATACAGAGAACACCACAAAGATATTCCCCAAGGCACATAATCATCAGATTCGCCAGGGTTGAAATGAAGCAAAAAATGCTAAGGGCAGCCAGAGAGAAAGGTCAGGTTAGCCACAAAGGGAAGCCCAGAGAGAAAGGTCAGGTTAGCCACAAAGGGAAGCCCATCAGACTCACAGAGGATCTCTCAGCAGAAACCCTACAAGCCAGAAGAGAGTGGGAGCCAATATTCAGCATTCTTAAAGAAAAGAACTTTCAACCTAGAATTTCATATCCAGCCAAACTAAGCTTCATAAGCAAATAACAAATAAAATCCTTTATGAACAAGCAATTGCTCAGCGATTTCATCACCACCAGGCCTGCTTTACAAGAGCTCCTAAAAGAAGCATGAAACAAGGAAAGAAACAACCAGTATGAACCACTCCAAAAACATATCAAATTGTAAAGAGCATCAAGACAATGAAGGAACTACATCAACTGATGGGCAAAACAACCAGCTAACATCAAAATGACAGGATCAAAATCACACATAACAATATTAACCATACATGTAAATGGGCAGCTGGGCGCAGTGGCTCAAGCCTGTAATCCCAGCTCTTTGGGAGGCCGAGGCAGGTGGATCATGAGGTCAAGAGATCAAGACCATTCTGGTCAACATGGTGAAACTCCATCTCTACTAAAAATACAAAAAATTAGCTGGGCATGGTGGTGCGTGCCTATAATCCCAGCTACTCAGGAGGCTGAGGCAGGAGAACTGCCTGAACCCAGGAGGTGGAGGTTGCAGTGAGCCGAGATTGTGCCATTGCACTCCAGCCTGGGTAACAAAAGCGAAACTCCGTCTCAAAAAAAAAAAAATGTAAATGGGCTAAATGCCCCAATCAAAAGACACGGACTGGCAAATTGGATAAAAAGTCAAAACCCATCAGTGTGCTGTATCCAAGAAACCCATCTCACATGCAAGGATACACAAAGGCTCAAAATAAAGGAATGGAGGAAGATATACCAAGCAAATGGAAAGCAAAAAAAAGCAGGAGTTGCAGTCCTAGTCTCTGATAAAATAGGCTTTAAACCAACAAAGATCAAAAGAGACAAAGAAGGGCATTATATAATGGTAAAAGGATCAATGCAACAAGAAGAGCTAATGATCCTAAATATATATGCACCCAATACAGGAGCACCCAGATACATAAAGCAAGTCCTTAATGACATACAAAGAGACTTAGACTCCCACACAATAATAGTGGGAGATTTTAATACTCCACTGTCAATATTAGACAGATCAATGAGACAGAAAATTAACAAGGATATCCAGGACTTGAACTCAGACCTGGACCAAGCAAACCTAATAGACATTTACAGAACTTTCCACCCCAAATCTACAGAATATACATTCTTCTCAGCACCACATCACACCTACTCTAAAATTGACCACATAATTGGAAGTAAATCACTCCTCAGCCAATGCAAAAGAATGAAAATCATAACAAACAGTCCCTCAGACCACAGTGCAATCAAATTAGAACTCAGAATTCTGAAACGAACTCAGAACTGCACAACTTCATGGAAACTGAACAACTGGCTCTTGAATGTTGACTGGCTAAACAATGAAATGAAGGAAGAAATAAAGATGTTCTTTGAAACCAGTGAGAACAAAGACATGATGTACCAGAATCTCTGGAACACATTTAAAGCAGTGTCTAGAGGCAAATTTATAGCAATAAATGCCCACATGAGAAGCAAGGAAAGATCTAAAATCAACACCCTAATCTTCAAAATTGAAAGACCTCAAGGAGCAAGATCAAAAAACCTCAAAAGCTAGCAGAAGACAAGAAATAACTAAGATCAGAGCAGAACTGAAGGAGATAGAGACACAAAAATCCCTTGAAAAAATCAATAAATCCAGGAGCTGGTTTTTTGAAAACATCAACAAAATAGACCACTAGCCAGATTAATAAAAAAGAAAAGAGAAAAATCAAATAGATACAATAAAAAATGATAAAGGGGATATCACCACAGATTCCAAAGAAATACAAACCACTATCAGAGATTACTACAAACAACTCTGTGCACATCAACCAGTAAACCTGGAAGAAATGGATAAATTCCTCGACACTTACACCCTCCCAAGCCTAAACCAGGAAGAAGTCAAAACCCTGAATAGACCAATAACAAGGGCTGAAGTTGAGGCAGCAATTAATATCTTACAACCAAAAAAAGCCCAGGTCCAAATGGGTTCACAGCCAAATTCTACCAGACATACACAGAGGAGCTGGTACCATTCCTTCTGAAACTATTCCAAACAATTCAAAAAGAGGGAATCCTCCCCAAATAATTTTATGAGACCAACATCATTCTGATACCAAAACCCAGCAGAGACTCAACAAGAAAAGAAAACTTCAGGACAATAGCCATGATGAACATAGATGCAATAATCTTCGGTAAAATACGGCAAACTGATTGCAACAGCCCATCAGAAAGCTTACCCATCACAATCAAGTAGGTTTCATCTTGGGGATGCAAGGTTGGTTCAACATACACAAGTCTATAAATGTAATTCACCACATAAACCAGGCGTCCCCAAACTTTTTACACAGGGGACCAGTTCACTGTCCCTCAGACCATTGGAGGGACACCACGTACTGTGCTCCTCTCACTGACCACCAATGAAAGAGGTGCCCCTTCCTGAAGTGTGGCGGGGGGCCAGATAAATGGCCTCAGGGGGCTGCATGTGGCCTGTGGTCTGTAGTTTGGGGACGCCTGACATAAACAGAACCAAAGACAAAAACCACATGATTATTTCAATAGATGCAGAGAAGGCCTTCAACAAAATTCAACAGCGCTTTATGCTAAAAACTCAATAAATTAGGTATCAATGGAATGTATCTGAAAATAATAAAAGCTATTTACAACAAACCCACAGCCAATATCATACTGAATGGGCAAAAACTGGAAGCATTCCCTTTGAAATCTTGCACTAGACAAGGATGCTCTCTCTCACCACTCCTATTCAATATAGTATTGGAAGCTCCAGCCAGAGCAATTGGGCAAGAAAAAGAAATAAGGGGTATTCAAATAGGAAAGGAGGAAGTCAAATTGTCTCTATTTGCAGATGACATGATTGTATATCTAGAAGACCCCATCGTCTCAGCCCAAAATCTCCTGAAACTGTTAAGCAACTTCAGCGAAGTTTCAGGATACAAAATCAATGTGCAAAAATCACAAGCATTCCTGAACACCAATAACAGACTTAAAGAGAGCCAAATCAAAAACGAACTGCCACTCACGATTGCTACAAAGAAAATAAAATACCTAGGAATACAACCAACAAAGGATGTAAAGGACGTCTTCAAGGAGAACTATAAACCACTGCTCAATGAAATAAGAGAGGACACAAATAGATGGAGAAACATTTCATGCTCATGTTTAGATGGAATGAGTATCTTGAAAATGGCCATACTGTCCAAAGTAATTTATAGATTCAACGCTATCCCCATCAAGCTACCAATGACCTTCTTCACAGAACTGGAAAAAACTACCTTAAACTTCATATGCAACCCAAAGAAAGCCTGCATAGCCAAGTCAATTCTCAGCAAAAAGAACAAAGCTGGAGGAATCATGTTACCTGACTTCAAACTATACTACAAGGCTACAGTAATCAAAACAGCATGGTACTGGTACCAAAACAGAGATATAGACCAATGGAACAGAACAGAGTCCTCGGAGGCAATGCCACACATCTACAACCATCTGATCTTTGACAAACGTGACAAAAACAAGCAATGGGTAAAGGATTCCCTGTTTAATAAATGGTGTTGGGAAAACTGACTAGCCATGTGCAGAAAGCAGAAACTGGACCCCTTCCTGACAGCTTACACTAAAATTAACTCCAGATGGATTAAAGACTTAAACATAAGACCTAAGACCATAAAAACCCTAGAAGAAAACCTAGACAAAACCATTCAGAACATAGGCATAGGCAAAGACTTCATGACTAAAATACCACAAGCTTTGGCAACAAAAGCCAAAATAGGAAAATGGGATCTAATTAAACTCCAGAGCTTCTGCACAGCAAAAGAAACAATCATTAGAGTGAACCGGCAATCAACAGAATGGGAAAAAATTTTTGCAATCTACCCATCTGACAAAGGACTTATAGCCAAAATCTGCAAAGAACTAAAACAGATTTACAAGAAAGGAACCAACAAACCCATTCAAAAGTGGGCAAAGGATATGAACAGACACTTTTCAAAAGAAGACATATATGAGGCTAACAAACATATGAAAAAGTGCTCATCATCACTGTCACGCCAGTTAGAATGATGATCATTAAAAAATCTGGAGACAACAGATGCTGGAGAGGATGTGGAGAAATAGGAACACTTTTACACTGTTGGTAGGAGTGTAAATTAGTTAAACCATTGTGGAAGACAGTGTGGTGATTCCTCAAGGACCTAGAAATAGAAATTCCATCTGACCCAGCAATCCCATTTACTGGGTATATATCCAAAGGATTATAAACCATTCTATCATAAGGACACAGGCATATGCATATTCATTGCAGCACTGTTTACAATAGCAAAACTGGAACCAACCCAAATGCCCATCAATGATAGACTGGACAGGGAAAATGTAGCACATATACACCATGGAATACTATGCAGCCATAAAAAACGATCAGTTCATGTCCTTTGTAGGGACATGGATGAACCTGGAAACCTTCATTCTCAGCAAACTGACACAAGAACAGAAAATCAAACACCGCATGTTCTCATTCATAGGCGGGCATTTAACAATAAGAACGCATGGACACAGGGAGGGGAGCATCACACACTGAGGTCTGTGTAGGGGAAGTAAGGGAGGGACAGCAGAGGGTAAGGGGTTGGGGAGGGATAACATGGGGAGAAATGCCAGATATAGGTGACGGGGATGGAGGCAGCAAACCACACTGCTGTGTTTGTACCTATGCAACAATCTTGCATGTTCTTTACATGTACCCCATAACCTAACATGCAAAATATACATATATATATATAAATATATATATATATATATATATATATATATATATATATATATATATATATAAACTGGAGACTTTTAAGCTCAGTTTAATCTGTTCTTTTAATCTTTTGGTCTTTGGCAATAAAATCCTCAAAATAAAAGCACTCTAGCTATTTAAAAAATAAATAAAAATAAAATAAAATAGACTGCTAAAGTGGTGTTTCTTAGGCTAATGTCTGAAAAATATTTTGAGAATTGCTGAACAATCAGTTAGACAGAATGCAACAGAATGGCTACCCTAGATTTAGTAGAAGCTGCATCACAATTATTTGGGCTTTTTTTTATATAAGGCAGCTGATATAAAATAACATCATTGTCTAATTTCAGGAAAAAAAGTATATTAGATTTAAAGAAAAAAGAAAGGAAAAATGCCAGGTGCTTGGAAGGGTAGCAGGAATTAATAGATCTTTTTTTTCTTTTCAGAGATATGCTACTGAAACTGAAATAAGCAATGCAAGATGATTTAGTGTCTTTGTATCAGAAAGGTCTTTGTGACTGTGCTTAAGATTAGAATTTCAGGAAGAGAGCATCCTTTTGGCCCAAAGGTCATATGCCCATCTTTTAGATGGGAGTTTGGGGCATGTTTGACAATTCCATGGAGAATTTATTCACTGGAAGAGGGATCGTTTCCCAAAGCACAGTTTTGGTTCTATTACCACCAGTAGGAGATCAGGTGCCCAGCAGGCAAAGCCAACAGATATCCACTTCGGCATCTCTCTTTAGTTTTTTGTTTATCTCTTTTCCAGATCATTAACTAAGATGTTAAAAAAAAAAAAAAACCCAACTTACCACGGATGCCACAGGCTCCCCACCAGGCATTCCTCTGCCTATGTACATTATCATTGATAATTATTCATTTGCCTTTAGTCAGGTTTTAGCCTCTGTGATGAGTTTTACACTCTTATGCATTGAAATTTCATGTGCCGCTGTATCAGTTTCTTTTTCAGAGTCAAGATGTATTATTTCACTGACTGTGTGCTCCTCTCTACTAATGTTGTAATCCTAACCCAAAAAACAATTCAGTTTGGAAGACTGCCATGTGGTCAAAACATCAGCTAGTTTTTTTCCTAGCCAGCTTCCCTTGTGGAAGCGGGGGCTTGAGCTCGTACAACCAGGGCACCCTGCTATCTGCCACTCTGGCTAATGAACTAGAGACACCATGTCTCAAATGACCCGCTGAAGTGCTTTAGTGCTGTCTGAACTATTGAGCAAAGATTGAATTAGACTCAGTCTACTTGTATAACCTAAGCATATTTTACAGTACTCAAATCCAGTAAAATTTGGTAACGATAACAGCTAATATTTATAGGAGAGCTTACTGTGTGCAAGACACCTGACTAGGTCCTTTGCTTATGTCGTCTCTTTCAAACCTTCATTGAGACTCTAACAATCCTGTGAAATAGGCACAATAATCCTCATTTTCCTGATATAGAACCTAAGGCTTAGAGGCAAAATAACTTGGTCAAGGTTACATATTTAATGATATATATTTCCTATCATTTAACCTCTCTGTTGCTGCTTGTGCCTGGTACAGACTTATCTGCCTATCCGTCTGTCTACTGATTCTTCAGTCTAGGGAGTAACACGTCTATTTCCTGCCTACTGTGGGCCAGGGACTGTTGGAGATGCGCAGTGCTGGGCACAAAGCTCATTAGATATGGTGTCTTCCCTGCCACCAAGGATCTGGCATTCTAGTTGGCTAAGAAAAGATTTATATGGAAACTCGTTGACTTACTTGAACCCTGAATTGCTGTTCACAGAGAATGTATAGACTTTTAACCTGCCCAATACTGCTGTAACATCTGAAATCCCTTCTGAAACAGGAACACAAGAGAAACTTAGACAGACATGGAGAGATGTACAGTGTGTTGCAGACTCTTCCATAAAGATACTTGAAATTGCAGAGGAGGGCGGAAGCTCACCCTTCAGGTTGAGACTGCAATGTAAAGTGGCCTTCTGCAAGTTATTTTCTCTTAAGTTTTATATTTTGTCCTAAAACCTGTTATTTTATTTTCTTTTTGAGACACAGTCTAGCTCCTGTTGCCCAGGCTGGAGTGCAGTGGCACAATTTTGGCTCATTGCAACTTCTGCCTCCTGGGTTCAAGTGATTCTCATGCCTCAGCCTTGCAAGCAGTCGAGACTACAGGCCTACACCACCATGTTTGGCTAATTTTTTTGTATTTTCAGTAGTGATGGGGTTTCACCATGTTGGCCAGGCTGATCTTGAACTCCTGGCCTCAAATGATCTGCTCGCTTCGGACTCCCAAAGCTAGGATTACAGGCGTGAGCTACTGTCCCCAGATGCCAAAACTTCATTTTAAAATACCCTTTCCGTATGATATTTCAGTGATCATTTCAATATAAAAATAAATTTATAAAATTAAATGCTATCGAGTAAAATGGCTCAAGAATACGTATTATGCTTAGTTAGGGTTTTACATATCCTTGGTGCCATCAGGCTTGGTACAAGTCCTCCAACTTGAGACGTATGGGGCAGACTGATGTATTAATCAGGATGCACAGAAGCCACCTTGGGTATTTTGAAGAGGAAGTGATTTCATACAGGGAATTTGAGGTTTACCAAATCTTTAGTTGGCCGGAAGAGTGAAGAGCAGGAAAGCTCCATTCAGAAAAAATGCACGTGAAGGGCTACAGTGGGGCAAGTGGGTGATTCTCAGAAAATCCCTGATTTTAGTGGCAAACTGCATCTTTCCAACATCAACAGAAAGTGACGTCCTCCACGTGCACCTGGAGTATAGCAGTTTCTTTTTTTCTTCCACCTTCCTCATCTCAGTCTAGAGCCTCTCACTGCTAGGATCTTACCAGAAACTTGCTAGCAAGGACATGTAGGAAAGGAAGGTGGTTTCTAGGCTTCATAAACCTAGCATGCAAGAGAGAGCTTAGAGAAGTAAGAATGGTGCCAAGGATCAACACACAATGGCCTGCACAATTACAAAATGACATTTTTGCCTAGGATAAAGCAGTTTTACCCCATTTTTCCCCTTCTTCAGTTCTGTTCCTTTGAATTTTCTCTTTGAAAAGTTAAAGGGCCAAGGAATGATGTTTCTGTGAGAAGCATAAGACAGTTGGGGAAATTTAATTCTGTTGACGCTCCCTTTTTTACTTCACCTCTTACACTCCACCCTCTTAGTTCTCCCAATCCTTTTTTTTTTTTTTTTTTTCTTGAGATGCGTCTTGCTATGTTGCCCAGGCTGTTCTCAAATTCCTGGGCTCAAGCCATCCTCCTGCCTCAGCCTCCTGAGTAGTTGGGATTACAGGTGTGAGCCACCGCACCCAGCTCTAATTTCTTTTATCCAGTGAGAAGGGTTCTTAGTCCCAGGATTGTGACTGAATTCCTCTGAGTGCTTTTTACCATCCTACGCCTCTTCAGAGATAAGCTCTTTGGGGAAGATAGAAGGAAGAAAATCTGAACTGATGGAAAGGCTTTGTGGTGTATTCCTCTGCAGGAATATGATCTTCCTCCTGTGGTAAAGGGTGTCAAATGCTCCAGCCGGTTCAACTGCATCATCGCTGCTCTCATTTTCAAGATGATTCTGATATGACCCCAAGAGGGTCTGCTTTTTTCTAAGTTCCTGATCTTTCATATTTCCATCATCTTTCCAGGAAGATCTTCCCCCATCAGCTCCCAATTTTCAAGCAAGATCTGGCCAACAGCTTTTATAGGGTTCATTTGGATGCTTCCCTAACTTCTTATAAATGGATACTGTCATTTTCTACTAGTAAACCCAAAGACTTAGTTTAAGTGTAATGGACTGTCTTAAAAGACTGCATCACATGGCATTTATTATTTTTAGAGATATTATTAAGCCCTTAAGAAAAAAACAAAAAGCCATATGGCCTCTACCTGGAATTCTTCATGTCAGACAGGGCCACTGTTTCTGAAATGTTGAGGTCATTCCAAAAGTACATATTGAGGGATGTTTAGAAAAGAGTGTGAATTTTAAAAAAGTTGTGAGAAAAACAAATGATTCAATTTATGTGGGTGTTTCATTGGAATCATTGTATCAGAATATTTGAAGAATAGGAGTTTTTAATCCCTAACTTGGCTCTGTTGGCTTTTTACATGGATCATATATTTAGACTCCTATAATTATAAACTAGATTCAGAAGGTCTCTAAGAACCAAACTTTGAACACACACACTCTAACTCAGAAGGCGGGAGGTAAAGGAGGTCAGGTCAATGTGCATGTTTGTGGGAAGGTTTGGTTATATGCTTGCTAATTACTGAAATCAAGCAGATAAATGTTAGTGCTTTTGGAATCTGCATGTGGAGGAAAAGAAACTCAGGCCCACTGTGAGAATTTCCCAGCAAGGGATGTGAATCTGTTCTTAGCTGGAGTTATAAATCTCTCTCTCTCTCTCTCTCTCTCTCTCTCTCTCTCTCTCTCTCTCTCTTTATCTCTCTCTTTTTTTAAAAAAAAAACTAGATAGGTATTAAATAAATGAAGTAAATGGAAATAAGTTAGTTGGACTGCCAATAGTTTTGAGTGGGCAGAAAGACTGAGAAGTATCCTAGACAGAGAAAACTGACTTTCAAGCTAACTGTTCCAAAAAGACATCGCAGAAGGGAGGGACTAAGAAATCCATTTTCAGCTTTATTTTGATAAAATTATTCACGTTTGGAACTACAACTACTGTATAAAAAAGAGGCCTCAACTTCATAATGGGTAGTTTATGAATCAATCATCCACAGGATTTTAGAAGAGGAAGCAAATAACTATCCCTTTAATATATTTTCTTTTTTCCTAACCAATGTCTCATTGCAGAGCGTGCATTGAAAATGAAAGGAAACTTGCTATTTGTGACTGATAATTAGGCAAGAGATCAGAAAAAAGGGATTTTTAATTGCTATGTGGACATTTTCTTAACATGTCCAGATTTCAGAACATCAAACTCCTATTAATGCATAAATGCATGGTAGTTGGTTGTCAAATTCAATTGAATGAAGGTTTGCTGACTATTGACTATTTTCCATATCCTTTTGTTTTTTTGAGGCAGGGTCTTGCTGTGTGATCCAGGCTGGAGTACAGTGCTGCAATCATAGCTTGCTAGAGCCTCAAATTCCTGGGCTCAAGCCATCCTCTTGCCTCAGTCTCCCGAGTATCTGGGACTGCAGGCACATGCCACCAAGCCTGGCTAAACATATACTTTCACTCATATCATTATGTTAATCTTTGCAGAAATCTTGTGAGATATTACTATTCCCATTTTACAGATTAGAAAATTAAGGTCCACAGGAATTAAGAGACTTGTATCTTTAAGCACATGAGGAGAAAAGGGTGGAACTGGTACTGAAAGCTAAATCTGATGGATGTCTGATGACAAGCCCAGGGCTTTTTTCACAGTGCTGCCCTACTTGGTTCCAGTTTCTGGGGACCTGAATTCTATCATTGATATTGCCAGCTGACCACTGTGATGTCTTTATTTGAGAAAATGCACCCAGCATGTCCAAAGAGCCTGGTGAGGTGACCTAATTTATCAGAGGATAGAAAAAAAAAAAACAACCACCCAAAAACTCTACCAAAATATGTGATATTTTTCTAGCATATAGTATAATAAAAAAGAAGAAAAGAAAACTTTTGCACATTTTGAAATTGCCACTGAAAGTGAGATATTCCCACAATAATGGAACAAATGTTTTTCATCCAAAAATTATAGGCTGGTTTTGACTTGATACCTATCAGTAATATTATATCATTTCCTGTGAATGTTCTAACTCTCTTCTGTACTTTGAGGTAAGTGAACCTCCTTAAAACTCGATCTTCTTAAGCATGTCATAGAAGATCAATCTTAAGAATCTAATGGCATGCCAGAAAAATTTCCAGTGAGTCCACATTTACCCTGGTCACTGCTGTCCTCTTTTTCCTTCTTGTGTGTCACTCTATTGGACCGTACTTTACGACTGCCTCCTGAAATTCCTCTCTTTAAGTTAATTGTTGTTTATTGCCTCTTATTTAAGTGCTGCAGCACTTCACAGTACAGCCAGCCCACCCAGAGGGTCTCCAGCTCCCTATGGAATTTTTGCATCACCATTGCATGGATAGCTGGCTACCTGCAGCATCAGTGCATGGTCTTTTCCAGAAATAGCAAACACTATTCACATATATGGTGGGTTGCTGGGGCTTGTAAAACAAGAAGCAGTTTTGATTAGCAGGGTTATGAGGTTTTATTAGTGGGACCCCATTTGGAGCCTTGTTAGAATGGGATGTGACCCAGAGGAACATGATGTGCTTGGACTGGCTGCATAAAATTGGAAGAGGCTCAAGGGAGCCAGGAAAGACTGGCAAGACTGACAGCCTTTAAAATAAAAATGGGGCCAGTGTTGAGGGTTGCGCCTTGGTGTGGAATGCCCATTTCTTCCTTTGTGCTTCCCTTTCTTCCTATGTTCCTCTCCTGAAATGGAGCTTTCTCTTCCCTATCTTTGCCTGGCATATTTCTGTGTGTTCTTTAAGTCGCAGCTCAAACGATACCTCTCAGTATAGCCTTTCTTGACTTTTTCCCATGCCAGGTATTGCTCTAGTCTCTATTCTCTGTGTTCCCAGTTATCTTGTGTGTACCATGTGCCATACATAATAATTTATAGTTTTGTCACCAGCTGAACTTTGAGCATCATTGTCATCTGTGTCATCCTGACACACAGTAAGGATTAAAACACACACATATCATAAATATATATATTTTTAGAGATGGGGTCCCACTTTTCTGCCCAGGCTGGTGTCGAATTCTGGCTTCAAGAGATCCTCCTATCTTGGCCTCTCAAACAACTGGGATTATAGGTGTGAGCCACCATGCCTCGTCAGTATATTTATCAAATAGGTAGATGAGTTTTCCTTTCCATTCCCAACTTTTTCTTACTTGAACCAAGATTTTTGTTTTGTTTTGTTTTTGTCTAGAGCAACTGGCTTAGAACAATTCACACATCACATTTAATGTTATGGAATGAAGGTCATGAAACCACACAAGACTCATGCCTTCCAAACGAGAGAATGAATCCTTTCTCTCTTAGGGCCAATCTCAGTTTGGCAAAGATGATAATTTATTTATGAGCTCAAACTTAACGAACTTCCTGATATAAAATGAAAGTTAACTTAATATTCTTTATTGCTTCTTGGAATCTGATCTTGGCAAGATTAATGCCAAAAAATATTGTGAAGTAAGGTATTCTTGTGGAATTTTTGATGGAGTGAAATGGAAATGTCAAGGTTCTCATTTTCAAAAAGTCCCCCAGCCTCTTGTTCCTAATCTACAGTCGGTTCACAGGCTTCTTTTAATTCCTGGTCTGAAAGCTCTGGTTTTCGCTTAGGTACCCCACAGCTCTACAGAGTAATCCCACTGCAGGAGGACCCTTCAGAGACCATTACAAGCATATGTCCAATTTATGTACATTCCCCAAATACAGTGAACCAAGCGGAGATGTTGATTTTACCTGCGGTTAAAAAAACACATCATCTAGTTGCCTAGTGATTGAAGGGCACTAGAAATAGCCACTGAGTGATCTCATTTTCCTGCCTCATCATGCCAGCCTTGATGGAAGCAGCAAAGTCCAAGAAAAGATGCCAGCCGGGCGGCTGGAAGGTTCAGATGTCTTGTCTGGAAGAGTGGCTAGAGTTGGACTCTGGCAACAATTGGAAGTGGTGCTAAGGCTGTGCTAGCCAATGCAGTAGCCACTGGTTATATGTGGCTATTTACATTTAAATTAATTAAAATTGAATACAATAAAAATTCAGTTTCTCAGTTGCTAAGCCACATTTCAAGTGTTCAGTAGCTGCATGGGGCAGCTGTAATGGACACTATGGATATAAATTTCCATCACTGCAGAAAGTCCTATTTGAGCAGCGCTGTTACAAGGGGCCTGGAGCCTATAACATTGTATCTTCTGCAAGATCCTGACTTTTCCTGAATGGCCAGGAGCAGACCCAGGAGGCACAGCATAAAATAGTGAGGTCAGCAAATGGTTTTGGCTTGCCTGTGGCCAGGGGTTGGCTGATGCCCATGGGTACAACTGGAAGGTTTGAAACGTAGCTAGTGGAGAGGAAGGAAATGGAGTGGTTTCGCCTCTGATTGGTGTCTAAGTACAGTGTGACTAATGTATGCCAGGAACTATGTTGGTTGCTTTTGCCTTTGTTACCTTATTTCAACCTCTAAGATAAGATAATGGCCTGCTTAAAAAAAATGGATACACAATAGATGTGCATATTTTGGGGGTATATGTGATAGTTTGATGCATTCATATAATGCATAGTGATAAAATCAGGGTAACTGGGATATACATCACCCCAAATCTTTATGCCAGGAACATGTGAATTCTTCTCATTATTTAAAAATATACAATAGATTATCACTAACTGTGGAAACCCTACTGAACTATTGAGTACTAGGTATTTTTTTTTTAATCTAACTGTATTTTTTGTACCCATTAATTAACCTCTCTTCATCCTCACTTTCCTCTACCCTTCCGGGCCTCTGGTAATAGATACTGTCTATCTTCAAGAGATTTACTTTTTTAGTTCTAATATATGAGAATGAGAACATGCAATATTTGTCTTTCCGCCCCTGGCTCATTTCACTTAACAAGGTGATCTCTAATTGCATCCATGTTGCTGTAAATGTCAGGACTGAATAGTATTCCATTGTACATATTATACCACATTTCCTTTATCCATTCATCCATTGAAGGGAATGTAGGTTGATTCCAGATTTTGGCTATTGTGAATCATGCTATAATGAATACAGGAGTGCAGACATCTCTTTGATATGTTGATTTGCTTTCTTTGGGAAGTATACCCACTAGTGGGTTTCCTAGGTCAAGTGGTTGTACTATATCTAGTTTTTCTGAGAGAGCTCCATATTGTTTTTCTGAGGAAGCTCCATATTGGCATTAGAGGTGGGGAGGAGTTGGCAGGAGGTAGGCAGGGGACCAGTAGTGAAAAGGCGAGACAGTTGATTTGAAGAAATTGACCTGGTTGCTCCATTCATTCATCCCATAGAGCCTGGTTCATGCTCAACCACCAGCTCAGAGTCTGTTGTTAAGACCTGGTGGTGAAGTAAATTTTTCTTCTGTGGTATGCTTAATGAATGGAATGAGGATCTGCTGAATCTAAGATCAAAGATGAAAATATAATTAATAATAATGACAATGATGTAGCAGGTACTGTTCTATGTGCCAGGCATTATACTAAGCATTTTTCATAAATTAACTCGTTTAATCCTCTCAGCTAATCTATGAGGTGGATATTGCTATTACATTTATTTTATAGATGAGGAAACTTAGGTTTAGAGAGAGAAAGTAAGTTGTCTAAGGTCACACAGCAAGAAAGTGGTTCCTGAGAAAACATTATCTCCACTGAGCACTAACAGTGGAGATGGCCTTGGGGCAGGGTAGATGATGTAAATGCTAGAAGTCCCTGAATGTGGGGCAGTAGGGAAGAGTGGAGAGTTGGAGTGTGTGCCTCGTATAGTGTTTCATATTCACATTACACAACACAACATTGCAACATCTCAGTGAAGTCCAGACAAAACTCACCTGCAGGTGGCATATTACAGACAAGCAGACAGTTTGCAACTACTCGATTTTCAGAGGTTGAACCAGAGGCCTAGAGGGACAAAGTGACTCACCCACTGCCTCACAGACAGCAGTGCCTGCAGTTCAGTGCCCTTTAGGATTCCTTCCCTGCCTCCAGTGCCACAGTTTTAACCCCTCTTGGCATAGCTGGCTCTCAAAGGGGGCACTGTTTAGAGACTTCTGGAGGCTCTAAAAATACTGTCTTCTGTCATCTGTTTGCCTGTCAGCCATTCCACCAGTGTTTTGGGTTGTGTGCCAGCAGGGTGAGTATAGGAAGGGCATCAAGGGTATTGAATGGAAGATTCTGGCCTCTCGAACCATGCTTGGATGTCGTGCTTTCATGAGACTTTTGCTTTAGAAAAGAAAAGGAAATGTAAGCGTGGTTCCAACAGTACTAAAGATCTATATGGGATGCTCCACCCAGGCCATGTGGATTCTGGGCATTGAGTTTCTAACCTTTCCACATGGGATCGTAGCTTTCCACTGCCAGTGTTACACTAGACTCAGGTAGAAGTCTGGGGGCATGCTTGGGGAGCTCAGTCATTTCTTTCTGATAGGAGGACTGAGGAGCGAGATGAGATATTACCAAACCCACTGAGGTAGGGGACCACAATTGTAGCCTGTAGACCAAGAGCCTGCCTACCTCCTTTTCTAAGCAGAGACCTTGAGGAGGGGACCCAGGGACTTTTCATGTGCATCCTGACCCCTCTTACCCTCCTGCCTCTTGTTTTTCCCCACTGGGAGACGCCAAAAGTGCACTTTACAAAATGCACATGCAATCACTCCTCCTGAAGAAATCCATGAAGGATATTCATCCTCATTTTACAGATGAGGAAACTGAGCCTCCTAGATGCCTAGTCACAATGAAAAAAAGTCATTTGAATCCAGCACCTCCAAATCCTAAGGCCACACCCCTTTCATACTGCAGTGGCCTTGACTCTTGGGCCAGACAGTTCAGGCTCAGATAGAGCCAGGCTACATCCTCACCCTGTGCCCACAAGTACGGAGCTCTGAGCAGAAGGCTCAGGTGAGCCCATTGCTCTCTTAGACCTGTTACACTCTCTGAAACCCTAATGGCGGTTTCCCGCAGGTCATGTTCAATTCCTAGCTTCAATAGGAATATTAATTCCTTTCAGCATTGTCCACACATCATTTCCTTTAAGTGCTAAGCCCTTGGAATGTGATTCACGTTCCCCTCTCACTTAATGTTTCACTCACTTTCTCCTTTCTTCTTTAACATCTGCTTGTTTCTCTTCTCTTTTGCTTTTCTCTCTGTCTGCTGATTCTCTGTGAGTGGCAAGAGACCCCAGTTGGTTATTATTCACTGCATAGAGTTCTTAGATTGCACCCAGAGTGAATGTCAGCCTGTGATGGAAGAGCTGCGGCATCAGCTCCATCTTAATGAGTGCCCCACACTTCCTGGGGTGGGAAGCACTAAGGAGCTGTTCGTAGCAGAGTGCCCTTTCTGGGTAACAGCTCCTCCCTGAGTAAGGTGCAGTTGCTGATGGAAGAGGCAGTAAGCAGGTTCTGAGGGGCTTTGTTAATTTGTGCACACTGGTCTCTCATTCCCTGGTCCTGAGTGTGGCTGCTTTTACCTCTGTCTCGCAGTGTGGCAAAGCTTCACTGCACTGATGGCAGGGACAGTCCAGCCTGCCGTTTTCTAGTTAAATTCTTTCTTCATAGAAGAAATAGTGTGAGGGGATGGAAAAAAGAGAAGGCAGAGAATGAAAGGGCCCTGAAGTGAGCAGGTATTTGAATACCTTCCCCTGTATGTCTGCAGTCACCCACCTTCTGCAATGGCTGGACCACAGCACCCCCATGGAATCTTTCATGCTGCCTGGTCATTTTGAGGGTACCTGTGTACGTACTGAGGTGGAGGGAGACCCCAAGGTCTAGATCAGGATTCATGGAAAAGGGAGGGAGAAGAAATCTTTTTCCTGCAAAGCCATAGAAGAAAAGGGACCCACCAGAAAGACAGAAGGAAGACATGATTCTGATTTATTGTCTGGGGTGAACAGGTAGCCAAGGAGAACTATGTGAAAAATAATGGATATTGACGCAAACTAGGGAGGTTGGGAGTTATTCCTGTTTGCCAGGTGGTGAGCTCAGAGCAGGTTTCCGAGGCTCACTTGTTTTCCTTGACAAGGCCTCCTTGTTGCTTACTCCTCCAGACTTCCACATCCTTGCTGCCGACTTCTAGCAAGGCTTTGATGTGTAGGCTCTGATATTTGATCCTTTTGTACAGACCCCTCTGGCTGAAGAACCTATGTCATCATTCATTCATTTTTTATTCAAAAATACCATCTTATTCTGCTTGGCTAATTATCTTTTATTTTTTTTTCTTGTGAATTCTGTGCTAAATGTTTGAGATACAAAAATGAATCAGGTACAGTCATTTTTCCAAAGGAGTTCATGTCTAGTTGAGGAGATGATAAGACTCACTATGGTAGTAAGTGTACCAGTAGAAGTATCTATGGGGTCCATAAGAGAAGAGAAAGGGCCTGGTCCAGGGAGATGCAGAAAGGGCTGGAAAATGCCTTTTAAGTAAGGGTGATGTGTAAACTGAAGTTTGGTGGCTAGACGAGGAGAGAAGTAAAGGCTACCCCAGGCACCCATCAGTGTGAAAGCCGGGGCATGGAGATGCGAACAAGCATGACAGATTTGGAAACCTTGAAGTAAAGGGCAATTGGTTTGGTATAAATGGGTTCCTGAGAGATGCCATGAGATGAAAGTAAAAATCTATGAAGAAAGCAAACCACAAAGATCATTTTTAGTCATGTTAAAGGATTAATTTGAACCATATCCTCAGAGCTGCAGGAATCCACTGAAGAATCTTCAAACAGAAGAATGACACAGTGAGGTTTATATTTTATAACAAACAATTTTCTTGGGAAATGGTGTGCGGCGGGGTTGCTTAGAGCAGTGTGAATTGGTGGCAGAGCTCATCTAGAGGCCTTCTTAATAATTCTGACCAGAAAAGCTAAAGACCTAAGCCAAAGCAGTGGGAAAGAGAGGGAGAAGAAGGAGGACTTGGGTCAAAGGATTAGCTATGGAGGGGAGGGGCTGTGCCTCCTGTGAAACCAGAGAGAAAGTGAGAGAAGGCTGCATATTGCTAGCATGATCTTGCCCATGTGTGTTTCTCATTTCATCAAGCAAGTCCGGGTCAGTTTTCATCCAGGAACCTAACACCAAGGTGTTACAGAGCTAGAGATTCTTGCAAATACTCTAAATATTCTTTGGAAGACATTTGGGGGTGTTTTATGTGTGTGTCCTTATAGTTCTATAAGACTCTAAGCTCTTCGAGGGAGGCTGCACACAACATATTCATCTATCTATAATATGCATCATTCAGCACACCAGGGATACTTAATAAGCATTTAATAGTAATAAGATCTGAGCCCAGGAACATTATTATATTTGTCAGTAATGGAATAACCAGGTTTGGAAGCAATTTGGCTAAGATTAAATTTTATAAGAAAATCTCAATTATTTGAACTTTTGAACATAGTCATACCCATTCCCGGAGTATAATATAAGTGACTTCTGCTCTTAGTTTGTCTAGGTAAATATTTTGGTTGGCTTAGTTGGAGATTGTTTCTAAAACTATAGGAGGTGACATTTCTTTCTTGTTCCATAATGTTCTGATGATCTGTCTTTAGAAGCAAGAACTTTTTACAATGATGCTTAATATTCCTAATTCAGGAATATGTGTGTGTGTCTGTATATATATATATATACAGACACACACACACACACACACACACACACACACACACACATATATGTATATATATCAGGGAAGAGAGGAAGGATATATATATATATATATATATATATATCAGGAAAGACATATAAAAAGTCAGGACATACAAAAATTCAGGACATATATAAAAAGTTGGGACAGCCACCACCCATTTGTCTCTGATTTACAGCACCCTTTTCTCTCTATTTACTTCCTCATCACATTTACGTTTATTGCTGCTAGATATTTCTTCACACCTTAAGGCTTTTTCTTATCCTTTTTCTTCCCAAGTCTTTCTAGTCTTTGCCCCATTTTCAGGACAAGTGAAGTGTCAGCCGTGGGGCTGCTGGATGCAGTCTGCTTTCACAGTGCATTAGTGCTGGGCACCAGACCATGTGGTGCCTGTGTCTGTTATGATACACCCAGTTGATATTTTACCCTGAGACTTTGGTAAGGCTGATCAGAAAGTTTTACTGGATTTAAGAACAATGTTCATTATTTCCTGCCCTCCCTGTACATTCAGGTTCTGCATCACTAGGACACATGGCACTATCCCAAGGCACTAACCTGAAGGTGCTGTTATTACTGACCATTCAACATTAACGATAGACTTTCGAACACCCTGGGATGAATCCAGGTTGTCCTTACCAAAGACAAGCTCTCATGAATGATAGTGTTCATCTTTCTTTGCTACAGTTGTTCTCACAACCAGTCCTGGCTTAGCATATGATCTTCTATACATGTAAGCAGTAGTAAGTCAACTTTAAATGAAGTCCTCTGTAACATGGCCTGCCTGAGCTATGGAATTTGGAGCACCAAAATGTTGCTATTTGAGGATCGTTGGCTTTGATAAGCTTGTGGAAGGCAGAAGGAAAGAAGAAAGTATATTCATGTCATTTCTTTTTAGCCTGTGTTTGTTACAGAGTACGAGCCAGCAGCCATTTATAGTGAGCATGGTGTACATGCAATTCCAAGACTCCTTCTTCGGGTCACTCCTTACCAGCATTTCCAGATTCCATGAAAGTGGCTTTTCTCTTCTGGAACAGTGCACCCAATATACTTCATGTTGTGCACTTATCAGACCACTCTGGATTATACTTTTCTTCAATACCAGGCAATCACTGAATACGCTGGTGTGTGTTTTGTGAGATGTCTTAAGCAAGAGGAGATGACTTGAAATGAGTTGTAGAAAAACCTGTTTAAAGCAATATTGTTATTTAACTTGAGTAAAGAGGTTCAGGGCAAGGCATAACAGTTGCCTTCATGTATTTGAAATGTCATAGGGAAGGGGATTAACATTGTTCTTTGTCTCCTCAGAGATCAGGTGCAAGGTAGAGGGAGACAGAGTGCAGCTCATTATAAGGAAGAACTTTAGGGTGTGACAGTTAAGAATTTTGCTCTGAGATCAGGCTTCCTGAGTTTAAATTCATCATTTGCTAGTTGCTAGCCATGTCAACTTGGGTACGCTTTTAAAAACTCTTTTTATCTTTAGTTTCCTCATCGGTAATATGAGACAATGTTAGTATTTAACTCAGGAATTGTTATGGTTATCTGATGCCATGCTGCTAGTTACATGCTCTTAGCTTGATGCTCAGAGGGATAATGCTGGCAACTGTCTCAAGATAGTATACATGTTTAACAGTGATTTCCAGGATTTCCCATTATAACTGAGCACTGTATGTTCTTTTTTGTATTGTTTTTCAAATATGTAGTTCATGGAAACATATATGTATGCTTTTCTTAGTTTTTTCTTAGATGATGGAGAACTGAGAAAGCTTAGCTTTCTGAATAATTTAAATGGCATAGATATTCCTGTGACATTTAGCAAAGAATATACAGTCTAGAATGTCATGAGTTCAAAATAACTGGGGCATGGGGTAGGATGGGTGAGGATGCCATTCAGCCCTACTGAAAAGTTGAACTTGGATTTTTAAAAATAAGAAAATGCTGTTTTAGGATTTTAAAATACTATACACATTTCTCACTAAGGCACTTAAAGCAGTAATAAGTAAAATGCCATTCATGGTCACTCTTTTTAAGAAAAAAGATGAATTATTTTATCCTGAATTTTTAAGAAACATTAATCTAATCTGTAATTTTCCATTTCTTGAATTCTTGTTCATATACCTTTTTTTAAAAAAAATTGAGGCATAACATACAACAAAATGCACTCATCTCAAATACACAGCTTGATGGATTTTTACATATGTATAACATCCATATAACCACTAAACAGATGAAGATATAAGACATTTCCAACAAATCAGTTTCCTAATGCCCCTTTCCAGTTAATACCACTCCCTGTTACGTTATAACCACTATTCAGACTTCTGTTAACCAGAGATAAGTTTTGCCTGTTCTTGAACTTCATATAAAGGGAATCAAGCAATAGTATACTCATTCACTCTCTCTCTCTCTTTCTTTCTTTCTTTCTTGATGGAGTCTTGCTCTGTGCCAGGCTGGAGTGCAGTGACATGATTTCGGCTCACTGAAACCTCCACCTCCTGGCTTCAAGTGATTCTCCTGCCTCAGTCTCCTGAGTAGCTGGGATTCCAGGTGCGCACTACCATGCCCAGCTAATTTTTGTATTTTTAGTAAAGGTGGGATATCACCTTGTTGGCCAGGCTGGTCTTGAACTCCTGACCTCATGATCCACCTTCCTTGGCCTCCCAAAGTGCTGGCATTACAGGTATGAGCTAACGTGTCCAGCCGCGATAGTATTCTTGTGTCTGGAGGCTTTTTTTTTTTTTTTTTTTTTGAGACAGAGTCGCACTCTATTGCCCAGGCTGAGGTGCAGTGGAGCAATCTCAGCTCACTGCAGCCTCTCTGCCTCTCGGGCTCAAGCAATTCTCATGCCTCAGCCTCTGGAGTAGCTGGGACTACAGGTGTGCACCACCACGCCTGGCTAATTTTTGTATTGTTATTAGAGAGAGGGTTTCACCATGTTGACCAGGCTGGTCTTGAACTCCTGACCTCAAGTGATCCACCCACCTTGGCCTCCCAAAGTGCTGGGATTACAGGTGTGAGCCACCATGCCTGGCCCTCTGGAGGCTTTTTCTTAGCATCTTGTCTATCAGATTCTTTGATATTGTTACATATAATGAGTTTATGCAAACACTTTTTATTTCTAGATTGTTTTCCATTTAGAATGAATGATTTTTACTACAAATAAATTTTTGGAAATTTATTTGTAGTAAAATAAATCTTACACAGCTTCATATCCATGTCATTCAACTTATGTGAAACATCTGACACCAGAAGATATTAAATAATCTGATAGTTTTAACTAATGGCTAAGCAACCTTGTATGGTATCTTCATAGAGATAAATCTGTTGCAGACATTATTCTCAGTAAGAGTCATGCACAAAGTGTCTGTATTATACAAAGAAAATGTGAATTTTTATAAATTACTTTCTATTAAATACTAAAATTATGAATTACTATGATAGAAATTAATCCTATTTTCTAATGGCCTGGCTTCTTGGGTTGTATGTAAATTTTGACAATGACATTGTTAGAACAGTTTATTCTGATTATCCAGATAAGGAAATCATTGTCATCATGTTCATTAACGTAAGACATGGAGCACTGTGTACAACAAAATGGAATTGATTTTGCCCATTTAAATCTTAAACACGTTCTCTCATTCTTTCTGTCTTTCACACACACATGCAAACATATTCATAAGCATATATACACTACCTATATAAAACATGTGAAAACCACACATTTTCTAGGATAAACCTTAATCTCTAGATCAAGTGAGTTATTGTCTCTCCACACCCCCTGTTGTTCCTGAAACTCAAGAACTTGTTCTTGAAATTGATTGAACACAGCAAAATTATAAAGTAAGGATATGGGAGAAAATGGAAAAGTCATACAAGAATTGTCCTTTAGTGTTCAGTGCACTTTAAGCTTTGACATGGGAGGACAAGAAGTTAGGTCCTAATTACCTGTGGATTTATGGATTGACTCGTTGTTAGTGGGACAGGTACAAGATATGTTAAGTGACAGAGGCATTAAGAAAGACCATTCATTTCTGAGAATATTGCTGTGTGGCTGTTTAGCTCAACTCTCTGCTAAAAACAAAATGTCAATAAAAGGATGTCTAAAACCATCAGATTGCTATAAGAAGATGAGGAATTATAAGGCTGAAATCCAATAAAAGTATTTGGAGCTCTGTTTACCTAATGGTATTTGCTGATAATTAAGCTGCACTTTTTATGGCCTGGTGGAAGAGGGCGGAAACAAATCTTGGAACTCAACCCAACTGGGGACCCTAGCGAAACCCTCCCATGTTAAGCTAGACTCTCAGAACCAGAAATAACCTGTGATCATATGCACAGGCAATTTTATGGAGAGGGGCCTTGAGGTTGAGCAGAAGGGTGCTGGGGAAGGGAAAGTGAAAAAACAACCGCAACAAAAAACAAGACCCTATCCCTGAGTTGTAACCACAGCTGGCTCTCAGATTGGCAGAATACTTCTAACTTATATTTGCATAAATGGATAGTCAAGAATTCTCCAGCAGTGAATTTAGTTTGAGTTAGTTCTGGGTCAGTAGTTCTTTTAAGCACCTTGCAGTAGCAAATGCAAAACTTCTTTAAGGAAGACATCCTAGACTACTGGGAACCACCTCCGCACTCCTTCGTTTTCAAGGGTAGTGAACAGTATAGTCAAAGAAAACCAGAAGAAACAAAAGTATAGAAAGAGATCAGTACATTCTCCAGACTTTGGAATTATTGAGCATACATTATGAAATGATTATACTTACCACATTTAAATAAATAAAAGGGAAGCTTAAAAATATCTCCAGGAACCAGGAAAGTGCAAAAAGTATTTTTGAAGATTTGTAAAAGAACCAACTAAAACTTCTAGGAGCAGAAAATAACTGGAAGTATAATAAAAGCTCATCTCATTGATCTAGCAGCTGATTTGTATACAGCTAAAGAGAGAATTAGTGAACTGGATGATAAGTCTGAAGAATTACCTAGAAGCCAGCAGGGAGAGACCTTCCCCACTGTCTTTCATGCATATAATCAGAGTGGTGAGAGAAAATAGGCAGAAAAAAATATATCTGAAGAAATAAATAATGCTGTAGAAGTTTACCAGAAATATGTAACAATTTTGAATTTGTAAATACTTAAAAGGATGGCCTCAAAATATCTATATTTACTTATATTTATAAATGAACAGATATACAAGAAGAAAAAATCTAATCTACAGATTCAAAAGACATAATAAGAACTAAGAAGCATAAATAAATGTATATAACATATATCTAAAAATGGTTCTGCCTTAAAATTATAATATTACAGCAGAAAATCAACTAAGTAGAGAATATCTTAAAAGAAGTTATGGAATAATGAAATATTATTATAGAGAAATGACAGGCAGATGAACTCCTGATTTCACAATAACAACAAAAGCCAGGATATAGTAGAAAATTCCTGTGCCAAAAGAAAATAACTGACACTTTAGAATTCTCTACCAGTGAAAATGTCTTTTAAGAATGAAGTAAAAGTTTTAAAAATTTAGAAAAATTAAAACTAGAAATTTAAACACTAGCAAACCTTCAGTAAAGGATATTCTAATGAACATGAGCTCAGGATGAAATGAAATATCTGAGATACAAGATGGAGTGAAGAGCAAGTGGAGTAGAAAATGTGAACCTAAATGATTATTGGCCATTAAAAAAAACACTAATAGTCATGTAATTAAAAATGGGAAAAATGACAACAAAAGTGTATGTATAAATTAGGAAGATTAATGGGATTGAAGTGTCCTAAGATACTTGTATTTTCTGAGAGAAGGGTAGTGATATGAATTAACTCTACACTTTGATAAATTAAGTAGACATATTTTAATTTCTAGGATAATCATTAAAATACCAGAAACCAAGTGTAGAATTTACAGTTAGCAGATTGGAAATAAAAAATGCTAAAAATATTCAATCATTGTAAAGAAAGGAAAGAAAGAAAGAGGGAAAGAAAAGAAAGGAGGTATAGAACAAATAGAAAATACAAAATAAGCTGATAAATTTAAGCCCAATGATTACATTAATTAGAAATGCTGAAATTAAAAAATAATTTTTGTATTGTATTAAAAATAATATTCTGTTTATAAGTGACATATCTAAAACATAATGGTACTGAAAGTGTGACTATAGAAAGTTGGAAAAACATATGCCATACAAAAATTAGCCAAAATAACACTGATATGGTGATATTACATCAGATAAAATAGACTTTAGACAGATGGGTCACTTCAGTTGATTAACTATTTTAGATTATAATGTAAACATTTTAGATTATATGAACCTAGTAGCAAATCTCAAAGTATATAATATCAAAATTAACAGTTTCATAATGACAAATAAAAATATACATGATTATGTTAGGAAGTTTTAAAAATACTTCTCTCAGTTACTGATACGGATATAGGAGACTTGATTAATATAATTAACAAATTTGACATAACACAAATACAGAACACTCTAGTAAAAAGCTATCAAATATTTTTTCAAACATATATAAAATATTTAGGAAATTGACTATTTATTAAAACTTAAATTACAATCCAATGAATTTCAAAGGACTGAAATTAAGGTCAGAAAGACCTTGTTCTTCTTGATAGTAGTGCAATTTAGCTAGAAGTAAAAAGCAAAAAGACAACAGAAAATCTTTTTCTTTTTTATTGCATTTTAGGTTTTGGGGTACATGTGAAAAACATGCAAGATTGTTGCATAGGTACACTCATGGCAGTGTGAACAACAGAAAATCTTATATGTTTGGGATAAATAACTCATGTGTTAAAGACAAAATCATAATAGAAGTTTAGAAACTATTTTGAATTGAACAGTAACTAAAATGCTACATATCATTATGTGTAGGATGCAGATAAAACAGTCCTTAGAGGGAAATGTACAGTCTTTATAGCTTATATTTTAAAAAAGAAAGACTGAAAAATAATAAAGTAAACATCTGTCTCATGAAGTTAGGAGGAGAATAAAAGAGTAGGAAAGGAAAGATATGATCAAGATGAGGTAAAAATAAGAGAAATTAATGATAAACATATAAAAGTATTCACGTAACCTAAAGATATATTTTTTTAACTTATACATTTACAAATATCTGGCAAGGCTGGTCAAGACAAAATAATATAAGGTGCAAATGATCTAAGGAAGAGAAATGGGGGTAGCACTAGAAATGCAACATGAAATAAAGAGATAAGAAATCATTATAAAATTTTATGTTGATGAACAAAAAAATTTAGTTGAAATAGAAAATTAGAAAATGTAACTCACCAATATTGATTCACAAATAAATAGAAAACTCAGATTATGATCATTGAAACATTTAACTAGTAGTAATAGAAATCCTTCCAAAAAAGTGTGCCAGCTTAGTTACCTTCATTTGCAAGTCTTACCATCCATTAAGGAAAAATTATTATTGTTAATATTATTATTATTATTATTAGAGATAGAGTCTTGCTATTGTCTCCTAGGCTGGAGTGCAGTGGCTGATCTCGGCTCATTGCAACCTCTGCCTCCTAGGTTCAAGAGTTCTCCTGTTTCAGCCTTCCAAGTAGCTGACATTACCGGCGCTGGCCACCAGGCCCAGCTAACTTTTATATTTGTAGTAGAGATGGGGTTTCACTGGGTTGGCCAGGCTGGTCTCAAACTCTCAGCCTCAGGTGATCCACCCACCTTAGCCTCCCAAAGTGCTGGGATAATAGGCATGAGCCACTGCGCCCAGAGAAAAAGTATACTCTTGTACAAACTCTTCAGAAAGTGAAAGAAGAGATGATAATCCTTAGTTTTTTGTTTTTTGTTTTTTTTTTGGTTCATGTTTTTTTTTTTTTTTTTTTTTTCCATGTAACTGCAAAGACCATAAAATAATGTAGAGCATTATAAATTTAAGTAGAGGAAAGGACATACTACATTTACATATTGGAAGCCTGCATTTTAAAATTATTAACTCACCTCCAAATGATGTAAGATTCAGTTTAATAGAAATAAATATGTGGCAGATTTTTTTTTTTTTTTTTTGCAGAATTTAACAAATAGATTCTAAAATTAACTTAAAATTGCAAACAGCTAAGGATAGTCAAGATACTCTTAAAGAGCAAGAACAGGATGGGAGAAATGGCTTTACCAGATATCAAGACTTATTTTATATTACATTAACTAAAAATGCTCCAATTAAAAAAGAATAATCAGATTGGATTATTTTAAAGCCGAATGGTGTAATATTTTTGCAAGGGTATACAAATATATCAATAAAATGGAATAGAAAGTTTCCAAAACAGAGTCCCACTTTTATAGTCACTTGATAAATGATAGAAGGGCATGGCAGATTGGTGGGGAAAAGATAGACTTTTAAATAATTAGTGGTGAAAATTTGATATCTGTATAAAAAAAGACATAACATTTCTCACTTCACAGCATATACAAATATCAATTATGGGTTGATTTGAGATGTAAATATGAGAGGTAAAATACAGATGCTATAGGAATATCTCATGAACTTGGAGTAGGGAAGAATATTTTTTGTATAAAGCAAAATACTTCTAAAAATAAAAGATGAGTCTGATACATTCAACCATATTAAATTTAAAATCTTTTATTAAATTATACCAAAAAGATAATGAAAAGACAGATTACAGAGTGGGAAAATATAAGCTACATAGTTGACAAGAGACTCATATTTACTATTATACTGTCCAGTATGGTAGCGTAGATACATATGCCTATTTAAATTAATTTAATTTAAAAAACGGATCTTTATTCTCACTAGCCACATTTCAGATGCTCAATAGCCACATGTGGCTACTGAATACCATATTAGACAACACTGATTTAGATTTTTATAAAGAAATATATGTCCAAAATATATACAGGTAGTATCTTTAACTTATATTCATTTATATGTTTAAAGTGTCCACAATGTATAAAGAAATGAAAATTCTTGTATAAATGAATAATAATAAAAAAATAAGTCGGTGATAAAGTGAGCGCCCTTCCCAGAAGCAGATATCTAAGTGGTCAATAAACATTTGAAAAGATGTCCAACCTCATTAGGAAGCAAAGGAATGCAAATTAAAACCACAGTAAGTTGCCAGTATATCCTTAACTGATTGGTTAAAACATTGTTTAAACTTGGCAATACTGAATGTTGGTGAGAATGTAGAAGAGGAATACTTCTACACTGCTTGTGGAAGTTTAATTGGCCCAATTTGGAAACATTGTTTGGCATTATCTATTAAATTTAAATGTCAGAGAACTTCAGTCATTACTGTACGAGGATTCTTGGACAAGAATAGACATGTTAGAATCGCCCCAAATTGGAACCAACCCAAAGGTCTTATCTACATTCTAATGTAGGTAAAGAAGTTGAAGTGTAATCATAAAGTGGAACAGAACATAGCAATTAAGGTAAATGAACCACAGCTGCTCCCAACATGGTCAAATCTCAGAGGTATGATAGAGTAAAAGAAGCAAGAGGGGAAATAATACATATGGTATGATTCTAAATGATTCTATCCACATAATGTTCTAAAACAAACAAATGAACATATTGTTTAGGGATGTGTCATTATGTGAAAATTACAAGGAAAAGGAAGAATATGACGATAATACTCAGAATATGATTATGGTACTCAGTGGGGGCTTCCTGTATTGGTGAGGGAGAAAGTTATAAAATGGGAAGGGCACACAGGAACATTTTGGGGCACTTATGGATTCTTTGATCTGGGTGATAGTTGTGGAAGTATTTGCCTCAGAATTTAAAACAATGTGCATAAATGATTTATTAACTTTTTTTCTTTTTTGAGATGGAGTTTCATTCTTGTTGCCCAGGCTGGAGTGCAGTGGTGTAATCTCTGCTCACTGCAACCTCCACCTCCGGGTTCAAGTGATTCTCCTGCCTCAGCCTCTTCAGTAGCTAGGATTATAGGCATCTACCACCATGCCCAGCTAATTTTTTGTATTTTTAATAGAGACCAGGTTTCACCATGTTGGTCAGGCTGGTCTTGAACTCCTGACCTCAGGTAATTCACCCGCCTTGGCCTCCTAAGTGCTGGAATTACAGGTGTGAGCCGCCATGCCCAGCCTTATTAACTTTTTATATGTATATTCCACAATAATGAAGAAGGGAAGCTCTAAGTAGCTTATATTTTCTTGAGTTTATTTGAAAAGAAGTTGTAGAGGAGGAGATTTGAGTGTTCTTGAAATATGAATAGATTTAAAAAACAGAGAAAGAGAAAGATCATCCTAGGATGGGAACATCATGAAAACAGCCTGGGAGTGGTAAAATATGCCTATTCAAACACCTATGAATAATATGTGGGTGTCCTTTAGGGGAGTTGATAGAATATAAAGCTGTTATATAGCTTAGAGATATAGCATGTGAGATCCTCATAAACTCAAAGACTGTGGTGAAATTATTGCTCAATTAAAAAATTGGTGCATATATTGTCTTGTATAAAGCACATCTGTGGATTTCTCTAAAACAGCATGGTTGTAGCTATGTCTCCATAGGTTTTAGTATCAGACAAAATAAGAAAAGTTTTCGATATCTTAACATGCTCTTTTTTGTTTATACTACCTAACAGGAAGTAGCTAGTTGGCAGTTTCCCCTTTTGACTTATTTAATTACAAATGAATTATTTGGTTTAACTTACTGGTTTGACAAGCAAATCATCAAATTAAATGTTAACAAATCCCTTAATGTGTGTCAGTCACTTTTTACAACTATGCTGTGTGCCCAGCAAAAATGCATGGGGCAAAAAGAGACAACACCCCTCTGGACATGGCTGCCTATTTTCATTTTCGTTTGGGTTGAACATGGCTTACATAAGGTACCTCCCTGACTGCCCTGCGACTAAACACTCTTCAGCTTGGCACTGACCCACTTCCTTTTGCCAGATCATAGTGTCTTGTCTTATTTTTATTGAACATCTTTCTTTTTAACGGCTGTTTTTTTTTTTTTAATTTAAAGAAGCCATGTTTTTTAGTTTTTTCTTTTTTTTTTTTTTTTTTTTTTTTTTTTTTTTTACTTCAAAAGAATAGGGGCCTTGTACAAGTGAGTCTCCCGTGTTAATTTAATTGATGTGGTCTTGATTCCAGAATTCAAATCTTTCATAATGTATCTTGAGTTGTGTAAGACAGTGTTGGGTTCTAAATTTATCTCCACTTTATGAGCTAGATTGACCTGAGTTATTGGCCTCTTTGAATTTCAAGTTTTCTCATCTGTAAAATGGGGAAAATAATCCTTATATAAGCCAAGCTCAGTATCGGACAAAACATGAATCTCAGCGATTGGTAGCGGTAATAGTTGTAATTGCAATAGTAGTAATAGTTGTTATTTTTTGCCCTAGAGAATGTACCAGGAAACATAGCAGGCAAACAAGGAAGAACCATATTTGTGTTCTTCCTCTTGCATTCTCCCACAAGTGGGATGATCTGGACACACAGTGGTTATACAGTGTCAACCAACAGAAGTGCCTGTGGTTAAAAGCACCAGTCTGAGAATCAGGCAAACCTGGGTTCAGATCCTTACTCTGCTGTTTATTAGTTGTCTTTGGCTAGTAACTTATCTCTGGTTTGATTATTAAATGCCATTATATGTGTAAATCACACAGGATAGTGGCTGGCACATACTTGAATACTCAATAAATGACATTATTTCTCTAATTCTATTAATCAAGAATATAAGAAGCTAGATAGAAATAATAACTTGGAAAATCCCTCCAAATCAGTGTCAGACCTGAATAGTTCCCATTTGCAGCCTGTGGATTTGCTTTGTGTAGAAAGGAGGAGAGTAACCCACTTAACCCCTGTGTATATTCATAGTCATTTTTTCTTTTCCACCTCTCTTTCCCATTAACAATAAGCCTTGTTGATAGAGCTGGTGCTGGTTAAAGTTAGCCCTTTCTTTATTATGAAAATGGCAGTGGGAGGTGGGATGGTACACAATACAGACAATAAGGACCAAGTTATTAAGGTAACCTGGGCCCAGGATATAAAATCTTCTAGTGGAACCAAATCATTGAGTCATTCAATTATTATGACTTTCCCAATAAAAGCATGCTTTCATTATATATCTATAATCTATTTATCATTATCTGACTATTTATCCATCTTTTTCTGCTTTGTTGATGTAATTTTTAAAATAGTATTTAAAGATTCGTAGGCTGTCATTTCCAGAAAGAACTTTTAAGATAACGTAATACAACCTCCTGATTTTCTAGCGGGGGATCCCAGGGCCCAGAGGGATAAGTGTCCTGTCTGAGATCTCATAGCTAGTTATTCTAAGAGTCTAAGGGCTCTGGACTCAGTGAGAAAGCCCACATTTTCTATGGCTTGAAAATAGTTAGAATGTGGAAGGCTTTAGATCTTTCTTGGGACATAATAGATAAAGGTGTTAATCTGTACTCTGTCAAATATGGAGGATTTGGAAGCCTCTGTAAGGTGAGGCTCTTCTGGGGGTCTTTATCATACAATAGGATTTCTCTACCTGCAGCCTGCTCATTGGTAGCTTTTACTTTTACTGGTGCAGCAGGGGCAGGGCTGGGGAGTCTTTTATTTAGAGTGTGCTAATGGAGTAAGTGATGGAGGCCCTGCACAGGCCATGCAGCAGGGCTCTCTCTAGCTAGGCTGGGGCCCTAGTCTCCCTGCATGAGTGAGGCTGACTGAACTGAGATGTTTGGGAAAATATGCTGAGTTGGTGAGAAACTTTTCTAACACATCAGGCTTTTCCTAGTTCTTGTCCATTTATCGATGCGTCGCAAGTAGGAGGGGGAGTGGCAGAATGATGCTTCCTTTTAGGGTAATTGAAAAGGGCGAGAGAAGGAGGATTTTGAATGTTTGCAATATTTTAAGTAACATCCTCATCATCATAATCATTATCATAACTAGTATCTATTATGGGGCAGATGTTCCAGGCATCTTTCTGAGTGCTTTACATATATTATCTCGCTTAATTCTCACAAGAGTTCTGCAAGGTAGGTATTAGTATTACCATTTTACAGATGAGAATACTGTGGCTTAGAAAGTTTAAACAGCTTACTCAAGGTCACCCAGCTAGTACATGTCAAAGCCACACTAGCTCTGTCTATAGTGCTTGCTAGGTAGTGAACTGTGTCATGTATAATTAACTTGCTCATAAAGCAATAATATTCTTCATGTTTGAAGACCCAAAGGCCCTCCCCTATCCCCCAACACATTTTGTATTCTGAGCTTTTCTTTTTCAAGGACTTTACTGTCTGCAGAGCTGTGAGATCATCATATGAGTATTATTTTTAAAACTGGAATGGAGTTTTGCAGTGACTTAAGGAGATCATTGCCATGTAGTTGAACATTATATTCATGTTGGAGACATGTTTTAAATGTAACAAGCAATGCTATGGGCTTAATGATCTCTCCCTTTAATCATCCATGTTTTGCTTACTTTGGATGCTTTGCATGCCCTCACTGGCCAGTGGTAATACTGCAGACCTTCAGAAGGACTAACCCCTCGCTTTGCTCTTTTCAGTGGATACCCTATCCTCTTCTTGAGTCTATTCCAAATGGCTGTCTTGATCTTTAATTACAATCCTCTGTGGACTTGTCATAGCCAAGCTCATCCTGCACCTTCGCTTTGTCAGCGCTGCACTCCTGTCCCCATCTTCCTCACTATTACTCATTTCCCTTGGCATGATCCTGCTGTTCTCAGCTCTGAGTTTATTGCCAGTTAAAGGAGCCTCCTCACTGGTAGAGCCTTCTGTTAAACCTAATCTCAACTCTGAAATCACACTATGATCCTCTGTTTGTGTACTTTATTTTCTGTTTTATTATCAACTTGAGTTACTATATGTAGAAAATACTTGCATAGCAAATTTGTTGAAATGGTATAGATGTAATATAGAATATATATGATAAACTATCACATGCACACATATATTTGGTAAAAGCCCATCAGATATAATGGGAGTTTAGTTGTTCTGCAAAGTGGTTTAAGTCATAACTTAACCTCTGCCACATACCATAGTACCATGATTAATAGGCACAGGACTCTTAAGCTAACAGACACCTCATTAGACCCTGAAGTTATAGGAACTGACATAGCATGAAAAGATGTAAAGATCTACATTCCAAAACTTTTTCTAAAGCCCTAGATAATAAGCTTAATAAGTCACCTTGAAAAACTTTACATATGCTAATCACAGCAAGCAAGAATTGCAAAGCAGGGATAGCTAGCCTAATGTTGTACAAGAACAGTAAAATATTTATTATCTGGAGAGTTCCATTTACATTATTAACCCACTTTCCTGTCATTTCTCAAGAACTTCTGAAATTCTTGGCCTTTCAAACTTTGGAAAGAGCTGTTTTGATCTCAGAACACTAACGAAATAGAAGGCGCTATAACCTCTACTTTTGGTTTATTCTGCTAATTGAGATATTAGTGACCATCCAGGACAATCACATTCATATCTAAGGGCTCAACCACACACTTCTAACAGCAAGTCTCTTTAATGAAGGGCCATACAAAATGATTAAAGTGAAAGTGACCATTTCCTGGGTAGGGTAAGAGTTGGATGTTACTGCAACTTTATCTCAATGTTCCGGCTTCTTACCGTCATAGTGCTGGGGTATAAATGTGGCAATATAAATTAGTGGAAAACCTCCAAGCTGGCTTTACCACTGCCCAGCCACGTAATCCTGAGTGAGTTCTTTGGCCTCATAATTTCTTTGGGCCTCCGTTTCTTCATCTGTTGAGGAAGGAGATTACACTGAATCAAACCATCCAAGTCTTAGTTGCTCTAATATTCATGCATATGTATTTACACAATGGGCACATAGTCACAAAAATCATACAAAGTACATGTGGCTTTATATACACACAAGAGAGGGTGCAGCACTTTAAATAAATGTGATAACTCAAAATTAGATCATGACTCTTACTTTACAGAAATGATTCTTTCCGAAATGATTCATTGTATGGCTCCTTTTAGTCAAGACTGGGAAATATGTGACCCTCGCCAGATTTAGGCACTTAATTTTATCCAACTAATGGGGTAAATATTTCATATGTTAGTAATTGCTAAATCACAACACAACTTTAAAAATTTAGCCACATTACCTAAAAGGAGATAGGAAGTGGTTGATTCCCCATTAATCTGTTTTCTGCCTCATTTCAGTTATATTATTCTTCCTTTGCCTATCGACTAGTATAAATACTTAAATAATATTTAACATGTAACTTTAGTAATTTTTTCTGATTATGAAAATTACATAAGCTCATTGTGAAATATCTGGGAAAAATGTGGAAAAGTTGGTAGAAAGAAAAAAGTCACTTAAATTCTAACAAAGGCAATTACAGCTAATGTTTTTTTATTTCCTTCTAACATTTTCTTCCGCATTTTAAAATAGATGAAATCACACCAGTTTTTTTGGTGCCCTTCTTTAAAATTTAACGTCACAGCATACAGATTTTTCTGTGTTATTGAAAACTCTTGGTAAACATAATTTTTAAGGCTATTTAGCATTCTGTCATGAAGCTATAGCATAATTTACTTAACCACCTTCTTACTGTCGGCCATTTAATTACTTCCCATTTTTCACTATTATAAATGATGTTGCAGTGAACATTTTGGTGTATAAAGCTTTTCTGTCTGTATTTTACATGATTTCTTTAGGAAAGATTTCCAGAAATTGAATTATAGGGTCAAAGGTATACACATTTTTAAGGCTCTTGATCTGTAATGCCAAATGGCTTTTCTAAAATGGTTTGTATCAATTTACATTCACCATAGTAATGTGTGAGAGTGCTGTGTTTCACCATGTCCTTGGCCAACCCCCCTAAAAACTAAATTAAAAAATCTTTATGATTTGGTAGGTAAAAATTACACTCCACCACTATGTTTTTCTTTCTGTAATTATGAGTAATCTTGGACAATTTTCCAGGTTTGTTCATTGTGGTTTCACTTTTGTGAAATTTCTGTTCATATCTACAATATATTTTAAATTCTTTACTATAGTTGTGAACATATTTCTGTGTCATCTGTTTATAAATCAGACAAATGCAAGCCCCCTTCTTTAAAAAAAAGTCACTTTAAGTGGCTTTTTTGGGTTATTCTTGGCTGATTTTTTTTCCCTATGTCAGTTCTTCAAAATCATATTTTAAAAAAGTAAGTTATGTGCTTTTGAGTTGATGGCTTTCAAATATCTTTGGAATACAGTTATAGACTTGAGTTTTATGTCTAGCTTTTGAGGCCCTTATCTATTTAATAAAAGTGAGATATGAATTTGTCTAACTTTTCACAGACTTCCATGTTGCTGTGAGGTCTGAAATCTTAACTTTTTCTGATTTGGCATTAGTTAATAATGATTAAACAAATAATTTATGAATGTTTATCATCTAATATTTTGATATCTTTCTTCCTACATTTTATGTGGATTATTTCATTTGGAATCACAATTCTTCATGTTCTTTTCCTTAGAATCACAATTTAAGGATTTTTCTATTTCATTAAACCCTGTTTTAGAAATATTATTTTTTAATGTTTTCTGCTACCCGCTCCCCTCCATCATCTGTCTTCTGCCTCATTCTTCACCAGCACAGGAAAAACAGTAACACATGCTTCTTCAGTAGTTGGCCATATGATTAGAAATCAATGGGTGTGCAAGCCCTATGAATATTTTATTGGTAACAGTGGTGAAATAGAGTGTATTTACTGTTTTAAAATATGGCTGTTTAGATGTAATTCAAAGCCTGTTCAAAACAATTTAATCAAATTTACTTATATATGGGCCAAGGGCTAGTCACTGATCAATGTTGAGCAAGTCAATTTGAATACTGAACAAAATCTAGAACTAACTGAATGGTTCTCAAGGGATCAGGGGAATGGTTTTGGTCAGGTCATCATTCAGTTCTGACTTCAGGTTCTCATCCATGATGACTGCTTATGCTGTGCCTTGAACCCACTGGTTCCGTGAAAGAGAATGTTCTTTTAGGGAGTCAGGTGAATTTGCATTTACAGCAAGCTAGGATTCATTCTCTAAAATTTCATCAAACTTACATCTTCCTGGGAGGCTAATAGATAACCTTCACTCTCCCAAAGTCCTCAAGAGAACAATATGATTTATGTGGGATGCAGTTGGCTCTTGAGACTCTTATTGGAAGCTTAGGCCCCCATGTTATTCTCACATACCACAAAACTTAGAAGGAGTGTTTTGTATTTACAAGGAGAGGTGTCTTTCTCCAAGGTGGCAGTCTCTGCCTTACTTCTACCACTTCTGCAAAGCTAAGAGGAATAAGTAAGCTGTGGGAGATTAGAGACCATGGGAGTTTAGCTTCATTCTGGCCTGCGCCCTGTTTCAGCTTATGGAGTTCAGAAATCTTGGGGGCTGACTGGCCTCCCTGGATCACTTAGGGATTCTCATTTATTCCATTCCCAGCATAGGGGGGAGAAATCTAGCCTGTGTGGTATTTTGTTATGAGAATTTGAAATTGTTTTTTTAAAAATAATATTCTTTATAGAAGGACCAAGACTAGAAAACTGTAAGGACATTATATTGAATTTGACATCTAAGCATAAAATAAAAATTAGAACTAGGCCATTGGGAGATGGGACTTACAGTTTTTTTCTTCCCCTCTGTCGTTATAGCTCTGAATAAAAACCTATTATGAGAAGGTTTTAATTTAAGGATCTCACCTTGGTTCTTTGGGACAGTTATGTTTCACCTATGAAATTTCAATTCATTTCACTTCAGTTATTTATTCATGAGTCACTAGGGGAGTTTCTTTGAATTTAGCCCCTATGATTTATTAACTGTAGAGTCCTGGGCAAGTATGATTGTCATGGGGATCTAATGACTTGTTCCAGGCTGAGTACCAAGCATGGAACCTGGTGTAAAAGAAGTGCTAAGGCAATATTAGTTATTGCCATTATTTTTATTAGATGTATGCTTCTAAAGGGCAAGGCTTGTCTTATGTTTATATTTAAGACAACTTAGAAGACCGCCTTGTACATAGTAGGTAAATAATTTTTGAATCTGATTAGCTTCTTCGGTAGCTTCTTCAGGGTCTGAGCACCTACTGGGCTTTTTGTAGCTTTTGTGTTCATGATGGCAATGATAATCATGATTGCAGCACTTGTAAGCGACATGTGATTCATCATTCTAAGGCTAAATAGAGGATTCAATTTTGCAGTTGCCAGCCTGACACCTTTTACCAGCACCATTGTAAATTTCAAAAAGCTTTGTAAACTGCTTTTTTTTTTTCCTTCAGAAAGGTTGTGTGGCCACATCTGTATAGTAGGTAAGAACATTTAAATTTAGAGTTACTAAGCAGACTGTCAGATTTCATGAGGTTAAGAATAAAATTCCAAATTGGCAGTTAGACGGTGTGAACTTCATTGCATTGGTGGCACATCTATAGATACGCACTAAACAGTGCCTTAGAATGACCATTATTGGTTTAAATGGAATTCAGTGGAGCCTGTAATTTTTTCAGGGCTTTGAAGCTTAGTGAAGTTACAAACTGGTCAGGACCTTGAAGCGAGGAGGGGGAGAACGTTGATGCAGGGGGGATGCAAGGAAGATGTTCTTCCTTCTTGAATAGGAATCACATTCCCATTAAAAAAAAATGCCAGAGTCTTGGCAGAAAACACAGATTTGCATATTGTTCACATGCATTTGCATATTGAGTTCAAGAGGCTCTATCTTCAAGTATGTAAAATAAATAGTGTAATCTGCTGCAATTGTGTTCCAATCCAGTATCCAGGGCATTGCACAAATGAAATACATAACATATTTTAAAATCACATTTCAGAAGATGAAAGATGGCAATCAACTGAAGGTGGCTGTGCATCAGTAATACTGATAGGGAGCAGAGATTGTCTGGCTTGGCTAATGTGTAAGATTGGAAAAGCCACTGCCTTAAGAGGCCTCATCTGTGGAGGAAGCCTTCTCAGATGGGTTCAGGGCCCACTGGAGTTTACAGCCTCAGAGTCATGATACCCAGGTCACACTACGTGTCTCCCAGGTTGGAAAGTCTGTGTGGTGTTCAAAGGACTCTGCCTTCTCTGAAGCCGAGTGGGAGTCACACTGTTTCCGGATTGTAGACCAGGAATTTCATTTCACAAGCCTTTCCATGTTCAGTTCTAGAGACCTAAGTACCTAAGCTGACTCAGGAGACAGCAATAAGACAAGGGGTGATGTGGGAGAAACATATAATCCCATACTGTCAAAAAGCCTTCGTTAAAGCACCCCTTCTTCTCAAGAAACATATACAGTAAGTAAAAATAGTGTGTGCTTTGGAAATGCTACTGTATACCAAGTTCCCTGGTTTCCTTCTCCAACCAGATTGCTGCCACTGAACCTCTCCTGAATAGAAATTATAGAGCTGCCACTGGGCACATGGGGGTAGTGGTGGTACCAATCCTCCAGTCTTCTGCAAATGATCAGATTTTGAGTTGCTGTTTAGGCTCTACAGCTTACAAATCCCCAATATGGCTTTCAGAAGCTATAGAGAAATCAGTAAGAGATTCAGATTTGAGGAATCCCTGATGTAGTTCGCTTTCTAGAGGTGGTAGGTAGGTGGGCAGACTTCACAGGATGTTAAAACCAGAAGAAACAGACAGATAGGGCAAGAGAAAATTACTGGAGGGGGCAGTGATTTTGTAAGGAATGGCAGAACATCCAGGAAAGGATACCCATTCTTCATCTGTGTTGAAACAATGTCCTGAATGTTTAAAGCCTATAGTCCATGAAATGAGATAGGCCAGCCATATAGTCAAGGTCAGCCCAGCTAGGGCTGAAAGGAAGGCTGCTGTCTTGTAGACAGCAGGGCCTCAGATCCTCTCAGCACAAGGAGGACAAAATTAGAGTAGGAAGACCATTTCGATCCTCGCCTACTGGAGGGTCCCAGCCTATTGTTTTGACCAGGTTTTTCTTAGAAGTCTAGACAAGATGAAGTCTTCTGAGCAGTAAGGCTGGAAAATGATGGTAACTGATGGGGAGCATTGTTTCTCTGTACATCTGTATACCTGTTATCATTGAGCACTTTAGCTTCCTGGGCTCAGATCTGCTTGTGAGAATGGTACGGCTTTTTGTCATTTGAATCAAAGACAAGTGTATGCCAATTTGATCAGTGCAAAAATCCATCTTTGCTGCCATTTCATGAGGTTAGGAGGTTGAGAACATGATAGTTTGGGGGAAAATGAGTTTGGCATGGTCTTGGGAAACAGAAATCTTTTACCACAGTTCACATTCTGATTGCACTTGCTAGCCTTTGTCTTCATTTTAAGGTAAGTCACTTAACCTCTTGCTCATGGTTTGCTCATTTACAAAATGGGTATTTAATACATGCATACCTTGCAGAGATTTTGTGAAAATTAATTAGGTAAAGGTTATAAAATAGTTGGCAGATGAAGCACTAACTGTTATTAAACTGGATGATTATTTTGTGCTTACTTAAAATGTCATCAGTAGACTCCGATATAGAAAGCATTTTGTATGCCTTCATCAGTAGATTGCAATTTTTTTTTTTTTTTTTTTTTTTTGAGACAAAGTTTTGCTGTTGTCCAGGCTGGAGCACAATGGCATGATCTCGGCTCACTGTAACCTCCCCTCCTGGGTTCAAGTGATTCTCCTGTCTCAGCCTCTCGAGTAGCTGAGATTACAGGTGTCTGCCACCACACCTGGCTAAGTTTTGTGTATTTGGTTGAGACAGGGTTTTGCCATGTTGGCCAGGCTGGCCTTGAACTCCTGACCTCAGGTAATCCACCCGCCTCAGCCTCCAAAAGTGCTGAGATTACAGCTGTGAGCCACTGCGCACAGCCAGCAAAATTATTTTCTGCGCCTAGATATGTAATGTACAATTGTGTGCTGCTGCATAATGATATTTTGGTCAATGATGAAGCACATGTATGATGGACCACACATACAAAAGTGGTCTCATAAGGTACTAATGGAGCTAAAAGATTCCTGTTGCCTACTGATGTCTCAGTGATTTTTGACTCTGTGTAGAACTAGCCTAATATATGTTTGTGTCTTAGTTATTGACAAAAAACACAAAAAGCCAAAACAAATAATGTTTAAAATAGAAAAAAAGCTTATACAATGAGGATATAGAGAAAGAAAATATTTTCTACAGCTGTCTTACAAAAGGGGAAAAGTTAAGGAATTTTAGAAGTTTATAAAATAAAAAAGTTATAGTAAGCTAATTTATTACTGAAGAAAGAAACTTTAAAAAATAAATGTAGTGTATTCCAAATATTCAATGTTTATGAAGTATACAGTAGTGCACAGTAATGTCCCAGGCCTTCACGTTCACTCACTCACTGACTCACTCAGAGCGACTTCCAGTCCTGCAGGCTCCATTCATAGGAAGTGCCCTGTACCATTTTTTAATCTTTTATGTCATTTAAAAAATCTTTTATACTGTATGTGATTTTTTATATATATTTTTTCTTTTTGAGATGGAGTCTCGCTCTGTCTCCCAGGCTGGAGTACAGTGGTGTGATCTTGGCTCTCTATAATCTTCACCTCCCAAGTTCAAGTGATTCTTCTGCCTCATACTCCTGAGTAACTGGGTTTACAGGTGTGCACTACCACATCAAGCTAATTTTTGTGTTTTCAGTAGAGACGGGCTTCCACGCCACTGGACAGGCTGGTCTCAAACTCCTGACCTCCAGTGATCCACCTGCCTCAACCTCTCAGAGCGCTGGGATTACAGGTGTAAGCCACCACACCTGGCCCATTTTTAAAAGTCTTTTATACTGTATTTATACTGTACCTTTTTAATATTTAGACATGTTTAGATACAAAAATACTTACCATCATGCTACAAGTGCCTACAGCATACAGTATAGTAACATCCTGTACAGGTTTGTAGCCTCAGAGCAATAGGCTATACTACATATCCTAGGTGTGTAGCAGGCTTTATCAACTAGGCTTTTGTAAGTGCACACTGTGATGTTCACACAATGATGAAATTGTCTAACAACACATTTCTCAGGACGTGTCCCCATTGTTAAGCAAAGCATGACCATTTATCAATTTTTGGGGGTTAAACAAAACTGTTTGTTTCTATATTCTATTCATTCCACTCCTTCTCTTCCCTTCTCTCATTTCTCTGCCTTCTCTTTCTGATACCAATTTAGCTGTTTTATTGTTTGCTCAACTAACTTGGAATTAGGACAGAGGAGCCAACAACCTTGTAGAAGCGGATGAAGGTGGACGGCGCCGCGTGAGTCCTGGGGCTAAGTCCATAGCCACCAAGATAGGGCCATTGTCACCATGTATTTGAGGACATGACACAGTTTTCTTCATGTTTAGAGAACAAGCACTATGTAAATGTAATACCTGGCCACAAAGCAAGCTTCAGAAGTAAATGCTTAAGAGCTACTCGCCTAGAGAGGCATCAATTGGCCCTCTCGTCTTTTCGAGATTGCTCCAAAGAAATAAAATACATGAGATCCACAAACCACCAGTCTTCATTACTCACTTTCCATAATTATTACTTGTCCTGGATGAGTGGGTAAGTGTAAGTAAGACTGAAATAAATCCCCAAAGCATTTTAAAAGCAGGTCACTTTGACTAAGAATTGATTCATTCTGTTAGAAGTTTAGATTTCTTTTTATTTATTTATTTTTCCATTTCCATTCATGCTATCTTTTGCCAATCCTTTTGTATGAGTTTTGTTGAATTCTGTGCCTTGTACTCCCACACCTACGTGTTAGTTTTTTGGGGTTTCTTCAGTTATGAGGATAGAGAAAACTTTTTTTTTTCTATAAGGATTTTACTACACTTTATAATTACGAAAGTATTGAGAAACATGAATGGTAGATTTTAACATAGAAATTCACTGAGCTGTGTGTACATTTATAACATATGTATTTATATGGCTGTACTTGCCTGTAAAAATGCTAAAAATTATTAAAAAATTTTTAAAAGTCCCTTATTCAAATTTTTATTAAAAAAAAATGTATCTGTTTCTCCTGTATCATTGAACGGTTTTTCCAAAGCATTGCAGCTTATTTCTGGCTTGAAATCTAATTTGTTTTCCATGTTGACTTTTGAGAGGATATATGGGGCAGTGACTAAGAGCATGTGCATTAGAGATAACTGCCTTGGTTTGTATCTTAGCGCCTCCATTTAGTAGCCACTTCACCTTGGGTTTGTTACTTCAGTTTTCTGCACCTCAGTTTATTCGTCTGTTAAATGGGGCTAATAATAGCATCTACCCCATAGGTTTGTGTGAAGATTAAGTGAATTACTATATATAAAGCACTTAGAGTGTGTATGTGACATGAGTACTGTATAGGGGTTTATGGGTGAGGATTTATTCTGTGGACTTCTGTTGTGGAAGCGTCATAGTCTAAACATGTGGTTAAGAAATACTGACACCCCTGGAGATGGTTTGCATTAGGAGGTTTATTATAAAAGAAGGAGTATGGCCCTCCAGAGGATCTGGGCATGGTGGTGAGTGAGTATTGGGCAGGCTGCAGGAACCAGGCAGTTGCTCTCCTTGTCTCCTTTCCCTGCTGGCTGTGGGAACCCTTGATTCTGCTTCTCAGTCTTTGCTTCTCAGATGGTGCCATTTCTGCTTCTCTTTGCCACCTGGCCCTTACTGCTTGCTCATCAGTACTCCTCCGCTCAAAATCTATCACCCGAAATGATAGTATCAACCTGGCAGTTTATTCAGCCTCAAAAGTCTATTGCCCACAGCTAACTTATTTAGCTTCTAGGCATTCATGTTCCAGTTTTCCTAATTGGTTGAGCTTGGTCAAGCACCCAGCCCTAGTTCAAAGACAGAGCAGGTGGGGTGATATGGAACTGTGGGAGCAGATTATGTATAGGATGCTTCTTTGGAGGTAGTTTCTATATAAACTATATGAACCCCGGCTTTAAAAAAATTTCCAATTAGGAACTACATTTAACATCAAACCAGTACATACACCTATAAATATAAAACTGAAAATATTATTTGCCTTTAAAACATGATGTGAACTGATCTGGTCTATTTTATTCCCTTAAAAAACGCCAGTTATCCACACCTGTAATCCTGGCAGTCTGGGAGGCTGAGGCAGCCAGATCATGAAGTCAGGAGTTCAAGATCAGCCTGACCAACAGGGTGAAAACCCATCCCTACTAAAAATGCAAAAATTAGCCAGGCGTGGTGGTGCAGGCCTATAATCCCAGCTACTCAGGAGGCTGAGGCAGGAGACTCACTTGAATCCAGGAGGCAGAGGTTGTAGTGAGCCAAGTTTGTGTCACTGCACTCCAGCAGCCTGGGTGACAGAGTGAGACACCATCTCAAAAAAAAAAAAAAGAAAAAAAAAAGAAAAAAAAAAAAGCTAGTTATGACTATAGTTAGCAAACACTGCTCTGAGACTTGTGTGTACTTGGTGCATTGGGCTGGGGAACAATTGGCTTTTTTGCACTCTTTTTTATCAGGGCTTCTCTCTCTTTAGTGCACAATAGTATCATCCAGGGCACTTGTGAAAAATGCAGATTTCCAAATCCATCTCCAGGTATTCCGCATCACCTGGCCTGGGGTCAGGCCTAAATATTGGCCAATTTTGTCAAGTGCTCAGGTGTTTCTGATGCAGGTTTCTTGCAGATCTTATTTTGAGAAACACGGCACTAGATTGTGTTCTCAACTAAGCTGTATAACGTTACCTCCTTTATTTCCTTCTGTGCAAGAATACTTTGTCTAATGAACAAGTTGTATTCTGAAAGTCAGAGATGCTTATTTAAAACTTCAGAACACTACTTATTTTAGGAAGCTTGGTAGATTCCTAAACCAACACACAAAAGCCTTGTTAAGCTCTCCTGTATATCTTGTTACCGGTGCTTCTCAGGACTGATTGCTGGTAGCACTGGGTTGAGTGATGTGGAGACCAGGCTTTGGATTATAGGCAGGGGCAGTGGGGGAAGAACACAGGGGAAGAACATTTATATGGAGGGTGAGGTGGACATGAAAGAAGAAAGAGTGATATCTTTCACATTAATGGGGAGAAAGTGTTCCTTTTGGAGGGCTTCTAACCACACCCAGCTAGACAGGAAGATCTTGGGAATGTGTACTTGCACTCTCGATTTAGAGATAGATTTCATTCATGTACTGTCTTCATTTAGTTGACACTTAAGTCAGATTTTTGCCCTAACTGCTCTTTTATTGTGTGTGTGGTTTTGTATTGTCTTTGTCTACAATTTTGTGTACTGCTAAAATCTGAAAATTGATATAAAATACACAGAACTTATTTTCTAAATTGTCTCCCATCACTAACTTCTCCTTCCCCAAATTTTGGTTTTGGGAACAATTTTGCACAATCTTCCTCTCCCACCTTTTCACATGTTACTGTATTTTACCCCTCATCAATTTCAAATCTTTTGTCTTCTCTGCAGCATTTTTTTTTATGGCCTGATTATCTTCTACATAAATAGTTTTAAACTCTTTGGGAAGATTCTTACTTCCTGTGATCCTTTAGTCAATCTCTCATACTGTAACCAAAATAACCACTACATGTGCTAATTTAAATGCACCACTCCCTGCTTAAGTCTCTACTTTATGAGCAGCCAAGTTCATAGAAGGAATCTTGAAGCACGAGTGGAAAAAAGATTTCTTCTAAAGGAAAAAGATAAAAATATGTATACTTACACATACATAGACACATTCATGATTTTAAAAATTTCCTCAGACTAGAAACAGAAAGGAACTTCCTCAACAACTTGACAAAGGTATGAAAACCCTGCAGGTAATATTCTATTTAGTGCTGAAAAACGGAATATGCTACCCCTAAGATAAGGAAGAAGATAAGGATGTTCTCTGTTACTAGTTTTGTAAAAATTTTCGTTGCAGGTCCTAGCCAGTGTTATTGGACTAGAATAATAAGAGGAAGGAAAAAAAATAAAACGATCAGTACTCTCAGGCAACATTATTGTCTGTGAAGAAAGCAGCAAAAAAATATACAAAAAAAACCCCACTAAAATAAATGTTAGTTTAGTAAGATCACAGGACACAAGGTCAATACAAAAATTAATTGTATATATACTATCAATGAGCAATTAAAAATTGAAATTTAAGAAATAAATTTGTAATAACATCAAAAACAATATTCCTTGGGGTAAATTTTATAAAATATCTGACTCAATATCGTTAAGATGTCAATTTTTCTTAAATTTTGTAGATACCACAAAAACACTGTCAGACTCCCAGTAGGATTTTTTTTTTTGTAGAAATTAACAGCAGATTCTAAAATTTACATGGCAAAACAAAAAGCCAAAACAATGCTGGAATTAAAAAGTTGCAGGACGTACACTGGCTGATCGTAAGACTGAAAAGCACGTAATCAAGACAGTGTGGTATGGCATAGGAGAGTCCACAAGTAGATTTCTGTCAGACGTGTCAAAGTAGTGGAGAGAGGGCAGTCTTTTCAGAAAATGATGTTGAAACAATTGTATATCCATATACAAAACATACATACACACACAAATGAATCTTGCCTCATACCTTGTACCATGTAAAGTGATTAATTAACTGACAATGTATCATAGAACTATAATTATACAACTCTGAAATTTAAAAACTTTTAGAGGAAAACAGGAAAAAATATTTATATCCTTTGTTTAGGCAAAGACTTCCTAGACATATAAAAACAAAACAAAACAAAACAAAAAAAACATGAGCAACAAAATAAATTAATACATTGGACTTCATAAGAAACAAAAACTGCTTTTTAAAAAAGGCACTGTTAAGAAAATGATAAGCTAAAAATGGGAGAAAATATTTATAAAATACATATTCTATATAAAGGACATACCTAGAATTGAGGTATGAAGAACTCTCATACCTCAACAGTCAGAAAACACAATTAAAAAGTAGACAGGAAATGTGAACAAATACTACTAAAGAAAAGATGGAAATAACCTTGAAAACAATTTTCACATCATTAGTTGGCAGGAAATTCAACTCAAAACTACAATGAGCTACCAACAAACACCAAGCAAAATGAATGAAATTTAACAAAAAGAAAGAAGGACCAAAGGCAGGTAAGAAGGAAGGAAGAAAAGAACATTCACAAGACTTTGGAAAGAATAGATTGATAAGAATGGTATAAATGTGGAGAAACTGCTGGTGGGAATGCAAAATGGGATAGCCAGTTTGGAAAAGTTGGGCAATTAAATATAAATGTTAAAGTACTCAATAATTCAGCAATCCCGCTGTCAGGTACCTACTTAAGAAAAGTGAAGACATAAATCCACACTACGAACCGTAAGTGAACATTATAGCAGCTTTATTTATGTCATCAAAAGTGGAGACACCCTTAATGTCCATCAACAGTGAATCAATATATATATTATATATCTCAATACAAAGGAATATTATTCAGCAATAAAAAGGATGAAGTTCTGATACACACAACAATATTGAGGAATATGAAAAGCTACTATATCAGGTGAAGGAAGTCAGACACAAAAGGCTGCATACAGTATTATTCCATTTATCAGATGTCTGGGAGAAGCAAAATTATAGAAACAGAAATCAGATCAGTGATTGTCAGGTACAGGAGAGAGCTAAGGGATTCATTATAAAGGAACACAGGGAAATTTTGGGGTGATGGAAATACTTTATAGCTTGGTTATGGTGGCAGTTATATACCGTATACATTTGTCAAAAACCTATAGAATTATAAACTTAAAGGGGTTAATTTTAATGTATGCAAATTGTACATTTACATGTATTTACATTATATTTACATGTACATGCAAATAGTACATTTGCACGTACAACTGTACATGTACAAATTACATTAGTAAACTGGGTCTTTAAGATTTTCATACATCAAAATTTACATATTGATGTGAACATAAATGAATAATGTCTTTGTCAGGCCCATTTAGTAATAACAAACTTCTACATTTGCATAGTATCTTTCAGCTTGTAAACTGCTTTCATACCCATTTACTCATGTAAGTCTCATAGTGCTGTGAAACAGGCATTTAATACTCACATTTTAGAGATGAGCCTTCCCTGAGGTTCAGAGAGGCTAAGTGATGTGCTTAAGGTCACACAGTAAATCTTTTTCAAATCCAGGAATTTTCCACTATTTCTCAATGCTGCTTTAAAAAATAGATCATATTTGCCAATTTTGAAAAACCTTTTTTTAAAATTTGTTTGTTATGACTTACTTGGCTTCTTTTTCCTCCTCTTGATTGGCTGGGAATTCCTGCTTTGACGCCTTCCATTTATTCTCTCTGGTCCAGGCAAATTCCAGAGAGCTTCCAGACACTTCACTAGCCCTCTGCCAGAGTTCCATTTTCTCCAAAGGACAGATCTCCCAGGAAAACTCCGTTGATAAACCCAGAATCACCTACCCCTCAAATACATGCTAAGTCAGGAACTATGTCCTTTCCTTTTGGTAAATGAGATACATACTATAGCTTGTATCTCATGTCACTAGTTTATCTCTGCATTATGTCTTCATCTGTCTCGTGGAGATTTGTGTAAGAAAGATTCATATTGACTCTGGGGTGAGGAGACAGATGGCAGTTTAGAGAGTTGGTGTAGGAATGAATAAGTACACAGGATGATAGAAGAATCAGTGAATTTTTAGGTGTGGATGATTAATGAGATGCAGAAGTAAAGGCTTAGTGGCTCCCTCATTAAACTGCAGCTCAGACTGAATCATGTATGTTCTTGTCAAGCCACAACACTACCTCTCTATGTAGATTCTTAAGGGAAGAGGAGAATAGGAGAGAGGGTGTCAGGTTTTAGAGGAAGAAATGTGTAGTATGACAAGCAGGAGAAAATGATTTTGATGGAGATATTTGATGTGAAATGAGAGAAGAAGCTGGAGGAAAGATGATTGTTGGAAAACATTAGGATATTGCATCAGGTGATGAAGAAAGAATTTGGTGCTAAAGTAGATAAAGTAGCAGGGTTTGACTTAGGCCTGGTTATAAATTAGGCAAAGGAAAATGACAAGGGCATGTGAAGAGCTCGCGAAAATGTTCCAGGTGTGTTCACCTTGCAGTGAGGCCAGGCAACTAGGTAGATTAATATAAGTGTGAAACCAGGACTTTCTTCTAGTTGAGGAAGAGTAACTTTTCCTTTTTGTTTTTTGTTGTTGTTGTTGTTGGTGGTGGTGGTGGTGGTGGTGGTGGTGGTGGTGGTTGGGAGGAAAAGTAACTTTTGAGTCACTGACTCAATTGGGGGAGAGGGGATTGGGGGATCATGGTTATATCCTGGTCTAGAAATGAAACCCACAGGAGAGGCAGAATTAAGAACAAGAAAGAATGGCTCAGGGAAGGTAAGAGAGTAGAGGAAGAGGTGCCCAAGGAGACCTCCAGGTGCAAGTGGACCAATGACATGTGGAGAGATTAAGTGTTGGGGTGGACGGTGGAATGGGGAAGAAACATGACAAATCTCAAAAAGGACAGCCAGGGAAAATTAGAACAGCAAAAAAGAGGAGGCAAGTGGAGTTGTTCATGAACATATTTTAAGAATAGAGAAGACAGATTTAAGATACAAGGTGAGGAATAGAACAAAGAGGATGGAGTAGGAGAGGCAAAATGAATAGAAATGAGGTTCTTTCTTCTTTATGCATACCCTCATGTGTGCACGCATGTACACGGCACGCGCGCACCCACACACGCACATGTGCATGCATGCACACACGCGTGTGCACACACACACAACCTTATACTCCTTTGTCAGCCAAAGGAAGGCAAGAGAGAATCTGAAAACTGAAACAAGGCTGCCTCCAGACGTGAGGTCTCAAAGAGGCTGTAGCACCACCTTTGCGCGGCGTGAGAGTGAACCCAGTAAACAGGAGCGCAGGAACTGAAGGAGGAGACTTGGGATGGAGATGAGGAAAGAAAGGTGTCTGTGCACAGGGCAGTTTCAGGCAGTAGCTCAGGGTCATTGTACTTAGGTTCATGTGAGCAGAAGGACGTTTTCATGTAGAGAAGAAAACTGTTTCCATGAATAATATCATTTCAATTGGAAGTGCTTCAGTTTCTTAATCATTATAAAACCGGGGTCTTCACTTCTCAAAAGAAGCAGCTTATTTGCTGTTATTGGGAGGCAGGGAAGGAATTTCCATGCTGTAATAAGCCAGCCTCGTTAATTTCCCAGACAGCTCTGGAAGGCAGCTGCGGTTTCAGTCACCTTGGAAGTTGAGGATAAACTGGATTTAGTGATGGGAGATCTGTTTGTCTTCCTCCCGATCTTCCATCGTTTTTGGGTGCAGATTTAGCGTGAAGTCTGGGCGCCAGCTGAGCATCCCCAATTCCTTGGCTTGCCTTTTCAGCTTTTCTCCAAACTCTCCTTTCATGGGCTCTTGCTCTGGGTCAGGCCACGCTGTTCTCATTCCCCAATATGTTTTGTGCCTCACTGGTTTTCTGACTTAAGGCAGCTTCGTTTTTGTACTTTGGCTCCTTTCCTCAGATACCCTCGGTGCTCTTTAGTCCAGCTCAAAAGCTGCTTCCTGACAAAGACGCATCTCCAGGATGCCAGGCCAGGGCAGCCCCTCCGCCCTTGTCTGTATACTGCCTCAGCCCCTTCTACGGTCCCAGCAGCCCTGTGTTGGGGGAATGTGTGTGCTTTTCTGTGCAGGGGGCGTCCGGTCCTTGTGGCTGAACTCTGACTCCTTAACACACTTTACAGTGACACAGAGAGGCACACAATAAGGACTTGTTGGTTCATTTGGACTTTTGAGCACAAAGGGATAGAAGCTGGTGTGTGAAGTCGTAAGCCAAGTTTTCAGCTTTCAACATTTAATTTAAGGTGGGAGAGTTGCAGTCATTCTGATTGTCCTCCCTGAATTTTGGAGAATTCTGCCCAAGGACTCTGGCCTCGCCTGCAGCTGTGTCTAGCAAGTCAGGGAGGAGCTCCATTTGGCTTCAGCAGGGCGGGGCCAAGGAGGCACTGACTGTACCGCCTGTCCACCTTGCCATTCCTATGGCGATGGTGGACATGGTCATCCAGGCCTCATATATGTGCCATTCTAACAGGGTCAAGAGGTTGGATTCAGAGAGAGCAGCTATTTGCTTTTAAAAACAATATAAAATGTGAAGGGGGACCAAATTGCAACTATGTTCTTACAGAAGATTTCACAAACAGTTCTCATATTTTTACTAACTCTAATTTTTTTCTGCATATTAAGAAAAAACACAAAGTTAATTGTCATATATTTCTTTGAAATACCACCTTTTTATTTTTTTGTATGTTGTTATACAGTCATGTGCCCTATAATGACAGTGGTTTTGTAAGATTATAATACTGTATGGTTATTGTACATCTTCTATGTTAGATGTGTTTAGATGCAAAAATCCTTACCACTGTGTTACAGTTGCCTGCAGTATCCAGTACAGTAACATGCTGTACAGATTTGTAGCCTAGGAGTAACAGGCTATCCCATATAGCTATGTGTGCAGTAACTGTGCCATGGAGGTTTGTGTAAGTACACTCCATAGCATTTGCACCATGATGAAATCGCCTAATGATGCATTTCTTAGCACATGGCTCTGTCATTAAGCCACACATGATTGAATTTCCTTATACTTTGATTTCTAATTTGTGTAGTCAGTAAAAATTGATTCTAAAACTCAGTTTTTTTCATGAATCAGTTTCCAACCAAATCAAAGAGAAGAATAAAAAGGTAGGGCTTCATTAACCAGTTTATTTTTCCAGCAAAGTCCCATTAATGACCACATTTTCCCTGAGTGAAAATGCATGGCCTTTCTCTGAATTTTATTTTGTAGTCGTTGTAATAATTGCTTGGTGTCTTTTTCTGACTCCCAGTGCTTTTACATTTCTCATTCTCAAAATGCTGGCTCCTGATGGTTGTTCTCTTGAAATAGTCTTCAGATGTTTCTGTTCTTCGCTGAGGACCAGGCACCTGGAGACCATTACTGCTTATAATGCTGCTCACGAGGGCCTGAGGATAAGCAGGGAGCAGTATCAGGAGAGGCCGTACCTGACTCAGTGGTGGAGGTGGTGGTACAGGGCTCTCTTTGAGGTATGAACTCAAAAGCTTGTTTTAAACCTTGGCTCTGAGGTGAAGTCTGAGTCATGCTTGGTGCCGTCTTCTATCAGCAGAACCACCCTCTTGCTTTTGCCACTTCGAATCAAAGAAAGCCTCACAGGTATTGTTGTGGAACTCAGGAGGAATCTGCATCATTTACAGTCAGAGCAGAGCACAGATGCCACACTCCATTTGTTTAATTTGAAGAGAGTTCAGTAAAAGGGCTATTTACCAAGGTGTGGACGGTGCACAAAAACAAGAAATGGCATCTTGTAGCTAGTAGCAGCTGTGGGTAGCTACCACCACCTGTGACCCCTGAAGGAGGAAGGTGGGGCAGTTTCTGGAGTCTGGAGGTAGGCTGTATGGAGCGAGCCATGGGGAGAGGCTTGCTTAGCGGAAGCCGTGACCTTCAGTTAAGTGATAGAACCAGCCCACAGTGAGTGGCAGAAAGGGAAGAGGGTCGGGGGAGTCAATAGCCCTGTCTTGATCTTGTTCCCACTTATCTCCTGCCTGTGCTGTTGATTGGCCAAACCCACCTGGAAACCAGGTGACTGGGAAGCTCACCGTACAGTCCAAACAGTCTGCTTCCTAGGGCTTCGCGCAGAGCGGTGAGTAGATCTTAAGGGGTGAGTAGAAGACTGGAATTCACAGAATTTTACAGCTGGAAGAGACTTCAAGACCAGTCCATTTCTCTTATTTCACAGATCAGGAAATAGAGCCACAGGCTTTGTTAGGGGCAGAATTGTAATGGCCTAACAATTTCCTCAGTCTGTGGACTTTCTACCCCACTGTTCTGCACATCCTGTGATTTGGGAGGAAGGGAGAGAAGAGGAAGGGCAAGAACAGCTAGAGAGTAAATCTTCAACTTGTAATAACTGCTCTGAATACGTGCTCAGTTCCACAGGTAACATTAGAGGGATTTTAATGAGTTCTCAATTCGTTTATGCTTAGTTATGTGGCTAACAACTATGTATGTTGGTGGGAATAATAATGACGGCATTTTATATTAGGAAATGTGTGATTGCATCTATAGTTGGCCTGATAACCAGCCAGCTGAAATAACGCAGCTTTGGTGCCCTGTTGACACTGGCCTAGCTACAGGGCTCTCTTTGAGGTAGGAACTCAAAAGCTTGTTTTAAACCTTGGCTCTGAGGTGAAGTCTGAGTCATGCTTGGGAACCATGTTCCGTCAGCAGAACCACCCTAAAACTCAGAGACCAAGGGAAAGAGGGCTAATTTGAGCTCACACACATGCAACTCTCGTATACACATTGATTTGCACATACGCATATACATCCAGATACATAGGCAATTACCAACTAACAACATTGACCTAGGAATGACCCCTATATATTAAGAAGTTGGAAATGGTGCAGCTGTTTATGGTATTGCCCTTCTGTTTTAACAACCCTTGGGAAATGAAAGGCCTAGAACAGTGCCTTTGTTTATGATCCGTGGAGTTAGAGTTGCAACTCATTATTGGTCTGGTTCATTCATTAATGTCACTAACAAATGTTTGTTGTGCACCTACCATATGCCACATGCTTTGCTAAGTACTGAAGACGGATAAATAAGACACAGTCCCTGCCTCATTTCATTAGGGTGTGCAAGAAAAGCCTTGTTGCTAACAAAAGCAGTGAGTGTGGGTTCTGCATTTCCTGTACTTCTATACTCCTTTCCAGTACTGTGATTGAAGATGTGGATTCCAAATCTTAAGGATGACTATTCTGACACAGCTGAAGCTGTCATATTACTTTGTATAAAATTTGGTGGTTGTTTGGTGGCTGGTAGGAGGGAGGGAGCGAGGGAGTAGGTGCTGGCTCTCCCTGGGATTAGAATTTAAGTATTGTTTACGTCAGCCATGAAATTGCCACTTACAGACTTTTTAAAACAACCTGTTTCTAAGGTCAGTAGAAATTGTGCTAAAGCCAAGGAGGGAGTTGGGAGGGAAGGAGCTCTTTGACTCCTTTCTAAGTAATTGGAGTCAAAAGAAGCTCCTTATCTGCCTCTGAACAGAATATGTTCACATTCAATGAATAAATATCAGGTAACTGCATTGTGCTAGATGCTTTCAAGTAAATTGTTTAATATTCACAACAACTCTGTAAGGTGAGGATAATAATCCCCATTTTATAAAGAAGCAAATGAGGTCTAGGTAATTTAAGTTACTCTTTCCCTTCGCCCCCAAGATAAGTGTCAAAGCCAGGTTTGAATTCCAGCTCTTTTAACTTCAGGTCCCTGCTTTCTCCACAGGATCATAGGGATCTTGTAAATGATATTTTATTACTTTTGTGATTTCAGTCTGTCATTCTCACTACTATTTCCTACTCATCTCTTTGTCCTTAGCTCGTGACTCTCCTGATCTCCCAGGTAGCACTGGGCATGCTCTGTCATAGCCCTTCTCACATGATACACATTTCCTGTTTGTCTTGGTCCCTAGTCTAATGGCTGCTTAGAGATTGGGGATCCTGTCTCCTAGCACGTTCCCTGGCACGTGGAAAATGTTCAACAAACATTTATCAAATGAATTGGTCTTCGTAGTGATTCTGTGAAGGCAGTAGTTACCTCATATTTTATAGATAAGGGACTTAACGGTTAGAGAGGTAAAGATCACACAGAAAATTAAGAAGAAATGTTAAATGTGAGTCCATTAACTCTGAAGTTTTGCTGACTCCATTACAAAATAACATGATTATGATTGCAAAAGAGGCTTTGTTGAGGTTTGCAGTGGCTTGGAATATGTTAAGGCTACAAAACAGATAGTTTTGGGGGTTGGGGCTTGGAAGTAGCCTTCTTCAACACCTACATTTTGTTTTTTTCCTTTGAGTTTTATTTTCAAGTTCTGGGATACATGTGCAGGATGTGTAGGTTTGTTACATAGGTAAACTTATAAATGAGTGCTGAAGGATCAGAACACATGGATACATGGAGAGGAGAACAATACACACTGGGGCCTGTGGGAAGGGAGGGAGTGAGGGAGGGAAGCATCAGGAAGAATAGCTAACAGATGCTGGGCTTAATACCAAGGTGATGGGTTGATACACGTTTACCTATGTAACACCTACATTTTAAGTCTCCTCTAGTGCAGGCTGTTTATCTGCAGCTCAGAACACCACTGTTTTCTGGGTAGATGCCTATAGGTTTGGTGGTCTGTCCCCTATTCCCTGCTCTCTGTAGTCCTTCCAGTATCTTCCTGCGGCTCGTTCCCAGTTGAGATTTTCCTGCTGCCCTGCTCCCGTGCTTCTCCTTTTATCATCTGCTTATTTTCACTGCCTGGCCCCCTCTTAATAGACAGCGACAAGCCAATAATTTTTATTAACACTTGAAAATGCTATTTTGCTGTTAAACCAATACACACAATTGCCCTAATCTGCTGCCAAATGGTGATAATCAGAATCAGGTTTCAAAAGGTTTGGATTTCAGCAGAGCTGCCCACTCTGTCCTTGGAGGCATATAAATTAATTATAATTAAGAACCGTGTGCAGATATTAGGAGAGAAACTGAACAATTTTGATGTCTGCTCTTACAGAATATTAAGGAAAAAAGAAAAACCCATGAGTGTTTGCTGCTGGTAAGAGGACTGATAATCATCTATGTTTGTATTACAAATTTCTATTAAAATGTGCACATGTAAAGTGATTTATAATCCTTTATTAGTTATCTGTACAAACCTTGTATCAAGAATCTGGGTGACAGGAGAAATGATACTTCTGCTTTGTGCATACACCAGGAAAGAACAGCTCAGATGGAAAAATCTGGCTTGAGCCACTGGAAGTGTTGTAAGGACAAGGAAGAAGCCCAGGTGTCAGGTCTGGTTGAACTAAGAACGAGAAGGCTCTTATTCAAGAGAGGTTCAAGGAAAGATTGGCAGAAATATTGCTGACAAGAAATACAGTACCTCCTTTGCTCTTTGCAGTGATAGGGCCATCTTCTCATAGGGGTCTACAGGAGCTGGGAGTCTTAAGAAGAGCATCCTTAGATGCATTATGTAGGAGGACTTGAGGGTTTATCTGCTGGCTCAGAGATTTAGATAATCAAAGCCTGTATCTTTCCCCTCTCTCCCATCTGTCCTGCTCCTCTCTGATCAAATATTTTCCCAGGAACAGCTTTAATGAAGGCTTTGATTTTCTGTTTCCATTATTTGTATGGCTGTGATATGTTGAAATCAATTTAAGGTTAATTTCCTGCAGGACTCTATTTAGGTGAGTACCCCAACTCCAGGACTAAGGAGCCCTGTTTATTGTCATATGGGTCACTCAATGAGAAATGAATTGATCATGTTTCCAGCATGTCCAGGAAGATATTTCTTTCTCCACTGGTTTCATAGGGGCACAGTCCCAGTCCCTGCCTCCATGCCCCAGACTCTCAAGATTTCTTATCTTGCTCCTTTCTGAAGAAAGAGCAGGGGCAAGGGAGCTCAAAAGCTTGAAAAGAGTAATGGATGACGCTAACAGTGTGAGAGGGAGGAAAATAACACAGAAGTGTAGGATCTAAGTTAATTGAAATCAAAGGTTGGTGCCTTTTGTGTATTGTTTCTTCAGACTTGGATGATATTTAGTAGTTTAGCAGACACTAAGTGCATTTAGAGGATTGAAATTGGATTTTCAAATGCTCTGAATATATAGACATTTGACAAAAATAGATAGTGGTCTTGTACTTAATAATGATATTGAAAAGTGGATGTTTGTCTTCTGCGATACTCACATTTCCTACCTCAGATGGTTGATAAACACATTTATTGCCTAAGCTAAGCATTCTGACTCAAGATCACTTCTTTGGTTCAACATTTGCCCTGCTCCTCTAGATTTAAATTTAGAAGGTGTAACTTAAAACCTTAGTTGACTTGGAACTTAAAATTCTTAAAAATATATTAATTAAAAATTATTTTGGATCTGTTCTGCAGAATTGAGTCAACCATGTGCTTCTCAGTTCATAGACACTTTGATTATAGGTTCAGATAAGGACATTGTGTTTAATAGTTCTTTGTGTACATTTATCCTTTCTTATACATTTTAGAATAAGTTTATAACATTTCTTTATAAATCTTATTATTTTGGTAAGAATTGGCTTGAAATTGTAGAAAACAGAATTTAAAATACTATGATACCATATTCACGAATGTAGTATATGGTTACATTGTTTGGGTCTTCTTTTAAATCTTTTAATAATGTCTTCAAATTTTCTCTGTGGAGGTCTTGTTAAGACTTTTGTTAATTCCTAAACAGATTACAGTAGTTTTGCCATTATGAATATTAAACTTCCTTGTTGATTAAAAGGAAAGTATTAATGTTTTCTAAGAGGATCATTTATCTAGCAACTTTGCTTTACTCATATTAACTTGCATAGTTTTAAAATTCTATTGGGTTTTCTCTGTAGACAATCATATTGTCTTCATATAATGCAAGTTTTCTTCTTTTTGTTTCCTATCATCAAAGCTTTTGCTTTCCTGACTTGTTTTCTTTATCAGAATTTCCAGTAGTTCTGATAACATTAACCTTGCCTTTTTCTCAGTATCAAAGGGAATGGGAACTAAAGTTTTTGGATGTACCCACCAGGTAAAGACTGGCGATCTCTTTATTTCCTATTATCAAAGAGTTATTTTTTATTTGTTTGTTTTAAACACAATTTAACATTTCTGTCATACATGAGTGTTTCCATTAAGTGTGTTATCTTCATTTTTTTAGATAGTCATATAAATATCTCAGTTCTTTAATGTGGTGAATTATTTGATACATATTCTGAAGTTAAGCCATTCTTGCATTTCAGGTGTAAAACACAATTGATCATGGTGGTGATGATTACTATTTAAAAAATATACTGTGTTTTAGTTAAGTAATTTTTAAGGGTTTTTTTTGCCTTATGTCCATAAGTGGAAAGGATTTGTAATAATCTTTTCTTATACTATACTTATCTAAATCTAGAATCAAGCTTTTCTTATTTTTCTTTTTGTTCCACTTTTATGAGCAAGGCTTGTTTCTTCCTTACAAGTTTGATATACTTAATCTATAAAACCATCTATATCAGTTTTGCTTTTTTTTTTTTTATTTTGGCAGAGGTGGGGTCTCAGTTTTGATGAATTCGGGTTGTGGGCTTCAATAACAATTTTTAAAATTTCTAAAACTTAATTCAAATGTTCTACATTCTTTTAAGTCCCTTTCCATATTTGCTGTTCTTATTGGATATTACACATTAAATGAAAAAGTAACTAGTTTACATCATATTCATTATTTCAAAATTTTTATTATGCCATTTTCTCTTTGATTTGCATTTTCTCTACCTTTTTCTTGATTCATCTTGTCAGAGCTTTGTTTTTTAAAAGATCAGCTTTGTTTTTTGTTTTTTTTTTTTGCTTTGTCTTCTGTTTCATCCATTTATTATTTTCTTGTTTATTAGGGTTGACTCTGTCAAGTTTCTAATGCAATAAGTGAAAATTTAATTATTATATTTTATTTTCTTGGTTTCTTATAAATGTGTATTTATAAGAAAAGATATTTTTCTTAACTGGTTTAATTGTGCTGGAAAAATTTTGACATTTAGTATTTTCATTGTTATTCTGTTCAGAGGAATTTTTAGTTTCCCTTATGATTTCCTTTTAACCTTATAGTTATTTAATCACAAGTTCAAAAAATTTTTTTAAATATGTAGCATTTTAGCTACCTTTAAAAATGTACTTTTAATTTAATCACATTATAGAAAAATGACAATTGATTTTATATTGATTCTTTAAAATCTACTGACATATTTTCATAGATTTAATATTTTTCATATATGTACTTAAAAAGAACATCTGTTCTCTGTTCTATATGCATTTCTAGGTATCTGAACTAGTTCAAACTTATAACTCATGCTTTAAAAGAATATCTTTAATGTCTTAGTTAATAAGATCTTTTGTCAGTTGGATTTGTCTGTTTCTCCCATGGAAATTTTATTTGTTGTCTTATATATGAAAAGTCCATATTTTAGCCTCATATGTGTTCATAATGATTGCATCTTCCTGGCACCAGTATGTCATACCACTTAATGTCCCTTTTGATGTTTTTGCCTTTGAATTTTATTTTGTCTTATATTAAAATTTTGATAGATACTACCACTTTGACCTCCAAAAAGGTGATACTCATTTACTTCTCTTGACTTTCATTGTATGAGAGAATTCTTGTTTCCCCTCTCTCTATATGTTCCCTGACTTTGTGTCTTCACTGGTAGCTTGGGAAACTGGACCTGACGCATAGTTCTGGCATTTTAATCTTAATTTCACTCACTGTCTGTCATATTCCAGTCATAGTCTCCTTAATTGAATCGCTCCAAACAACATCCTGACTGCATTAAAAGATGGTGCTTGGAATATTTTTGACTTAATTATTAAGTCACATTTATCCTTCCAGTTGGGGTTGTCCCAGGACTCAGTTTTCTAAAGACAGGGTTGGCCTGGCTTCTCACCCAGATGTGTCTTCCCTTAGAGCAGGCGTCCCCAAACTGTGGCTCGCAGGCGGGCCGCATGCGGCCCCCTGAGGCCATTTATCCGCCCCCACCGCACTTCAGGAAGGGGCACCTCTTTCATTGGTGGTCAGTGAGAGGAGCACAGTATGTGGCGGCCCTCCAACGGTCTGAGGGACAGTGAACTGGCCCTCTGTGTAAAAAGTTTGGCGACGCCTGCCTTAGAGTCTGCTTTATGTGAAGTGTAGACTGTTTCCTGCTGTAGTTATCCTGTACCATTTACCAGCATGAAGATAAGCTCCTGTGGCTTTCTGTTCACTATGGATCTAGGGATCACTCAGGCCAAGCTTCAAGGATGCAAAGAGCCAAATAAGTGAACAGTCAGCTCTCGAATTTTCCTGCTTTGTTGCTAGTACTGCTTGTGCACCCTGGTTCCTGAGTTCTTGGCATGATTTGGATATGCTGAGCTCCACGTATTCCCAATACTAGCCCTGGCCTGAATGACTCTTGAATTCATCTACGTGACTAGTAAGCTGTCAGTGGAGGTCGCTGCTACCCTGAGGCCATTATGTGACATCTTTTTCAGGGAGTTACATTGCTCAGGGAACTAATACCTCTTGCCCCCTACGAGGTTCCTCTTAACATTCTTCTCAGCCTCTGTCTGCCATTTTTTCACCCTCACCTCCCACATGCTCACTTTGTGCTATCATAAATAGCTAGGCTCCTTGAACAGCTTCTATAGAAGCTTAAATGTAATATCCTTTGCATCTGTGAGTATTTTAGATTTTTCAAAGCACTTCCATATACATATTTTCATTTGATCTTCACAAAAACCTTTCGGGTATGTAGGTTAGGTATATTATCCTGATTTCACCGACGATAGCATAGAGATGGTGATTTGGTGACTGGCCCAGCCTCAGGCACTATGTTAATGCAGAACTAGTATTAAAACACAACTTGGTTTTGGTTGATAATTTCATTCATTCATTCACTCACTCAGCACTCATATTATACTGGGAGCCCCAGAAGGGAAACAGCAAGGGCTTTGGAGCCAGACAAACTTGGGTTTGAAAATTGGTGCCATCCCTTATTAGCTGTGTAATCTTGGTCATGTACTTAACCCTCAGTTTTCTCATTTCTAATAAAGGGAAAGTATGACTTACAATGTTTTTGTGAGTGTCTAATAATGCCTGAAAATTACCTGGCAATAATAGTTTCTGGCGCACAGCAGGTTGAACTATTATAGGTCAAAAATGGTCAAATACTGACAATTTTATATGGTTCATCCTAAAGGTAGAAACTCAATATTGGCCCCATTTATTGAGTCCTTCCTTATTGCAGATGAGGCACTATTAGAGCTCAAGAATGTTATAAAAATGAGGCAACATTTTCTCTATGTGTCTATGTCTGCATAGTCTGCTAGACCATGGTCCTGAAGGATAGCATCTGTATCTGTTGGATCCTCATCACCAAAAAAAGAAAAAAAAAAAATTACTAGGTTGTAAGTGCTCAATAAATGCTTACTGAACTGAAAAAGTCCCTCCTCACCAGGAGGTAATCAGCTAAAGTATGTGGACACATTATCATATATTGATAATAAGAGATTATGTGTATCTAGTTAAACACATTCAGGCTATGGTGAGAGCCCAAAGGAAGCTATGCTCAATTCTACAGGGGAGGTTAAGTACAGTGAATGGGATGGTGGGAGCAAGACTTCCCTAGAGCTGGTGAGTCAAGACCTACCATGGTCTCTCTGAGGAAGGGAGCAAAGCCACTCTGCTTATCTTGGGCTACATGCTTTCTCTCAGTGAATTCCGTTTTAATGTCTGAAATTAAGTTTGTATTCAAAGTAGCCTCTTTGTTTGTCTCACAGCCCCTCTGTTCCTGGTATCTCCCATAATGTATGGCTTTGTAAAGTGCTTTGCTGTATCCTGAGTATAAATGAGATGCTCTGTAAAACCAGATGCTATTCTTTGGGTGTCACAACTAGCCATTGCATAGCAAAATACAATATATTGTGTGAGATAAAATAGAGGAACCAAGAGATATTTCAGAGAGCAAATAAAACATCAAAGTGGGAGAGTGTGGAGTGCATTAAAGTTAATAAACTGTCATGGCAGAGTGGGCCGCTTTTAAATGTGAAGGAAACTAATTTAGTGACTTGTAACTGTAGGACTGGAATACCATTGGAATGAAATTAGCCTATAGTTGTGACAAATGCTAAATCCTTTGGCTTTTTTTTGAGAACCAGTCCTTGGAATTGAACAGATCGTGAGTGTGTGTGTGTGTGTGTGTGTGTGTGCACGCGTGTGTTTGTATTTTGTCCACAGGTCTTTGTGGTAAACCCCTCTGTCTTCCTCTGAATATCAGTACTACTCAATTGTCTGTCTAGTGTTGCTTTCCTTTAAGTTCTAGGAGGAGGAATTCAGGCCCTGGTTCTCCTGCTGAATTCGGTTCAGCCCCTCAGCAGAGGTTTCCAGGGCTCGTGGAGTCATTCCCTGTTTTCACAGAGACACAGAGACCAGAAAACTGTCAGGAGTAAACTTTTCTCAGGCATGGACCACTGAGCTACTCATCGTATTTGCGAGAGAGAGACAAGGCAATCAATACAGGTCTCCTTCTTGGCAGTGTTGAAGGATGACTACACCAGTAAGAGTTCCAAAATGTTTTCTGCCAAGAACTGGATTGGATTTTGTGCTTCTTCAGCCGCAAAATGTCCCCAGCATCTTACTCCCAAATCATTAATGCCCTTTGCAGTCAAGACTAACTGCTCATCTCAAACACTTCCTTATCTTTATTGAATACCTTCAAGATTTTTAAAAATTAGCTAAACTCTCAACATTTTCAGATTTTTAATCTCTCACCTTTTTATTTGAAACAAGCAAAAGATCGGAAGCAGCATTTTTATCCTTAGTTGCATGCTTTCTCTCTCTCTGTAGAAGAATGAGAATCTGGTTTTGGTTCTGGGCACAATTTGTAGAATATTTCCTTGGAGTATTAAAATGCTGTGTTTATGTATTGGCATGCTGGTGTTATAATGCCATTGACCTTGGATAATTACATAACTGTGTTGAGCTTCTGTTTTTCTATTTGAGAAATGGAAATGTCTAATTTATAGGGTGTCCATGAATATCAGAGATTATATATGAGGAAATGTCTAACAGTGTACAGCATATAAAAGATGTAAAATAAATTTTTTTAAATTTTTAATTATGGATTCGAAAGTACATGAAGTACATGTGTGCTTTTGTTACATGGATATATTGTATAGTGGTGAAGCTGGGCTCTTTAGTGTAGCCATCATCTGAATAGTGAGCATTGATTATTTAAAATAAAGCAACATAAGCGAACTAGTTATATTAAAATAAGAGGAGCTCTTAGAGAATGAGGAGAAGCATAAAGAAAGATGACCACGGCTTAGATTCTGCAGAACGTTGTGTCCTTAGTCTGGTGCATAAAGTAAGATTTTGAGTCATGTGTGGAAGTAAAGAGGAAGGAGTTCTTTGTAGGTAAAAGCTGATAAATTATATGAAAAGATGGTATCAGTCATTTTAGGGAAGTCACGGCTACAGGATGGCGTCACAAAGACATTTTTCAAATGTGGCTCTGACATTACTTCAGCTGCTAATAGTATTTGTTTAAGTTTCTGTATTTTGGTGCATAAACAGACTGGAGTAATATGTATTCCTTATAAGAACTGGTAATCTGAGAGGTAGTTCCATGTAGTGTAATGGAACACAAATTGGAATACAAAAGTCAGAAGATCTGGGTTCAGGTTTATTTCACTTAATTCATTGGTTCATGGTCTTAGAACACTTAGCTCCTTTGAGGCTTGGCTTCCACATTTGTAAAATGGGGATAATAATGTTTTTCTTATTTTATTCCCTGCTGGGTTATTGTAAGGATCAATTGAGACAATGATTTAAAAATACTAGTCATGTATCAGTTGTTTTTGCAATTTAGTATTAAGAGCCAGATATTAACAGTGTTACTAAAGAATTTTCTGGCCATTGACCTCGTTGAGGCAAACGTAAGATGAGGCAGCAAGAATGCAGGGCTTGTGTACCTATTGCCCCCGACATCCAGTTTGCCCAGCCCATGTTCTGTTGCTCACCTCTGCTGAGCATGTTTTTCTGCTCACTTGGCCTGGCGTTGCCATCCCTCAGCCCAAGAACAGTTCAAGGGTGGCTGCAACAGGAGGGCCAGGAGTCCTGCAGCAACAGCAAGTGCCCGGAGACTCGTGTATGTGGACTCGCCTGGCCACCTGGACCACTCGCATCCCTTTTTTCCTCTTCTCTGTCTCTAGCTGCCAATGACTATAGCAATAGCACTTTTTATTGCCTTGCTCACAGATTTCTGAGGCTTTTGAAAGTTTCTTTTTCTCTCATTCTGCAGGGCAAAACCAGAGATAAGAGAGTAGGCTGGTAGATGGAGTTGGGTTTGGTGCTCAATGAAAGGAAATAGGGTCCTTGAATTGCAGTATCTAGCCTCTTCTAAGACAGGTTACGTGGTGTGGGTCCTATGTTAACACCCTGTCTCTTTGTGTTTGCAGGGAGTCGACGAGTTGAAGATGAAGCCCAGAGCAGAGTGCTGTTCTCCCAAGTTCTGGTTGGTGTTGGCTGTCCTGGCCGTGTCAGGCAGCAGAGCTCGTTCTCAGAAGAGCCCCCCCAGCATTGGCATTGCTGTCATCCTCGTGGGCACTTCCGACGAGGTGGCCATCAAGGATGCCCACGAGAAAGATGATTTCCACCATCTCTCCGTGGTGCCCCGGGTGGAGCTGGTAGCCATGAATGAGACCGACCCAAAGAGCATCATCACCCGCATTTGTGATCTCATGTCTGACAGGAAGATCCAGGGGGTGGTGTTTGCTGATGACACAGACCAGGAAGCCATCGCCCAGATCCTCGATTTCATTTCAGCACAGACTCTCACCCCCATCCTGGGCATCCACGGAGGCTCCTCTATGATAATGGCAGACAAGGTAAAAAGGGGCTGCAGTGAGAAGGGCTTGGGGGTTTGTACTGAGGACTAAACCATGCATTTGTTTTCCTATAAAACTTGGTCGTTAATGATGAAAGGTAACCAGATTGCATTGAGAGTGTGGGTAGGCCAACGATTAATCTTTTAAAGGTGAAATGAGGAAAAGGTACTGGTGTCTAGAAGCTCCTATCATTTTGAATAGGTTTATGTGTCCAGTTGTTTGTAAATGTACTCACTGAAATGACTAAGGGATGTTGACGCTTGTAGCTCTAGGATACATTTTCTTCAAATAGGTATATGGAAGGCATACTCTGTTATTCTTTGGCAATACATGTTCTCCCCCATACTGTTTTCAAGACTATGAAAAGAAAAATCTCTCAAGGCAGCTGATCTCTCTCCTTGAAGATACAAATGTTATAGGGAAATAATTTTTTGCCAAGGAATTAATGCTTATCACATACATTGATCTGCACATCCAAATAGATTTTAATCCATGGAACCTATAGCAACCTCATTTTCCCCATGTTTAGATTTGAAGGCAATGTTTCTTTATCTTGGATGCACATCCGAATCACCTGAAGAGCTTTCAACACTGCTGATGCCTGAGTCCCACGCTTAGGGATTCTGATTATTGGCCTGGGCTTCAGGTTTTGTAAAAGCTCCTCAGGTGATTCTAGAGTGCAGTTAAGATTGACAGACAACCCTTGCTCTAAAGTCTCCAGTAAATCCTAGCCTCTCCTGCATTCATGTTAGGTTGATTGTCATATGACTAATTGTCACTTGACATTGGGGCTTAATTTCTAACTGCATAAAAAAGTGTTTTATTCTGGTTTGGGTTGTTTGGTTTTTACATATTATCAGTTACTCAGTTATTTTCCTTGCTTTATTGATTGTTGTTCATTGCTTAGATACAGTGCTTAGTGCATATGCACTGTGCATTGCAGCCATTCATGTCTTAAAATAATTCGTTTCACCACAAATGCTATGTTTACCATTTTTCATCACTTTGGGTTTTTACAGTTGTCATTGTCATCTTATACTTTTTATCACCACGGTCAAAACTGCCTTTAGTTTTGTACTTAGAAGACATGTTTTCAGGTTAATAATTATAAACACCTTAAAACCTAGCACAGACACCACAAGCATGCTACCTGGCTAGTTGAGAACCACTGAAGCGGAGCGACTTGGCCGAGACTGAAAGAACCTTGCACGACCACTACCGCCATCTGTCGGCAGCAGGCAGAGTTGACTAGCTTCTGCTTCAGAGCTTCCCTGCAGTCTAGGAAAGGTCAAGTTGAAAGTGTTGAGTAAAGACATTCCAGTATCATATGAGAAATATATTCTTCCATTTACGTGGGTGCAGGTACAGCTGTTAGAAAACAGGCAGTATCACAAAGACCCCATGCTAAGGGAAGTGGGAAAAATAAGCAAAATGGGAAATATAGACTGACTGGCATAACCTACTGAGTTGTATTTCAGGTAGATTTTTCTTTAAACGTGACTGTCCTTAGAAAATGTTGCTTTAACAGTGGCAATTTGAGGGCACAATTTTGCATCAAAAGAATTCTGATATGGATAAAAGCAATTTTTAAAATTATCTGATAAGTGCATACTTACTTTGAGAGCACAATAGGTAAAAATGTTTTTTTTTTTTTCTCATGTGGGCTATTGTGCAACCTATATTATTTCTCCCAAGTAGAAAAGGTTATGCTTAACTAGCTGATGGCTTCTCTCTGGTACCTTTTACAAATCCACAACATCAATGTTCAAATATGAAGTAAGATGCAGAGAGACTGAACTCTTTTTGTTCACTGATGTATCCTAGGGGCTTTGAGAACGTTCCCCATATGCTAGGAGCTTAGTGCTTTGTATGCACTATTTTATTTAATACTCTTAACTACCTAGTGACCTAAGTGGTATTGTTTCATCTTTATCTTACAGATGGGGAAACTGACACTCAGAGAGGTTAAATAACATATCCAAAATGCTATTGCTCATAAGTGGAAGCCAGGATTTTAACATTGGTTGCTAGCTCCAAAGGCTGTGTGCTCTCTTGCCTCTCAAGGAAATGACTGGTTATCGTCTTGTATATCTCACTGTCCTTCACTTTCTCCCTTGTTATATAGCATTGTGGGGGATATCTTCTGACTGAAAGTGATCTATTACGTGATTCAGAGTCGGGCAATACTGGAATCTAACTATAAGAGAACGTAACAAGGGTATGAAATGGTGGAGTCCTTGAGTGTAGCACAGTTTCACAGAGGACCCATTGGCTATGGCCTTCTAGGAGTGAATAGGAGAACTGATACCAGTAAAGGGAATTCTTCTAGGTCACTATAATGAGGTCTTCTCTGGTCGCTTTCTTTCCCCTTGCTCCTGCCTTCATTGCTACCACACCCAAATATTCCATCATGTCTTTCTCTACACCAAGTAAGGAAGTGGGCAATGACTTTTAGATGCTTTTCTAAAATAGCCTAAATATCTGACTTTTGACCTGAAAAGAATGGTTTCTAAGCAGCAAGAGGGAAAAGAAGAAAGAAAAAGGTTCTAATAATGGAGATCCTGGAAAGTTGGTTTGATGCTGAATGGGTGGTGGCAGGAGCTTCCTGGACAGAGAGTGTCAGTAGCAAACTTCCCAGCAGCCATGCAGAGGAATGTTTGGAGGCTTCACGGATTTGCATGAAGGCAAATAAAAAGAGTACCCAGATCTCAGAGAAAAAAGCCTTTGGGACAAGTTTCAAAAATAAAACGCCTCAGGGCAGTTTTTTTTTTTTTAATAGAAATTTATTTTTAAGTTCCATAACCATATTTCACAAACAGAATTGGGACACACAGTTGGGCAAGCATTAATCAACAGGGGAATAGGACAAAACATTTGAAAGTGGAACTGATGCGGAAAGTCTAAGACGTTGTGCTTGGCGCCATTGAAGGCTTATAGTAATCGTCTGAAGAATGATCAATAACTATTTTGCTCTCCCCTTCTCAGAGACAGGTAATTTTCAGACTGTTTTAACTTAGGTTTTTGTTGTTAGTTTATTTCCAATGAAACCCACTTAGTAAGTGCTCTTTTGGAAGATTGCATTACAGGGATAAAATTTGTATTCAAGAAGTTTTTGATGCGGGAAAGACAGCTTTGTTCCCAAGACTTTTGACGACAGCACAGACACAGTTTGGCAGTTCAGCACCTGGTCAGTTAGCATGTGCTCACTTTTTCGCATATGCCAATTAATCAGTAAAAACATTAATTAGCCCTCTGCTTTCTCAAAGAGGAAATGAGCTTTATACTATGGTGGAAAGAAGCGTGGGGACTAGCAGCATAGGGCTATTAAAAAATCAGAATTTAGAGTCCAAGCTGGATTCAGGCATCACTTCCTAAATGTTGTTATCAGGACAAGTCACCAGTACCTGACTCTTGACCTTGGTTTCCTTGCCTGTATAATGGGAATAATAATATATTCATTACAGGGTTGTTGAGGATTAAATGAGGTGATACATCGCAAGTGCTTTACTAAAGTGTCCAGCATAACGTTCAGCAGGTAAAGCTGAAGGCTGCATGGAGCAGTTTGAAGAAAGTGAGGATGTATGTATCATGATGCAGGAAAAGAATGGGAATTGAAAAGCATTATGGACAATGGTAGGAAAAGCTCTAAATTGGAGACCACCCAAGAAAGGCATACGGTTGAAACGTGAAAATCTGGTGACAGGCTCTGAAGCGTGAGGTTGGGAGTCTTGGTCTCACCCCACCAGGGAAGCTGAGGCCCACAAGTAGTATGGAAGCCTGCTGAAGCCACAAAGGGCATAGTCCCTTAAAGAAAATCTCTAACCTAGAAAGAATTCCTAGGTGCTTATAACAAAAGAGTGTTTAGAATAGTAATGGTGAACGTTTAAAAATGTATGAGGTGCTTTTTGGCAGTTCCCCACCTGAGTATAAAGAGCCTATTTTATTTTGCCTTGTTATAATTGCTTTTATTCTCCCTGAGATTCAGGATTTAAGATGCCCATCTGAATCCGAATAATGAACTGAAACTAGATATATTTCCATTTCTTTCTAGGAGGTTTTTCTACTGATTGTCTGAAATCTTCCCTGGGTTTTGAGATTTTAGCTTAGAAAGGTTAAGTAACTAATCCAGGATATCACAGCACACTATTAGCAATGGGACTAGAATTCAAATCTCAGGACTACCTGTTTTGAAACCCATGTTTTCTGTTGTACAAATCTGCTTCACAAAACACTGAACTAAGAATTATACATTCCTGAATTTTAGTCTCCATTCTGATGAGTTTTGAAAATGTAGGCAAACACATTACTTATACTACATGATGCTGAGTTTATAGTTTATGAGATATAAATTTTGCGTTCTGCCTTACACACCTTACATTTTGAAGATAAAATGAAATAAAATATGTGGGAGATTTTGGAGCTGTACCATGGCAAACAGACGTTGTAGGCGAGGGAAATAAGGAGTAGTGATAGGCAATGACAGAGTCGATGACAACTATTTTGTTCTTGGCATTAGAACTAATGAAAATGGCTTGGGCAGAAAGTAGGAAGAAAAGCAGAAAGGTAGAAATGACAGTAGGAGCAGGCGAAAGGATGCAAGATACAATCTCTAATACTGCAAGAATGGGGAAGAAAAAGGTATGCTGAAGGAAAAATCAGGGCCTGGAAATGGACGCGGTGATCATGGCATAGCACAGTAGCTGAAATGTGCGTTACATTCTCTATCTTACTCCTCCTTAGAGGACATGCAAAAATATTCTTACAGTGGAGTCTGTTGTTATGATTCTTTCCTTTCTAAATTGCTTCCTTGGGGGCCGGATGCGGTGGCTCACACCTGTAATCCCAGCACTTTGGGAGGCCGAAGCTGGCAGATCACCTTGAGTTAGTTTGAGACTAGTGTGGCCAACATGGTGAAACCTCATCTCTACTAAAAATACAAAAATTAGCTAGGTATGGTGGTACACACCTATAATCACAACTACTCTGGAGGCTGAGGTAGGAAAATTGCTTGAACCTGGGAGGTGGAGGTTGTAGTGAGCCAAGATCGTGCCACTACACTCCAGCCTGAGTGACAGAGCAAGACTCTGTCTCAAAAGAGAAAGAAAAACAAAAATAAATAAATAAATAAGAAATTACTTCTTTGGGAATGGATGCTTTCAATAGCATTCTCATCTTCTGTACTGAAAGCCACATTTTGCAATCTAATTGGGGTTAGGAAGATGGCCCTATTCTTTTTTGGCTTCATCTTCTTCCCCACTTGCCCTATCTTCTCCCCTCCACTTGCTTAACGACAGTTAGTTTGGAGAGAGTAGGTGGGTCAGCAGTGGTGTGTGACACTGGGAATAGACTATTGTCTTCCCTTGGCTCATATGGATTTGCATATCCAACATAATCTTGAAACCAAGATTGCTACATGCTACTCATACCTTACCCTATGCTTCTTCACTAATTTCTGGTGTCTCTTAGATAGTTATTTTGCTTTTAGTTGTCTGTGATATTCCCTGGGACAGAATACTTTGGTAGCAAACTGTAGTGTTATGGCATTTCTTGGATGAGGGGTATTAAGATATAGAGGTAGGAAAAGTAAGAGGAAAAAAAACTAACATAATATATCAGCTTTGAACCAGGCATGATGTTAATGAGCATTTTAATTCTCATGCAGTCTCACAAGGGAAGTAGTATTATTTCTTCTCTCTTGATGGGGAAACTAAATCAGAGATCGTTTATGTTCATTGACCAAAGTCACACATCTAGAACAACAGTGCGACTGAAATCTCAATTCAGATGTGCTTGACTTTAAAACTTTTTCCCAGTCCACACAGTGAGCCAGGGTAAAATTACCTGGAGTTCAGTTTCTTTTCTCAGTGTTCCCTACTTCCTTGAACTATACTTCAGGGGAAGATGGGTAGGCAGTGCCACAGCTCTGGCTGGCTCTTTCTACCCGCTTCTGTGAAATGCGTTTCTTTTTGGCCAGCACATCCTGTCTTTAAAAAATGGAGCTAGGATTTTCTTTAGGTGCAGTGTTCAGTTAAGCCCAGAAATTGCTTTGACATTCACAGAAATACAGGCACTTGGTCCTGGAAAGTAATACACCAGCCATCACTTGTCATACATTTTCCAGGGACGTGCTGGTGTCTAAGAGAAGGCAGCAGCACAAGCAGAGAATGCAAACTTTGGAGCCAATGGGCTTCAGCTCTACCCATTCTCAGCCGTGTGACCTTAGTTGGACTCTTCAGACTCTCTGAGCCTCAAAATCTCCTTCTGTAAAGTGGAAACAAAAATACCACCCAGCTCACAGAGGGTAGCAAGCTTCATGATGCAGTGTACCCACTGCATGGTAGACAGTTGACGCTCAGTATATACCATCTTGCGTTTTTAAAAACCAAACTTGTCCTAAATGATTTGAGGAAAGTGGATTCTGATTTTTCCTATTAACGGAAAGAGAAGATTCTGGGATGTTAACATGCTTCTATTTAGACACAGTGGATAAGCAATAGCTCAGTAGCTTCTTGGTGATGCCATTGCTGATTGTGACTTGATCAGAACTTACCAGGATTTTCAAAGCAGAGACATGAGATGATTTCAACAAACAGGTGCACATAAGTTATAAGTGTTGAAGACAAGTCAAGATCAATTTTTTAAAACAGCAGAATAAAATAGTGTTTGAATCAGAGTCACTCACATTTGGAAGTGTTGGTATGTTTAAAAAAGTGAATTGTTACTTGAAGAAAATATTAATGGTACTAGGTAAGAAGAAGTAAAATGTTATAGAGACAAGGAAATATAAATTTACTAAATGTTGCCAACCAATTTTACATTACATTGATGTTGCTGAAAAAACTTGAATTATGGTTTCTATACCAGGAGTATATTCTTGTTCCTCTTTCTGAGACTTCTGTGATTTTTTTTTGGTCTTATTGTTAGATCTACATTTTATTGAAAATTGTATTTTGATTCTGTAATTTAAGGGTCTAGCATGCAGGAGAGTAACACTAAAGTTGATTATTTTTATTCTGTCTTTCTGAGTACAATAAATGTTTATTGCTATAATTCTGTTTTACACAAAGACCTAATTGTAGATTAGGAGGTTATGATGGGAAAGACTAACAATGATTGATCATCTATTTTGTCAAACTCTGAGCTAGTCACCTTATATGAGCTAGTCATCTTATATATGTTTTCTCACTTAATGTTTTCATTGAATTTAGGAAGTACATATTTTATCTCTATTTTGGAGATGAGGAAACTATAGATCAGAGAGGTTAACTCTGTGGCCCAAGACCTTTAGGTAGTGATTTGCTCACAGTAGCTTAAACAAATGAGTCTGTGGGTGTCTCAGAACAAAGAGTCTAGAGACAGAGCCTGCTGGGGGTGGTGCAGTGGCTCAGTGATGTCAGGGTGACATCTGGGGTTCTCCTGGCATTTTGTCATGGTTGGAAGGTGGCTGCCCCAGCTTTAGTCATCCATCATGCTCATACTTAACAAAGGAAAAAGCAGTGGGTCGATATTGTATTACAAAAAGTCTTCCTCGCATTTCATGAGCCCAGATTATGTGACATAGGCAACCCTGTGGGTGTTGCAAGCCTCCCTGGTGGAGGTGACAAGGCGGGAAGGGTTGGGAATGGCTTTGGGGCCAGTCAACAGATAGTGTAGTCTACAGACAATGTGTCTCAGAGGAAGTGACATCCTGGGAATTCAACCAATGCCTGTGTGAGTCAAAGCCCAAACATCCTGCATCTCCCTTGTCTCACACCAAATCCATTTTTGTGTCCTTAGTCCAGTCTTCTCAACAAGTCCTCTAGAACTCTGATCTTGGTTCATCAGTCATTTCCCTTTTTTTCTTAACTATCAACTGATTCCTCTTTACTGATATCTTCCCTTTTAGGGATTCTTAGAAGATGTTTGGAAATATATGGGGGTGATTTTTGGAGGTCATAATAACTGTGTGTGTGTGTGTGTGTGTGTGTGTGTGTGTGTGTGCATGCACACACACCACAGGCATTAAGAACTTAGAGAAGAGGCATGTTAAGTGGCCTGTAATATATGTGTTAGCACTCCACTGTCAAGAATGGTCTTACCCAAAATAACAGTTGTGCAACCAAAATACCAATTATCACTATGGCCCATAAATGTGCTCAAATCACTCTCATCTTACTAAACAAACATGAAAGCTTTCCTTAGTGCTCATTCTTCCTCCTTGTCTCCTTCTTTGCACAGTTCATCTCCTTAAAGGGTAGTCTGAAATTGCCTTTTGCGCTTCATCATCTCTCACTTCTCTAAACTGCCAAATCCAATGGACTTTTCAAGTTGTTGTTGACCTTCTGCAGCACGGAACCCTGTTGACCCTTTTAGTGCTAGACACAAAAATTACGATGACAAGAGTAATTAGATTTGTCATAGATTTGGTGACAGCAGCAATGAGAATGCATAGACTTTAGAATGTGGGTGGGTCATATAGGTGGAAATGTCTAGTAAGGACTTGGATTTGGGCCTGGAGGTAGAGAGAGTGATTTGGACTGGACATGTAGCTAGGAGCCTCATTTGCAAGGACAAGATAGCTGAAACCATGAGAGTAGATGAGATGGCTCAGAGGGAACAGTTGAATGAGGAGAGAAGTGGATCAAGGGCAGAACCCTGGATGCACCACCATTTGAGGGATGGCCAAGGGAGGTGCACGGCGTAGATGATAAAGGCTAAGACAAAATTACCAGATAAGACGTGAACAAGAAGAGCCAGGAAAGAGAAGCATTGTGGAAACCAAGGGTTCGAAAGGGGGAGTTATTTCTCATCTGGAGATCAGCGTAGGGCCCTCTCTTCTCCAACAGTAATGGGGCCTCGTTAGTTCCACCTTCTTAGTAGCTTCAATTGGTTCTCTCAACTCCATGCACACTGCAATGACCCAAGGGCTGGCACTCATTCTCTCTTGTCTGCACTGCCACATGGAAACTTACCTGTGATTCTTTAGCAACTCAGACCTGATTATTACTTTTTTGCTTAACCGCCCTGGCTTCCTTCAGCTTGGAATGCAGTGTCCTCTTTAATCTGGTCCCAGGCTACCTCTCCAGGATTTCTCTTAACCTCCCTGCCCTTGAGCAGCAATGTCAAGCCACATAAATTATTTACGGCTCCCCGAATGGTTCTGACTGTTTTACGTCTCTACACTTTAGTCTGTGCCACCTCCTCCTCTTAGAAGTCCTCTTCCTTGCCCACCCCAAAATGCCTATTCATTTTATTGGAGAATAAGGGTGCCATTTCTTCTGGGCACCCTTTTCTGACTCCCATCTTCATTGAATTTGCCATGTCTTTTCTTGCCCTTCACCTATGCCCTCTTCATGCTTGTATTATAACCTGTCTTGTTAACACCTCTGTCTCTCTCACTGTAGAGTGGGCTCATTGTGGGCCAGGGCTGTGCTTTACTAATTTTGTCCTCCCAGCACATAGTGTCAGGTGCATAGTAGCAGTTAACCTTTATTAAACAATCAACTGTTATTAAATTGCGCACTCTATACACACCGCAATGGGTAGCATGAAGATAGGTCCATGTCTTAATCCCTGGAACCGTAAATGTGACCTTATTTGGATAAAGGCTCTTTGCAAATGTAATTAACATAAGGATCTCATGATGAGATCATCTTGAATTATTTGGGTGGGCCCCAAATTCAGTGACAAATGTCTTTATAAGAGATGGAAGAGGAGAAGATGCAGACGCAGAGGAGAAGCCCATGTGGAGAGGCAGAGGTGGCAGCTGTTGAGCTATAAGCTAAGAAAGCCACCAGAAGCTGGAAGAGGCAAGGAAGGAATCTCCCCTAGAACCCTAGAGTGCGACCCTCCTGACACCTGGATTTTAGGTTTCTGGCCTTCAGAACCATGAGAGAATACATTTCTGTTGTTTTAAGCCCTGGAGTCTTCTGCAGGCTTAGGAAATGAATACACATCACCACAGTTAAGTGAGGGAGTTCTGGACTCTCACCGCCTCAGCCGTTTCCTGGTTCTGTCACCCTTACTGTGTGACCTTTGGAAAATACTTTAACTTCTCTAATCCTTAGTTTCCTCATCTATAAAATAATAATACAAATAGACCCTATTTCTTTCTGTTTTTCTGGTTTTGTTTTTATTTTTGTATTTTGAGACAGGTTCTCACTCTGTCACCCAGGCTGGAGTGCAGTGGTGTGATCTCTCATTGAAACCTTTGCCTCCCAGGTTCAAGTGATTCTCCTGCCTTACCATCCTGAGTAGTTGGGATTACAGGAATGTGCCGTCATGCAAGGCTACTTTTTGCATGTTTTTTGTGTCTTTTTTTTTTTTTTTTTTTTTTTTTTTTTTTTTTTTTTTAGTAGAGATGAAGTTTCACTGTATTGGCCAGGCAGGTCTCAAACTCTTGACCTCAGGTGATCCACCCACCTTGGCCTTCCAAAGTTCTGGAATTACAGGCATGAGCCACTGCGCCTGGCCTAGAACCTATTTCTTAAAATTATTAAGTAAGGTTGTTCAAAGTACCTAGAAAAGGTTTGGAAAATGGTAGGAATCAGCAAGTATGAATCTATGAGAGTTATTCAGTAAGTCTCCATTGAATAAATGAGTGAAGTAAACAGAAACACAGACCATCAACAGTATGATCTTGAACTCACCTAGCTCTGCGGTCACTGGATAATTAGTTGGGGTGTTCTTTTCAAAGGTGATGCTCTTTCGGGTTCACCCCAGGCCTGTGACAATGCTGAAGGGTGAAGCATCAGTGTTTCCTTTAGCTGTTCCACTACTGAGGCCCTTGGTGGGACTGGCATGGTGAAGTTTGTCTTTTAGCACTAGTACTTCCCTTTCTGTACTCTTCACTCTATTTTGTTTCTGCTTCTTGTTTTTTTTTTGTCGCCCAGGCTGTAGTGCAAAGCACAATCTCAGCTCACTGCAATCTCTGCCTCCCGGGTTCAAACAATTCTCCTGCCTCAGCCTCCCAAGTATCTGGGATTACAGGCACCCACCATCACATCCAGCTATTTTTTGTATTTTTAGTAGAGATGGGGTTTTACCATGTTGGCCAGGCTGGTCTCAAACTCCTGACCTCGTGATCTGCCTGCCTCAGTTGGCCTCGCATAGAGCTAGGATTATAGGCGTGAGCTACCGCGCCCAGCTTGCTTCTTGTTTTATGTGCATATGCGCATGTGTGTTTAAGTGTGGTGCTGATATTTTTCTACTTTCCAGGGCCCAGGTGGTACATCTCATCCAGGGCTGTACTACTGATGTGAGGTCCTCATGCCCTCAGATATTTTTTCTTCTCTGTCCTCAATTCAAAACTCCTGTTTCTTTGCCCTTTATTTCTTTTCATTTCATACATTTTATAGTCCATATCACAACTGTAAGTAATGGTAGTCGTTTTTTGTTAAGTTCTCTATCCTGCTAGACTACAGACTTTACAAGGGCAAGAACTAGGTCTTTATCATTTGGGTATATCCAAAACCTAACATATAGCTTGGCACAGAATAAGCCCTTAATACATATTTATTAAATATATGGATGAATTAATTATTTCAGGGCAGCAAATGTCAGTTGCAATTAAGAGAAAAGTATTTTAAACACAAATGAAAATGGCTGATAGATTAATCTTTCTGGTTACTGGCAAATATGTTCCTACGTTTCTCTGAGCTGCTAGCTCCATCACCTTTCCCTTCCTCACAGACATGAGGGCCAGATACCAGCAATCAGCAACCTGGCACTTGCAGCTGGAGTTATCACATTTGTGTCCACTTTATTTTTAGCAGACAGACATGGCAATAGGCCTGCTTCAGGTTAGGGGTGCCATCTGAGGTAGCAGAGCAAGAGTTTCATCATGCAGAATATTTAAGTGCCAGTGATAGTCCTGACTTGATCAACGCTCTTTCAAAATAGGAAGCAGAAAGAAGCAGTTTTAAAAGTTTTGGAAAATAAACATAGTGATTCATATGACATGCTCATCGTCAAGATATCACCCAATTAAATTCCCAAAGGTAGTGACGAGAGATTTTGAAACTTCCTCTAGCAAACAACATACTTTCTCAGTTATTATTTATTTGTTCACAAAAGATCTTTTATCTACTGGGTATTGGGAACTATTTGAAGTCCTGGAGATGTGGTCAGTAAGAGAGACGTATTCTCATGGAACATTGACAATGAATAGACACATCGATTAAACAATATTATTTTGGATAGTGGTGAATGCTTTAATGAAAATAGCAGGAAGAGTTACTGTGAGCTATTTTAGTCAGGGTTGTCCGGGAAGGCTGCAGAGGAGGTAGCCTTAAGATTTGCATGATGAGAAGGACCAAACATGTGATGGGCTGAGGGGCAGCATTTTGGCAGAGAGAACAGCAGGTGTAACAGCCTTGAAGTGGGAAAGTGTTTTCGTTGCTGCTGTTTCTTGATAAGTAATAGGAGGGTCCATACAGCTGACGCTGAGGAGTTGCTCTGGAGTCGGCTGATACAGGGCCTGAGGTCTTGGCATGGTGTTATTTTTTATTCATTCTGGGCATACGGAGGGGGCTGTGTTACCTGGTATAGTGTCTTTTCAGATGGTGGCAGTGTGGAATTGTGGATGGAGCATATGCCATGGAGCCATTTTGAGTTCTGGTTCCACCTTTCAGAGCCTGGTCACTTCTTACCATGTGCAGTTGCTGTGATTATTTTTTTTTTCTCATCTCTCTGATGTGGTTAATACTCTTCCACCACAAAGAACTATTACGAAGATTAAATGAAATAACCTTTTAAGTCACTCATTACTCTGCCAGATACATACCTGGTTTTGAATAAATGGCTTCTGTTATCTACTAGTACTGAAGGGTAAGTTCCTCTTTAAAGAAAAGGCATCCTTTTCTTTTGATAGATCTATGCATTATGCAGGTTTGGTTTTGTTGTTTTTACAAAATTTGTTTACAGAGTTGCAAACAGATTAGCAAAGCAATGGAGGAAGTTAGATACATTATGACTGAGTGTCCTCTAATGAAATGACTGTGTCTCCTTTTGAGTTCTTGGAGTTTCCATACACTAGTGTCCCTTGACTATTCCTGGATTTGTGTCTACCTAGTTGCAGCTGGATATCATTTCCTCTCTTCCCAAAGTGGGGTGATGGCATTGAGAAGAGTATTACAGGGAATGCTGCATCTGGGGTGAGCTTTTGAGGTATGGGTTGAGAGTGGAAGGTACCACAATGGTGCAGCTAGTCAATGTAGCCTGCCTTGAGCTGAGGATTCCTGGCACACCCCCAAGTCCTCATGGCCTGCCACCGCGTGTCTTGGATGCCTTCTGTTGCCTTGGCAACATGTAGTCCAGAGTTGTAGAGAGCAGCAGCCTTTAACCTTTCAGCATCACGTTGCTAGGGCAACAGGCTTCCTGGGAAGCCAGGCTGCACTGTGGTTTGTGCATGCTGCTTCCACCCTCCCCCCGCCCCACTGCCTCTGCCTACTCTTATTTCCACTGTCTTCCATCTGTATTGCTCCACTTCTTTTGCCTTCATGGATCCACTGTCTGCATACTCTTTCTATCTCCTTCCAACCTCTTTGCCTTTTATACTTACCATTCCTGTATTCTCATGGCCGATATCAAAGCAGATATTGTAAATTCTCAAAAAGTAAAACAGTTTGACATAATCAGAGGATGGTGAGAATGAAGGAGTTAAAAAAATAGCAAGAAAGAGAAAGGAGATTGGTAGAATTTATAGTTGGTTTTAGTGTATGGTAGTGGTTGTTAAACAGATTGGAGTTTGAAATCAGCAGGGGAGATTTTATTTTATTTTTGTTATTTTAATGTAGATTATCTGGCCTTATACCCAAGGACTCTGATTTAATAGGTTTGGAGCAAAGCCCTCCTAATTACTGTTTTTATAAATTCCCAGTTTGAGAACCACTGGTGAGGAGAACATGTCATGTTGTTTAGGCTAGGCTCTTGAAAGTCTGTGACAGGTCAGGCTCTTGAGCTTTCTCATCATCGTTTCCAGTGCAGTGCAGTTGAGTGAATGCTTACTAAAGATTAAGGAGGAGAAAGAAGAGTCAGAGAAAAATGAAAAGAAGCTAAATGAGATGAGGAAAGGAAAGGAAAACAGAAGGGAATGACAAAGAGAGTCAGTGGGATTAGAGATGATGAAATCCGCCATCAGATGTCAGTTCAGCAACTCCCTTGTCTCTGATACTCAGCTGGAGCACAGGCTCTGAAGGGTCTTAACCTGGAATTGATTAACATACTCTTTGAGATTTTTTGAATCCTGGATCTGCCCTGGTTGGGAGGAGAGTGGGATGGACCAAATTTGGAGTTTCAAAAGAATTCTGCTTCATTTTATTCCCCCTTTAGGAAACCAAGTGCTTACTGCATTTCTGGTGCTGCTCTTTATATGAAATGGTGCTTTGAGCCAATTTAACTTTCAAAGAGGGGTTAGGCACTCGTAGTATTCTTCTTTTATAAATGAAGAAATAGAATCAGAAAGGTCAGAAAGGAAAGCAACTGGCCCACCCTATTAATGACAGTATGGAAACTAGAATGCTTATCTAAATGACAGTGAAGCCCATGGGTTTCACCAGTATACTTCACTTTACTTTGAACCCTTTTATTTATTCAGCCTTCATGGGACATCAAGCATTTAGCCTTGTAGCAGTAGGGTATCCTAATGATCCCAACAGGGGCTAGCCTGGAGTCTGGCGAAGTTGATTTCCTCCCTTACCCGGTTGACCTTGATTAAGACCTAAATATTCAGAATAAGAGCCAAGAGAGAGACAAGAGTGGGGTGAAAGATAGGAAGTAGAAAGGAAAAGAGAATGAAAGGAGAAAGGATGTAGGGGTGGGCAAAACTGTCAGGTCCACCCCCAGTCTGATGGGGCCTGTGACTGCAGCTGCGTGGGAGCTCCAATTATTTCCAAACTCTAGACTCTGGTCAAGAGTGGACTTGAGACCTTCAGGCTCAGAACACTTTCAACTAGATGCCCCAGGATTTGATCCTGGATCAGATGAAACTCTTCACTAACACTGGGATTAAGGGAATTTTTTTCTCTGCCTTGGTGTGTGTGAGGAGAAAATGAAAGTGAATGCACATCGGTCTAAGTCTAGAATTCCATCTCAGTAAACGAGAAGTTGACAAGGAAGGGAGCGTCTTTGCCTCACTATCCTGGATGGTGATAGGTCTCAGAGAAATCTTTTCCTTCTTCTTGAATGGTCTTAGAGAATCAGCTGTGATTGCTTTTACTTCAGACCAAAATCCTTACCAGTCACTGGGGGTGGTGCCCAAAGGCTGCTTCCATTGTCACCCTCGGCACCATCCCACAGTGCCTCCATTGCTGGGCCTCCAGCATCTACTGTCCCTGTTATTTTTCCATGATAATCAGAGGCTTACTTATCTGTAAGTGGGGTATTCAGGTGTTAGGAACATATCTGTGTGAGCATGATGGGACAGATAGGTAGGTGGGCTCAGGCAATGCATGAGGGAGGTAAATTCGTCACACAGTGTGCGAGCCCTTTCCAGAGGAAGGGGGCCCCTTGGTTTCCACCCCTCATGATAGGGACAACACAGAGCACATGAGGTGCGCTCGGTATGTGTTTGTCGGTAATGATAGATTCTTTGAAATCAGATGGGAACAGGCCATATGCTCTTGGAAAAGGGCCTGCATTGCAAGGTGGGATGGATGAGTGAGATGTGTTTTTGCAAGTTCTTTTCATCTCTAACATCTGTGATCCTGTGAATAATTATCTTCCCCTAGGCCCTGGCTGGCTGCTTGCCTGGAGTCTCTGTCAGAACCTTTCCCCTACTGCCCTTCTAAATGGAGATCATAGAGGGTCTTCTCCTCTGGATGAATGGCTCTAGAAGCCAGAGTTGATACTAAAAACAGGAATTAAAGTCTGAAACCTGGAGTCAGAGCCCAGGAATCGAGGAACTGGGGCAGGAAGCATGAGTGCAACAATTCCCGGAACCAAGCAGGAGAGAAGTGGGGGAATGGATGGCTCAGGCCAGCATCACCTGACGTTGCCTAATGGCTGTGACAACAGGAGGTCCAGTTACACTCATGTAGGCCACGGAAGCTTTGCTCAGGCCAAATACAGGGACTGGCTGAGCAGCAGGACTCAGGACAGGACTGCTCTGCAGGGTAGAAAGAGAGCAGTGGCCAGAGTCCTACTTCTCGTCCTGCTTGCCTGCCCGCCATGTCGTTTTCCCAGACATCTCACCAGCCCGTCTGTATCAGAAGAGGCTGGAAGATAGGGATGCTTTTCTTGTGAATGCCCTGGTGTGTCATCACTGTTGTTCTCCAAGAACAAACTGGTGACTAATTTTACCGAGGAATGTACTATTTGGGGTTATGGAACTTCTCCTGTTTGATCCTGCAGTTTCTGTGCCCAGTGGGGAGTCCCACTGGTCAGTGAATCCTGCGAGTAGTTACTGGTATCATTTCAGTTCTTCCAGAAGGGAAACCAGTTCAGTGGTTGTTATGAAAACTACTCAGCAAGCAGAGAGGGGAATAAGGACACGGTTCAGCTGTCTAGATGCTCTGGGAGAAGGGCACTTTCTCTCACGGTGATGCATTCCACTCTTGTGCTCTGTTGTATTCAAGAGAGAAGCTAACTAGTCATCGTAGTTGGGGCTTCTGATGTTGTTAAGAGGTTTAAGTATCTGGAACTGTTTTTTTTTTTTTTTTTTTTTTTTTTTTTGTCTGTGGGAAGAATTAGGGCTTGAAAAGGGTTCTTTTCTGTGTTTCTGGAACTTCTAAGTAGCAGCCATGGCCACTTTATCATCTTGATCTTGATGGTCAGTTCAGGGAAAAGTTAGGCAATTGAAAGAGAATGTACTTTTAACCATTTTTTTTCCTTTCTTTTTTATGTTCTTTTCCCTCCTTTGACAGCTCCTACCTCTAGTCCTCCAGTGCCTTCTTTCTGCCCTTTGGCTGCCCAGAGGACTCTCTTCCTGCTTCCCCCTGCTCCTGGCACTGCTGGGGCTTCTCCAAGAAGTACTGTTCGATTCAGTCCTGGGTCTGTCCTCCATGTGGCCCCAGAATTTTCTCCTTACAGTCTATACCTCTGAGTCTTTGCCAGGGTCCAATAGATAAGAGCAACTAATGGGTTTCCCTCCTTAGGAGCATTTGTATTCTAATTCAGTGGAAGAAGTTTGTAATAGTGGAATTTCAGAAACCCTGTTGGACCATTAGGGAAATATGTGTTTTAAACTGAAGGTACTTTCCTGATGGCCACAGATCTCGTCATTTGTGGGGCACCTTGCCAATCCCAGCATGGGGTGTGGCTCTGCTGGGACACCTTGCTGCGAACAGAAAGCCTGAAGGGCAGCTGCTTGAGGAGGGTGTCAGTTGTCCTCAGCTGAGCAGGGGACAGTCTAAACCTGCTCTGGAGCCTGGAGAGCATTTTGTCTATTAAGGCAGAAGGACTTCAGGACCTGCTTCTGGGAAGTAGAAGAGAATTAGGCAGAGGAGGGAAGTCCACATAGATTCGTGAACTGTGATGATTTCTAGACTGTTTTAAGCATCTGCACTGCAGAGAGGGCTGAACCCTACTTCTGCACTAAAAACCCTTGGCTACCTTTCGCTGCCCTCATGAACTCATCTCAGCCTGCCTGTGCGTGCATTCTTTGTTTCTTCCCCTCTTGGCTTCTCTGATCTCTGCTTTTCTGTGTCCTCCTTTCCCTCCTTGCTCTGCTCCCCATCATTTCATCTCTGGTTCATGGCTCTCTGCCCTTCCCCCACCTCGTCCTCTGCCCCATCTCCTGTGACCCACTGTTCCACGTGGCCTCTACCTTATGTGGTACACACAGCCATTGTCATGCTTCATCCTGTCAGTGCCGAGGCCCCTCCTTGGCCTACCTTTGGATCTGGCATAGTTAAAAGTTCCCAGGTGGTCTGCTCTTGATTTTTGGAGCTGTCAAACATTAGCTTCATCATCTGAGGCCAGTTAGTTCAGTTGGTTAGAACTTAGCTTGTAATGAGGCCACCCAAGGACATATGTCCTATCTCCGTGGGACCTTGTAAGCGCTCTTCCATCCCACATCAGAGATGCGCTCTATCAGCTGCCTTCTCCGTTCATACCCTTGGTCACAGTGAGGGTCTGGGTGACAAGCTGTGGCTCATTTATGGATAAGAGATATCAGGAATAATAATACAATTTTCTAGAGTAAACATTTTGTTTTGAGACCATTGTAGATTGACATTTTATAATTTTGTAAGTTGAAAAAGAGTTTGAGCTCAATATAATAGATAGAATTCAGGCCCAGGCAGACCTGGACTGATTGTGGCTCTTCCTTATTAGTTCTGTGTTCTTAGCCTGCTTAACTCTCCTGTGCCTCAGTTTCCTTAGCTTTGCAATAAGGAAAACAATATCAACTGTGACGCGTGTCTAGCCTTCCTCTGCCTGCACTGCTTTCTCTTCCTCTCTCACTCCTGGGTCTGTTTATCTCTACTGCTTTCCTTCTTAATTGTTTTTTATTTTTACCAATGTTCCTAGGAATCCTCCCTTCCTTTCTCCCAGTTTTGTGCTCCTCTTTCCATGTTCCTCTCAACCATTTTCTTATTTTCACTCTCCAGCTTTCTCATTTCTCACCCCTCACTGAATGTTTACTGCCTTTGCAAATATGTTTTCTCATTCATTCCCTCCTGTCATTCACTGTTTCTGGACCCTTCGTGGCTTCCGGTGGAATGTGTAACTCTTAATTATTTATAAGCATGGGAGAATAATTACAGAAATGATTTAATTACTTTTTCACATAGATCCTACAGCATCGACTGAGATAAATGGTGGTGGCGTCGGGGAATATCAGCAGGCAGTCTCAATACAAGGAAAAGATTGGTTTGGGTGGATTTGAGGAAGAGATACAGCAATAAAGTCTACAGAAATTTCAATCTCATTTGTCAAAGCAACTGGAAAAAATAGGCAATTATTCACAGCTAGGATTATATAAAATGGAAGGTGTATGTCACCAGTATTTGAATTAGAGGGAAAGAGAGTAGAATTAATTATTATTTTTTAAAATAATTTAAGTCTTATGGGCAATGTAGCGGATAGAATGGTGCTACTTGGTTTTTAGAGCTGTATTCTTCTTTGGGGTACTCCATAGGGTTGAATGGAAATACTCATTTCATGGTGTAGATGTTTAAGAGTGGAAAGAGCCTAAACTAAGCTGCCAAACCCAGAGGTCTGCTTCTCATCTGTGCTTTATAATCCATATAGCTGTTTGACTCTGGGCAGGTCCTTTAATCTCTCTGGCTTTTTTTTCTTTATCTGAAAATAAAGAGGTTGGTATTTACAATCTATTCAAGAAGTTTCTGGTATGATGTCCATGAGAAGAGAATGTCGAGTGAAGGCAAGGTGAGCAAATAAATAGGGGGAAAGCCACCAAAAATGCAGTGTTCAGGGTTAGTAGATTAAAAGTAAACAAAGGAAATGAGAAATGGTGGCAAAATCTGAACATGTGTGATCAAATTATGAGGTTTACTTTGTTTTATTTTTGAGATGGAGTCTTGCTCTGTTGCCCAGGCTGGCAGTGGTACAATCTCAGCTCACTGCAGCCTCTGCCTCCTGGGTTCCAGCGAGTTTCCTGCCTCAGCCTCCCGAGTGGCTGGGCTTACAGGTGCATGCTATCACGACTGGCTAATTTTTGTATTTTCAGTAGAGATGGGATTTCACCATGTTGGTGAGGCTGGTCTTGATCAGGTGATCTGCCCACCTCGGCCTCCCAAAATGCTGGGATTATAGGCGTGAGCCACCCGCTGCCTGGCCCAAATTGTGAGTTTTTAAACTGCATCCTTGCTAACAGATTTTAAGATTTGGCACCTAAGAAGTTGCAAAGAGAGTGTTGAAGCTCTTTACATGCAGTAGGGAAAGGAAAGGGAATTCCTGAGAAGGCACACTCTATTTTCATCCCCACCCCACTCTATTCCTCACCCCTCCACAGAAATCGAGGAACATGTCATCTTGCTACATAGTATCAAAGACCATCAAGGTTGGAAGGGATCTTAGAAATTAGTTTCATACCCTTATTTTACAGTAGAGGACACTGAGGCCAGGAAAGATTAAGTGACTTGCCTGAGGCCACATCTCAATTCTCTCCTGGAGCTGGCCTACTTTTCCAGATTACCAGTTCAGTTCTGAGAGAACTTTGTCACCAAAATACGGATCCTCTCTAGTAGTTCACAGTCTACAGATAACATAGTATAATGAATTGCTATCTCTTCTCTCTCCTGGTTAGAGGTGAAGACAAGGGCAAATTGAAATTAGGACTAGGGTAGAGAGGGAGGATATGATATTTTAATGTGGTTTGAGGTAATTGATTAAAAGTATATTAATAAAAAATTCATATTGATAAAAGTAAATATTAATGATGTTTGGGGCTGTATGTAGTAGAAAAACCTATATACTAGGGATTATATGAACTTCTGATAATCATAGGCAGACAGATGGAAAGCAAATTTGGATAAAGTAAATTCGATTTTGGTGAGACTCTTTTAATGATCAAAGAAAACTCCTGGTGTGTCCCAACTACTCACAGGCCATAGATAGCTCTTTTCTTTTCTTCAAACGTGGTACCCCGAGGTTAGCCAGTTCTCTCCTCATCTTGAAGCATTATTCTAAGGAGTTACTTAGGAAAGATGGGCTCAAGTATGCAGAGAAATGTGTGTATAGCAGAATATTCATACTGAAAATCCAGGGAGTCTTCCAGAAAGGAGAGGAAAATCAGAATAGAGATCAGGAAGAAATGCTATGCTACATGTGGCAGGGAGGAGGAGGCAAAAATAACAGAATCTTATGTTTCATGTTTGACAGTTTTCAAAGTAAATTTATATACTTTATCTTAATTTGATACTCACGACAGTTGTGCAGTATGGGAAACTGCGTCTCAAAATTGTGTCTCTGAAAAGTAAAGATAGCGATTGTCCCTATCCCCATCATCCCCATAAGTCTCTGAAAAGTTAAATGATAAGTCAAAGATGGAGGAATCGTAAGTGGCAGGGCTAGGACTAGAATGCAGGTCTTCTGGCCCCTACGTGAATGGCTGCAATAGAGGAGAACCGTGTAAGCTACATTGAGGAGTGCTGAATGGCTACCAGTGATGAGTGGTGGGTGTCCTGTCAGCACAGGGGAGGCATGGAAAGCAGAGGATTTGGGCACAGAATTCTTTGTAGACCTTGGTTTATGGTTTTCTCTTAAATGAAGAGCTTTGATGGGACTGGAGAGGATGAGGAAGTTACTTAATGGGAAGAAAAAGAAGCATTTGATATGTTAAGAGTGCATGCTTAAGGCCCCAGACAGTGATTGGAAAGATTGGGCAGACATCTAGAATGAGGATAGGCCCATACAGAGAAATTTTAAAATAAGGACAAGTTTAGTTTAGTGAACAAAAGGCAAAACCTCAGTTTAGTGAACAAAAGGCAAAACCATTCAAGCCAAACATGACAAAGTTAAGTCTACAGCCTCTCACCTTATCTGTCTCCTCCTGGGGAGAAAAAGAGCCAGAATTAAAGCTTTTTACCAGGGCACTCTTAAATCTGTTCTGAACAAAGCTCTAAATGGGCTGGGACAGTTTCCCTTCATTAACACTTCATTAAGCTTTGTCAGATATAAGCCTCCTGGCCAGATCCTGGCAAGGGACTCTCACCGAGGTGATAATGAGGAGATAAGGTTTTGGCCTACTCTAGAGCTGTTGAATGTAGGCTAAAATATATTTTGGCAACACTGGTATTAAAATGAGTATTAAACATCACTTTACCCTGGGTGGTGTAAATAAAAGACATAGGCACAAACAGAAAGAGACATGCATGCCAATGCAACATTACACATTTCAAAGAGATCTGGTGATTGGCTGTAAACAAATTATTAAAATCTGAGTCATGTTGGAATTCACAAATGATGGGCTCTTGATAGATTTGCAACGTGTACCTTTTTTTTTTTTTTTTTTTTTTTTTTTTTTTTGAGACAGTCTCACTGTATTATCCAGGTTGGAGTACAGTGGCACCATCTTGGCTCACTGCAACCTCTGCTGCCTGGGTTCAAGCAATTCTCTTGGCTCAGCCTCCCGAGTAGCTGGTATTACAGGTGCCTGCCACCATGCCCAGCTAATTTTTGTATTTTTAGTAGAAACGGAGTTTCACCATCTTGGCCAGGCTGGTCTTGAACTTCTGAACTCATGATCCACCCGCCTCAGCCTCCCAAAGTGCTGGGATTACAGGCATGAGCCACCATGCCCGGCCCTTAATATTTTTTAAAATGCCTCTTTTAAAAACAGACATAATCATACATGACTCTTAGCATGTTGGTGCTTTTAGCCCTAAATAGTCTTCTGGCTGATTATTTATCAACTACCAGGTGTTCCTGGAATTAAATTGTGCTCACCTTCTAGTAGCTTACCTATGCTCCTAAAAGTGCTGTCACACTGATTTAATATCCTACCTGAAGGTGAAGGCATTTTAAGAAAAAAAGGTGTATTTAATCTTTGCTTTGAAGAAGCTTTTGATTTGGCCTCTTAAAAAATTATGAAATTTTATTAAAATATTATAAAAATACAAAAGTTATTAAAATATTAACACAGAATCAAATGTGAATGGCCCTTAGAGGTATTTGGTGCAGACACAGTTGTCTGGAGGATCACACTCACGGTAATCAGAAATTGGAAGTCAAGCAAAATGTGGAAATTGTGTGTGTGCGTGTGTGTGTGTGTGTGTGTGTGTGTGTGTCTGTGTCTGTGTGTGGTGTGTATGGGGATTCAGGAGAACACAACAAAAGCCAAAATGGTGTTTTTGAGATGATTTTCCTGGGCCCAGTGTTGATATTATTGTTTTAAAAAAGCAGTGTTTTTGTTTACCAGTGTAACAAGCCTACATATGCTGAGCATGTATCCTGGAACTTAAAATAAAATATAAATAAAGAAAAAATAAATAAAGCAAAGAAAAAAAAAAACCACAAAATTTTAAAAGGCAGTGTTTTTAAACAATAAATAAGATTTTCTAAAAAAAAAAAGAAAAAGAAAAAGAACACAAATCTGAATCTCCTGAACATTCCAATGAGCAACTCATCAGAAGAGGAGCTGGAAAGGAACATTATTATTTTTGGAGCCTTTGCTATGATAAAAGCTTTATATGAATTATCTCATTATGATTCTCCTAATTAATTTTGCCATCACTTTGCTAGACCTCATTTTCACCCCATTTCTGTAATGAACTGTAGAAGTTAGCCTTCTTTTCAGGTTTATTTTTACACAACAAGTCAACATTTTGATAATTTCATCAAATTATCTAATAATTACCTTCTTGGAAAGTGGTCTAGGGTTAGTTGACTCATTCAGAACATCTATTATATGTTAGATATGGTGCAAATCACTGAGGGTATGGTGAAGTTGGAGAAATAGATGAACATGCATAGTGTTTTAATCAGTAGTGGTATGCAGAATGCATCACTAAAGGAGAAAATGGCACATAAATTAGATGAGGAAGACTGAATTTGAGCAACCAAGATCCGGGAGACAGTCATGAAAAGTTTGCAGCAGTGAGCTACAAAAGCCAGGCATAGTATACCTTGGATATTTTAAAGGCTTATCTCATAGGGCTAAGAAAAATAATGCATATCAAAACTGCTGGTGATGTTGACATCTTTTATGTTAACATAATTGAGTGGTTACCCATTTATGTTAACTGAAGTGAAAAATGAAAGCAAACAAAACAAAAGTCTCAGCTATTACCTAATGAAACCCGTATGTGTCTGAATTCAGAAGATGCTTGAGTGGAAAGTGTCATCTTGGAGTATATTTATAAGAAGCTCCCTGAAGTCTCTTGACTCATACTGGCAGTGACAGTCCCTTCGTCAAGCCTCCTTTTTGGACAAGAGGGAACCAGTCTTGGTGGGACTTTGCTCCTTCCAGGCACACAGCCTCTGTTACCAGTTGCTTAGAGGAGAGGTTTCTGATTTCTTAATTTGCAGACTAATTATTTTATAATGAAAGCGGCAATGGTGGTATGATGTAGCATAATGAATCTTTATTTTTCCAATTAAATTTTTAAAAAATAGTCCTATACCACATTTTTTTTAAAAAGAAAGGTTATGGAAACTACACACAAAACTAAGAAATATATGATCTCAGAATAAAGAACAGTCCTTTAAATTGAACATATCTAGCTGTGTCAACAACTCACTCCATTGTTCTTATTTTTCTCATTCTTCTGTGGGCCAATGATAACTTTATCATGGATTGGCATTGATCTATGGGCTAGTGTTTGGGAAGCACTGGTGTAGATATTGTTGCTAGAGGCAGCGTTTCCAAGGAAATTATTTCCAAGAGCTGTGGATCCAGATGCATCCCCTGAACTGTTGGGTTAGAGCCTGACAGGTAGGGTCTCTGCTCGTATCTTGTTTCTCTGGCAGAAATTACAGCACAACGAAGAGTGTGGCACTGAGGTCCTATGGGATATCATCATCTCCAGTAGTGACAGACTGATGAGGTTCTGGGATTGGCGGGGGGCAGTGATCAATGTACTGTGTCTTGACTTTAGCAAGCCTTTTATTTCTGTCCCGTGTGACATATTCATCAATAATCCGAGAAAATGGAATCTACACAACTTTCAAAATAACCTTCCAACCAGAAAGTGCGGTACAGAGGTAAGAGGGCTTATCTGAGAGTTAGAAATGCTGGGTTAGAGTTTAGGCTCTGGAATGGCTAGCTGTGTGACCTTGGACAAATCACTTCATTCATGAGGTCTCAGCTTCTTCATCATACAGTAAGAATTGCATCCCCTGGGGCTATCAAGCTATCTTCAGTGTTATGAAACCCAACATAACTTTACATTTATCTACAACTAGGCTGCTTAGGCAAAACAAAAACAAAAACAAAAACATTTCTTTGCTCTGAGTTAATATTATGTCAGCTCATTGATGTACAGGAAGCTGCTCCAATATATATTTGTAAGAAGAGGAAAACTATGATTACTTAATAAACACATGGCTATAGGGCATTATTCATACCCATAATGAGGAATGATTTTTCTTCTTGTTTCTGCCCTCTGGAGACTGGAGCTGAAGTTCTTCTTATATTTTTAGAAATATGTAAAAAATAATAGGACAAACAATTCAAGGCTCAGAGAGAACAACAACAAAACCCAGAGAATATACTGTATGAAAGAGAAAAGTCAGCAAGCAATGCAGTATTATTTTTGGAACCAGCCAATAAAGAAACATCTAGAGATTTTTAGACATATAAAAGGTAGAAAGTAATCTAGCTGGGACTGATCAGGTACTTTGCTGTGTACTTTACTTTTGATTACACTGGCTATATTATTTAATTGCATTATATTAACATATGACATTAATGATCTTGTTTTCATTTTCTATAATCCTGTGATGTAAATATTATCACTCCTGTTTTATATAGAAGAAAACTGGGGCCCAGAGATGTTGAATGGTTGTCAAAGTTGCCTAGCAGGTAAGAGGGCAGCCAGGATCTGAATCGGGTATCTTTGGCTACAAATCACAAGGTCCCTGGCACTGATACATTCATTTACTGCCGTCTCTTAATGCACAGTAAGCATCCAAGGCACTTTTCTCAGCCTTTGAATTTTTTCCTATTTTATTCTGCATTTTTTTTTTTTTCAGCAAAATGACCTTGAATTCCTTTCCAGCTCCATGTTTCTAGAATGCTTGGATTTGTACCGAATGAACAAAATGCAGAGAGAGTGAAGTTGGCCTCATTGATATGGAGGGGTGGGTGGGGGAGAACTGAGAGGCACAGGCTAAAACAGAGCAGAACGTTACACACTGTGGTGGCATGCATAATGTCCTCCTAGAGATGAAGCGAAACACACCCCACTCTTTGAGTTACAAGTGGTTTGATTCTTCATTTTAAGATAAACTCACTTGTTCTCCTTCTAGCTAGGTGGAGAGAAACATTACATTTTATTCCAAAAGATTCAAGTATAAAAATATCTCATGGTTTCTATATAGGATAAAGATATATGTGTATGCATATTTTCTATTATGGAGATTTTTTATGTCCATTGAATAAGCTGTACCGGACCATTCAATAAAATCAAAGCTTTGACCTGGTTATGAGTCACTGAAGAAGCTGAATTTTTAATAGTCAATTGATACTGTTGGATGACTTTAGTACACATATTTTTCTCTGTTCTTTGGGCCTTTCTTGTTCCTGTCCTTGTTTCTTTGGGCACTGTGGACCACGGTGGCATCAATCTGAGGTGTGCAGTCACAAGACCTTTGTCTGACACCTGGGGCTTCTGTTTGGCTCTGCCCCTTGCCCACTGCGTGACCTTGGGCAGATCACTGAACCTCTCTGAGCCAAAGTTTTGTCCGTAAAATAATGGATGATGTAATGACTGAAATTAAATACATCAGTATGCTTTGTTAAGCTATAAGCTCTGCACAATCATTAGGTATTATTCATATTCTGGCTAGAGGGAGCTGAAAAACGTCTCAGGGATTTTTACCATGATGATTATATGAGTGGTTACATTTCACTGATTGAACTACTTTGAGATTTTCTCCATCTGGAAAAGATTCTAGCCCAACATCTCCTCTGTGTAAGTAATCACAGTAAAGCCGCTTCTGGGCTCCATCACCCTCATTCAGTTATTTCTTAGCCCTTATCCAACCTGTCTCCCTTGTTCTTGGATGTCCCTGCATGTTATGCCCTCTAATTAATTTTAGATGATAGAAAACCAGCCTCCCAGGCTACTATAGAGATCACGGATGCTTTGTTGTAACTGTATTCACTTTTCTGTACATGTATGCTTCACAGTGAAGAGCTGACTTAACCTCAGAGTATGATCAGTGGATGTCATAAACAGAAGAGTCTTTGGTGGCACCTCCTTTGCCATGTGTTGGCAGAGTAAATGGGTGAATATGCTGACAAAAAAGTGGTTCAGGCACTGGGGGCCTTGCTAAATGACTGCTGATTTGATAAGCTCCCCAGTGGAGTGTTTCCAAGAGGGGGCCGTTGTCAGTGAAGGTGAATATGTGAATGCTGGAGTGCCTGGAATAATATGGAAGAGGGGAAGAGGCAGGTTTATACTGCTTCACATCAGCAGGGCACTGGGAACAGCTGACAGTTTTCTCTACTTAACATCCTGAAATACAGGTATTTCTTGGGCAAGACATCTGGCTTCTCATCCATTCCCCTTCCTCATTCCTCCTGTTAGATTGCTTCCAGGCCAAGTTAGACATTCTCCCGTGCCACACCTGAGGATCAGTGACTGCTGAGAGAATGAGTGTTTTGACCGTATTAATCCTTGAAGAGGTGACAGGAGAGGGAATAGATAATATCGAGGAGAAAAAGACAGACAGGAAGAGACAGATATTATAGGAGGTGGAGGCCAGAAGGTTGGCCCTATAATCAGAAGAGGCCATGGAAGTAATATGATGAAACAGTGCGTGGATAATTCAATTATTTTTAAAATGCAGGTTATTCAACTGAGGAATGGAGAGAGAATGAGGAAGGTAAGAAGGTTGCACTGAGGGACTAGGGTGCTTCAGATATGGACGTTTGTTTTTTCAGGATCAAATGGATTTAGACTAGGGTTTTTTCCTCAGAGAAAAAAGCATCCAAGGGAATATCAGGGGCTTTAAGGGTGGAAAATGGAGCACACAGGTGCTTTGGGCTGGGGCTAGCTGTGCTTCAGGCTTTGTCTTGAGAATTTTAAGAAGAGTTTGTCAAACACTTCCTGTTCTCCCTTCTCATTTTCCCATTTGCTATTTACTTCTTATTCTTTCCTGTCCTCGTCCCTCTGGCATGTAGCATTTTACACATTTAATTTTGATAAAAATGGATGGTTTCACATTTCCTCTTGTAACTCCCTTCTAAGCCTTAACATCCCTTGGCAATTCATGGAGATCCAACTAGAGAAAAAGCAGAATTGCAATCAAAGAATGCATGGTGTTTTCTGTTTAACAAATATTTAGTATTTGTTTGCATTTGTTAGAGAGGCTGTGTGCCCATGACAGCTCCTAGAGAGGCAGGCGGGTAGGAGCTTCTAGTTGTTCACAGATTCCCATCAGCTATACCCCCTCCTTCTCCCCCCACCATAGCAACCATCCCAAATAAATACACATGTTGAATGTAGACGTGTTTGCTATGTGGTGCAGCCTCAGCACAGCTGCTGAGCCCTGCGCTCCAAACAGATCACCAACCCCAAGCCCCTCTCTGGGTATATCCTGCACCACCATAGAGAGGAAGGCCATGGTTAAGGACAGTGAATCTGAAAGTCAGAATCGGTTTTGCTGGCTCCTACCTGGTTGAACTTAGGCAATGACATAACTTTTTGGAACTTCAGACTCTTCACTGTTAAATCAGAGAAATAATGCCAGCCATGTATGGTTAACATAGAAAGAAATGCCTTGCCTCACTAAACACTTTCCAGTGCTTGGCTGGGAAGGGCACCCTTCTCATTCCCAGCCTGCAGATGGGTCAGGCACTGTGCCTCCTTCCCCAACAGGTATTTCATGCACTCCTTCCAACAATCCTATGCGGTGGAGATTGTTGTACAAGTGCAGAAATGCAGGACTCAGGGGGACTGTGGTTTGGACCAGGCCATGTATGTGTGAAGTGGAAGAGGAGGACGTGTCTCGGAGAAAGGTCTGCTCTTGGTTGTAGGAGACAGCGCCAAGAGAGGGTGCTTTTTGTGGGAGAGGTATGATTTGCTTTAACTGGGGATTTAGTGAAGCCTCCCAAAGGCCTTGAGGCCCCTGCCTTCAGGCAGGGCCATATGAGACACACAAGATGGACTCATTTTGGGCTATGGGATGTTTATGGAATGGAAAGTTTCAGAGAGAGCATAGCAGAGCAAGTGGAAATTTCAGTTTGGTGTGCTAAGAATAAATCTATAGAGAAAATGATTTGATGTAAGCCAATGAACAAAGAGAGAGAGAACCCGGGGATAGCAGTGCACCCATCTGCTTCTATTATGATTGTTGTTAGGCTAAGAGGAGAATGCATTCTGCATTCCTCGTGCCTTAGGGGGCTCATCAGGTTGCCTGGACACCTATGACACACACTACTCCGCAGTGGCATCTGAGCACGAGGCATGGGACCATTTGCTTCTCCTTCTCAGGTTCTGGCCTGACCCTCACCTGCTGTAGCTGCTCAGCTCCCAGGGCACATCAGTAGATCTCCAGGCCCTAATGGTAGAGAAATGGAAAGGCAGGGCAGGGAAACAGGCCAGAAGGACAAGAGGAGAGACTTCTAAAATGAAAAGGAGACTAAGTAACGTGGAAGGCAATGTGGCTGAGAACTAGTTGGAAGGTGAAATGAATGCTGAACATTAAGTGCATAATTTGAGTAACTAATGTTCCAGATGGGAGAACAGTTTTATATTCTTATTCCTATATTCCAAAGGTTCAGAACTACTCAGCACACTCTTTCCTGAAATGCCAGCATCACTGGCTTGATCCCAAAGGTCCACACATGGTATAACTTCATTTTAGGCATGGTTTCTTTTAGGCGAAGAAACCTTTTAAAAGGCAGGTGGCTTTTACCTTTTTTTGAATAAATGAAATGTTTTTCCTTCCCTCTTAGACCAGAATTCCTAACCGGTGTTCCATGAATGGTTACAGGTGTGGTCGAATTATTGGTGTGCTCAGCCCTCAGGACTGCTGGGTTTGCTTCCCCAATGGCACAAGATCACATTCCTGTCAAGTCTCCTGGGAAAGGCCTGAGCACGGCAGGCGGGTTTGCTGTGGGGCTGGCAGCCCTGAGGACAGTCCTGGAAAAGAGGTTGGGGAGTACTAGGCTGGCAGCGGTGTGGCTTTGGGAGAATCTTTCTGAAGATACAGGTTAACTACATACAAATGCAATCTCCAGCCTGCCCAGATCAGAGAGAAAAGATCCATTTCAGGACTTGTAGCTTCACTGTGTGAAATTTCTCTTGAAGAATGGCCGGGCGTTGGGTAGCCTCTCCCTCTGGCTCTCGGCAGGCTTCAGGGCCCTTCTTTCTCTCTTAACACCCCCTACACTCTTCTCTTTCTTCTTCTTCATAGTTGAACTATTTAACATGATGTTTAAAGGCATGCCTGGCTGCCTTGTGGAGATTCAGAGTTGCCATGGCAATGTGGCCTGTTTCTCCAAATTAGGACATATTCCTGCTGCCTTTTTTTTTTTTTTAATGTGCTATGTTTTCTCTCTCATACAACTCCTTTGCCTCTTTACATCTTTTCCTGCCGTTCTCCTCAAGAATGCTAATTTAAGTACCTGTCCCCAGAACTGGAGATGTCCGAAGGCTAAGGTGTGTGTGTGTCCTGATGTTCTCTCCAAGCTCATTCTTTACCCCATTGCATGTGGGTCTGTGTCTGTAGGGCTGCCATTTCAGTGGCCTTCGGAGAGCCCTTTCTTTGAGATTTGCTTCTGATGCCTGTTTTTTTCTGGTCTGGGCTGGTAGCAAATGAATTTGTTTTACATAAAACCCTTTTGTGAATGGAAAGAGGTAAGGAAGAGACAGCTATGGCTTGGATTTTAGATATTATTTTCCAGAAACTTCTTCCCAAGCACGTGCTCCCTTTGGGGGACGCTCACAAGATAGACAGGATTCAGGATAAATGAGGGTGCGTGTGCCTCGGCTTTTTCTGTACAACTCATTTTAGGATCCCAGGAAAATATGAACTTCAAATCAAGAAATCTCTGTAATCTGAGGGTAAGGACAAAAACTGGTCAATGTTTTAAAAAAAGAAAAAGAGAAGGCTGTGGGATGGAGGCGTTTCTTTCCTTCAGGATTATTTCTGCTCCATAGATTGTAGATAGCTCTTTGAGCCAGTTGAATTACAGTCTGTTATAAAAACAGGGAAAGAAAGAGAATGAGAAAGCAAGACAGATTTAACTCTCCTGTTTCTTATTTTAATTGCTGGTGCTCTGTCCTTGGCACATGAAGGCCAATTAGAAAAGCTTCCTTGGCCCACATTTAGAGCAGAGATGCGCAAACCTGGTGGCACTTTGGAATTGCCGGGGAATTTAAAAAATACAGATTCCTGTATTTTTTATTCTATTTATACTATTTATTATTCACCCCCATGGAAAGTCTGATGTAATTGTTTCAGGGTGCAGCTTGGATACTAGGATTATTTTTAAATGGTCTCCAGTTGATTCTAACATACAACAGAAGTTGAGATTTACTGGCTTTCAATGGTGATTGCTTTTGGAAGACAGAAATCATGGCTTCCAAATGTTTGGCTATGAAGAGGCTGTCTCTGAAATCCTTGGACAAAAGGCACAAAATTCTCAGATTTAGTTCATTCAAACTTTCCCCTCTGTTCCCTGCATATCACTTTTAGGAGGTGCAAGGTCACTGCCTGGACCTCGGGAAACACGACTGTTCTTTACCCTGTGAAAGGACTAAAGGAAGAGCACCGAAACAATTAGCCAGGTAAACAAGACGAGAGCTGGCCCAGGGCCGAGGTCCACTGGCAGCCAGAGGGTGACAAGATTGGAACCCAGGCAGCGTGAGGGCTGCTAATGTGAAGGCCCAGAGTGGGAAATAACGCTGGTGCAGTCACACGTAGGTCGAAGATGACACCTTGCGTTGTAAGTGAAACTTGATGAGGCCCTTTGATTTGCTGCTGGAGCTTGACATAAAGCTGCTGGTGGAACTTCCTGTGGAGGGCCTCTTCTAGTTCTAGAAGTTAGCAAGAAGGTAATTGGATTTTCACCTTGCTCCTTTTCTGCCGGCATGAGTACAGCAAGAGGTAGCAAACTTTCGAATGACACTCTTGACCACATTCAGAAAGCATCACTGGAATGACCTTCATTTTTTTCATCTATAATCTTGCTTAGGGAGGAATCTTGGGGTAGTAGGAAGGACCTGTGATTCCTGTTTTGCCGTTAGTGACCTGTGGTACTGTGGAAAAGTCCCTTATGCCTGAGGACCTCATTTCTGCATCTGTAAATTGGAGGGGGAATGGGAAAGAAGTGGGGTAGCTGTCAAGGCCCCTTCGGCTGTGAGGATGTTTTTTGTTTCTGTCAGTCCCATGCTTATGTCTGCTATTTGTTAAAAGTTACCTATCAGGTGGCAATGTGTTGACAGCCTCCTCTTAGAGCAGGGTGAGAGATAAGCCAGATGATAGGAATTCCAGATGTGGAGTATCTTGGGCTCAGAGGTCATTTGGGAAAACAAATGAGAATACAACTGAATTGGTAACAGAACAGATTCTTAGTTAACTTAAATTACCAGACTTGGGAGTCAGGGAAAGGCTAGAGAGCAAAACCAGAATAAGAAAAAGGCCAAGATGCTGAGGAGATAGGAAGAAAGTTCTGAGGCCCATCGTGACTGTCCTAAGCTAGTTTCTAGGGTGTTCATCTCTTTGTCAGGACCAGGGCTAGACAACAGACCTAGCAATTCTCCTGCTTGAGTACCTGCAGCTCTTTGATTGGAAGTATTGAAATTGTGAGATGTTTTAGTAATCAGGCATCTTTCTAGTTCAGACTGATGCTATACCCATGGGTTAATACAGGTCTGCATCTTCTGTCTACTTTCAATGCAGGGGATGATAATTTTTAATACCATATCTTATGTCATGCACTGTGCTAGACATTGTTCTCAAGAAGCTTACGACCACAGTGATAACTACTTTAACAATGACCATGTGTGTGCCATCCAGTATACAGAGCCATTTTTACAGGATCCCCTTTGTTCCTCCATACTATTTATTCATCATACATTTTATCCATCAGAATGACAATTTTTTTTTAAATTAAAATATGTAGTGTTAGTGTGAGTACAGGGAAACAGAGACTTTCATAATTTCATGGTAAACATATAAATTGGAGTGACCTTTGTGGAAGATAGTTTGGCAATAAAAGCCTCAAAAATATGTATATGTATTATAGCTATTCAACTTATAGAAATTGATCATATGACAGTGCCAAAATATTTACTCGAAAGGTGGTTATCATAGCATTAGTTATCACAGTGAGCAATTTGAAACATTTTACATGTTTCATGATGAAGGGCTGGTTAAATTAAATTATGGTAAGGATGACAAGCAACCATTAAGAATCGTGTCATACAAGAACAGAAAATCAAACACCACATGTTCTCACTCGTAGGTGGTTGATGAACAGTGAGAACACATGGACACAGGGAAGGGTGCATCACACACTGGGGTCTGTTATTGGGGGGCCAAGGAAGGGACAGCAGGGGGGATGGGGAGGTTAGGGAGGGATAACATGGGGAGACATGCCAGATGTAGGTGACGGGGTGATGGCGGCAGCAAACCACATTGCCATGTGTGTACCTATGCAACAATCCCGCATGATCTGCACATGTACCCCAGAACCTAAAGTACAATTAAAAAAAAAAAGAATTGTGTTATAAAAGAGAAGAATATTTAATGAAATAGGAAAATGTTGTTTCTTTAAATACATGGAAAAGGCAGGTTAAAATTATCAACAAATATTTATTGAGTGTCTGCTGTATTCAGGATACTATACTAGACACAGAATAGAGTGGCAGATTAGGCAGACAGACCCTAGACTCCAGACTCCCAGCCAGTGGGCATGAGGGGTCTATACTCTGGGAAGTTTTGCCCAGTGGTGATGTGGAGGGTGTACACTCTGGAAGACTTACGTTCAATGTGGTGTATTTCAGAGGATGGGAGTGAGATGAGGAAGAATACATGTTTGTACTATGAAGATATGAGCATTTAAAGCAGATTACATATAGACACCAAAATCATGTTATATCTGAATGAAAAGTAGCACTGATGATGTAAATGTTCTTCTGTATCTTTTTAATAATTCTTTGATTTCCCACAATTAGCATGCTTTGTAATGTTCTTATAATAAGAATACATATGTATGAGAAGAGACATAGTTCTTAGGAAGTTGCTAAATTTTCATGGACTCTATTTCCACTTGTGGACACCACCTTTCTTTAAATGTATCCCTCTACTTCTATTGGCCAGCACTAATAAATAAAAATAAGCTTAAAAACATACTGTCCTGCCCCCAAGTGCCCTTCACTACCAGAGGAAGAAAGAAAAGCCCATCTATATGTGGAAGCCTGTATTTTGGAACAGATACATAAAAGTGCTTCCTCGAAAGGCACGTTCCCTTGAAAAGATTATAGAACACAATGAAACACAGCGTACTGGTTATTGTATTTATTTGGGGCCTGTTGATATGTTTCTCTTAAGAGTAGTCAGATTAATTTTTGTTTCTGGATATGTCAGCACATGGTGTTTATAAGGCCGAATAAGCAAACAGACTGAAAACCTTTCACCAAGGAGGCAGCCAGGCCTGGTCTAGTGCAGACAAGGGGCCTATGACATTGATCTAGAGGGAATTGTGGGTGGCAGTCATTTGGTTCCCTCACAGGAGCTTCTTTTTCTTCTTCTCTTGTCCTTGCCTGTTCCTGACGTGTTTCCTTTCTCCTACTCAATTTCAGTCCCTTTCAGTCCATCACATTTATTGAGTGTTGCTTGGCCCGGCATTATGCTGATCTCACTCTCCATAACCCTTGGTTTTAGTAACCTCTCCTGTGACTCCATGCCTGTTGGGGCTGAGCTGGCATCTCTGGTGGCCAGAAAGGGTGGTGTTGGCTCCTGATCTAGAAGAGAAGATCATCAGAATTAAACACTGAGATTCTCCCAGCTCTGTCTTTGTCATTTGGGGAAACTTAGAATTTACTTGTACTGGTTCTGTGGAGAATCAGAAAATTAACTTGCCTGCTGTCTTAGTTCAGTTATGTTGCTATAAAGGAATACCTGAGGCTGAGTAATTAGGAAAAGAGGATCATTTGACTTACCCTTCTGCAGGCTGTAAAAGAAGCCTGGCGCTGGCGTCTGCTTCTAGTGAGGGCTTCATGTGGTTTCCTCTTAAGGCAGAACGTGAAGAGGAGCTGGTGTGTGCAGAGACCACGAGGTGGGAGAGTGGAAGCAGGAAGGTGCAAGACATTTTAACAACCAGCTCTTGAGGGGACTCTCAGAGGAGCTAATAGATTGAGAACACACTCATTGCCTTGAGGAGGGTATCAAACTATTCAGGAGAGATCTATCTTATGATCCAAACACCTTCCATTAGGCCCCACCTCGAACACTGGGAATTAAATTTCAACATGAGGTTCAATGGGTCAAACTATAGCACCTGGATTTTTCCATATATAGCTATGATAAGGCCGGGATGATGACCACGATGTTATATGCATTGAGAATTTCCTGCTAGGCCTTATTTCCTCTTCTCTTAGAGAAAAATGATTCTTTAAAAAGGAATATTCAGGCAGAAATGTTGCTTGTGAATTAAGCCTGCTTTAACAGGGCTTTTAATCTGTATGCCTGATGCTATCCTGTGGCTTAGTTTCTTAGCTGGAGAGCATGTACATATATATAAACTGTAATTAGAGCATATACATATTTTGTATGTGAATATATATACACACATACATTTGGCCTTCTTCTTCCGATAAGATCTTTTAAAGATAAGCTAATATGTCTGAAAGAAAAGCTAATGCTTATGTTTGTGCCAGATAATATTAGGATATTTGTTTTTTTCTCCTATATTTGCTATAGTTTCTCTATTACTCTCATGTTCATTAAGAAATGAAAGAAATGGTATCTGTGGGTATTTCTGCAGGATCATAAATCTTGAAATCATGTGTTGAGAAAGACTTATTTGTCAAAGTAGAAGCATGAGTACGTTAACCTTATTTCAGTTTTGCAGTACTGATAATTTTCTTATCTGAAAGAGTCTATGTACTAATGGGTTATAATACAATTCACAGAAATAATATTATTCAATCATAACAAAAAGTCTGAGTTTACTAACTGTGCTCTGCACTTGCTTTGGGCTGCTCCCTAAGTTATAACCCCTGACCTTAGATACATCCTTCTTTAAACTCCCCTGTTTTGTCAAATTTCTCGTATATGGGAGTCTCAAGGGATTCAGCTTGTTGACAGGACTCACTTTTGGTGACACAGTGACAGACTTGCTATCTCTGCCTGCCGGATAGTGGGTCCCAGGTGCTTTAAAGAGTAGGTTAGAACTGCCACACAGATTCTTATCCCATCCTTTCAGCCCCTCATACCCCCACTCTTATCCGCCAGCTCACTTTACCACTTCATTCTTTTACCTTCCCCTGACATATTGGGAAGAAGAAGAAGACTCTTTGAGGTGGCTCCTTTCTTTAAGCCAGAGAGCTGTCACAGGGACTCCATGGTATAAGCATGGAACAACTGCTTTGATAAAAGTAATCTTTCTATCCTTCCCTCTGAACTCAGAAATATCTTCATCTGAGAAAGAAAAAGAAAGGTTTTCTGAACCCAAACAGGTGGACTTCCCAGGACTTCCCTTCCTCCCACAACACCCTCTTGGAAATGGATAATGAAGAGTATTCCACTTTTAATTTGGATAAAGATAAATCCCAAATACTCAACCAAGATTTGGTAAACCTGCATTATCACTGGGTCTTCTCAAATTAGGACTGCAGATGATAAAGCAGGAGTGGGAGCAAAGAAAGAACAATTAGGAAGAAAGGGCAGCAGCAAAGTTAAGGGCTCAATTCCCACACCATCTTTTCTTGTCAATCTAGGTCACAAGCCTATCTCTGTGTTCTGAATTTTCATTAAAAATAAACAATATGCAATTCGACAAATATCGAGTACCTAATATATGCAGACACTCTTCTAGGTGATGGATATTCAGGGGTAAATAGACATATCTTAGATCTAATAGCACTTATATCTCCTGCTCTGTGAGTAGTCAGATAATACATCAATAAGCAATAATTTCAGATAGTAGTAATTTATATTAAGAAAACGAAATGGGATCTTTTAGTGAAAGGCGACTGGATGAGTAGCTAGTTTGTTTTGTGTGCTCAGTGTAGCCATTACTGAGAAGTTAAAGTTTGAACTGAGGTTAAATGACAAAAGGAGGCCCCCTATGTGATGAACTCTTCTGTGGTAGAAGTACCTTAGGAAGGGTTCACAGCAAGGTGAAGGGCTCCAATATGGAACTATAGAAAAGCAAAAAGGAAAATGTGGCTAGAATATAGTGAGCAAGGGAAGATTGGTAGGAATCGAGGTCAGAAAAAAAGACAGGCACCCAATAATGTACATCTTTAGTGGCCATAATAAAGACTTTGGATTTAATTTCATGTGTCTTATGAAGCCATTGAAGGTTTACAAGCAGGAATGATATGACCTGATTTGAACATTAAACACAAAAATTATAATACTTTCACTTCCAGACGTGAGGGTGTATGGCAATCTGAAATTACCCTCCCACCATGAATAACTAGAAAATTGGAAGAGAGGTAAAAGGAAATGGCTACTTGTAAAAGTCGTTGGACAGTGGGCAGCACAGGATTATTATTCCTGAGAAAAGAAACTTATAGTTTTATAAAATATAAGTTGATGGAAATTAAACAAAATGTGTTCTGTAACCAGTTTAGAATTAAACAGAACTATAGCTAGACAATACCTAAATTTTGGAAATTAAACATTAAACTTCTAAGTAATACATGAGTCAAAAAAGAAATCACAAAAGCCTTCAGGATATATATTGGATTGAATTCAAAAAGCAACATATTAAAATTTGTACAATATGGCTGATGCAGTGCTTCAAGGGACATTTGTAAAATTAAATGATTATATTAGAAAAGAAAAATGTACAATGATCTTAAGCTTCTACCTTAGGAATCTAGAAAGAGAAGAGCAATATAAAGGAAAAAAATGAAGAGGGGAAACAAGTGAAATAGAATATAGACAAATGAAAGAGAAAATCAGTAAAGCCTAAAGCTGGATTTTTGAAAAGATCAATAAGATTGATTTTTGACTGGGTAAGAGCTGAAGAGACAAAACATAAATTATCAAGCTCAAACAAGAAAGGGGGACATCACTATAGATCATATAGAAATTAAAAGTCTAATAAAAGAATATTATAACCATCTTTATGTCAATAAATTTGACAAGTTGGGTAAATAGACAAACTCCTTGAAAGATACAAAACTACCAAAGTTCAAGAAGAAAAATATAATACATTATTATATATCAAAGAAATGGAATTCCTAGGTAGAATCTTTCTTGCAAAGATAATGCCAAGCCCAGTTGGCTTCACTAATGAATTCTACCAAACACATAAGGAAAGAACAATATCAATTCTGCACAAACTCTTCCAGGAAATAGAAGGGGAGAGAACATTTTCTATTTGGTACCAATAAGTGGCAAGATACTACAAGAAAACTATATACTAATATTTCTCGTGAACATAGGAGCAAAAATCTTCAAAAAACCTTAGTTAATAGAAATCCAGCAAGACAAAAAACAATAATACATCATGTCTAAGAGGTGTTTATCCCAGCAAAACTACATTGGTTTAACATTTGAAAATTAATGTAATTATATTAATATGAAAAAAATATGTATGATTACTTCAGTAATGCAGGAAACGGTCTGAAAAAGTTGAACAATCATTCATGGTAAGAATTCTCAATAAACCAAATGTAGAAGAGCTTCCTCAACCTGATAAAGATATGTATGGAAAACCTACAGCTGACATCAGACTTAATAGTGAAAAAGTGAATACCTTTTTCCCAAGATTGGTAAAAGGCAAGGATGTCTGCCTTTCCTGCTTCTACTCAGCCTTATACAAAGGGTTGTAGCATATGGAATAAAGTATGAAAAAGAAATAGAATATTGATGAGAAAGGAAAGAGCAAAACCGTCTTCCTTCACATATGATGTGATCTATGCAGAAAATTCTAAGGAGTTTACATAAAATCACTAGAGCTTAGATGAATTTAGGAAGATTACAAGACACAAAGTTAATATACAAAAAATCAATTGTTATATGCTAGTGGAGAAATATCACTTAAAAGTTTAAATAAAATACTATTTACAATAGCATCAAAACCGTGAAATATATATATGTATGTGTATATATATATATATATATACACATACATACATACTCTACACTGAAAACTATGAAGCATTGCTGAGAAAAATTAAGGACTTAAATAAATGGAAAGCTATACTGTGCTTATGAATCAAAAGAATCAGTATTTTAAGATTTCAGTTCTCTTGACCTTCATCTTTAGATTCATCTCCATCCTAGTAAAAAGCCCAGTGGGGTTTTTTGAGGGTGGGGGTGGAAATTGATATTATTGTAAAAATTCATGGAAATACAAAGGACCTAGAATAGTCAATATAATTTTTAAAAAGAACAAAGTTGGGGAACTTAAATTACTTTGGAACTTGCTTTGAAGGACAGTGTGGTATTGGCATAAGAATAGATATACAAATCAATGGAACAGAATGGGGCTCAGAAATGGACCTATACTTATAAGTTCAATTGATTTTCAATAAAAATGCCAGGGTAAGTTAATGAAAAAAGAAGGCTTTTCAATAAATGATATTGAAAGATTTGACTACCCATATAGAATAAAGCAATGATCCTCAACCCTTAGAAGTAACTTTAAGGAATTACAGCTAGGATTGGCTGTCACTTATATAAGAAAGATTGGAACTCCAGTCATCAAATCAATGATCAAAAGAAGGCTTTGTTCCTGTATCAAAAGATTGGCAAATGTATGCACATTTATATGTTTTGACTTAAAATGTGTAAATGGTAAATATTCCTTGCTTAACCAAGGTTTCTCGTTTGTCCTGATCTTGGCAGATAAGATTAACTTTTATCATCGTGTTTTTATATGGTTTTATGAGATGTAACAGAGGTGTCGTAAAGTGCTTGGCACGTAGAATCTTCTCAATAAGCAGTTTTTAGTACTACCCCATACCTTCATTTCTTAGCTGTTTATCATCTCTTTACCCTTTGTTTCATTCTATCACGTTTAACCTTCTTTGCTGGCACACTGCATCTTACCAAATAGATTATAAGAGTATAGACTGTTTTTGGTACTTCTAACCCTCTCAGCTGCATTCCAGTTTGGGATTGATTGTTTAGATCTTTGACTACTGCCTAACTGAGAGGGTGGATGTACCTTACAGATACCTTTCAGAATCTGTTAGATTGTTCAGCTTCTCTCGACCAAATATATTATAAGGGTGGTAACATTGTTTTTAACCAAATATGTTAAAAGTGTGATTCCATCATTTCTTCATAGAGGTATTGTTTTCTTCTCTTTTTGCACATCCAAATTCCCTTTGAAGCTCTTGTGCTAAAAATTCCATTAGGCTTTAGGTCCAGTCCTTTAGGAAATACTTATAGTTCAGAAGGCAGAATAGAAAAGCAGAGGAAATTAAATTGTCTTCAACATTATTTCCTGATTTTGATTTGATGTGGTACCTTATATATAGTAGAATTAGGACATATTTCATGGCTGAAATTGAGGATATTTATGGCAAGCTTCTTACTGCTTCATTGCCTCCCATATTTATTTGTGTGATAGAGAATGTTTAGAAGTCTGAAAAACTTCAAGGAATATATTTTCTTCATTTTAAGTTTGATTGGTAAAAGAAAATCTGGCCCTGGATAGGATGATGGACTTGAAATTCTTGTGAATTCAACAGTTCACTAGATTATAAGCTGTTTGAGAATAGTGGACATGTCGTAGTCAATCATATATGGCTCTAAAGGAACTTTGCACAGCGCCTGGTGCTACATTTTTTTTCTAAATGACCAAATGATCAAGGTTACTTCACAGAGCCAGGATTGATCCCAAACTAATGGTAAAATAAGGAAAGTTTGTTTTATGGTACCTCTTTTTATGTAGCACTTTTCTTCCTTTCTGTCTTCTGTGTTCTTCCAAGCACAAATTCCATTCTATTGTTCACCTGGCCATTAACTAAACCCTCATAAAATGGAAGGGATCTTCAGGTTAGCCTTTGCATACGAGGCATCTTTCAGACATTTGCGTTATAGCAACTACCTCTTAAAGGCAGAGGGATGTATTTCACAGTTGAGATTTGGGGCCAAGAATTACCTCCTCTGAGCTGTATGGTGTGTGTAAGTGTATGTAATGGCTGAATGGAGCCCTCTGTACTGGGATCCACCTTTACTTTGTTGCCTTGTTTCAGAAGATGAGGATGACTGAGGAGTGAGAGAAGCTCTATGTAAAAAATGACACTTGAGCTGGGCCCTGAAAAATACTTGAGTTTTTCAGGTTGGGAGGTGATTTTAGGGTAGGGGACAGAGTGGGAAGAGAGAAATAGTAGGAAAGCATTAGGGACAAATGGAACAGCATGAGCAGAAGTACAGAGATGGAAGAGCGGGGGTATTTTAGGCACATCGAGTAGTTCTCGGTAACTGGGGCAAACTCTGTATGGTAGCAAGTAGAAGGAAATTGGAAAATAAGAAAAAACCAAGTTGGGGCAGACTGTAAAGGGCTGTGTATGTTATTCAAAGGAGTTTGATCCTCATTCTGTGGGCAGTAGAATTTAAAAGGGGGAAGAATCAAATTCCTATTATAGAAAGCTCTTCTTGGTAGCAGTGTGGAGGGTGGATTTTGTGGGCAGGGAGACTAGTTACCAGGCTGTTAAAGCAATTCAGCCAAGAGATAGAAAAGGCTCAGCAGTGGGGAAAAGGAGGAAAGATTTCCTTTCAGATAGTTAAAAGAGAAAATGGATGGCATTTAGCAACCAGGTTCATTTTATTCATTAATTCAATCAGCATTTATCTAGCTCCCTAATGTAGGCCAAGCATTGTGCTATATGCTTGAAAAATAAATAGAACATGGTTCCTTCCCATAACAATCTTGAAGTTTAGTGAGGAAAGCTGGCACTTAACAATTAAAATGAATTGAGTACTATAACGGGGTGAACAATGTCCAGGAAGCTCCATGTGGGCAAATTCAGTTTTTTACTCACTGTTACATCTCTAGTTCTTCACTGATTTTGGGTGCTTAATAAATATTTATTGAATAGATATATGAGCTTGGGTAAGTGGCTATATATGGTCAGAGAAATGACAACTTCTTCACTTTACTGTAGACCAGAGAAGTATCAAATACATAGGGTTGTGTCCCTAGATGGTGGAGATTAGGATGGCATTGGTATTTGGCTATTGATCTAGTCTCTCTTCTCTTGGGGGCTCATGTGGGCTCCATGGGGACTGTGAGCCTCTGAGAGGTGACTAGCAAGCGCGGGGTCAGTATGGCCATGTTTGTTTCCTCTTGGGCATTTCCCGGAATTTGGTACAATCTTTTGGAAAATCTTAGCTTAGTTGATCAGAGATAAGGGAAACTAAGGCAGAGGTTTTGTCCAAACTTGGGTCAGAGATTCAAGGAGAGTAAGACCCATGTTGGGTCAGGAACCAAGTGAGAGAATCCTATGAGGAAGGTGAAACCTCAGTGCAGGATGTTTAGGTTGTTTGTTGATTGATCCTGTTCACTGTAAGTCTCCATTTTTGTGTGGACCCCGGGCCTTCTGGATTTTATTATATTAAAGGAAGTTGACCAAGTCTACAGTCTCTTAATTGCCACTCTGAAATCCAACAAGTTCTGAAAAGCAAAGTGTTTTTTGTAGTTTGTTAGCACTGAGATGCCAACAAATGTGAATTAATTTGGTGGCAAAATCTGACATACAGTGATGTGAAACGGTAGTCTTAATTTAATCTTAAAAGTGCTTATATTTTTGTGATTTGTGGGAGAAACATTTATGTGTTTGATTATAGGGTCTTGCTCTAGATACCCATAGGATAGTGCTAGGAAGTATTTGGTAAATATGCCCTATTACCTTTTTAAAATCTGAAATTTTTTGAACTAGGAAACACATCCTCTTTCTAGGATCTTAAATAAAGAAGTAGGGGTTTATTATATACTTCCTTTCAGGGATTAGTAAGGGTTTTTGGATGAGTATAGCTGAGTCTTGATGCATAGAACCTTGTTTTGGTTCTCAGTTTGAGGTGGTATTGTCCCTGTTTTACTTTTCTAGGGCTCTGGTAACAAAATACCACAAACTTGGTGCTATAAACAACAGCAGTGTTTTTTCTCAAAGTTTGGAAGGCTAGAAATGCAAGATCAAGGTGTCTGCAGGTTTGGTTTCTCCTGAAGCCTCCCTTGGCTTGTAGATAGCCACTTTCTCTCTATGTCCTCACATGGTCTTTCTTCTAAAGGGCTGTGTCCTAGTGTCTTCTTGTGTGTCCCAGTTTCCTCTTTTTATAAGGACACCTGTCAGATTGGATTAGGATTAACAGCCTCACTTTAACTTAATCACCCCCTAACGACCCTGTCTTCAAATACAGTCACATTCTTAGGTCCTGGTGGTTAGGCCTTCAACATATAAACTTTGGAGGGACACAGTTGAGCTTATAAAGCTCTCATAGGTGACGGAAATGTGTGAATGTATTCTTCAGAGGTTATGTGGCTATAGATTGTTACTTTCTCCGCATGGGCAGGGCTAGGGTTTCTAAACAGCTTTTAGTATGAAAAAGAGTCGTATGTGATGGAGATTTGTCTGCCACAAAAGGCCATTAACATCTCTGGTGTGAACCACTCATGAAGACTCCGAAGAAAGGCTTGGACCAGTCCCTGGGATAGGCTCTGTTATGATGGTTCTGTCTTTGATGGAAAGTTGAGGGCTAGTAATCTTAAGAGAATGGTGGTTCTCTTCTTAAAACTACTTTCTGTTCTCTCTTCTTTACTAAATTTTTATTGGTTCTCTCAAGCAGCATCCCTGGACTTGGTGAAACAGGTATAATGAACACGTAGATTTAATTATATGAAGTTTGGCTTGGAGCTTTGGCTTCTCAATCTCTGAGAATAATGAGAAATGTGTACTTTCTGTGTTTCCTTAACTTACCTGTGACTCTTAGACTGAAATAACACCCCTTTTTAACAATAAATCCTGCCTTGCCTCTAGGCTTGCAGTGGTATGAAATAAAATTGCATGCAGAGCTTAGCACAGGTGCTCAAACAACCAGGGCATGAGTTAGTACCCAGAAATGTGCCTCTGGCATGTGTGGGCTCTGACTTCTTCTTGGAATAGTCTTTGGTTCCAGTATGTCCCCTTTTCTTTCCCACTGGCTTGCTGGCTCCTTTCTGCCCTTTGGCAAAAATAAAGGGGAAAGGACGACTCAGTCTTTTTCACATTCAGAATATTTAAATACCTTGCAAATATTACTGCATTCATTAGTGCCATCATAGGTTGCTATTCAATTGTAAATCAATGTATCATACAATGTTAAGAATAACAATAAAATGAACCTATTTCGTAGGCATTCACTGCCCGGACAGCACTCCATTTGTGATTTCTTGAGTCATGCTGAATTATTCAGTCATCTTTTTACAATCTCAACATCTAGGAGAAACTAAAAAACTGTAACAATTGCCACTACAATACATAAATAAAAATGAATAATTCAGAACTCCTGTCTTATTTTACTCCCCGTTGTCTAATTCTGACTGATCCCAGCTTTGCTTTCCATTTCACAGCACTCAGTGAGGTAGACAGAGGGGAATTTTCAGGTATACAAATAATGACAGAGCATTTTAGTTGTTTGACCCAGAAGAACCATTCCTGAGCTGTTGGAAACCCGTGGCCTGACTTGAAATGTCTTTGCCTATATGTGTGGGCTCTTCTTAGTCTTTACTCATCATTAGATTATTCTGAGGACATTAAAACAAAAATAACCATTCTCTAATCAGCAAATTTTTGAAAGCTTCCTTTTGTTAAGTTTCCTGTCAACAATTTGACCGTAACTGTAGCGACAGGTTTTTCTCAGGTGTAATGCTTTTGTGCATTTTTGCACTTCACATGTGCTAGAATTAATGTCCCAAGTTCATTTTATCAGATGGAGAAAGAGTTGAGAACAGGAATAGGATTTCAAGGGTTCTAGCTACAATCCTGTGGCTGGTTTGTGGACCGTGCTGCTGGGCCAAGAGCCTTTCTGATATGCCCTGTCAAGTTCCCAAGCATCTGCTGACTAACAGGCTTCCTGACCTTTGGTTTGCTCCCGGTCAGTGGGCATTGCTCCAGCCCGGCTAGAGTACACGCAGTGGAGCCAGATTCTGGACCACTGCACCACTGGCTGACTGTCATTTACCCCCTTGGAGACATCAGAGAAGGAGGCACGAGGGCTACAAAGCTAGCTAAAGAGCCCATGCTTCCTTCTGTTGGACTTTTCTGATTCTAAAAGACAGTTTCCAAACTTTTATTCTTCTTGCAACATTATGACTTGCCCACATGTGCTGTTTTTCATCAAGGGATAGAAATTGAGAAAAAGTCCTACACCAAACCTCAATGATAAAGATAGGGAAAAATCTCTCATTGGCTCTAACAGTTAATTAAGTCCTTTGTATTTGGATGTTGGCATTACAGGCAGACAAAAGAAGATAAAAGAACCCAATGCATGGGATTAGTAGGCCCATCTCTTTCATATGCTGCTTGGCAAGATTTATATTTTTCCAAATTCAAGTGTAGGGTTTTGACATAGATTGAGGTTGCTTAGTTTTTTTATTTTTCTGTTCTTTACCAGCCCATTCCCCAACAAAAGAGGAAGAAATATCTGAATTTTAAAACCTTTGAAGGAGGTTTTACACATCCTTAACACATATAATGTATATTATTCGGTTAGGGCCCCACTTTCTCAAGACACTCTTTAATCATTTGTGAGGGGGTTGGGGGCATGTGATATGGAGGTGGGTGTTGGAGCGAAGCTTTAGTTTCAGAAGGCCTGGAGGCACAGAGTCACAGAGAGCTGTTTCCATGGCAGTGCTATGGAAACCAGGTCTGCTGCTCACTCCTGCCCAGAGTGGAATTTCCATGCTTCTTATAGCATTGTCTCCAAAAAAGCCTGCTGGTATCTTATCCAAACTGTGACTTTATCATTGAAATCTCATTGTAACCTATTATTCTGGCCTCTTATAAGTAGGGGGAAATGGGAGAAAAAAAGGACCCTAGTTCAAAATACTGGTAGAAAGTCTGAACCTTAGATTTTTCTGGACATTTTCCAGAAGATGGCAAGAATACGAGTTTTATTTATTATCTTATCAATTGTCACTTCCATAACCATCTGCTATTCTAGGTTCCATTTTATAGCATTGTTAAGTCTCATAGTACTGTAGGTGACAGTTCCTTGTACTTATTTTTTAATCTGTTGAACTAGAGGTGCAAGATCTGTTCCTTTAGAGACCTGTCATCTTTAATCTAGCCACATAGGGTGGTCTCACCCTTCATATGACTTGCCCACGTATGCTGTTTTCCACACATGGGGACCAGATGAAAGGTCACAGAAGAGTCACTATAAATTAGGTTTTACTCTGCAAATGCCTCTCAAGTATATGCCTTGCTAGCAGTGGGTTTGTGGCATCATTTCATACCTGAGGGACTGCAGGGAGTGTGTGTGCATGTGTGCCTGTTTGGGTCTCTTGACATGAGATGTTGCTTTACACTTAAAGTTGTCACCTACTTGTGTTCTTTTAATGGAAAGATTGTTGTGTAAGGAATGACGTCAAATGAAGACCATGAATATAAGTACAAGAAGAAAAAATGCGAAAGTATACAAGCACATTTTTAGAATGGGAGAAAGAAAATACATGAGTATTTTAACCTCACGTTTTCACTTCCAAGTTAGGCATAATAGACTTCCGCAAACACCACCAGGCAAAGTTGTCTGTGGCAGCAGCTTATTTTGTTAGACTAAAAACCGACAATCTTTTTCTTTTTAACTTCTCTGATTCTCATATTATACAGAAACGCTCCCCAACGTCCTTTATAGAATGCATATACACCTTTTCTATAGTCTCTTCAAGTTTTTCTAGCACATATCTCCAAATCTCCCTTTTCTAATGATTCCATTTCCTTCCTCAATAAATAACATACCTTTATTATTTTAAATCATTTTCTGCTCAAGGAATTTGTGAATTTCTGGAAACTCTGCGATTGTTTTATTGTTATGGTGTCAGAGGTTCCTACACGTCTTTTTTTTTTTTTTTTTTTTCCTTGTCTGTTCTGAATGATGCTGCCTTTACTGAATTCAGGACTGAAACATATTAAAAGAGATTTTTCCCTCACGGCCGAATCTCAATTCCAATAAATTGGATTGATCTGAGGAAAAGTACCTTGAGTGCTGCTCAAACGTTTGCTGCCTGACTTTGTCACTCATTTATTCAACCAATATTTAGTCATCTATTCTTTTGTTTATTCGACCACAGATGGTTCCTGTGTGTATAGCATTGTGCTACATCTAGGTTATACTGAAGCCTATGATACATTATATAAAGTTGATTCATATAAGATTGCCGATATTGTACTGTTTTGACCTGTAAAAGGTTAATTTTAGATATTTTAATCTAAGACGAAGATACAGTATAAACAAAATGTAGAAAAACGAGATTGACATGTAAAGATAGGTTTAAAAAATCAGAGAGATGAAACTTAAGAGTTGAAAATAACAATCATGGATAAGAAGAACTAGAAAATAAGAATCTAGGCCCTGTCAGTGATCTGAAGTTCCTATGGTGACCAGTATAGTAGCCACTAGCCACATGTGGCTATTTAGATTTTGATTTAAATTAGTTAAAATTAAATACATTTAAAATTAAGTTCTTAGTAGTATGAGCTTCATTTCAAATGCTACGTAGCCACATGGGACTGCTGTCTATCATATTGGACAGCACAGATGCAGAACATTTCTGTCATCACTGAAAGTTCTGTCGGACGGCATGGCAAGGCTGTTCATGTCCATAACTTGATCATGGAGGAAAAAAAAATAGGTTAAAGGAACTTAAATTTCCTTGTGAAAATCTGTCATGGTAGAGAAAATGTTCTGTTACTTGGAGGCAATTCTCATTCACTGAAATTCACTGGTTTTCTTCTTTGGTACTGAGCTGATTTGTAGGCTGTTTTGTAACTGTTAGTGGCCCAGTGAAATTTGTCTTAAATGCCAAAACATATAAAATAAGCATTACGCTAAAACAAACAACCCCTTGCTTTTTAGCGATTCTCTCCTTTGTTGGTCATCCAGCCAACCCGAATGGCTAAACATAATAGCATGTGAGATCTGGCCTGGCTCTCTGCTCTCTTCATGGTCCTTCTAGCTGAGAATTAGTGCACACTGAAGAATACTCTAACAAGGGAAGTGATCATCTGCTGGCCTTCACACCTTTTGAAAGAATTTTGTACATTACCCATTACGTTCCTAAATTGAAACACTTTCCAGGTTCTCTGGAAATCTGTACATTGAATCCCAACTCTAGATCTTTGCTGCTTCTTCCCTCCTGATGACTTTTTGTGTATGGCAACTTTCCTATTTCCTCCAAAAGGAATCCTTTTGGGGAATCCTAAAGTAGTGACACATTTATCGTTTTTACCTGTGAGTCATTGCCCTTGTTGATCTGAAGAATCCACTAAGGATGCATGAGAACACATGTGCACAGAAGCATACAGACTATTAACCTTGTGATTTTCAAATATCTCCAAAGGCAAGGCTGTTCAACTTAATCAAAGGCAAGAAAAAAGAAAACAACTCAAGACAGGTAATTTTCTTACTTGTTTTGTGAGATTGGGCACACCTTGTTGACGAGTATGGACTCACTTCAAAAAATGAATAAATTTGAAATTGTTCACTACTTTTAGCCTATATCATATTGAATGAATTAGCATTTTGGCATTAGGCAGCCTTAGGTCTAAGTCCTATATAAATGACCTTTGGCAAGTGCCTTCATCTTTCTGGTTTCAGCTTCCTCATCTGCTGTAGAATCTTGCAGAGTGGCCATTAGGATGCAGTGAGAATACGTGTAAGGCACTGGAGCATAGTAAGGGCTCACTCATGCTAGCTACTATTATTACTGTTATTTGGATGCTCCTGCACTGCTTTGGTTGTTATTGCTGCCACCAAACATTTTCTCCTCATCCTCTTTCCAATTCTTAGTACCCAGAGTCCCAGAAGTGTAGTAATGTTTGGGATTGACAACATATTCACATACTTCCTTTGCCATCTGGTTCCCATTTTTGCCTCACTCTTATTCTGCTCTTATAGCATAATTCTGATATTTAGCATTCAAATGGATGACTCTAAATAGCTTTACTGCTTGGTCTTTACTTTTTTTGATTTCTGGTTTTATATAAAATTTCCAAAACTTCCCAATTACTTACCTTGTTGCAGGTGACAATGTCTGGTTACCAATTTGTCATTATTCATGAAATGCCTCTACAGATGTCTACAATTGTCACTTTAAGGACAAGTCCATTATCTCTCCATTTTCAATGCAACCAGTTTCATGGTTTTAAATACCTTGTGTCTATAATAAACACCCTGAATCAACATATCTGATCTTACTGTTAATTTCCTTAGTTCTCTTCCTCACTTCCATTTCTTTCAGATGTTATGATCTAATCTCTTGCAGCTTCCTCAGACTTAATAGATTTTAAAAAACTGATTCTTAATTTATTTCATTTGCAGTGTTTGTTTGTTGAGTATTGTACTAATATTTCTTTGGTGAATGCCAAGTAGTGTTGCAGAATTTTGCTCATGGAAAATGTCTAAAGTTGAAATATGTTTAGTTGAACATGAGAAGAGGAAAAATGAAAAAGAAAAAAAGATATTTACAGATGAAAACAGAGATCAGAGAGAGTACATAGTGGGAAATGATAATGTGATAGGCAAATAAAATTCAGTCCAAATGCTTGATCCCAGAAGTTATTTCAGGGCTGGGTGCGGTGGCTCATGCCTGTAATTCCCCAAGTTATTTCAGTCAACATTTTGCTAAGAATTTTGTTCCCATGTAGAAGAAAAGAATCCTAGCTTGTTTTTGCAGTTTCTTGTGTTGGGCATACACCTAAATGTTGGGCTTCATGGTGTCTTTTACATAGTTTGGGGCTTTGTACATATTTGTTCAATTGATTTTTATGGAGGTCGGAGTGGTTGATTAGCTCAAAACTTTAACCATGCCTGTGAACACTTATATAGATGTCTCAAAAGAAAAAAAGGTAATATGTTCTATAAGTCTTCAGAATATAGAACATAATACCTTTTTTCTTTTGAGATGTCTATAAAAGATTGACCATGAGTCATGGAGCCCTTTGAGAATCTAATGAAAACTATAGACCCCTTTTCTGGAAAAGCATCCACTTACCAAATACTGTATGCAGTTTCAGGGAATTCAAGGGTCCCTTGAGGCCCATTCATAAACCCCAAGCTTTATATGTTTACTACACGTTCATACATTTCCCTTAATGTCTCCTCCATTCTTTATCTCCATTAAAAAATGACCTATGTGCCTAATTCTAAACCATAAGTCTTTTATCACTCTCCAGCCTCCACTCTCTGCTTTCCAATTGGGCTAGTGTGTTAGTTGCCTGATCCCACAGCTTCATATATTAAGCCTGGAGTGTTCTACCTTATGAAGGGAAATACAGGAAATGCCTGTTGCAGCCCTCAGATAAGTAATAGAACCCAGAATGTCATCGTACTGGTATAGGGAGTACCCTTCTTGGTGTTTCTGTGGCAATAGTGACCATATTTATTTATTTATTTAAAAGTCAGGGTCTCACTCTGTTACCCAGGCTGAGTGCAGTGGTGCTTTAATGGCTCACTGCAACCTCGACCTTCTAGGCTCAAATGATCCTCCTGCCTCAGCCTCCCAAGTAGCTGAAACGGCATATACATGCCACCATGCCCAGCAAATTTTTTATTTTGAAGAGACAAGGTCTCCCTATGTTGCACGTGCTGATCTTTAACTCTTGGGCTCAAGCAATCTTCCTGGCTCATCTTCCCAAAGTACTGGGATTATAGGCATGAGCCACCATGCTCAACTGAGTGACCGCTAGGTCATTTCTGAATATGCCTGACCCTTACCAAATGGTGATATAAAGAGAGTGTTTGGTTTTCATACTGCTGACTCTATTTTGGCATTTTTCTCATTATCCCTTTCCTGAGCACTTACACATGTCCAGTGCCCATATCACTGGAGTTAGGCCTCTGTTTTTGGCCAGTTGCCATAGGTGGCAGTGGCTAATGATCAGATAAATGAATCTCACTATTGGACCCAATACGTTAATCCTTTTCCATGTGACATATAGCTAATGTTTTATTGCTCATTGGCACCTAAATTGAATTCAGAGAGTAAGACTTTGAGACCAGGTGGTAGACGGTTATTTAGATGTATTAGGGGTATTGGAAGGAGGAGAAGACAGGTTTTCTGTGACCCTCTTCTGATACAGTATGAGTAACTAGCCCAGGATTTGAATGTGTTGACAGTAGCAAAAAGTATTATTTCTTGTTCCCATGATTCATCTGACAGTTAAGAGAAATCAGCATTTTTTTGCCAGACACTGTATAGGCATTAGAAGTGCAAAAACTATTAAGAAGGAAGACAGAATCTGCCTTCAGGTTCAGTTTGGAGTGGGATATAGACATACAAACTGATTTATCACTAGTAATGGGATTATTTCATTTCTCAGGGACCTATGTGAAGGGAGGCAGGCTGCTGGAAATACATACAGGCTCTGCTCACCAACAATATAACCCTTTAGAATGGCCACATGGTGATGAGTGTATTCACACAACTACACTCAATCAACAAATGTTTACTGAGTGTCCATTCATTAAAGCAGGGTTTCTCCTCTACTAAAAGGATAGACCTTGAAGCTACTGTGTAGACACAGTGGAATCCCTGCTTTAATGAAACTTTTTAGTAGAGAGACAGGTGGAAAGCCAAATGCACACACACACACAAATATCCTGGCTACTCAGGAGGCAGAGGCACAGAATCATTTGAACCTGGGAGTCAGAGGTTGCAGTGAGCTGAGATTGCACCATTGCACTCCAGTCTGGGCAATAGAGCAAGACTCTGTCTCAAAAAAGAAAAAAAAATATTTGAGACAGAATTAAGTATTTTGAAGAAAGTAAATACTGTAAGAGGCTAAAAAATAATGCAGGTTGGGGACGAAGATCATATAAACAGGATGGTAGGGAAGGTCTCTCAGAAGCGATGGTATCTGAGCAAAAACTTGAAGGGTGGGAAAGAAAGGGGAGCTCTCTAGGTTCAGAACAAGAAGCAGAGAAGCCCTGAGCAGGAATCATTCTGGAAGTTCAAGGAAGAGCAAGAAGACCTCCTGACTAGGAGCAGAGCAGAGAGACTGGGGAGAGGGGCACAAGCTGAAGTCAGGGAGGCAGCCTGGGCGCCACAGACCAGCCTAACACTTCTGGGCCAGGTTTTAAGTGTGCAGAACAAAACTGGAAGGTTTCTATTTACAAAAGAGCACTCTGAGTGCTGGATGAAGATTAGATAGTGGGGTTGGGAGTACAAAAGTGGGACCAAAGGCCAATTTAGATAGGCTTATCCATTTATTCAGTATTAATTTAGTATTGCTAGTTATAACTTGTTCCTGCCTTTGAGGAACTTACCTTTTAGTGGGTGTTGCCAATTTCTCTCTTTTTTTTTTTTCCCTCCTTGAACCCTTTTAAGACAAATCTGCATGGTGACCATCTCTTAGGTTAATATTTTATAAGTTCTATATTTGGCAAGTGGTTCTTAGATTAGCATTTTAGGATTTTGAGTAATACAACGATGACTATTTAAAAATATCTGCTATATAAGCAACACCAGACATATATTATTATCTCCTTTAATCCTCATAAAAGTCCAGCAATGGGGTTATTATTCTCATTTTACAAACAAGGACATGAAATCTCACAGAGATGATCTGCCTTAGTCACGGTCACATGCTTGGTACAAAGTGGCTGAGACTTCTCATAGGTCTCTTGGCCTCTAAACCTCCTGGTCGTCCTACCGCACCTTGCTGTCTCATGAACAGCTGAAGTCTATAGTAAAGCTGATTTGGAAAATTAACAGATTGGTTTTTCTGAGACTGGTAATATTCAAGAGCAGTCGTTCTCGATGAGGTAACTTTGCTCCCAGAAGACATTTGGCAACTTGGGGTGGGGTTGATACTGGCATCTATACAGAAAAGGTCAGGAATACTGCTAAACATCTTACAGTGCACAAGACAGACCCTTACATCAAACAATTGTCTTGCCCAAAGTGTTAATAGTGCCAAGGTTGAGAAATTCTGTTACATCTCCACTGTGCTCTAGGTCGTCACCCTGATTGTTTCTTTGTTGTCTTTCTAAGCAGATGTTTGGGTCCAACTAAAGAGGATAGAATCTGTTATTAAGCTGCTTTTGGTTTTGTTTTGTTTTTGACATGACTGATTTTTCTCCTAGCATTGCTTTATCTATTGGCCGATGGCAGCCTGAGCTCTGAACTCTAGGGCTCAGGAGTCCCTCAGGCTTTCTGAGCCATTATGATCATGTGCTGGGGATCATTGCTCTGTGCTGCGTTTCCGTTGGACTGGTCTAAGTTGGGCTATTAGCACTGGAAAAGCCCTTCTACCAGAAAATTGTGTGAATTGGGATCAGGTCATACTTAACCCCGTTCGTACTAGCAAACTTAAAGCCACCCTGGAAGCTCTGAGATTTAAAACACAGGCTAGGAAGCAAGTTGCCCATCAGTTAATACACCTTCAGTGTTTTAAAAGGCTGATGCACACTGATGGGAAAGAGAGAATGCCCCTTGCTGTCCCCCACCCCCAAGAGCACTCACACAGTCTTTATGGCTTTCTCAATCTAGACACTCACATAATAATTCAGAGCCTCCAGAATATATGACCTTAGGCAGCAGATGCCCCACGCATTTGCATTTAACTTTACGGTGCATGTCATCTAGAATCTTTGTCTCTAGGTCAAAAGGCTCATTCCATTACTAACAGCATAACAGATTGTGGATTATCTTTCTGCAGTTTAAACTTCTCATCAGAGGAACTGTCCAAAGCTGGGTGGGTTGGTTGAGGTCCTGATTCTATGACAGTCCTGCTCTATGAGACAGACTCAGAAGCAGACTGATAGTCCTTGACTTGGTGCCCCTTTTTAAGAAGCCTCTTGCTACCTTTACTTTTTCTGACTTGCCTGACTACAAAAAAAAAAAAAAAAAAAAAAAAAAAAAAAAAAAAAAAAGCCTTCTGCTTAATAAACGTCTGCTTGTAATATTCTGAAACAAGGAGGCTAATCAAAGGCCCTGTTCTGCAGAACAGGGACGCTAAATGACAAGATTAATTTCCGTAATCAAGCAGCTTAATTTGGACAGTTTTTCCCTCTCTGTTGCTGATTGAAATTGAGGCAAATTTCGCTGTGGTGAGATTCTGTCTTTGCCTAGGAAAGCTTACATACTGGTACTAGAAGAGGGGAGACAAGGTGAATGTGGTCAGAGAGATACAGGGAGGTGAGAAGGAAAAGGGCATTATGTGAAGTGAAATACGAATGAGTGAGCTAATGCACAGAGTCACGGGAAGTTTTCTAGTCCCTCTTATGTGAAGTGGTGTGAAGGACTTTATGCAATTGTCCACACAGCAACTACTCACAGTCCTGAAATGCTTCCATCAGAAGAATTGGAGCATGATTGTCACTTACACTCATACAACTGTGGCATGTTTGGGCAGAAGGGCGCCATAGAAATCGTCTAACCCAAATACATTTTTTCATAAAGCATTTTCAAAAACATTAAAGAACTTGCACCTTGTTCATTAACACCAAGCAAAATTTCAAGACAGACAAGAAGGCTAAGCAATCTAATGAGATTTGCAGGAAAATAAACAGTAACATTGTGATGGACCTTATGTTTGTATAAAGTGTTACAATTTACAGGGCACTTTGAGTAATTTCAAGTGGCAGACTGTATTACTCAAATTAGAATTTAAACGGATTTTTAACCCTTGTATACAGAAATCAAGTGGATTAAAGACTTAAATATAAGACCAGAAACTGTAAAACTACTGAAAAAAACAAGGATAAGAGTTTCATAATATTGATTTGAGCAAAGATTTTTTAAAAAATATGATCCCCAAAGCACGGACAACACAAGTCAAAATAGACAAATGGGATTGCATTAAACTAGAAAGTATCTGCACAGCAAAGGAAACAAGCAACAGAGTGAAGAGACAAACCTCCAGAATCTGAGAAAATATTTGCAAATCATAAATCTGATAAGGGTTAACATTCAAAACACATAAAGAATTCAGGCAACTCAATAGCAGGAAAGCAAATAACCTGATTTAAAAATGGGCAACAGGCCTGAAAAGACATTTCTCAAAGGAGGACATACAAAGACCCAATAGATGTATGGAAAAATGCTCAACGTAACTGATCAGGGAAATGCAAATCAAAATCACAATGTGATATCACCTCACACCTGTCAAAATGGCTATTATGAAAAATACAAGAGATAACAAGTGTTGACGAGGAGATGGATGAGAACATAACTTGCACACTGTGGGTGAGAATGTAAGTTTTTACCACCATTATGGAAAACAGTATGGAGGTTCCTCAAAAAGCTAAGAATAGAATTACCAAATGACCCCTGCAATCCCACTTTTGGACATCTCAGTGGAAATGCATAACCCACAGCCAAGATATGGAGTCAACCTAAGTGTCCACCAGTTGATGAATGGATAAAGAAAATGTGGTGTATACATACAATGGAATACTAGTCAGCCTTAAAAAAGAAGGAAGTTGTGTCATTTAAAACAATGTGGATGAATCTAGAGGACATTTTGCTCAGTGAAGTAAGCAAAACACAGAAAGACAAACACTGTATGAACTTACTTATATCTGAAATCTAAAAGCAGTCAAACTCAAAGAAGCAGACAATAGGATGGTGGTTACCATGGGTTGGGAGTTGGGGTATGTTGATTCAAAGGAATTGGGGTATGTTGATCAAAGGATACAAAATTCTAGTTAGACCATGTGAATAAATTCAGGAGATTTACTGTACAAGATGGTGACTATAGTTAATATATACTTGAAAATTACTAAGAGAGTGGATTTTAAATGTTTTCACTACACAGAAAAATGATAAGTATGTGAGGTAATATGTATGTTAATTAGCTTGATTTAGATGTCCCACAATCTAAAGATATATCCAAACATCACGTTGTACAGTATAAATAGATACATTTTTTACTTGTCATTTAATAAAGAAATACATGTAAATAATTTGAATATTTGTGGATTTTTAATAACATAAATAATAATAACCTGCTAGCTTATTGTTTCTTAGAAAAGCAAACACCTCACCATGGGGATATAAGAATCTTCTTTTGTTCATATGCTGTAGTTAGTATTGAAGGATACTGTTTTCAAGGGAAAAAAACCTTGTCGTTTTGGATAACTATTTGAAATTTTGACCTTCAGATTTTTCTTGATCCAACTTTGTTTAGGTGGATCCACAAACTCTGGTTTCTGGTAGGAAATATGGTGAGGTAGGTTAATCTGCAGACAAGAAGCTAGGTGGCTGTAGGTTTTATTATTAGCTTTGTCTTTAATCTCAGTGAGCCATTGTACCTTTCTGTGCTTCCGTTTCTTAATTGTAAAATGGAGATGACCATACGGATCTACCTCAGAGAAGAATAACTAATCAATGATGGCAAAGCTCTTTCCAAACACAAAGTCCTAAATAAGTACTAAAAAATGAAGTAAATTGACTTCTAAATAAAATGGGGAAAATTAAATCAAGACTAGACCAGACTGAAACTAATAGTAAAAGCAGCAAGGCTTTGTGTGTGTCTGAATGTGTATTGGGAATATGACAGGGAAAACTTAATGGCCAGTAAATCCATGAACCCTGGGTTAGCACAGTGAGGTACGCGTGGATCAAGATGCCACTGTGCACCTTAACCCAATCCCTCATGACCAGGATGTTAGAGAAACCTGGGTGGTCCATTTGCTCATTCATTCAAAACATACTTACAAAGTGTCTATTATGGGCAAAGCATTATTGATACAGGACACTCTTCTTCATGGAGTTTAGAATTTATTGGAGGACACAAGATATAACCCAGTGTATATAATATAAACCTCTATGAGGAACACTGCAGCAGCTGTAAGGACTAAGTGTTATTTATATAGGAAATCAGAGAGAAGTTTTAATTAGTATGCATGACCAGAGAAAGCACACTGGAGAAGGTGATAGTTGAATTCCATAGATTCCCATGGGCACTGACAAGGCAAAGAGGGGTGCAGTCAAGGGGGAGGGACCAGGATGACCAAATATGAAAGCATTTTAATTTTTAAAAATTAAGGAGTTCAGATATCTTACTTTTGGTTTTGTACTGAACAGATGGAAGAGACAGGACTAAAAAATAGGTGGGGTAGATCGTAGTGAACCCTAAATGATTGTGGAGAACCTAAAAGGCCTAAGAATATGTAAAAGTAACAATGTTAGGAATAGCAATCTAAAACACTTAATACAGCACTGATCTCCCTGGGATGTGAGAAGAGCAGAAAGTGAAAATCAATTTAATGAAATGTAAGTATGCAGTGAAGGGTGGAAAAAAAAAATAAACAGAGCAGTCCACAAGGATTAAAGGAGCATTTAAGAGATTTCTTATCTAAAAATAATATCTCACTAACAAAAAGAAAAGAGAGCTGCAGAAATGACAAGATACAGTGAGATGAGACAGGGGAGGCAAAAGTTGGCAGATTTATACTTCATCACCCAGGAATGCATATGCTGGTGAAAAGATGTAATTTGGCGAGTTCAGAGAAAGATGAAAATGGGTAAATGGTGAATAAGGCACTTAGTGAAGTGACAATTCACATTGAGCACAATATCTTTCCTTGTCCTATACTTTAAATAGAAACAGAGGGTCATAAAATGTCTGGTGGGGACCAGCAGAACTGCAGGTCCGCAGGCAGAAAGGCAAACGCCCATCTGGGTTGACTCACTGCATCAGCTTAGACTGGGCTGCGGGCAACTCCGTGTGAATTGTCGGTTCCACATGTGTGCTGCTTCATGTTTGGGTCTCCGCTGTCCCCATCCCCCGCCCCTCTCACCGTAGGGTTTAGGGTATTTTGCTCTGTGTTCAAATAGAACATGAAAGAAGCCTTTTAAAAGTATTTCTATGCCTATTCACAATTTCCTGAATTTTATTACAGTTTTTACATTGTTTTAAAAAGTATTTGGGTTTGATTTATATGGAAAACTTATTTTTTTTTAGTACTATAGTAACATAGATTTTTAAAAAATGGAATTCTAGGGAACAAATTTAGATTAGGTAGATGGCAAAGGGAACAGAAGTTTCAAAACTGACTTTTAATCTCTACTCTATAGGTTGTCTGGACTAGCTGAGTCATTTCATCTCAGTAATACTTGGCAGTGCTTTGGATAACAGAGATCTTGCATGCACAGAACTCAGCCCAGTGCCTGGCACGTGACAGGCAGTTTATTTTCTGTTAAGTACACTTGACCCTTGAACAATGTGGGGGTTAGGGAGGCCAATCTCCCTCACCTTAAAAATCCACGTGTAGGTTTTGACTCCTCAAAACTTAATTACTAATAGCTTACTGTTCACTGGAAAACTTACTAAAAACATAAACAGCCAATTAACATATTTTGTATGCTGCATGTATTATGCTGCATTCCTACAATAAAGTAAGCTACTGAAAAGAAAATGTTATTAAGAAAATCATAAGGGAGGGAAAATACATTTGCTATTCATTAAGCGGAAGTGGATCATCATAGAGGTCTTCATCATGTCATATTCAAATTTAGTAGATTGAGGAGGAGGAGGAGGAGCAGGAGGAAGAAAAGAGGTCATTCTTGTCATTTCAGGAGTGGCAGAGGTGGGAAAAAATCTGTGTTTAAGTGGACCCGCACAGTTCAAACTTGTATGCTCCAGGGTCAACTGTTACCACTTTAATCATTATTATAAAAAATCGAGACAACAGATGATGGAGAGGATGTGGAGAAATAGGGACACTTTTACACTGTTGCTGGGAGTGTAAACTAGCTCAACCATTGTGGAAGACAGTGTGGAAATTCCATTTGACCCAGCAATTCCATTACTGGGTATATACCCAAAGGATTACAAATCATTCTATTATAAAGACACTTGCACACGTATGTTCATAGCGGCACTGTCTACAATAACAAAGACCTGGAACCAACCCAAATGCCCATTGACGATAGACTGGACAAGGAAAATGTGGCACATATATACCATGGAATATTCTGCAGCCATAAAAAACGATGAGTATGTGTCCTTTGTAGGAACATGGATGAATCTGGAAACCATAATTCTCAGCAAACTGACACAAGAACAGAAAAACACTGCATGTTCTCACTTATAGGCGGGTGATGAACAATGAGAACACATGGACACAGGGAGGGGAGCATCACACACTGGGGTCTGTTATTGGGGGGCCAAGGGAGGGACAGCAGGGGTATGGGGAGGTCGGGGAGGTATAACATGGGGAGAAATGCCAGATGTAGGTGATGGGAGGATGGAGGCAGCAAACCACATTGCCATGTGTGTACCTATGCAACACTCCTGCATGATCAGCACATGTACCCTAGAATCTAAAGCACAATTAAAAAATTAAACAAAAAACAAAAGCAATGCATGAGCATTTGAGAAAAACTAGAATACAAGGAAAAAATTAACCAGATAGTTAATCTCACCAGATTAGCAGTTAGCGTTCTGAGCATCTATCAATGTGCATTATATAAAATAAAAATGAAGTCATACTGCACATACTGTTTTGTATAAGTCCTTTTGTATTTATTTAAAAATTTATTTGTATTCCTACATGATTATCCTTTTTGACTAAGAAACATCTTTCTACATAATTTCTAATGGCTGCATAGAATTCTGCAATTTAACAAATTCTCTATTCAGTATTTTATATTATTTTTAAATTGGGAGATTTTACAAATAAGATAATGATGGACATCCTTGTAGATAAATCTTTTTGTCTATCCTAAATTATTTCTTTAGCATAAATTTGCAGAAGTGGACTTGCTTGGTTAAATAGTATCAACATTTTGAGACTTTGAATATTTATTACCAAATTACTCTCCAGAAATTTTAAACTAGTATGTGTGTTTATCAATAGTATATGAGAATATTCACTTCCCCCACCTTTGCCATAATGGGAAAAAAAATCTGTGTGTGTAAATTTTTATTTAGTTGGTTTACTAGTGAAGTTGAACATTTCAAATATACTTACTAGCCACTTTATTTTAATTTTGCCTTTGTGAATGGTATGTTATTCTGGTTGGTACTTTAAAATGGAAGCTGTCTTTTCTGCTGTGTCTATCTTCATGATTTCATTTAGTGGAGTATTATTCTTTGTTCACACTTGTTTCTTTGGCTAGACTTTAGAGTCCTTCAGGGCAGGATTATATATTACTGTTTTTTGTATCCTGAGCGCCCAAGCACAAAAGGACTCTTTAAGCATCTGGTGGGTGTGTGAATGGAGGGGTACCGAACTAATAGAAGGAAGGGTGAACCAAGGTAAATGTCCCTGTCTGCTCACCCAGACAGTGAAGTCACTGGAGTTTAGGTAACTTGTCTTGTCTAAACCAAGTGTATAGAGCTCAGAACAGTTCCCAGGGACCAGCCTGAAGTGCTTAGTCCATGAAGAGGTGGATGACATGTAAGACAGTGAGTAAATGGAGACAGAAATGAGCTGAATGGTCTCCAAAAGTTCATATGAAGGCCAAATGCAGGACAGCTCAGTGGCACAGGGCTGCTTTTCTTTTGTTTTGTCAAGATTTGCCCTGAGTGACACCTTAGAATCATTACGTCTGATTTCCTCATTTATCACGTCAGCCAGAAGGAATTCTTTGGAGTATGGAAGGTCCTTGCTGTGTTTCTTATTGAGAAGGCTGATTTTGTTTGGCCAAGACCATTTGTTTTTATATTGAATGGCGAAGCCATTTCCACAGGTCCCACGGGGACAGTACAAGTTTCTCTGTCCTCTCAATCATTTGGGAGGCGGGGCCTGTGGTGGTGTACATCCTAGATGTACTCTTTTGACTTTTTGCTCTCTTTCTTGGAAATTCTTATCTTCTGGGCTCCTAATATTTATGGAGAAAGATATAGGGATGAAAAGAAGGAAGGGCATTGATACTAGATAATAAATCATTCATCAGTTTTTTTTTTTAATTTTGGGGTCGCAAATTGTGATCTGAACATGTGGCAGTGTTTCACACAGCCCATGTCTGTTGGTAACATTTGCGCAATACATTCCACAGTGTGCTTAATGATCACGTACTGTTCTCATTAGAGAGAACTTAATTCTAAGTCAGTGTTTACAATCAATAAGTATATGTTGATATGGCAGGTTTTAGTTTATTACAAATCGTATGTATTGTTTGCCTACTGTTCCTTCAGTAGGGACAGACAGTTTTATAAATCTTTTTCATATTAGGCATTCAACCTGAAACAAAAGAAAGAGAAGATAAATAAATCCCTTTGAGGAATTTATTCTTTTTTTTATTTTTAATTAGACTGATGAAAATTCAGTATTCATTTTATTAATTTAACGTAAGAAAATAGAGCATTAATAATTACTGTTTTTTGTTGGGGACAGAGACTGGGTTGACAAAACAGTGTAGAAAAAAAGAATGTCAAGGCCTCAGGTGCCAAAGCTATACAAAGTGACCTGGGAATATCACATTTAAGATTACAAACAGTCTTTGGGGTGAGGAATTTATTCTTAATTTGTATAAACCGTTAACACTTGCTGATCTACTAAAATCTTCTTTTTCAGGTAAATAACATATATAGACCTAGCATCTTACATCATTTCTATCATTTTCTTATGTACTTACATCAGAATATAGCATGACATTTAAGACAGGTCTATGCAATAGAAAGTGAGTTTTTGATATGTATTTGATTAATTATATCATTGTGAACATCCAAGTCATGACTTCATTCACAGTAAATGTGTTAGCCTATGACATCTAGTTTGGTTCTCCATAGAAGCAAAATTAATCAGGCAATGCAAGAATATTATTTTTATTATAATATGAACCTTATGCTGTACAGGGATGCCATGTTCGTTTGTCTCATAATTTCTGTGCTTCTGAGTTCAGAGATATTGACACTATATGGAAGCCCCAGGGGTGATAGTTTAGACAATTAATGGAGATTTAAAACATGGTTAATAACCAAATTTAAGTAAATTTGTGCATGCAGAAAAAAATCAGGAGAGACAAATAATAACTATGAAGCCACTTTAGCAAAGAGTGATAAAAATGGTCAGGAGTTTGGATAATTCCAGTTAAACTAGGTTTAACAAATACTGTCAGTGAAGGAGGGGCTGGAGATGAAAATGAATGTGATCGTGCTATACAACTGAGGGCACATTGTAAATGTTCCAGAGTACCCACAGGACTTTGATAGAAGGCAAGTAGAGGCTAACAAACACTGTACTGAAACCTAGCAAAGACACCAGAGACTGGGATAGGTCCTCAAGGTCAAAATTGAGCACAGCTGTAGGTAAGTCATCTGGTTCTGGCTGCTCCACTAGAGAATGGTCTTTAAGGGGATGTGACATAGACCTCCCAGTGGGTGAATTATTGATGATTCCAGGAGAAAAATGGCACATATTTGTTGGGTTTGAGGGAGCCACTTTGTATTCCCATTATTAGAGCTCCTTCTATTCTGGTGCTGATCTTTCATCAACACTGAAGAATGGCTGGTATTGTTCAGTAGGGTCCCCTGGGAGAAATAGAGTAATATGGATCGGTGACATCTTCCAGGCAGCAGCAACATTTTAGATCTGGCAGATCTTCATATTAGGACCCTGAGTTCTCTCCCTGGCCCTGCCTAGCACATTCTCCTGATGCATTCTCTCCCTCACTCTCACCCCGGGTGGCATCCTTAACTTGCCTGTACCCCCATTATCTTTTGACAGTCAGTTTTGCACAGAAACAATCCACGATGCTCCTGACCACCCCCACTCCTTCCCTACTCCTCCTTTCCCCCCTCCCTCCTGCTGATTTGTTATTATGTACTGCAGCTGCCCGGAGGATTTTAAATAGACCCATAATGGCACAGCAGTGCCTCTTGGAAGTTTAAATATAACCTTCTTGTTAATCTTGTCTGTGGTGGCAGCAGGAACAGCACCTGGAGAAGAAGGCAATGGGCAAGAGATGCCCTGGGGTTCTACCCTGAGATCAGGTCTGGCAATCTTTCAGGTGTCCTGTGATCTGAAAGTATTTGGACTCAGCCTCATGGGTGACTGTGCCTCAGCCTTAAGTGGATTTGGTGCCAGGCTGACAGTCCCTAGAAATGTAAGCACAGTGTAATATCAGGGCAAAAGAGACTCAGGGAACCACAGGGAAAGTTTGAAATTCCTCCCCACCTCTGCCATAACATGTCACTCATTCATAACCACTCTCAGAGGCAGAATGTGTTTGGTCCTATTTAGTCTTTGGCCTGTGTTGGGGCATGGAGGGGGAAGGGCTAATTAGTGTCAGTTACATCAGTGGCCTCAATTCTTAAAGAACAGGTGCACAAATAATAAGCACTTCTCAGCCACAAAATGAAGGCCTCAGAACAGCTTCCAGGGGTTGCAATGGGTGGTTGCTGTAATCCAGAGCAATAAAATTGTTTGTGAAGAAAAACAATGCCTATAAATTGTAGCCCTAGCCCCAAACTTGTCAATATTTTCTTGGATTTAACAAATGTCAAACACTAACATTAGTTAATTCATTCAATGAATATATATCAAATACTAGTGGTTGTGGGAAATGTTCTTAGATCAACGGAAGTAAAGAGCAACAGGGAAATGAGGCACCTTTTTGAATGTAAGGAGAACTTCAGTGCTGGAATGACAGACACTTCAGAACAGAGATCGTCATGAGAATATGTTCTAAGATCCATCTAGTTTGGCTTTTTTCCTGTAGAAATGTTCTAGGATGAACTGATTGTCCAAGCATGGGAATAAAAGAGATCAGACATTTAATGAAGAAGAATTTAAATTCTATAGAGTGTAAAGAAGTGTTTTAAATGTTTAGTTTTTGATGGAAGGGATACAGGTGGTATCATTTGTTATCTTAAGGCAGATTACAATATAACAGAGGAAACTGAACAGAAAATAATAGGTATATATGATAATAAGCGTATTAAACATTTTATGGTATATTTTGGATTATGTTGTAAGTTTATACATATAATTCTATGTTGTACTCATACTACCCTATATGGTGAACATTGTTATCTTCATTTTATATGAAAAAAATTAGCAGAAACTGATTAGATTGTTTTTCCAAGGTTAATGAGCTAGTGAATTGTGGAACCAAGACATCTAACTCCAACTATGATTGTGTGTTATTCAGACTTGAATCCCTAGGGGCTGGTATGATGCATTGTAACATTGACTTTTTTTTTTTTTTTTTTTTTTTTTTTTTTTTTTTTTTTTTTTGGCGAATGATGCCATTTGCTTTTTTTTCATAACACTGCGATCATATATTCATTTTTAAATAAATACATAAGAGGCATTTCAAACATTTTAGTATTTTAATAGAGAGGTTACTGAGGAAGTAGAATGAGTCAGGAATGGCTCTAATGGATCCCTATAGCTGATCATGGGATACATTCTAGAGTTGTGCTATTCAAAATGTGTTCTAAGGGCCAGCAGCATCAGTGTTATATGAGACTTGTTAGAAATACAGAATCTTAGGCTTTACTCCAGACCTTCAGAATCATAGTTGTGACTTAAAGGTTGACTTTGATTGAGTAAGTAGGAAGGCTTCTTACAAACCGTAATCTGTAAGTGATTATAGGTAGGAGATGTGTGATAGTAGAGAATTAAATATTGCTAGAATGTCACCGTAATAAGATAGTGAAAAGTAAGTGGGGACAGAAAGGATCACAGGAGGACTTCTGTCCAACTTGTGTTTTCATGTGGGAGAACAGCTGAACCATCCAAGTTAGACAACATTATTTTGTAAGATTTCTAAGGATATAGATTATGTGAAGTCTGTTTATAGAGTTTTAAGTCCATTAAATAAGAATATTACCTCCACCTCATACCTCATGAAACTCTTGCTGAATTTTGTTTATTGAAAAGCTTTTAATCCTATGAGGAAATGGAGAACAATTGATTGTTACACTGGTTATAACAGTATATAGTTTTTTTCTACCTATTTGCATGAAAGTAGACCTATTTCAAAATGGCAAAGCAGGTTCTACCCACATTCTGAGAACCATTAGGAATTCCTCAAAACTGTAAGCAGGTCTAATATGAGTGAAGCAGAATAAATCAGTCCCTGCCCAAAAGGGAACAGATTTCTCTACTTTCCACTATCATTTTAGTAAAAGTGAAACTTACAGTATTTGCTGTTGTCTGAATGTTTGTGGCCCTTTCAAATTCATATCTTGAAATCCTAGCCCCCAAAGTGATGCTATATTATGAGGGAAGACTTTGGGAGGTGATTAGTTCTTGGGGGCAGAGTCTTCATGAATGGGACCCTTATAAAACAGATCCAATAGAGACCCTTTGCCCCTTCCATCATATAAAGAAGGCACCATCCGTAAACCAGGAAATGAGCTCTCACCAGACACTGATTCTTCCAGTACTTTAATCTTGGACTTCAAGCCTCCAGAGCTGTGAGAAATAAATTTCTGTTCCTTGTAAGTTACCCAGTCAATAGGCATTTTGTTATAGCAGCTTGAATAGACTAAAACAGTATCTTTAATCATCTATTAATTGCTTTGAGTAAGAAATTAAAAAGCTGGATGTTTTATCCTGCTTTACAGGCTCTCAATCTAAATAGAAAGAGATAAAGGAATCATATTTCTTGTCATAAGAAAGTATTTGAGGTGAGAATGAACAAGGCAGGCATGACAGGTAATTAGGAAAACTAGGATCTGGTACCAGTTTTGCCACCAAATTTGTGTTATGAGAAAATACCTTATTTCTTTAGGTCTCAATTTCCCATCTGTCAAAATGAGAAGTTCGGATTGGATGGACTTTAAGATATTTCAGTTCATGCTCCCAAACCTGCAGGGGAATGGCAAATCAAGTGTTAGAGTGATAGATGGAAAGGTTTCGCTGACCAGATAGAAGACACTAGATACGCTGCATAAAGTCTGTTTATCTTACAAAGGTTTTTAAAAATGAGTTGATGATGTTCTTTTTCCTTTATAAGACAGTTTAGTATTTGCATTACTAATTGTCTGCTTTCAAGGTTAATGGACATTTCCACTTCAAATGGCCCTAAAAGCTTCTCTGAATTGGGGAAGGGCTTGTCTGGTGATTTGTAAACCCAAGCTATAGTTGATCATGCCTGTGCCTTGTGGTCACAATTATGCTGCCCTTTGGCCTTATTCCCTCCACTCACAAAGTGAAGTTAAAGAGAAAGATATCCAAGGAGTCTGACTGATGACCCAGGTGGAGCCTCAGAGACCAGGGTAGGGTCCCCAAATCAGAGGGTCTGATCATCAGCTTTATGGGTCTGCAGTTGGTCAAGTTTTCAGGAGACGCCATATTTTACAACGTTAAAAATGTGTGTTGTTCTCCAAAAACCTTCTGCATTTTCATTCATGTTTATTTGGTTATATCAGAAATAGATGTTCCATTCATAGCCAATGCGTATTGAACTCTTATTGCATACACTGGAAAGCTATTTCTGTGCATTAATTCATTGAATTCTTACAACATATGTGACAATACATTTATGCTTTATCAATATGCCCATCTTACAGGTGAGAAAACAGAAGTTCAGAGAGTTTAATGCCAAGCAACATAGTGGAAGTACATGGCAAGATCAAATTCAGTTCTTCCAAATGTAAAACCTATGTTTTTCTTTTCTTTCTCTCTCTCTCTCTCTCTTTTTTTTTTTTTGCCACTCTGTCAACCTTACTTCCTTCTCTAGAAAAGATCTTAGCCATGTTTTAATAACTGTCGTTTTGCTTCTACCTTGCCCCCTGAAATTTAGATACCCTAATATGTTAACTTTTTTCTATCTTATTATAGCATTAACTCAGTTAGTTTATTGTCCACTAAATGTTATTAGATATTTTTTCTCTACTCAATATAGATAGATACAGCTTATCTTTATTAAGCTCATTTGTTCTTGTTAAACTTTTTTTGTTTGGTTCTAATTATGTCATGATTATGTATTCCAGTCATTCTGAATTCTGATGAGTGAGCAGAGCTGGGCTTTAATTGTTCCTTTAAGTCCCTAAACATTAGAATGGCCCAAAGAATCACAGGGCTCTGGCCTTGTCCAGCCATCCCAGGAGCTGGCTGTAGGCATGCGGCAGCTCCTCTCATGGTAAGGCTTGCTGGCAATAGAAAAATGGAACTGAATTTCAGCACACACCTGCAGTGCAGTCTGGCTTCGATGGCCAGGACAATGAGGTAGCTTGGTGTCCATCTGGACTCAGTGATCGCCTCCTGGGAGGACAAAACCTGAATTAGATTGTCATGACTGAACAGAAAGGGGCATTGTGTATTCTGAGGTTTGGCGAGTAGAGAAGCACTTGCCAGCATTTTGCTGAGTTATACCTTCCCACTCCATGGCTAACGTTACTTATTTTTAGTCTCATTCCTTCTGATTACTCAATTGTCTCGAACAAGTTCATGAGAAAAATGATGTCTCTATCAGACAACTGTAGAGGGATTTCTTGCTGGGGATATATTGATGTAAAAATATTTTATTTTCTTGGATGCAACTGAATCTTTGTGACCTCTTGGGTATTTTTTTGGGGGGGCGGTTATTGGGGAATGGGTCACAGTAATAGAAGTAGCTGAGGCATGATAGTGTGTTCTGGTGATAGCTCATTCTAGTTGGACATTTAATTTAGTAGAGCAGTGCCTTTGCAAATACACTGAAATGGATCTGCTGCTGTAGAATACTGGCATCTTGCCATAGGCATGGAGGTGGTTCTGACTCAAGAATGTAGATGTGGGGAAACTACTCTGCTCTCCTTTGCTTTAACTTTTTTTATGCTTTCCTTTTTTTTCTTTTCTCTCTATTCTTTCTCTCTCCTTTATTTCTTTTCTCTTCTTTTCTTCTTTTTCTTTTCTTCTCTTTTCTTTTCTTTTCGAGATAGAGTCTTGCTGTATTGCCCAGGCTGGAGTGCAGTGACGTGATCTCAGCTCACTGCAACCTCCGCCTCCCAGGCTCAGTCGATCCTCCTCCCTCAGCCTCCCACAGGCACATGCCACCACACCTGGCTAATTTTTATTTTTGTAGAGATAGGATTTGGCCATGTTGCCCAGGCTGGTCTCAAACTCTTGAGCTCAAGCAGTCTGCCTGTCTCAGCCTCCCAAAGTGCTGGGATTACAGGTGTGAGCCACCACGCCAGGCCTTTTTTTCCACTTTCATGAAGGACTTGAAGACACAAGCACTTGAAGATTTTTAAGGATTTAAAAACATAACCCTCTCCCACTTACTTCTTCCAAAAAGTCTGATTGTGAAGAGATGACTTACTCATTGTGCTCAGAGGCTAAGACAGAATGTGAAGAACCCCCCTCGGAGCACACCGTTCAAATAAGGGGTCAAAACGTGAAGAATACAGCTGGAATAGCAATAGCATGGAAGGCTTTTCTAACCTGTAGCCAGTGGGAAATGTACTAAGGATAGGTTACTACAGCCCCTTGGAAACTGATGAGGAGTAGATTCAAATTAGGAATCACAGGCCAAAGAAGAATGGGAGAAAAACAGAACCACAATTGGCATGGCCATTAGGGCTGACTTCATTCTGTTCAGAAAGGAGGGAGGGTGCTGAGGATAAGCATGGTTAGAGAATAAGCATGTCCTGAAATTTTCTTGAGAACTAAGGATTTGTGAGTTGAATAACTTTTTGGAGTGTAGTGGCGCAATCTCGGTTCACTGTTTCTCATGAAAATAGACTTCGGTAGAGCACATACCTTTAGTTTCTAAGACATGCCCAAGTACTCAAAATACTGGCACTGGCTTATGCTGGGGCATGCCCTTCATGGGTCCAAGGCCAGTGGCTGCCCTTGAGAAAGTGAGACAGTGCCATCAGTCAAGCTGACAGTTGATGCTTACTGAGAAGAATACTGGTGTGGAGTGAGAACGCACACATCAATCCTGACTTTGTTACCCACTAGCTCTGTAGCTTTGAGCAAGTCCCTTAGTGTCTCTGAGTTTATAGTTTTCTCTTCTATACATTTGAATTAAAAATTCCTCATAATTGTGCTAAGTGAAACAAGCCAAGCACAAAAAGACAAATATGACATGTTCTCACCCATCTCTGGGAGCTAAAAAGTGGATTTCATGAACCTAGAGAATAGATTGGTGGTGACCAGAGGCTGGGAAGGGTAGGGCAGAGGGGGTATGCAGTGAAGATAATTATTGGGTACAAATATATAATTTAAAAGAAGGGAGACCTGATGTTTGATAGATCAGCAGCATGGCTATAGTTAACACTAACCATTTGCAGATTTCAAAATAACTAGAAGGCAATAATTTGAATGTTCCTAGCTTAAAGAAGAGATAAATATTAAATGTGATGGATATACTAATTACCTTGATTTCATTATATGAATGTATCACATGTACCTCTAAAATAGGTACATATAATATGTACTAACAAAGAATTCATTATTTACTTAATTTAAAAATTCCTACCTCATAAGCCTATTGAGAAAATGAAAAAGCTAACAGAAGTGTTTATTCATGTGGTTAACTCAGAATATTTTGTAGGAAAATTGTAGGCACCCCAATGAGAACCAAGTGCAATATACTCTCCATGGTGCAATCTGTAGCTGTTTCTGTCATTAAAAATTCTGTGAGCCTTTCACACGACATGGAATGTTAACCCTGTTGTCATGAGCAAATTCTGCTTCAGCTGCTTAATTCTCTCTGCACCATCACTTTTTTTTTTCTGTAGCTATGACATTATGACCTACGCTGAATTAGGTGAAGGCCACCTTGAGGGCTGCCCCTAAGCACCTTCTGCTCTCCCTGATGCCAAGCACAGGCTCTGACTGCTGTATCCCTTTTGGACCCTAGGTCTGTGTCTACAAGGCAGGGTTCCAGCCTCGTCACTCCCACTGGGACACCAGCCTCTGGACTTGTTCTACCTCTCACTCCTGGCCCCACTGTCTGGGTCCTTATGTCAACTTCAGTCTTGCCCAAACCAAACTGCCTTCCTTAGGTCTTGTTTTCAGTCCTGGCATAGGTCTTCATACTGATCCTAATTTCACTTTACCAGCTTCAACAATAAGAGGGGGCCTCCTCTCTAGTTCTGAAGTTCCTATTGTGTGTTTTATAAAATCACTGCTCAGCACCAATGGCAGTCCTCCTGCCCCTCCAAAACAATTGAAAGAAGAGAAATGATTCTCCACAGAAGATTCATGGGAGGTGACCATTATAAAATGCAAATATCCCAAAAGTTATGGAAAATATAATGAGGGACCTCTGCAGACCTCACGTCACTGTGTTTAACTTGTACATATCTATTTGGGTCTCTCAAAAGGGGAAACAAAAACATTTTCATCTGGGTCAGGTGAATTTATTATTAGGGAACAATTTTTTTTAATTAAGTTCTTTTGCTTGTTTATTTCTATTAAATGTGTCTACACATTCAAGGAAAGTAGAGATAATAAGAGGTGACTTGGATTGGAAGGGTTTGGGGATGGGTGGTATAGGAAAGTCTGAAGAGCCAGGGTGAAGGGCACGAGAGGACACAGAGTGGAACATCAATGCAGAAAGATGTGGCGCTGTGAAGGAGGGAGGTTCCTACAGGGAATTGCAAGAGGGACCAAGGCCCTGCAGGCTGAAAGCTTAGATATTTGCTACAAAGGGACTGTGTCTGTGGTGGATAGGCAGGTGGAGGTCAGGAGAAGAGAGGATAGATTCAGGCCTGTACTGAAGGATATTTGTATCCTCCAGTTCCATGGGAGATCAGAACTGAGAAAGTGGGCAGTTGTTTCAAAGGAGGAGGAGTTCTCAGATGATACATCAAGTATCAGGGGCTATGTAGGAAGAGTGAGGATGCTTTCAAATCATACCAAGCTAAGTAACATAAAACTACTTCCAATTCACCTCACCACTATGGTCGTGGATGTTCTGGGTGCCTTGTACATTTTAGTAAAGACTAGTTGTGCAAATATGCATTAATATACATTGCATCCAAAGTTCTGTGACCTGAAGAGGGAAAGAGGATGCTAGAGGAGCAAAAGATTGCTTCTCCCACTCAGAGTGTTTCCTGATTTTACTTCTGGGTGATAGTAATGGCAAGTTAATTTCAATTGATACCAGTGGTGATAGGGGACTCTGTAAGACATTTTATTTAATTAGATTTTCTTTTAAAAAAATAGCAAGTAACATATATTGAGCACTTACTTGTACTCCTCACTTTACCTAACTCTGATACATAGCCCTCAATCACTTAATCCTTCCAACAATTCTGATGTACACATAATTGTTACCACCAGTTTATAATTGAGCAAACTAAGGCCAGTAGTGCTTAGACAATTTCTCCAAATTGTAACTAAAATTAAACTGATCTTGGACTGGCAGGTCTTACACTAGGGTATTTGCTATCAAAATATTCTTCTTTTTAGGGTCTCTTGTGATTTAAGCAGAACTTTCCTAGGGGATGCAGGGAAGTGGGGCATCCTTTTCCCTCATCCAAGTCCTTTAAGCTGCAGCCATCTTCTGAAACCTTTTTGCTGGAATGCGGAAGGCACATGCACTTAGTTTAATGGTAACATGCTTTTGCAGTTACTGCCTCTTAAGATCTCGTTGTTAATGGGATGCCATTATTGCACCGTTGCCAGTGGTTTTTCATTTTATTCTGATACTCTGGCATAGATCCTACAGAGGCTGTTGTTGAATATAAGAGTTTACAACCTCTGACATGCAAGGCTATGGATAAAACGTGATTTGACTGTTTTAAAAACATTCTCTCTTGTTTAATGAGGTTTTTAAGTGTGTATAGGAAAAAAAATAATAATAACAACCCGGACTCTTTAAGAAGCCTTTGGCAAGAAGGTCCAGAGGTTTAGCTAGAGCTGATTTGAAATCTGGAGACCAGCCATTGATCAGATGGTCAGCAAATTAAGTGAGATCGACATTTGCTGGAGCTTCATGTCTCCATTGCCAGGTTCATGTTCCACTTGCTTGCCGTCAGCAAATGCAGAGGGAGGTTCTGATGCTCAGGCTGAGGAAGGTCTTCCTTGGAGGAAAAGGGAAGCAGTCTCTCCTAGCAGCAAAGATAGTTCTACCAGAGTCCCCAGAGTTCAAAGGGAGATGCTTGAGCTGAAACCATTAATACCTTTCCTTAGAAAAACAACCATTCTGGCTCTAAGCAGGTTTAACTCTCACATGACCTATCAATACAGAGAAATGAAGGGTTCCTCCAAAAGGGAACTAAAGTTTATATAAGAGGCAGAGGAAAGTTTTCCAACAGGTACCAGGTGATTTCTGTGTCTGAGTAACAGGAAACCACTTAATTTTTCCTTCCCTTGGTAATTTCATTTTTAAAACGAGGTTGGGTGGCTGACTTCCAAGGCTGTCTTATGAGCAAGCATTCTTTGGTTCTAGCAAATGTTTGGCAAGAGTTGAATATATCAGTAAGGTTTCTATGCCTAGATTTTTAGAATTTTTATCTGATTGACATTAGTATTAGTAATGGTTATAATCAATAGAAATGAGAGAAGAGTGTTATTTCAGTGGTTCTATTTGCTAGAAACTTAGTCGATTGTTAAAAACTATATGTGTTCCCTATAGTGGCCCCTCTAATGTTCCAAGAATCCAGTTCTGTCCCCGCAATTCAGCGTCTTGGGAATAAAGTGAAAAGCTTCATCACACATCATCTCTCTTCTAATATCTACTTGACTTTGGGAGAAAAATTATATCTTTCTACCTTTCCCACTTTAGCCTCCGCCTACCTGAAACAGAAGCTATCCAGATGGAACCTGGTATTTTAGTTTATCCTTCCTTTTTCCTCCCTTGCCTCTGGGATGACAGGATATCAGTCCCAAAAGTCTTAAGATTCATGAGGTCTCCCTTGGCTTATGGTGCAGAGAGGCTTGGGGCTGCTATGAAGAATCTTCCTGGTGTATTTGAGGTAAGTGGTTGCAGGCTGGTCTGGGATTGCAATATCTATTTATTACATTGGATCAATGGGAGAATGCTGTTGGACTTCTAAATAGCTAGCTTAAGGATGAATTTCTGGAATGTAATGTGTTTATGGATTGGGGATTGATCAGCCTAATCAATGAGATAAAGAAGTTGAGATCTTTATTCTTAAAAATGTGCATTCGTGAGAAAGACTGTTCCCACTAGCTTAAATTGTATCTTCACATTTGTCTATGAGTCCGTGACATGTGTTGGAGTCTTAGTTACAGGACTAAACAAGGATAATAGCATATATGAAATCCTTAGATGATTTGAATATTTTCTGAACACTCATATTCCTTACTTTTTTCCCCCATGAGATCTTTTTCTAGCCGAACTGGCTATTCTTTGTGTTTCAGTTCTCTGGTACGGCTTGCCCTTTTGCAGAAGTGCTAATAAGCTATACCATTGCACAGGGAGAGGCACGAGGGGTTAAGTCGCCTGAAATAATGCAGGTGTTTCTGGCAGGTAGATGTTTCTGGCAGGTATAGTCCTAGAATTTGAATACTACTTTTTCTATTTCAGAGCATTGATAGCAGCCAAGTCCCATTGTACTTGCCTTTTTTTTTTTCTCTCTCACAAAATATATGAAACAGTATCTTCGCCTTTTCCGATGATACGTGTCAGATAAGCAGTGAATGGCTGAAGAGTTGGGGAATTCCACTGAAGTTTATCTGTCTTCTTTTATGCAGGGGCGTCTCATAAACTTAAGACAACTTTTCCAATAATATTCAGGGGCCACGTCTCCTAGCCTAGGTTAGAAATGATCCTGCATTTCATCTAGTTAACAGTTATGCCTATTTTAATAGGCCTGAAAAAACAATTTTTTAAAGACACTTCTTAAATGACTTGGAGTTTTGGGAGGTAGAAGCTGAACGGAAAGCAGCAGGTAGGAACTGTCTATCAAAGGCCCCTTGGAGGAGGTGGATCGCGCTACATATTTTTTTTTTTCTCCTTTGAAGCCTGTATTTATTGTCCCTCTTTTGTGGCGAGTCTCAAACCGGGAGGACTAAGCGCTCTTGAACAGGCCCTTTCGCCTGCTCCCTCTCAGCTCCCACCTGCTGTGCAGCCTGCAAGGACAAAGCAAGGGAATGGATAACAGGCACAGCAACAACACAGGCTGTGTCAGTTTTCCATCTTCCCCTTTGAGTTTGTGAAAGAGCTATTTCCAAGCTTACATGGCTCGCCTGGGTTTCAATTCAACCAGGGATTTTTTTCTTTTCCTTTTTTTTTCTCCCCTCAGCCCTGATACCTGTGGGCAAAATCTGGTCTATTCCTGGTTCACCAGGAATTTCTCAGCCCCTAGCCTCTGCACCCTAATCACCACAGCCAGTGGTAGGTCTGCTTTCTTAGATGTGTAAGTGGACTTACACCAGGACTCTGGACTGCCTTGGTTGAAATTTTATGTAATTAAAATGGCATCCAGTTCTTGAAAAGCAAGTAAGTTCAGCTATGTGGCACTCTTTGAGAGATAAGAGAGATAAGTGCATAAAGTAGGATAGAATGAGATTAGCATGTGGAAGGCATTGGTGGTCCCAGCAGAATTGAACACAATTGGGTATGTAGGACATTTAGTTCTGTTGTATATTAACAGGGTTACTGGTTGGAATTTTTCTGACACTTGAATCAAATTAAACCCCAAATTATTTTAATCTGGTTTTAGGCTTAATTTCTCCCCCTGGCCTTGGGACCCTGGCTGAATAACTATGGATGATTAAAGCAGTAGGAGGGAATGAAATTTACCTGCTTAGTTGAGTTTAGGCGTTCTTTACTGAAAAAACGGGAAAAGGCAAAACTCTGAAGCTTTGCCGCTGAGACCGGTCAGCAGTTATGCTTTCCTGGGTAGCAGAAAATTAGCATATGATTGAGGGAATAAAAATATTTTGATTCATGATGTAGTACTGCTGGTGACTCTGCGACCTTGGGCAAGTCATTTAACTACTTTGTGGTTTAATTTATTTCTACAAATATGGAAAGTTCCAATAAAAACATGATTTAGCACAGCAGTTTGGCTCCTAGAGTCCTAGATTCAAATTTTAGCTCTGCCCCATAGTAGATATTTGACAATGGATTAGTTAACCATTTGGGTCTCAGTTTGCTCATCTATTATATGTGGAAAATAGTAATCATTACTATTTTGTTATTCTATTTGTTGCCATATTTGTTACATCACAGGACTCATGTGATGGTTAAAGATAATGCACATAGAGTACTTAACAGAGCAATAGCTCATAGTACACACTTAACATTGTCATTGGTATTATTAGTACATTCTTTTCGTTACATGAAGATACAGTGGAGAATTAGGATACCTTTTCAGAATGGGAGGCTTTGAATGGAACTTTGATTGGTGGGAGATTGCCAGCACATGAAACAAGTTGAAGGAAAAATATGAAGTGGGAGAGGAGGAGACATGGAGGCAGACTGGGGTGGCTGAGACATAAGGCATGTGGGAGTTGTGGTGTGAGACCAGCGTGGAAAAGGGTGTTTGGGCAAAAATGTCAGAAATGGGATTGGCTGAGTAGTTCACACTTCATTCTGTACATGATAGGAAAGGTCTAAGCTTTTTAAGGAGGGGAGTGATATGATCACCCTCACGTTTTATCAAGATAACCCTGACATGCAGATGGGGTTAAAACAAGGAAGGATGCCAGAGGACCATCTAGGGACTGATTTTAATGGAAAAATTAAGAAATAAATGAGGAATTTATTAAGTAGTGACCAGTAGAGGGAACAGGGAAATGACACATGCAGATGTATGGTATAATTGAGTTTAATGATAAGGATTCCTTTTGCTTTTTCTTTTGAATTGAGTTATTAGAAGCAAAAACAGATCATAAACACTTAAAACAAAGTCAATAATGAACATAAAACATAAGAGCAACATTTTGTGGGATGTGTCAGTTTGTTATTGCTATGTGATGAAATATGTAAAACTTACTGGCTTAAAATAGGAGCCATGACTATTGCTCATAAGGCTAGCAGTCAACTGGATAGTTCCTCTAGTCTCAGCTGGACTCACTCCTGCATCTGTGATCAGCTTTGGTTGGTAGGCTTCTTTGCTTATCCTGGTTGGGTTCCCTCATGTTTCAGTGTTGGCTGGTTACTGGCTGGTCCAGGATAACCTCAGTTGGGACAGCTGGGCTCTTAGCCATGTGGTCTCTCATCCTCCAGCAGCCTAGCCAGACTCTATCATGGCAGGCTTCCAAGGGAGAAAGCAGAAGTGTGCAAAGCCTCTGGAGGCCTAAGATTGGAACTAGCACAATGACACTTCTATCACGTCATATTGGCCAAGACGAGTCATTAGACCAGCTCATTTCAAGGGGGAAGTGGGGTGGAAATTGACTATAGCTCTCAATGGGGAGACAGTGAAGTCACATTGCAAAAAGGTGGATACAGGGAGGCCATCATCAGTGGGATGGCTATCACCTGGAGACAGCTCAAATTGTCTGTCACCTGGTGACAGGTCAAATTGTCATGTAGGGTCTCCTCAAACTGAGTTACTGTGCCCACATAACAAATACATATTTAGGACTTGACATATTTTAGTCACTACTCTAGGTCTTTCCTGACTTCAGGAAGCTTCCTGTTTAGCAGGGGGCCAGACACCTTCATAGATAGCTACGATGACAAAGGGATATGTTTTTTATTAGATATACATTCAGTTTTGCCTTTCATGACTTGCTAAGGTACAAATTCTGAAAATCACCGTAGCAGGTCAGGGAAAGGCAACATTGAACTCTCAGGCTCAGCATCCCCTGGATTCCTCAGCTGATCTACACCAAGTCTGGCCAGCAGGTAGATTTTAGAATTCTGCTGCTTGGAGCGGGCCTCTTTGTTTGTTTAAAAGAATTTCATCACACTCTTTTCCAGTAATCATTTGATATTCCTTTTCCTTCATTACAATGAAACACACTTTTGTCTCACTGAAGAGCGCAGAGACCTTCATCAATTTCTCTGGGTATTCACAGACTTCAGTCAATTCTCTTTGTCCATGTATCCAGATTCTTATGCCAAGATCATTGTGCCTTACTGCTACAGTGTTTTAGCTTTTGAAATATTTCTCTGTTAACACCCACCTAACTCTGCCTATTGCTACAAGGTAGTATTTCACCCTACTGCCTATCTGTAGTTTTCTAAACCATCAAACAAAAACCAATTTTTGTTGTCTTGTCCTGTATTTTAGAGATCAATAGAATTTCTGTAACTCATTACATAGGGAATCCTGCTGCCTATAAGCAGAAAGTAGGTGTTGGACATGGAATCACTTACTCTTTTCTTTATCCCTGGTGTGTGAGGTTTTTTTTTTTTTTTTTTTTGGTCTTTTCAGTGTCCTGCCCCTTGGTGATTGGGGTAGAAAAGAGATTAATCCATTTGGAAGAGACTTGAATAAATTTTCAGTAAAGACGTTGAGTAAAGTGAAGTTTTTATTATTTTCTGGTAGTATATTATAAAATTGTTTGACCTTTATATTATTTAAATTTGACATTAAGTATACAAATTACAGTTTTTAATACTAACATTTAAAAAATCTCCCAGTCTTTGGAAAGTCTAGGTTTTTTGGGTGGAAGAACAGGGACTTTAAATCACTGACATCCTCTAAATGTGGGAGAGCTACAGGTGCTTGCAGTGTGTCCCCATTTCCATGAAGATTGGTCGGATCCGTTTTCCCCATCTGCATAGGCTGGTGGGTGGTGGACTCTTTCCGTATCCGTACTTTCAGAGTCCCTGGCCCACTACTGGACTACAGCTTGGACCTTTAGTGCAGAGGTAAGATGAGGCAAGGAGTGTGATGGGCAGATGAAATATATAGGTGAGCTGGGTTTAGAGCAAAGAGCCTCTCAAAGTTTGATTTGCAAAAGTGAAAGACAGCTTAAGAGGGATGTACATAGTAGAACTATAAAGTAGTGAGAATTATTTTCTCAAATCTGCAAGAAACCTGTCTCATTATATTACTGTCAAAAAAAAAAGCACGTTGAATTATTGATCTTAAAACAAGAGCTGGGAAATAATCTAGAATTCTTTCTGTATTTTATCGTAGTTTCAACTCAAAGACAAGCATGATATCTTACGATCTGAGAAATTTGTCCCTTGAGAAGAGCAAAAGTATAATACTGTTCTTAACCTCAATGGCAAAGATCATCTGGATATAAAAGGAAGTTTTGCTCACAAGCCGCTGAGAAATGTTGAGAGTCACAGAAACCTGGTCTTGGGCTGCTAGCATAAGATACACACACACACACACACACACACACACACACACACACGTACACACACATATATACACACACACACGCACGTATATATACTTATATATATAGACAGAGTATGCATGCGTGTGTGTGTGTGTGTGTGTGTGTGTGTGTGTATGTATGTATCCTGAGTGTTCCCCTTTTTTTCCTTTCCCCTGTGTGACCCACATAGTCAGGAGAACTGAAAACTATTCATTTTTCTCTGTAGCCTACCTGCTGACTGACATATGCTTTCTAATTAGGGGAAAAGTGAAGCCTATAACATCAACTTGAATACAGTCTAACACTGTTTTACATTCAACCTCACTAGCTCAAAGTCTAGCCCATAACTCTGTTGACATAATTGATCTACAGACACAGAAGAGCTAAGGTTTGTCTCTAGTAATCACACATATACTCTGATGGGGCTGTGTATGTAATAACCTCACATTCATATCATATCGTACAGAACTGACTCATAATTTTACTACATAAATACCATATTAAGAGTCTTAGAAGGAATCTTAAAGGTCGTTTAGTTCAATATCTCACTGAGTGAAGGAACCCTGACAGTTGACCCATGACTCTTTTTCTTTGCACATTTTTTGTAGCAGAGAACTTACTTGTATGACGAGGAGAATCCATTCCATTCAGATTGTGAGAGATTTTCCTTACATTGAGACAAAAATCTACTGTGTTATCATTGGCATTTAGGGGGTTGTATTCTACTCTTTGGAGTTATTTTTAACAATTTTTTTCATGTGATTGCCTTTGGGTATGTTATACATCTCAGGAAGTCTCTGAGTTTTCTTCTTTGAACTAAGCAGCCTAAAATTCTTCAGCTGTTTTTCAAATTAAATGATGTTTTAGATATTTCATGCTGGAAACTTAATCAGGCTACCACTGATAGTTTATCTGTGTGTTCTGCTTACAGTCAATACAATAGAATTATCATCTCCCTTGTTTGGTATGCTGTCTTTTTATTAAGTAGTTTAAGATCATAGTAGCTGTTTTGACAGTTGGGTTTCCCAAATTTACAATGATCCAAAGTAAGCCAAGCTTTCTCATGCGTTCTTTATGGAGTTGGTTTCACATTTAACCCAAATGAATATTATTTGATTATGTTGATCTCAACTTTCTAGCCTGCTCATACATTTTGAAGTTTGATTCTGACACCTTTGTTATTCTTTCTGCCATCTGGCCATGTGCATATTTTAAAAATTGGTATAAATATTCTTCCCCAAGTTATTGATTAAAATAGTGATTAAAACAGGACTCAGCAGATTTCCTTTGACTATCTACCAGGGATCTCTCTCAGTGTTTTCAATTTTTTTTCTACCAGAATTACATAAAGATCTCTGTTGACTGTCCTGCTGAAATATCGGTCTACATTTGTGATCAGAAAATACTTAGCCTTAAGAAAGACAAGATATAGTTTCATACTACATCTACAAAATTGCATCCATATTTTTTCTCCTTTTATGCAAGTTTCATAAACCATGCCACTTAACTATGCAAACATCTCTGTAAGGACTTTTTTTTGGGCAAAATCTGCCCTTACAATACCCTTTCTGGGCCCTGAAAAGAATCCATATTTTTTTCCACAAGTAATATCATACTCCCTAGCTCTGCAAATATTTTTGTTCCTAGATTATTTCTGACTCTTGACATTTGACTTTCATCTTTGTAAATTCTCCTGCCATATAATGTTATAAATCCTTGTTCTCTGTTAAGAATTTGGCTCTTGATAGGACTGGATTCTTTACATTCCCTTTCCACTATCTACCTCCAGGCTTTAATTCCCAACTTTCCAGTCATTGATGTTCCCATTTCTTTTGGAAGCTACAAGATTGTTTTTAAAGGAATTTGGGGAAACATGTTACATCTGCTATTCTTCATAGTTGAAAGAAACCATGGTTGAGGATGGATATGACACCTGCTTAAAGGCCACATAAGTAACATTCTGTAATATTTGGGAGGGTAAATTATAACGAATGCTTTTCTCTGGCTGAACCTTCATGAAATACTGGCTGGAATTCAGGCACAGAGAGATTGAAGTTGCTTACATAAATGAAGAGACTTTTTTTTTTTTAATAGCTCTATGGTAAATAAGGATTTAGACAATCAGTAAATAAAAATTGTACTTCTCAGTGTCCCTTTACTTGGGCTATGGTTGGCTAAATTTACTTTTGTGTTACCTTTGGTCCATTTCGGCTAGGAAAGGTGTCATCTAGTTTGTAGGTAATTATTTCTCCAACTGAGAAAAAGCAGTGGCTGGGAAATTCGTTTCTAGAGAGAGAATTTTCTTGATATGGTGATACCCATTCTTTTGTATATTTAATAAAAAGTTGGGAAAATGGATAGTAGTGTTGGGAGAAGAAATAGCAAAATAGTTGTTTGACATTTATTAAAGTTTTATCCTGTTCCAGGAATTGTGTCTTCTCACCAAATTCTCATAAGAATCTTATGAGTTGTGTTTCTATCATTATTACCTTTTGACAAATGGGGAAACTGAGGCACAGAGAGGTTATTTACCCGAGCTAGAGCAGCTAAGAAGTGGTGGAGCTATATGTAGCTGGACTAGGTGGTTTGGTGCTAACTATAGTGCTCAGTATAGTAGCTGCAAGCCACCTGTGGCAATTAAGCACTTGAAATATGGCTAGACTGAACTAAGATATGTTGTAAAAATAAAATAGAGACTGGGAATTAAAGGCTTTGTGTGAACAGAAGCACTTGAATTACCTCAATGATTTTTATGTTGATTTCACATTGAATTAATATTTCAGATATATTAAGTGAAATGTATTAAAATGTGTTTCCCTATTTCATTTTATTTATTTTGATAAAACTACCAGGCCATTTAAAATTACATATGTAGCTTGCATTATATCTCTGTTGGATAGAGCCCTTCTAGAGCTTGATAATCCCAGCACTTTGAGAGGCCAAGGCGGATGGATCACCAGAGGTCAGGAGTTCAAGACCAGTTTGGACAAGATGGTAAAACTCCATCTGTACTAAAAATGCAAAATTAGCTGGGCATGGTAGTGCGTGCTTGTAATCCTAGCTACTCAGGAGACTGAGGCAGGAGACACACTTGAAGTCGGGAGATGGAAGTTGCAGTGGGATTGCACTACTGCACTCCAGCATGGGTGACAGAGCAAGACTGAATCTCAATAAAATAAAATAAAGAATAACAATGCAAGTTATGGAGCAGGGGTTGGGTTGTGTAAGGAAAGGAAGCTGGTTGTGGGTTATATTATATCTGTAACCCAGAAAGCCTACAGAGGCAATTTTGTATAACTTTGAAGGGGTTCATTTCTCCCTCAAATAAAGATATTTGATCAAGAATGGATTGATTTCCTAGAAACCAAAAAATCTCAGAGCACTGGTCTTGGACCAAAATATAAAACCAAGAAGGAATGATCAAGTTAGGGACAGGATTACTTAAAAGTATGGGTTTCAGGTGATTTGACAACAAGGAGGATTGGGGAGAGATGGAAAAATATTTTTACCCAAATAAAATGGAATAAAGATCATTCCTGATGAGTCACTTGATTAAAGTTTAGCTGGTAAGCACCCACGTGGTCATGCAGTTGTTAAGATAAGGAACGAATTCTATACTAGTTAGTAAATGGCAGCTGCTCTGAGGCCTCTGAGTGCCCCTGTTATTCTCCCAGACTTTCTTGTAAGTCAGCACCTAAAGGGCGAAGCCTGACAGAGTAGGAGCCACAAGACCTTATCCCTACCCTACAGGTGGCTTCAGTTCTGGTTGGCTGCTAAAGGTACATGCTTATGGGGAACTGTAACTTGTAACTTCTCTAATTTTATATAATTTGCACAATCATGTAAAATGATTAAAGAAAGTTGTGTTCTTTAGAATATGTTTTAAAGAGCCTAATATGTTCTTCAGAAGAAACAACTTGAAAAATCCACCTGGGGTAGAAGCTGAGAATTTGAGGGGATTCAGAATGGGAGAAGCTGTTCTGCTTCATATAGAGAAGAATTACATGAATAAGATAAAAATAAAAAACATGTATCAAATCCTCAAGAATGGGAGGATAATCGAGGAAGAAGGGAGCAGGGGCAGAGGTGTAGAACAACCATGGAGATAGGGAAAGTCCACTCTGTCAACGGTGTGCTGTTTCCCTGGGTCTACCCAAGTCTGCAGGACTTCTAAGCTCACAGAATGGATGCAACAGGTAGATTTTTTCCCCTTTATGTAGAAACCAGTTAAGGCTTGACTTTGAGTTTCAATTGTTTTAGGTAGAACCATAGCAGACAGTCAAGGCAGACATAGGAAATTGGAGAGAGACTGAAAGAAAGTAGACCACAGGTATTGTAAAACATTTAAAGATTTTTGACTGTGCTAGCCTCAGAGTTGATGTTTGGACCAAAACCAGTATAAGACTGCCTGAGAAGAGGGAGGAGCACCTGTAGCTTGTGAGCCAGTGGTGGAAAGGTACCAAGCCCTTAAGCACCTTCTCTTATTTAGGGACCTTAAATCCCAGCCATTGTGGAACTTGTAGCCACTGCTGCGGGCCTGCCTCCTCCCAGGTCCCTGTGGTGCAGATGGGTATTACAGAACACTTCACTGCAGTGTGGATAGTGATGTCCTTTGTTCTGCCTCTTTCCCTTTTCCCAACTTGCCTTTCCTGCAGATTCCTGGCACAGGTGAGGTGGACTGAAATTGACATGGAAAAGAAGAGGTCTAGAGGAGTCTGGAAACTATTGAGTGGTCAGGATGTAGATGAGAGTTTGGCCAGGTGATCACTCTTGAGGAAAAGAAGCTTCTCCAGGAAGTTGGTGAGAGGAAGCAGCTTTTGGTGTCAATTCATGCCCATTCCTGGCCCCATTTTTAACTCTTTATTTTCTGTGTTGCCCTTCAGTTCTTAGTGCCATGAGGGGGCATTCCAAAGATTCTGTGGGCTGAAATACCCATATTCAGAAGAGATTCTTACTTAGATTCTTCTTTTTCACCTCAGGGAGGACAGTAAGGGAGCCACTAGGTTAATGAAATAGGACTTGGGATTCCCTTGGCTCTGAGAACTTGCACCTTAGGGACATGCCTTAGTGTCCCCTTGCTCTTCCCTGCTATACTATTAATCTCTCCTGCCAACATTATTGCTCATTGTGCAGCTCAAGTGGCACAGCCAAAGCCATACTTTTCTAAGTACAGAGGTAGGAGATGAAAGGCTATAAAATAATAAATGTGTTAATTTTAAGAAGTTTTGGGGGCTCATATCTCCTCTCCTCCCTTTCCTTGCCTTGCTTTGATAATCATGTTTTTCTCAGTGTTTTTCCTTTTTTTTTTTTTTGTTTCCTATAGTCATCTTTTTTTCTGAAAAGTTTCGGCTTCTTCTCCTGTCTCTGGTCTAATTCATATTAATTTCTGCTCTCAAAACCCCACACACTTTTTTTTAGTATTAATCTTGTTTATTTCTGTTGTTTCTATGAAATATGATAACTAGCACATGTGTACTATAGTATAATATTATATTAATTTGTTCTCCTCCTCAGTAATTTTCAAGGACTATACCTTTCCTGACTCTTTAAGTGCAAAGAGAAATTCTGTAACCAGAATTTCCCAATTTGTAAAATGGTAAGTTTTTAACAATTATTTAACTTTTATGTTAAGTTCAAGGGTACATGTGCAAGTTTGTTGCATAGGTAAACGTGTGCCACAGTGGTTCGCTGCACAGATCATCCTATCGCCTAGGTATTAAACTCAGCATATATTAGCTACTCTTCCTGACGGGCCCAACCCCTGACAGGCCCAAGTGTGTGTTATTTCCCCCTATGTGTCCATGTGTTCTCATAATTCAGATCCTACTTATAAGTGAGAACATGTGGTATTTGGTTTCAGTTTCTGCATTAGTTTGCTGAGGATAACTACTTCCAGCTCCGTCCGTGTCCTTGCAAAGAACATGATCTTGTTCCTTCCTTTTTATGGCTGTATAGTATTCCATGGTGTATAGTTACTGCATTTCCTTTAGTCGATCATTGATGGGCATTTAGGTTGACTCCATGTGTTTGCTATTGTAAATGGTGCTGCAGTGAACATATGTATGCATGTGTCTTTATAATAGAATGGTTTCTATTCCTTTGGGTATGTATTCCGTAATGAAACTGCTGGGTTGAATGGCATTCCTGTTTTTAGGTATTTGAGGAATTGCCACACTAGGGAAGACTATTTTGTGGGAGGGAAAATACATGTGACTAATGGACATGAAAAATATTCCTGTAATCAAACCTATAGAAATTAAAACAACAATGACATATTATTTTTTACATAACAAATTAGTGAGAATTTAAAAGAATATATTAACTATGGGGCATGCTACACTTTCATATACTGCCTATGACAGTAGGAAATGATGCATTTTTTGAATACAGTGTAGGCAAATGTATGAATGATGTTAAAAATGTTACTATATCTGGGTTATTCTTCCCTAATTATATTTCTCAGAAACTGTCTTCTTCATGACCTCAGATATGCAGACAAAGAAGTGCAAACAAGTATGTGCCTCCCAGTACTATGTACTAAGCATTTACTTGGTGCCCAGGACTATGCTAAGTGTTTCCCAGATAGCATCTCATTTACCTGGAGAGGCAGGTGCATTCCTAACTCACTTCACAGTTAAGGAAACCATTGGAAGAAAAGCCAACTTGCCTAAAGTAAACAGTCTATAGATGATGAAGTCTGGTCCAACCTGGACAATCTTACCACAGAGCTCTTACTCTCAAGCTCCACCTGTAATGCAGTATAGTTGTTACCTTTAACATTATTTTCTGTTTATCTTTTGCTTCTCTGCTAGACCATCAAAGCTTAGGGTAGAGGCTCCTGTCTCCATCCTCAGTCTCTAAATCAGTGTCTGGTGTTTATTAGGTTCTGGATAGATACCTGCTAAAGAGACAGTTCATTGAACCCTTACTAGTCAGAACAAAGTAATCACTTCTGTTTAAATTGTTCCCATTGCAAGAATTGGCCTCTAATTCCATTAATGACTGGTAATAATCATCACCAGCAGCAGCACCACCACCACCATCATCATCATCATCTTACATCTCCTGCGTGAGAACTTTCCTGATTCATGACCACGTGTGATCTCTTCTTTTCCTATGCCATATATATTTGTTTTCATTCATTTTGTGATAAGTATGTTTCACTTTACATCAGTGCGCTTATATCTTCCAGGTGTAAGAACTATAAACTCTTTTTGATCAAGGATAACTTTCTATTACTTTTGGTAATCTTTTTTGTGCCTAGGAAAGGGCCTTTGATATAGTAAGTGCTCAAGAAAGATTGAATGCATGTTGTATTTAAAGTAAATACATAAAGCTAAACTGTTTGTCAAACATGTCCCTCAATGACAACTCTTGATAAAATGTCTTTGCCAAGCCACTGCACATGTAACGGCGCCATTTAAAAATGATATTTATTCTATTTTGTACACTTGATTTTGCAAGATTAGTAATCCAGTGGATATTAATCCCTTCTGCTATTACTGTGTCCCCAACTGAGGCCTGTAAAATTATTAAGTGCCTCTTCTAGACTCAACTACTCACTTCCCATTCATGTTACTCCTAGTTTCTGTCCCAGGGATGAGCTTTTTCTGGTAACATTGACTTGAAGTCACACTGGTTTCCATGTATTAGGAAAATGAGCCACAGTTCACCATCTGCATGCTCACCTTTTACCACATTACACTTCTGTTTTTTTTTTTTTTTCACTTTGTGATAAAAACCCACTAGCAAAATTATCTAAATTAGACTAAAGTGGTTCTATCTTTATCTTTTGCGTAAGCAGTTTTGCACCCATTTGTACTGGTTATCAGCTGGAGTATAAAGAGAAATCACATCCCTTATTTAAAAATTTACTACTAAAACTCCTTTCTGACCATATTAACAGAAAAGCAATTTTCCCTTTGAAGTTCTCTCTAGTATCCTCACCAGATTCTTCAAGAGCACTGGGAGCTTACTCAGCCATAGGTCAGCCTGCTTCTAGACCTCAGATGAAGAGAGAACTGGACAGTCTGGGTAGTCCAGTACTATACCCTGTTATCCTTATTTTTCTGATTTGTCTTGGGCTTGCAATGTTTTAAGTTCGTTCATTGCTCACCCAGTGTTCCCAAGGAAGGACCACTGTTCTAGGGTTTGTGGGTCTGGAAGGACTTCCAGATTCAGCCTTATCCTGTGTGAAGCTAGTTCCCCTCTATGTACCTGTAGTCTCTTACATTGAGCTGGATTCTTTCTCAGATTCCCCATTGTCTTGTGCAATGTTCCACCATTTTTCTTTCCTGTCTTTGTCTTCAGTCTGAATGGTATCAATCTACAGAATAATTTCGAGTAATGTTGAAGGGGTTTGGAATATCAATCTCTCTTTTCCCAGCAGAAACCTTGGCTCCTTATTGCCTTTCTATCTCTTCTCCAGAAATCAGTGTGACCATACCAAGAAGAATAGATACGTCATACCCCAAAAGTCTTCTTTCACTTCTCCCCAGAAAAAGAAGCATCTGTTTGCCTTTGAGAACTTCTGGGAAGATGTAGATTTTTGTTCCAAGGTGATTCTCTGTGTTCACCTTGAAGAAGAAGGAGACAACAACTGCTTCTATGACAATGTTAGGCACCATGGCACCATGATGCACCTCATGTGTACTTGACAGATGTGTATTTGACAGCTCTGCACGTACAGATCTGTCTGAGATGACTCATTTCTGCATTTTTGTACATAAACACTCAATAATGTGCAGGTGTGTGCATGAACATACTCAACTAAGGACATGCTAGCTATTTTAGACCAAAAAAAAAATGGATTTGGGGAAAATATAGACCTCCAAATAGAGGATATTTTGTCTCTCTCGTAGAGACTCGCAGTTTCTTTACTGCTGGATGGGTAGGAACTTACCAAGTACATGTCTGTGAGTCACTAAGTGGGTACCTGGAAACACCAGTCCCTTCTGCAGTTCTAACTGTCCACTCCAACCCTTCATCCCTCTGGGCTGGGGCTTCTCAAGAGTTCTTCCTATCATCGTGCTAGAGTGTGAAATCCACCCACACCTATTGTCCATGATATCTCTGGGTCCTCCCAGAGAGTGGAACTTAGAGCATTTACTTCACCTTTGAGGGCATGGGTGAGAATGGAAGTTTAGACTTTGCTAAATGATAATACATTTGCTATAGAGCAGGGGTGGCTTTAATCATGAGAAATGGCACTGGAAATCGTGATTATTTTATGGGCCTGTGAAGATATTTAGAAATTGGTTGATGCGTAAAAGAAAAAACAAACAAACAAAAAAAGCCTGTTACAAGGTTGCAGTGTTGCCTGTGATAGAATTGTGTCTTTAGTGATTTCAGACATTCAGAATTTCAAGTTTTACGTCCACCTTACCTCTTCTTGCTCTTAGTTCAGGTGTTTAATCTATGCAGACATAATTTAAATACTATTGTTTTATCAGTAGGAATTACTTTGCATTATTTAATGTGTGTGCTTAGAGAATTTTATGTTGTAAGATTTTGATGAGCTGATATTAAATGGATACTTTGGCAGGTACACTGTAGCTGATGAATCATCCCAAAGAATTAGGGGAAGTGGGTGGAGCATTTGGACTGAGCAGGGGGTATGAATGGGAGTGAGAAGTGGGTGGTTTCGCTTTTCTTTATGCTCAGAGCGAACCAGTCTGCAGACTAGATAAAAGCTGGTGGTATTCCTCAGATTGGGGAAGAACTCAGATTGGACAAGCCTAGAGGAAATCTAGATTTTCCCATGGGAAGAAAAGCGTAGTTTTCCTTAAGATAGTGAAGTCGAATTGTGTCTGGCAAAGGAAGGTAACCTGATGGTAAAGAGCCATCAATGGCACAAACCAAACCTCCCCAGAGGGAGCTGATCCATTTGAGACCAGGTGGTAGCTGGGAATAATAGCTGAACACTTCTTTTATGGAACAGTGGAATCAGTATCATCAATGGGTTGTTAAATGTTCTTCAGACATCTGACTAGACAGTAAGAAGCAGGAAAGAGGCAAGGTATTTTCTCTTGGGCCAGAAATCATAGCAATCATCCCTTTGAGTGAATGAACTAAAGTCATGGGAAAAATCAGCGAGATCCACGGCAGGCTCTGAGGAGGTGGAGTGTTCTGACATATTCAGAAGGGGACAAGGTGGGAGTCCATGCTGTATTAGGTTGTATTGAAAGACTAGTCAAACTTGGAAGCTGTGTTTTTGATCAGACATGACTGATGCTTAGCTGATGAGGACCATGAAAGTGATGATGAATTTAACAACGTAACCATTATTATGTTGTTACCATTTTAACAGTATGAAATGAAGCTCATCCTCACTTACATTCTTGTGCATAATATGCGGTCAATAGATTCACACTTAATGAACCAGGGAACTTGCTGTGTGCTAGGCACTGCACTGAACACTTTCTTATGTAGTGTTTCATTTAATCTTCTTTACAGTTCTATGAGTTATGAGTTAGTACTTTCATTTTCTGGAAGAAAATGAGTTTCGGATATGGTAAATAACTTTTGAAAGATCACACAGCTAAGTATCCAGATTTGAATCTAAATTTCTGATTCCAAATCCAGTTTTTTTTTGTTGTTGTTTTTTTTGTTTTGTTTTGTTTTGTTTTGTTTTTTTAGCAGCAGTATGCTTTTTTTCTTTTTTGAACTTATTACTTCTTACCTTGGCTTCTTACTAAACCTTTCTTTGTAAAACTGTGTGGGTTTATCAAGAGGAAAGTCTAAATTTTAGATTATTACTGTATTAGTCTAATCTCATGCTGTTAACAAAGTCATACCCAAGACTGGGTAATGTATAAAGGAAAGAGATTTAATCGACTCACAGGTCCACATGGCTTGGGAGGCCTCACGATCATGTCAGAAGGGGAGGGGGAAGCAAGGCACATCTTACATGGCAGTAGACAAAAGAGCTTGTGTAGGGGAACTCCCGTTTATAAAACCATGAGATCTCATGAGACTTATTCACTATCACAAGACCAGCACAGAAAAGACCCACCCCCATGATTCAATTACCTCCCACTGCGTCCCTCCTGTGACACGTGGGATTTATGGGAGGTACAGTTCAAAATGAGATTTGGATGGGGACAGAGCCAAACCTCATCAGTTACTTAGGAGTTATTGTGATGTGGTGACTACAGAAACCAGTTGTTGAAATCATACAGAAGGTTGAGGCACCTGGAGAAGAAATAAAGGGAGTAAAATTTAGTAGGGGTTTCTGGAGGCTGGTGTTCCTGGTTCTTGTCAGATAGAATCCATTGCAGACTATCTTGAGCTTCTCACAGCTTTCCAACTCTGCACATATATCCTCATAATAAATTGCCTGAGGATGATGGCTTCCAGCTTCTCAGTCATAAGTGGGAGCTGACCAATAAAAACACATGGACACAGGGAGGGGAACAACACACAACAGGGCCTGTCCATTACAGAATATCTTTAGACCATTATTCTCAGGAATAAATAGCATGTATCTACCTCTCTTTGTGCCTTGTGTTGAGATGCTTATACCAAGAGCTAATCTGATGTTTATTTGACTTTTAAATCTCAGTGCTAACAAGTAACTCCATAACCTTCTCTCACACACCAAATCTCTGTGAAGCTTATTAAATATTTCAGAAACTAGTCTTTCTGACAACTGCTTAACCACCATTTTACAGAGGGTAAACTTAATCTCTTACCTTGTCATATTCTGATACATTCAAAGTGAATCAAACTTGGTCGTTGTTAATGAACATTAAATTCTTTTGAAGTGATCATGGACACTACACAGGCCAGTGTGAAACACCCAATGATTTGGAAGAAACAAAGCTGTAACCCTGATGGTCAGAGCCAGTTCTCCCATCCTAAATTCATAAGGATGTGGGGAATGACATGATTTGAACAAAGTGCAGATCAGCCTTATGTGCAATGAGGAAAAGATGAAGACTGGTGAATTTGGCATTTGTTCAGGACCCTTTGATAAGGTACTTAAGAGAGCAGGGCAAGATGGGAGAAATTTCATTTCTTGCAGCTGCAGAGAACTGGATACCGTGGAAATTTTAGAAACCAAGAGCAATATAAAGATTAGCAGAAACTCAAACAAAATAGAAGTTCAAATAAAATAAATAACTAACTTTCGGCATGGTTTAACATCTGCTTAATATTGCACTAAGATCCTTCCTTGAGACCTGGTGGAGGTTTGTGTGAGTCCCAGTGGCTTCAGACATGTGGAGCAGCCACCACGTGCCAGGATCATGCAGCTTTGCTCATCTTTGATTATCCTCACACAATCTGGGATACCAGCCCCCATCTACCTGCTTATTTATTTATTTGGGGGGCACATTTGTAAGCAACTTCTGATTGACCCTTGCTATGCCTGTGAAAGGGATGTGGTTTTGTTAGCATCGTTACTCAGCTTGCTGATGCAAACAGTATTTAATCTCCAAGCAAACTATAAATCTTCAAGTGTATGATGTGACTTTATCTCCAAGTAAATTGTCCCTGCTTGCTATGCCCAGTTCTCTGTTAGCCATGAGCTGCATACTGAATACACACCAGTGGCTCGATAGATAAAAGAACAGATGGAGGAATGCTATGAAAGTATACCCTTACACCTCCAGAGACGAGCCTGAGAACTCGGGAGCATGTGCATGAAGCGCCGGGTATGAATGCGGCGAGCTCGCCATCCATCTTGAGAACTGTGTGACAAAAAAAGCCACACTTGAATGAATATTACAACCAGACAGGGGATGAAAACAGAATGGGAAATAAGAAAAGGGCCTTGGGTGGGGGTGGGAGTGTTCTCGTGTGAACAACCTTGCATTACTGAGGGCACTCTGTCCCCTGTCTCAGGCAAGGGGACGAAGCCCGACTCTCACCTAGCTCTGCTCTGTTGCATTCTGAGCAAGGTAAATGTCATCGAGGTAGATGTTTGCCTCATGAAAATGGGAAGCTGTAGAATAAATTCCAAGAATGATACTGTGAAATAAGGAAATAGTAACTAGCAGTAGGCTTTTTACCTGTTTATTTTTAATTCGGCTCTCATCATTAGCAGGAGCAAAGACCAAGTTATTGCATAACAACAACAACAAAATAAAAACAAAATACTAGGCAATTTTTTTTTATAAGGATATATGTGCAGAGAGTTAGAAAGCTGAGATGAACTAAGACCACTCCCTGGCTGGCTCCCTACTGGGTCTCTCTCAAGGACATATGGTCTGTATTTTGAAGATATCTGCTTCTCTGCTTTCCACTTGTATCTGAGACGTTTCCCTTTCTACTGCAGGCATTCCCTGCTATCCCATAGCTTCTGCTTCCTTGTTACTTCACAGTGCCCATGACCTTGTTTGTTATGGCCCCTACTCTGTTTCATGTTATAGGTGAAAGACTTGCTATTCTTTCAAGTTTTTTGGTTCAGACTCCTGAGAGAGACAGGGGGTCTGATGATTCTGGCTCATTTTTCTAGCCAGGTCCAGATTGTAGGCATTGGGCAGCTTCACAATGGTCTGCTTTGTACAGGAACCCACCTTTGATTAACAGTACCTATGCTGTGCAAAGTGGAGCTGAAGCTGTGAGCCAGGGCAGGTAATCTAAAAGGAAAATTGGACACGATGGATATGATAACTTGACACATCAAAGAAGGAAGCTTAACTAACTCTGATTCTAGAAGGCATTCACTGAGCAAAGTGAAAATCCTCTTTTAGTGCATATTTAATAAATATGGCCAATTAGGTATCTGAAGAGTTTTATTGTGGTAAAGGAAAGCAGGATAACCTTTGCCTTTCTGTGAAGGAACAGAGAGGGGAATCTGGGGTTATTCTGCCTTACGTTAGGAAAGGATTAATAAGTTGAGAGAATTAAAGGGAGATAAGCTTACTCTTCATCACTGAAGATTTCAATATTAATAACTTGCTGTAACTAGGTTACTGATACTGTGGAGTTCCTTAATGAGAGGTCTTTTGGGGACTCTTGCAGATAATTTTGATAAGCTGTGCACCTTTGTGGAACTCAAAACTATGAACAAAAGAGAACATTTTCCTGTGAACGAAGATATCTTTCCTCTGTGTGAAGCTGACTTGCAAACTTAACCCATGATTTCTGGTAACTCTGTTGGTAAATTGTTACCTATATAACCAAAATAAGCATAACATACAGACAAAGATGTTGTGCCTTACTCTATTTGCACCTGGACGTACCTCTAGCTGTTTTTTGGCAAAAGTTGAGAAACTATGTTGCGGTTCATACTGTTAACATACAGGGTGCCATTGCTAGTACATACCCACTTAATGGCATAGTGCCAAGAATAAAAGCAGCCTGTAAAATATACTCTTGATTGATCAGTAAGAAAATTAGAAAAAACAATTACATTACTTTAATAGACTTGGAGGTAGTTTTGAGAACTGAGATTCAGGTAGTCATCTATGTCTTTTTAAATGAATGGCACACAGAGACTAGTCAGTTGAACTGGAGAAGGAAAATTTGGCATTAGACTACTTTTGTGACTTGCTTGGATTTCAGTTTGAAAGCTCACATCATCTCTACATTAGGAACACTGAAATAATCAATTGATTGCTAACCAGTGTGTATAATTATTAAAACTATTGGAGAGCTAGAGGAAAAAGGCCAGTGTAAAGAAATCAAATACACTGAAGGAAGAGATGAGACGAGAAATTATCATTCCCCAAGCTTTTCTGAGGAATAAAAGTCTTAACAAAGTCAATTTGCAATCAGTTGAAGAGAAGAAGGTTTTTTAACTAGGTAGCCTGACTTCATAAAGGACAAGTCCTGTCATACTAATCTAATCTTCTGAGATGAAAATGAAAGGCTGGGTAGATCATGGGGAAAGATTTGTGTATAATTCATTTAGACTGTAGCTATGATTTGAATGTGATACTATATGGTATGCCCATTAGCCCTTACCTGACTCTCTGACGTAGTAGATATTAGAGGCTTATTGTCCACCTGAGGACAAATACAAGGAACAGTTCAAGGCCCATTGTTACTTATGTTTCTTTTCACAGTCTGACATTTGAATTGAAATGCACATGGGTGTCTACTTTGCTCACTGCACAAAACTAGTGCAAGAACTAGGAAAGAGAGGGATAAGTAGAAAGAAGCTTGAAAAATATAGTTGTCTAGAGATAATGCCCTGTCTTCTAACCATTCTTAGAATACTTATATTCTAAACTTCATGCTGGCATTTAAATAAGGAACATCGTCAATAATTTTCTATATTTTTATCTTCTAGTTAGCTCATCTGAGGATGATGATGACTTATACTTCATGTCTATTTTATACTATGCCTGATAAGAATTTAATAAATATGTGGTTGATTAGCAAACAGTAATGTTACAAAGAATCAGTTGTCCACATCTCCAATAGAAGAACACTGGAGAGTATTAATGTGCACTGAGTCCATCGTTAATTAGCTGTGCCAGTGGGTAGATGCATGGGATTGAAGCTTAAGGAATTCATGGAAATAATCTCTGTAACATAGTAGGCAGAGGTTAGACTTTTACTGGACTACTGTAGTCACTCTGTGCTTCCTAATGAAACAGGGATGTGTAGACAGTTCAGATGAGAGCTACAGAGATGAATAAAAAAACCTGGGAATGTGTGCTGCAGTGGTTGGTGGGTGCAGCCTGAGCCTGACCTACATAGGTTCTCTTTCCAGCGGTTACCTTGGGCAAATCCCTTCTTGTCTATTAGCAAAATGGAGAAGATACCAGGGCCTACTTCTCTATTGGTAAAATGGAAAAATATCAGGGCCTACTTCAATGTGATATGAGAATACATTCACATAGTGCATGCATAGCACTGAGCCTGCTATAAACACTCAATGAATATTATCATAAGAACCATAAGAAATGAATTAGAAAGGGAGATTGTTTGGGCTTAGGAAGAAAAGGCTGAGAGTGGGCTTAGTAATAATCTTTACACACAAGGTAATGACAAACCATCATCCATCTTGACATCAGTTTTGTTCATACTGACATTTTTCATGGCTTATCATGTGCCTTCTACCAAGGAGAGCATGATAGCCAAAGAGCTTAATCTGCAGCATGATGGACTCAAGACAGACAAAGGGATAGATTTCTGAAAGTAAAGTTGCTGGACTCACCAGCTTACGTAACTAAAGAAAATTGTGGACTTTTCTTTGGAGACTTGGGAAATAATCTAGTTTCACCTCACATTCTATAAAAACTGGCTTACTTGTGGTCCTACTATGAACTGGACTAGTGTGTTCTCAGGCCACTCTGCTTAGTGTCTGTTCTTTGAGATTTTGGGCTGGCATTTAACAGAGGGTTTCATCTGTGCTTATAGAAGATGAGCAGATCAGCACCTTTACGCAGTACCAAATTAACATCAAAATGTCACTGCTGAGCCATAAGCATACCCTCATTTTGTTTTGTTAGTGTGGATCAGGATTCACAGTCGGCCAATCTGAGCCTGATAGCTTCAGGTGAGTTGATTGACTGTCAGTTCTAAAGATAATGAGACTGCGTGTCGCACTCATACTTGTCTGGGCTGATTCATCTATGGGCAGAGGCCCCACTGTGAAGGATTCAGATTAGCCATTAATAAGTGCTAGTATCTGATTATAAAATGACTCTACTCCAGAGTCTGACAAGGATGGGGGCAAGAATAAGCGCTGAGTTTCCTTCTGTTTCATTTAATATTTGACATTTTCTTTGGGAGACCTCTTTCTCTGTTTGCCAACTTCCATCAGAGGAAAAGTATCCAGGTGAAATGCCATCAGCTATAGAAATGTTGGAGACCACTGAGTGTGGTCTGAAACCAGACAAGTAAACAAATTTCAAAATAAAAATGAGTAAATAGATTATTCTTTTACTTGCCAAGTTCTTATTTCTGGGAAAGGTGTATCTTATTTCCATCGACGTTGGTACCTGCCATGAGGTACCACACTAACTCCCATGAGGACAGTGGCTGCTTGTCCCAGCTTGGTCCGTCTCCCAGAGCCAAGTTGAGATGGCATCTTAGCTACCTGAAGTCCTACAGGGGAGAATAGCAACACTGGTTGGGCTAACAGTGTTAGCTGGTTAAGGCATTCTGAAGGGGTCTTTGTCTGTGGACTTAAGACTGTGGGAAAAGGGAGGCAAAGAAAGAAAAGGTCTCAGTCTGGGCTGCAGTATTGATTGCAGCAAGCAGGGATGAGATGGACCCCAGGGATGTTGATAAAGTTAGTACTGGTAAGTCAGAGGGATGGGTTGGGCCATAGTGACTCTTAACTGTGTTGGCAACTGGATCCTTAACATTCTGTACCTTCTAAACTAATATCCTTTTTTTGTATGGAAAGAATACAGGATAGGCTATTTTCTAGGACTGTGAATGCAATTGTGTGATTAGAAAAAGTTTTGATGTGTTTCTCCCTGTATCCAGTTAGAAGCAGGGCATCCATCCTAGTGGATTGTGTTGTACTCTCAATGAAACTTCACGTGGTCATTCTCAGGAGAGTTAGAGATCAAGAAAATGAAGTGTAAGTGATTAGAAACACTGAAGTCTTGAAGATCCATTTTTAGTGCTAATAACTAGCAGCCATAAATGAGCCACAGTAAAAGAAAGAGTTGATTAATTCTGGAAAAGGAGAGCAATTTTCAGTATAAAGCAAACAAAATCTCAAGTAAACTTGGACGCAACCAGTCAAACAACTGAACACAATTTGTATTGCAGGCCAGGACCTAGGGAGGGTCAGAAAGCTGGGAAAGATTGAACTTAACCCTGCCATGGGGTTGCCTGACACAGGGTAGAGGTCATCAAGCTCTGAGTCTCTACTTAAGAACAGATAACCCCCTTGTTGGGATTCAGTCTAGTGTGAGTATGCAGGAGTTTGATAGAGTCATGGAAAAAGGCAACACAGATGTGTTGACACTAGTAATGCACGAATCATCTTGTTGTATGGAACAGGAAGGGGTAGATGCATCAGACCCCAGCTGGCATCTGTAGATATAGGAAGCCCAGCATCGAGGATTTAGGCAGCTTCTCATGGACTGTGCAATGTATTATTCCACTAGAGTCTGGAATAATAAGACGTGAGGAAGTGATTTAGTCCTTTGGATTTGGCATATGGGAGGCACATAAAAAGAAAGGCTTCATCTGGGTGGCCATGTCTGAACCCAGCCAGGCTCACAACGAGTGCACCAAATCCTGGGCGTAAAGCAGCCCAGACAGCTTTAGGAGATGGTGTTGGTGAGGACAGTACTTGGCCCGTCCTGGTTTAAAGATCAGAAGGCAGGGCTCGGTTACTGAAGTTCAAAGTCTTCTAGTTGAATGAAGCTGGTACTCGCAGGTGCTGACAAGTTGTTGAGGACTTTTTTTTTTTTTTTTTAATCTGCCTCTATGCAATTTCATTTTCATTTCTGGAGCCCTTCAAAATGCATTGCCTCTTTTAGATGGAAGACCAAATTGGTTTGGGAGATGCGAATAAATTCAAAGCCTCTTTGATTGTGAACAGCCGTACTTTGCTATATGTGAGGAAGTAGTGATCAGTTTTCCAATCTAGAGACCTTGAAAAACACATTGCTGGATGTTTGGTGGGGTAGGGGTGGGGGAGAAAGAAATTTCTCAGAAAACTTCTTTCTGGATTTAGCTATTTAGCCTTCGGAAACAACGGCTTGTTAATCCGTGGCCAAACAAGCATGACTGATCCACATTTTAAACTCAGCCATGCCTAGTCTCTCACTCCGTATGGAGCTGGGACAGAAGGGCAAAGAGCCTTTTGTTTCCGAGGGATCCCTTGAAGAGACCCCTGTATATAAGCAAGATCACTGTATCTAAAACCAGTGCCTGTGTTATTTTCAGCAACATATGAGGTACTAGCACTCATACTTAATCAAATATAAAATGCCCTTTCTATCTTCCGCTTCTCTACTCCCCTTGGCATATGAACGTGATGTTCTGATCAAATGTGTTTGGAGAGATGGGAATGTTAATTTATTTGAGACAAATGTCAACATCTTTACTCTGAAAAAAATGCTGCTAGTACGTCAAGTGCCATCACTGGCTTGTACTTAACTCTGCTCTTTAGTAGTAATCACAGTTCTTTTGTAGATGCTGTCCTTTCCGCTTAAGTTAAATAAGATGATTTTGATGACATAAGGCAATTTTGGATTTAGTATTTCATACCTAATAAGAAATGATGCATTTTCCCCGTGGTTATTAGATTTAGTTTAATGATGCCTTTCATTTTATTCTACAAATGCCCAGATCTGTATTTGTGTTAACCACACTTGATATTATAAATTTGGCTAAATAAATTTAGTGTGATACTGATAATCCTACTACCTAATTAGTACTTAGTTTAATATGCACACATGTTTTTCTTTATCCATTTTGTTTTTTTCAGCCCTTCCTATTTTCCTGCCTTCTTCCCTTGTGTTTATTTAAAAGTACATTTATTCAGTCATGGAACCTGATTGTTGCTGAACTTGTCAGCTTTCTCTTTCATAGAAAGGAAGCTCTTAATAAAAATACAGGTCAGTCCATCTGAGAGTAGGTTCAATTTGCATAATGGAGCAGACCATAGAGAGGAATTGTAATTAAAGATGAAATGAAACAGACTTGTTAAGATTTTGGCAGTCCTGATAGCTTACAAAGGGGCACAAACATATTCTCGAAGTGCTCTTACCATCCTCCAGGCCCTTTGCTCCCTTACTTTAATTCTGTAATTCATCTGGGTATCTTAGTGATGGGGAATTTGCCTGTTCCTTCTTCACCTCTTATTACCCTTCCTGTTGCTTTCTTCGGGCTATAAAATTGTCTCTGTGACCTAGAATATCAAGAACCTTGTAGACATTCTCAAAGTGAATGAATATCTTTAGTTTGTTTCTGTACTGTAGCTTAAATTTGGTTATTAAAGCACATCCAAAAAGAGACTCAGTCAGGGAGGAAAATGGGGCCAAATTCAAGTAGAAAGGACAATTATCTTCTGAAAGAACAAATAAGAAAAAGAATGCTAGCTTCTGCGGAAGTTGTTTAGTTATCCAGAGTGGCTCTTAAACTCACCAGATCTGCTTGAATTTCTGTTCATGGGCTTTTGAAAACTCAGAATGTTCTCCTTTGTATGCAAGGGTTTAAAGAAAAGAATGGGTCTGGCATATAGCAGGCAGAAAAGATCACAATTCTCCATCAATGCACTTCCGTTGTGTGTTTCAGTCATGATACTTTTGATTAATGGTGAGGCTGGAGAACATCAGAAATTTTCCCTATCTTGCAAGGCACTGCTCACGAAACTCTGACACTATCCAAAGCCATGCTAAGGAACTAACTCCAGCCTTAGTCACTAGAAAAAGTGATGGTGTGATGTCAGAATTTTCTAGTCATCAAAGGAGATGATGATTTAGGATTGGGTGAGTAGAGGAAAATATTTCCCCTAATGTGGGGAGAAGAAAGAGATTTCTGTCCCCAATATTCGGCCTCTCCTCTGTGCTAGATGTGGGAGGAGTGAAGAAGAAGGACTCAGAGGTTCTCAGGACAGCCAGGAACCCTGGCCTCTTAGCCCATCATTTCTACTCTTACCTGCCTTAATCTGGTAGAGAAAGTCTCAGGGAAAGCCTACCAGTTCTAGCCTTTTTCAGACACAGATCCTCCTCAAGAACTAAATTTTGAAGAACAGAAGGAGAATTTTCTTTTTTCCTATATTAGGAAAGGGACTAGGAGGAAAACCAGATTGATTTAATCTGCAACTATACTTGTGTCCTAACAGGATCATAATCCCTTTGGTATTATACAGTACTGAGATTTGAATAATGTGGAAGACTTTGAGATGCTGGAAAAATATAACCACAATTGGATAGCCAACTAAGATAAGTTAGACTTGAGAGCTATCTGGTTGCGGCATCCATGACCGCATTTAAAAATTTCAAATATTTACTGAGAGCACCCTATGGGCCAGGCCCCAATTCTAGGTGCTGGGTTATAGCAATGATGAACATATACCAATCCCTGCCCTCCTGGTACTCACATTTAGTTGGGAAGAGGCAGGTGAGTTCATAATAAACATACCAAGTAATCATATAGTCCACCAGATGGTGAGAAATGCTGTGGGAAAAAGAAAAAGCAAAGCTGGATAAGGGGATTGGACATGGCTGTGACAAGTGAGGACAAGCTTCAATATTCCATGGTGTGGTCAGGATTGACAGCACTTTGTTGGGAATGGAAGAGTTTAGCAAAGACGTGGAAGAGGTACATGCGTGATACCTGCACAGCTGGAGAAAAAGTGTTTCAGGCAGGAGAAAAAGCTAGAGCAAAGGCCTGGAGCAAGAACATGTGGGCGCGTTCAAGACAGATCAGAGTGAGGGCTTAGGATCTGAGGACCAGTAGGGGTTCCAAATCAAGGGTGCTGGCTGTTTCTTTATAGTACTTTGAGAAGCCTTTGAGGGTTTGTGGTAGAGAAAAACATCTTATGATTTAAATTTGCAAAAGATCATACTTCTTTTTGTTGGGCACTAGACTGGGGGATTGAGGCAGAGCCAGTGGTACCATTGAGCAGGCTCTTGCAGGGATTGGATGGACATCAAATGTTGTTGGTACATAAGGAAGACTGCAAATGGACATTGGCGTTGTCAGTATCAAAGTCACCTGCATTTTTCAAGAGGAGTTTCAGTGAAGTGGTGTGGAATGAAAGTCTGATTGGAGTCAGTTTATGAGAATAGGAGAAGAGGAATTGGGGGAAATGAGTGTAGAAGATGCTTTCAAGGAGTTTGCTGCAAAGGGATGTAAATGAGTGACTATAGCATTTTCTGCCCCTCTGGCTACCTGCAGCAGGGATCCCCTCACGTTTTATGAAAGCATAGTTTATGTATAACGTTTCAGGCCTGCCTTATTTCTAAGAGGTAGATATGTGCTATCAGCATAAAAATATGAAGCTATATGAGATCATCAAATTCATTTCAGTTGCTTTTCTACCCAGTAAGCAAAACTTCTACAATATTAATACAATGAACACTAGAAAAGTGCTTCAAGTGTTACCTAGGTATCTAGACATGAACAAGGTGTAGTTTATACTCTTGAGAAACAAACATTTTTAGTGGGAGAAGACAAGAATGCGTGTTTACTGTGTAAGTATGATGACGGGGGCGTGTACAAAATGTGATAAAAGCACAGGGGAGATAGAATTAAGTTGACCAGGGCTAGTTAGAAAAGATGACATACATAAAAGACCTGACCTCTGAACTTGGTCTTAAGGATAATCATAAAATTTTCCAGCCCATGTACTGGGGAAAAGCCCTCTGTTAGATAATAATGCAGCTCTTATTAGAATGCTTACAGTGACAGAGAGCTCACTACCTTATGAGACACATTCCATTTTAAGAACCTGTAATTTTTACAAATGCATTTCTCCTATTGAGCCCAATAATGCCTTTTAATACTTCTACTCATTGTTGCCAGTTCTCTTCTCCTCTGAATTTAATGGGCAAAGATTTGTCTTTCTACCAAATAAGTCATTTCAGTATTTGAAAATAGATATGTTCTGTTTGAAGCAATTTCGTTTCAATATTGAAAAAGGGAAAATGGATAGAGTCAAATTCCCACAGAAGCAAACTCTGAGTCTGAGGTTAGAGTGCAACGGGCATATTAGGGGGTGCTCTTGAGATAAACACTATGAGCGGAAAGGGAAGATTGGATAAGACTGCTCACAAGAAGTACAGGTGTGATGCAGTATTAGTGGAAGCCCCAGAAATCCTGTGGGGGATTTCTGAAGATAAACTGACCCATTGGAGTTGTCCAGAGTTAGGGCAAGAAGTCTTTATACCCATGTCAGCCAGTCATTCTGTGCCATTTGCCCCAGGAAAGGGACATGGCTTTTGAGAAGTGGGCTTTTTCAGCTGAGGCAGTACCCAAAGGGATTGAGTGGGAGCCTATTGCTAGGGGCACTGCCAGACACTGGGGCACTTAATCCTTTATTTATGAGGTGGATCGATAAGGGATCCAGATGATGCAGAAGAGGAATCTTACATACTGCTAATTTTTTAGGCAGTTATTTTCTGAGGCGGATAATAAGATGAAAAGCACTTCTTTTTGCTTCTTATTAGCAAATAAACACCACAAACATCTAAGTGATGGCGATCCCACATTATGGTTCTAGACTGTTAGGGTCTAGTGTATAATTCTACCTTCCCTGTATTGCTTATTCATCTCTGTTAGGAAGGCCCTTTATGCAGGAATGTGTTAAAGATGCTCTTGAGGTGAGTTGAAGAACTACATTCAGGTAATAAATTTGATGGGGATTCTTCACTAGGAGGTAACCGCTCCAAGGACCCCTGCATGTCGACATTTTATAATGACATTAGAGATAAAAATGTAAGTGGGGAAGCATAGTGAGCTGCAAACAGAATTATATCTCTGTCCTTCATCCTCGATGACTTGTGGTAATCACACTGCATGCTGGGTGCCTGCAAAGATGGATGTGTGGCCACCAGTCCTTTCCACTCTATGCACACATGAAGATTGCCCTTTGATTTGTGGCTATGGCCATAATTTGCAAAGCCTGCCACCATTTGCAACTTATAGCTAGCCCAGAGTTTCACTGAAAAAGGGCTGTCCCATTCCTGATCACTGTATACCAGATTGATGTGTCAACTAAATGAATAATCCTGAACTACTCATTATACCAGGAAACATTGGCCCAAGCTACTATTCTGTTTCTTGACTTCTGTTTGGCTTCATTAGCCTCCTTTGGATGTGAGATAAAATGGTCACCTAAAGCATTCTTATTTATTAAAGGATTGGCAAAATAAAATGGCTGCACTGGGCATTGATGGGGGCAGAGGAGTCAGGAAAAGGATCAGATTGTGGAGGACAATAGAACTGGAAGGTAACATAAGGATGTGGTGGGGGATGATGGAACCATATCAATTTTTCTCTTTTCTCACTCTCACTGTGCATTGGCTTCCTTCACACAGTAGCTGGCAGTGTCCTTACAAGCCATTTGCAATTGGGGGAGATAGAGTATCAAGAGAGGGGAGGCCAAGCTAGTATTTAATAGATTGGTTTTCTTTTACATTAGATCTCATTAACATGAGCTTATTGACTATCGAACCCCATGACTTTGGTATCTCTTGCTGTGCATTTGAGCCAGCTGTGGTTTCATAGCTCATGAACTTTGCATGTATTCAAGAACCTTCTTGTGATAGGATCTGTTCATTTATCACAGAATAGGTAGACCTGCTTTGTTTGCTGCTGGGATCCCTTTCATCCCAAGCTTGTACATCTTAAAGCATATTAGACAGTTTCTTCCCTTTGCTATAACCACTGGGCTTGTGGAAGCTCATGTGATCATATTTCTTATTTGGGAATCCCCTCATTTTTCTTTAGCTGGAAGCATGACAGGAAAACCAATGGGTATCTCTTTAAAGTGACAGCTATTCTAGGGGAGTTGCCTGCCACTGGACTTCCTTTCCTGTCGTGGTCCTCTATAGGCCACTGATAATTCTTGGAATAAAGTTCTGTTGTCCCAGATTTCCACTTGTCTTAGTCCTTTCAGGCTACTTGTAAACTGGGTAGCTTGTAAAGAACAGAAATTTATTTCTTATGGTTCTGCAGTCTGAGGAGTTCAAGATGAAGGTACCAGTAGATTTGGTGCCTGCTGAGGGCTCATGCTGTGACTCATAGAGAGCGCCTTCTTGCTCTGTCCTCATAAGGAGGAAGGAACAAGGCAGCTCTCTGGGGCGTCTTTAATAAGGGCACAATTTCATTTATGAAGGCCTCACTCTCATGATCTAATCACCTCCCCAGAGGCCTCATCTCTTCATACCATCAGATAGCATCACCTTGGGAGTTAGGATTTCAACATACGAATTTGGGCAGGACACAGACACTCTGACCCCAGCCCCACTGTATTTTATAACCTAACGACAAGGTCAGCTTTGCCTACTCACCCGTTCTTGGTACCTTACCCTCCCTGCTTTTCTGAATTGCATGGTTCTGTGCAACTCCTCTTCAACTGTATCTTCAATTCTAGAAAAGAGAGCCCTGTTGAGCACCATTTCACCCTTAGCAGGAAAAATTACTCCTATATGGCCAGGCATCCAGGGTTTCATTCTGGGTAGCCTATGGAAAATGTGAAAAGTTCAAGCTGTGAGAACAAACATCCCAGGCAGTGCCAGGGGGCTGGCAGCTCTCATTGCCGAATCAGGATTTCTGGATACCAGCTGAGTATTTCCCAGTCTGTGTTTTTTTCAATAAGGGGTGCCGAAGAAATACTCAACAATTTCTCAGCTGCGCAACAATATATTCCTGAACCAAGAAACGACTATGTAATTTTGTTTAAAAGCCCAGGTCTCTTGTAACTGTACTTTGAAGCTCTTACTGGGGGATAAGAAGGAACTGCCCCTTAGAAAAAGACACTGTTTTGTTAGCCTGGATTGTTATAAAATGGAGGTAAGCCATGGGATAGAAGATAGGGAGCACAGAGCAAGAAAAGAGATACCATTACCCAGGAGGAAGTCAGGGGAGATAGTCAAGAGAGGAGGAGAAGGCTGAGAGGGTGTTCATTTCGTGGTTTCAGATTCATCTAGCTAAAGGTAGAGATAAAATGCAGGGATTGACATCTCTGAACAGCAGGTGAAACACAGCTTAAAATGGGAGACATTTAAAATGGCTTCTTCCTGGAAAGGAAGGAGGAATCACAAGATGCTCAGAATTGACAGATGGGTGTGTGTGTGCAATACCCAGATCAGACCGAGACCTGTGGTGTCCTGTAGGTCAGAGAGAGAGCATGTTTTCTACATGTCTGCATTAAAGCTTAATCAGATATGAGCTCAAATGGCAATAATTTTAACTTGCAGCTTAAACGTATTGTTTGAGCCTTATTCAATTCTGCATATCTTATTATCAGAGCAGAAGTTAGACAGCAAACTAAATGTGCTATTAATTTAACATTTATATGTTTATAGAATATATACTGATTGAATTTCACACTATACATACTTATTCCTGATACCTGCACCTGAGTACCATTCACCTTCTGGACCACTGAGCTTATCTCACCTCTCTAGATAGGTTTATGTGTAGATCAATGACATTTTTTGACTATTCACTCTGTGACCAAGTGATACACATTCACTAGCAAGAAATCCAAATCCTTGAAAAATTGAAAGTATGTATGTGTGTGTATATGTATGCATTAGCATGTGCATATGTGTTTAACTCATTTAACAGCAAAACCTGACCTGAACTGACATGAGGTCGTTTAGAGCCTTTATTTTATATTATGTGACTCTTCATACGTTATGCTGTAGAAACATAACATATTTGATTTTGGGGAGCTTCCCTAGGATCTGGTAGTAGCCCCAAGGATTTTAGACAAGGCAAGTATAGTATGGACCTAGATCGATTTTTCTGTGAAGTCTAGGAGATAATTTTAGGAAGAAAGGTATTACAAATGTTTGCAACTTAAATATTTAAAAATATTTATTATAAATACAGATTTTTAAAGCCATTTAATAAAAATAAGTAATGAACACAAATCTTTGTACCAACGTGGTTCAGAATCTCCATTTACCATCTTTGGTTTGATTTTTGTCTTTCTCTCTTTTTTTTGTCCTGTTCTTTTTCTAGGATGAATCCTCCATGTTCTTCCAGTTTGGCCCATCTATTGAACAGCAAGCTTCCGTAATGCTCAACATCATGGAAGAATATGACTGGTACATCTTTTCTATTGTCACCACCTATTTCCCTGGCTACCAGGACTTTGTAAACAAGATCCGCAGCACCATTGAGAATAGCTTTGTGGGCTGGGAGCTAGAGGAAGTCCTCCTACTGGACATGTCCCTGGATGATGGAGATTCTAAGATCCAGAATCAGCTCAAGAAACTTCAAAGCCCCATCATTCTTCTTTACTGTACCAAGGAAGAAGCCACCTACATCTTTGAAGTGGCTAACTCAGTAGGGCTAACTGGCTACGGCTACACATGGATCGTTCCCAGTCTGGTGGCAGGGGATACGGACACAGTGCCTGCGGAGTTCCCCACTGGGCTCATCTCTGTATCATATGATGAATGGGACTATGGCCTCCCCGCCAGAGTGAGAGATGGAATTGCCATAATCACCACTGCTGCTTCTGACATGCTGTCCGAGCACAGCTTCATCCCTGAGCCCAAAAGCAGTTGTTACAACACCCATGAGAAGAGAATCTACCAGTCCAATATGCTAAATAGGTGAGTGTGGAGCAGAGGGCACATTGATGGTGGAGATCAGAGGGGAGCTTCAAACACTGGGGTTGAAAGTTCAGAAACCGCAGGAAGGAGAGTTCAAGAAGGCAGCAGGTTGAAGCCAGGCCTTAGGCATGGCAGTTGGTCGTGATGGGAGTAGTGTTTTGGATGCAACCTTGCCAAAACAACTTTCACTTATTGAGCACTTACTGTGTGTTAGGTGTTTAAGTGTGTGCATGTTTGGCTTCATTTAATCCTCAAAACAACTCTGTAAGTCGGGTTTTAACAATTGTTTCTATTTTGCAATACAAGAGAATAGGCTTGGAGGCATAGATTATCCAAAGTCATGGGGCAAGTGAGCGGTCAGTTTGGAGTTGAACCTAGGCCTCTCTCATCCCTGAGTACTACTTGATCACTAGGTAGGATGCAGGAGATTTAGCAATAAGGGAGGACCAGTCCAGTTACCTTTGGAATGTTGCTATATTGTAGAGAAAGTGAAGAACAGGTTATGCAGGACCTGTAGGCATGTAAAGGATATTCTTTCCTTAAAGAAACAGTCTTGGTTTTTGTCTCTCTTGCTTCTCAGCCTCTGCCTTTAAGGGTGAGACTGCTGCTATAGAGGTGGATTTTATGGTTGCTCTTAGTCTGGTTTGTTGAGCAAGACCTCATCTTGCATACTCAGCCATGACTGCAGCGTATCCCCCGTGGGGTATTAAATGACTCTGTGGGGTAGAAGATTCTATACTATACTTTCATGGTTTTATTTTGTGTGTAAAACTTGTATGTATATACATTATAAAAATTCAAACTAAGTAGAACACAAAGAAGTGTGTTTTAAAAATAAAAATCGGCCGGGCGCAGTGGCTCAAGCCTGGAATCCCAGCACTTTGGGAGGCCAAGGCGGGTGGATCATGAGGTCAAGAGATCGAGACCATCCTGGTCAACATGGTGAAACCCCGTCTCTACTAAAAAAAAATACAAAAAAATTAGCTGGGCATGGTGGCGCGTGCCTGTAATCCCAGCTACTCAGGAGGCTGAGGCAGGAGAATTGCCTGAACCCAGGAGGCGGAGGTTGCGGTGAGCCGAGATTGCGCCATTGCACTCCAGCCTGGGTAACAAGAGCAAAACTCCGTCTCAAAAATAAATAAATAAAAAAAAATAAAAATAAAAATAAAAATGATCTTAAATCCAACTAATTGGAAATAATCATTATGGAAATGATTAGTGAACATCTTTCTAGATATCTCTCTGTGCGTGTGCATTTATATGGATATAAATCTACAGTTTTACATATAGGGAAATATAAGAATATTTGCTGTTCAATAGCTTGATTTCTTTCACTCAACAGTGTTTTGGACATCCATTTGAAATTATTTTTAATTGTATCAAGATGTACAGAAAGGTATTCAGAAAAACTATATGCAGACTCAAGTATTCAATACCTGAGTATTGAATCTCACTTAGTAAATAAAATATTAAAAGGTGTACTTGGGATGTTAAAAGAACATAGAGTGGAGGTTGAATGGGTAACTTCTGGAAGGGAGCTGGGCTGCAGTCGGTAGAGTAGGGCTTGAGTTCAGGGGTGAAACTCAAACCAGGTTCACAGTAGTTATATTTGTGATCCAATTTTGATATTATTCTACCTTCAACTCTCTAGACATTGCTCTTTCCATCATCCCTAGGTATTGCCCCTTGCTTGGTGCAGATTACCTTGGTTTTCCTTCTACGTCTCTGGTTTCCTTCTATTCCAGCTCCATCTGGGGCTCCTTAGCACACTCCTGCTCTATGTATCTCTTAAATATGGGCACTTCTTGAGGTTCTGTCCTAGACCCTCTTCCTTTCTCATCCATTCCCAAGGATACAATTAATGTCCGTATATTTTCCAAAGTGACATCTCTGACTGGAACCTCTCCCTTGAGCCCTAAATTTGTATCCTTAGCTGTGGCCAGATATGTTTCTTTGGGTTTCATGGGCACTTTGAACTCACAGTGTTCAAAGCTGAACTCTTTTCCCACCCTCTCCTAGCCAAATCTTCATTGTCCGTAAATTATGTATCCTATTACAAAGTTACCTAAAATAAAAATTTCCAAGATACCCTTGGTTCCATATCCCTGACACCTCATGGTCAATCATACTGTTTGCCCTGGATTTTAGTCCCTCCCGACCCATACCTCTGGAATACTGTTCTTGTTTTCATCTCCCCTACAACATCCCAGCCTATTTTTTCTTACGTTAATTACCGCAGGGCTGCTTACATGATCTTTCTCCTTGCAGTTCTGCTGCTTTTCAATCTACGTTGCAGCCAGAGTGATCAAAACTAAAAATGTCATTTCATCATTCTCTTGCATAATACCGTTAGGGGCTTTTCATTGCCCTATAATGAGGTCCAGTCTCCTTAATATGGTTTATAAAGTCTTCAGCCTCATGGGCCCTGCCTGTGTTTCCAAAATTCTCTCTGCCTTGCAGACTGCCTTCCTGCAACACTGAACTTAGTTTAGTTCTTTGAAAACACCATGCTCTCTCTTGCTTCCAGCTCTTCCACTGTCTGCCTTAAACTTACTCTCTAGTGTGCCCCTTCCCACCAAACACATGTGCTGATGTGCCTTTATCTGCCTCATGCTCTTCATTCCCCAGATGCCTGAGGCTTCAGTTTGGGCATCGCTTCTGCTACGAAGTCTTTCCCGAGGCTTGGACTAACATCACTGCATTATATGCCTTCACTGCATCTTGTACTTTTCTGATAAAGCCACTCTTCAAACTGTGGCAATTGCATGCTGTGTTATCTCCCTTCCCTGTGAGCTCTGTGGGAGTAGTGACCTTCCCATTGCACTCATTTCTCCAACCCCATTTCCCACACAATACATGGCACAGAGAAGTGAATGGTGCCCTCCAAGACTCAGGGCACATCTGCTCTGCAGGAGCCTTCCTGTTCTGCTGTCTTTACAAGACAATAAAGATTCTGTTGAAAAATGTGCTGTTGATTCAGTTCTGTAGATTTGGTTTTCCTCTCACTGTTTTTAGTATTAAATTCAAATCTGATTCAGATTATTTTCCCAAATGTTTGCTAATTAAAACCAAAGCTAAGAATTAAGAACTACTGAGGCTAAACCATCTGCCCAACAACACGAAGAAATCAAGTGAATGTTACCTTAAAGTTCATAAATGTGGTCCAGGAATGCTTGCTTTTAACTTAAAACTTCTGCTGGGTAAACACCGATCTGCAGATATTATTATTTCCTGCTTAGCTTATGTTACATTACAATGTAAATGTCATCTCTGAAGCCTGGTCTCTCACCACATATCTCTGAGATCACAATTGGTTTAAACTTTTGTTGTCATCTCTCTGAGGCCTGAGATGCTCCCGTCTGGCCACCCAGGAAGGTGGCCCTACTCAGTCCAAGAGCTTATTGTCAAGATGGCCACAGAGGCCCACATCCATCTTCTCCAGTGTAGCAGTCCTGCAGGGAACAAGGATTACACAGTGTAGATTATTTATCAATTCCGCAGGCACCAGTGTAGAGCAGAGAGATTGAGAGAGAGAAAGGGAGTCCAGCTTCACTTGATTTCCCAAATGTACTGCTTAAGAAGTGTCTTCAAATTTACCTACCTACTTCTCCACTAAGGCATTTCCTCTGCATACTGCCCCAGTTCCCTGCCTTTTCTTGGGTTCTGCATCTGTCTGCCTGCTGGACATCTCCCCTGTCCATATACCTGCATCCTTCCCCTGTCTCCATTGTCTTTCTTTTCCTTCCTCTCCATCCAAATACAGCTTCTTCTAGTTCTTGACTCTAATCCTTGCCTGTTTTGAGAATATTTTAATATAGTTTCCTATCGGGACCCAGAAAGGATTGGGGTTGACTAACACGGTTTGTAGAGTTAGCCCCAAATCTGCAGTTTTATCGCCAGGCACAGCACACTCAAAAGCAGCAGTGGAATTCAATTAGGCACATTCAGTTCAAGCTCCTCCTACTGACCCTGGTCTGAAATCAGACTCTCCACCGGCTTCAGAGCTCTGGTCTCACTAGGGTCACTCTTTTAAATAACAAACCAAGCAGCCACACCATTTAGCCACAGCAGGAAATCTTTGCAAATAAAATTGCTGCAAATGGCTGGTTGTTTTATAAGGATGACTTTTCCTTTGGCCTGCTGCTTTCCTCTCAGCAACTGCAGTAAGGAGGAAGGCTCTCTGGGAGCTTCCTGGGAGTGGCCCAGCCCCAGGATGACACTAGGGATGTAGAGTTAGGAAAGTGGCTTCTCCTCTCACTTTCTGAAAAGGCAGTACCATTCATAGCCCCTTTCCTCCCTAGAAGCGTTGTAGGGGGAGGTACAGCTCTTGTTCACACCTCTCCAGATTGTGGCTTTCTTTCTATGTGGGGGAAGTTCTTAAGTCTAGACTTTGGGGTTGGAGAGAAGAGGTTATATGATATGCCTCAAGCCCAAAGAGAGACACATATTTAAAGTAATTCACTTGTCAGTTACCAAAGGAAGAACGTATTTTTATGGCATAAAATCATTCTCAGAGAGGATCCTTAAATATACTATTTCAGTTCACTATCAAATGAACATTATTTATCAGGTGTTAATCCAAATTCCTCACTGATAACTTCTTAACTCCTTGAAGCTTGGCCCTCTATAGACTTAGTGATTATTTCCAGGTAGCATCTGGGTTGCCTGGAGGAGGCATTTTTCTGGGGTTGCAAGAAAAATACCTACGCCCAGTTAAATTTGAATTTCAGATAAATATTGAATAATTTTGTTAGCATAAGTCAATCCTAAATATTGCATGGGACATACTTATATCAAATGAATATTTGTTATTTACCTGAAATTCAGATTTCATAGGGCCCTTGTATTTTTATTTGCTAAATCTGGCAACCTTACTTTGTAAACTAATAAAAATTAATTTTCTGTTGGAACTTCATAGCATTCATTTGTAACTTATTAATATAGTATGATGCCCTATACTATGGCCCAAGACATGCTAAGCAAGTTTTCTTCCAGCTGAGAACTTTAGTTGATTGAAAGAGCTGGAGAATTTCTTATGCTGTATATTCTCTAAGGGAAGACTTTTCTTAGTTCTTGAGAAAAATCTGAAAACCTTTTGGTACCAGATGATCTGAAAATGTTTGGAAAATGATTACGTCAGTTGTCCAAACCCATCTTTATCCCCCTGAGCTGGGAAGAAACTGTGAGTTTTTAGCAGGCACCTGTCTACATTTTTCATTTATCATTTCTCCAAGGAGCAGTTAGTGGTTATTTTCCTTCTCCTTGTGCTCTGTAATGCTCTGATGGTCTGTTTCTGTCACTCACGTGATGGTACACCTGCCTCATACCTCTGTGGTCTCTTTCTATCCTGAGAACCCGCTGCTTCTCTTCATACAGAGCTACTTTTGGAGCCTGTAGAAAGAACGGATGCTATTTGAGATAGATGGATCTTAATATAGCAAACCTCTTATGGATCTTGCCTAATTACTTTTCCCCAGTGTCTTTAGTTTTCCTACTCAACATTTATTTCCTCCTCCCCCAAATTCTTCTTTCCCAGTGAAAGTTGCCATCTCAAAAGGCTGGGTCCTCCCGGTCCCAGCCTTTGAGGGATGGGGAAGAGTGACTTTGAGTAACTGATGTGGAAAAAAAAAGTACTTTGTTAGATTCTTAATCTAGGAGCTGTGATAAGCTCAAATCTTCCTACAACCTTGAGGCAAATTCCCCATCTTTGGAACCAGTGTATGAGCCAGATTGTTCCCATGGGATCCTCATGTGCCTCTTGGCCTGGAAAGTGATGAAAGGTTAAAAAATAAATAAGGAATTGAGTCAATTAGTTTTTAGACATTATGGCAAAAGCTGCTTGGTCATTACCCATCTCTTATTTGTTATTGGGTGTTCATTGAGTGCCAAGCACAGGCAGATTTATGGTAAGGCAAACGTGTTACAGGTTCACTTCACTCAATCTAATTTACATGTGAACCAACCAAAAGGTTACATGAATGCATAATAATAAGTAGTATAGCTGGCACAGTGGCCTTTCGTCTTACTACAGAAGCGTACCAGAGTCTAAGGAAAGCCACATTTTTATGTATATGCATAAAAATGCAAATTTTAATGCAAAATATTTAGTGAAATGACACACACCTGTATACAGAGGGAGGGAATGACTTTATCTGCTCAGTGGCGTAAAAAGATGTATAAGTTAGGAAAAATAATTGAAGACCCTAATAACTATCCTGAAGGATATTCAGTGCTTATTGTAGTTCAGGCATAGCAAAGCATGTGTTAGCTGTGTACAGAACAATCGTTGAATGTGAGGACGATTCAAACTCTTCTGTTTTCCTCCAGTCTCTCACATTCCTCGTGTCAGACATAGAGATGGTCATTTCAGAAAGTGATTGTTGCTTCATCTCCCTAAACTCAAACTTGTGTAAGACATTCTCAAATATTTAACCCTGAGAACCCATACGGGATGATTTCCTTAATCCCCATTTAATTCTGTGGCTGACTTTTAAGATTTAAAACTCACCCGTAATATAGGTGGTAGTATTTTCTTCTTTTGTCTCTTTTTCTTCCTTTTCCTTTTTCTCCTTGCTTTTATTTTTCTCTTTGCCTTTCTCCTTTTTGCATTTCTATAAAGTCCAAAATGGATTCCTATCATCCATTTTGCATTGCTATAAAGGAATACCAGAGGCTAGGTAATTTATAGAGAAGTGTATTTAGCTAATAATTTTGCAGGCTATACAAGAGGCATGGTGCCAGCATCTGTTTCTGGTCAGGGCCTCAGGAAACTTCCACTCACGGTGGAAGGTGAGGTGGGGTAGTGGCAGGCATGTCACATAATGAGAGAGAAAGCAAGAGAGTGAGGGGAGGAGGTGTTAGGCTCTTCAAGCAACCAGCTCTAACATGAATTAGTAGAGTGAGAACTCACTCATGACCATGGGCGGGCATCAAGCCATTCATGAGGATCCACCTCTATGACACAAACACCTCCCACTGGCTCCATCTGCAGCACTGCGGTCACATTTCAACATGGGATCTGCAGGGTGGGCAGACAAACATCCAAACTATGTCACTCCTTCAAAAAATTAGTATGGTTTAGAGGAGGGGACAGGAGGTAGAGGGTGAGTAGGGAAAGAGTTACATTTCACCCAGGATAGTGAGTGGGGTGGAGAATCCATGTCCATGCTGGGGAAGAAGATTCAGATGGAACATGGTCTATGTAAAGGAACAGGAAGGTCTTGAAGACAGAAGCAAACCAGAGAAGGGCAATGGCTCTCAGTGGAGAAAGCAGACAAGCCTCATTCTGAAAACAGATTCTGCCTCAGAAAGGACGTGGGTTGGTGACAATGGCATGGGTTAAGAAGCAGGTCATAGGTATATATTTAAATCAGCCCCAGTTGTCAGCCAGGTTGCGAAAAGTTATGAACTCCACTGTTAGTTGCCTTTTTGAGTACTTACTGCATCCCCAGTGCTATGCGGTTACCTAATTTGATCCCTGCAAAAATCCTGGTGCAAATGTCCTCGAGACACATTACTGATCACCCTGTTTAAAAGGGCAACTTGTATTCCCCACCCTCCCTAGCACTCTCTATCCCTGTCTCCTGCCTTATGTTTTTGCCATAGAACTTATCTGATATACTGTATAAATTATATTTTAAAATATTTTGTTGTTTCCCTCCTCCCAGTAGCATTCAAGCTCAATGAGAGCAAGGTGTTTTTTTAACCTTTGTATTCCCAGCACAGTAGGCACTTGATAAATATTTATTAGATAAAAAAAGCAGGAATATAAACGCAGGAATCATTATTCTTATTTCATATGTTTTTCAAGAACCCGAGGCCCAGGGATCCCCAGCTCAGGCTATGTGATGCCAGACTCTGGCCTGATCTGCCTTGGGGGTCCTGGATTTCAGCCCTTCTCTGTGTAGCACATTAAGGAAGCTTTAAAGAAAGCTCAGCTTTCCTGAGCATCAGAGCACTGGAGCTGGAAGAGTCTTTAGTGCTCACCTAATTCAACCCTTTCAATGCAGGTCTTCTTAGTGAATAGACACTAGGATGGAATTTACATATGTGGAAACACAGTCTCAGAGCAGTCACTCCTTTGTTGGAGGCCAGGCAGGTGCAGAAGCCAGGTATCCTGATGGCAGGAGCAGTGCTCTGTGCTAGAGCATGCTGCCTCTCCACTGCTTGGCCATGTCCTCAGAAGGGCAGGCCTGCAGCCAGGGCTTTGCTGTTAACCTTTGCCCTGACCTGGCAATGTCCCCAGGGCTCTTGCTCCCTTGGTTCTTACCTAGACATGGATGCAAATTCATAGTTAATGGGAATCGAAGCTGGTATTATTTAGGAATTGAGTGGGAGTCCTTTCTCCATCTGCTCTCTCTTCTCACCAGAGGATAAAGGTTGCCTGGATATGGGGATAAGGATGGGGAGGAGTTGCCAGAAAGCTGGAGTGCTGTCATTTCTGGTTACAGACATGGGTTGGAAGCCTGAGTGAGGGCTGGACCACAGCTGTGCAAGGTCAACTTAACTAACATGAGTTTCCCGAGAGCAGAGATGGTTGTGTGGCTTTTGCATCTATATGAGATCTCGCACAATTTAAATAGATAATGGTTTGAGTCTTTATCTTTGTTTCCTCTCAAATGTGGCTGCCAGGGATGCTTAGGTGGTCATGTCCTGGAGAAAATTCTCCAGGATCTGATGTGGCCAATAAGGATCTGGAAGAAGCAGGGCATTTAAGATGACTGCTGAGGGATCTGAACAGCACTGTAGATAGGGCACGGGAAAAGCCAAGGAGGATATGCAGCAGGAGCTAGCAAGAGAACCTTCCCTTCGCTTTCAGAAATTATTGGTGGCGTGTCGTCTTCTGGGAAGACACGGTGGGGTTAGCTCGCCCAGACTGGTACCAGTCTCCAAGCTGAGCTGGCTGGTCACACATGAAGGAACTGCTGCTGACAGATTAGAGCTCCCCGCGGCTGAAATCTGTTCCCTCTTGTCCAGCTTCCAGCAGCAGCAGCCGGCCGGGGGCTGCCCACTGCTTCCCTCAATGCTCAGGCCTTTTCTTTTCCTCATTCATTACTGTTCCACACCCCACCCTCTGTCTGTCTTCATTCTTCTCTGTCTCTTTCTCTATTGGGTGTTTTTTCATTGATCTTTTGCTGCCCCTCTCTTCTTCAGCCAGCTTTCATTTAAAGCTTTTCTGTGTTCATAAATGACCGTCTGCGGAATTCTTGCACGCACACACCATATTCATGTGTGCATATTACACATTCAGACAGCACCTAATTTACGTATGTATATTTGCCTTTGTAAAGTGAATAGAGAATTAAGAAAACTAGATAAAACACTTGTATATGTTGCATTTTTCTAATTCTTTCTATTACTGAGACTATTTAGATGATTACATGAGAAAGGTTGAATATAGGATGGAAATTGGGAAGAATTCTTAAAAACTGCTTCCCTGGAATTAGCTCTGATTAATATCAAGAAAGCATTTTCTTCCAATCTGATTCCATTGTTAAAGTCTTGATGGCTGTAAGGATGGTCACTAAATATATCTAGCACATTTATTGTTTGGCAAAGGAGGGAAACTTACTAGTCAAGTGGTTTTATATATTTTTGATGAGTCTATAAATGAATCTTCTTTTTCTAAAGTTAAGTTCTCCCCTAACAAGCAACAGAAATAGCCATGAAAGCCACCCTGTGACAATATCAAGTTCATTGTAAGTGGTCCTTTTCACAGTTTTCCAAAGGAGATTATAGATGGGGTCCAGATGGCGATAGGTGTCAAAATACATTTAGTGTCAGATAGAAAACCCAATGATCAAAAACTTCGTTGTTCATCATTATGGCTTTAATGATAATAAAAGTGAGCATTTTCATACAGATAATCTTCATGTGTATCTTCTCACTAAATCATATGACAAGCACATGAAGGCTTCTTTTATTCACTGCAAGGATTGCCTATGGACATCAACAGAGAAACCTTACATACTTGCTTCCTTTTTGTTTCCCAGAGGTATTTCCAGACACTCCCACCCACTTCCCGCCCCATCCCCCACTTGAAAAAAATTCTTTCAGGCACTTTTGTTTAGGCAAAAACCAGCACAATAGAGTAGTATTATATTATAGTTCATTATTACACGGATTTTGATAATGTGTCAAACTTCCCTCATTATTGACTATAGAGGAAAAGGTGTATGTGTGTATGCACACATGTATTAGTGGCTATGATTCAAAATAGTGTGTAGCCCTCCGCAGGCTACACAGGGTCATTGTCCTCACTTCTGTCACATGTACTCACGTGTTCACATGCAGACTTGGCTCCTTTACCTAAAGGACAGGAGGTCACATATTCAACAACCTGATATATCTAGAACATAACCGACAGTCATGAAGAAAGCAGAAAAGGGCTCTGAGTGAAAATCACTGACACAAAACTCTTGCCCTAAAATGACTGCTGTTTCTTGTCATACAGAGTGTCACTCAGAGCTCATTTACTCTCATTTTACACATCCTTGTAAGGAGCTTGTGGGGCATTTGGATTATCTATGGTGTGGAGTCCCAGTAACCCAGAGCACAGTTAGGTGATCTGTCCAGAGCTTGGATGACAGCTGCATGTCATCAGGACCCAGATGCCTGCCAGCTTTCCACTCTTTCATCCATTGGATATGTCCTTCATCCCCATGCCTTGTATGGCTGCTGGAACACCAGTTTCAAGCAGCAGATTGAATTTAGAAAGGAAGAAAGGTAATTCCTGTCCCTGTTTAAGAAATTCTCCAAGTCCCACACTTTGCTTATAGCCTGTTAGTTGGAAATCAGTTAGTGGCCACAGTTAGCAAGAAGGAACATTGGGAAATTTAGCTTAGTTTAGTTTTAACCTGGGCAGTAATGTGCCCAGTTAAAAATCAAAGTTCTAGGCCAGGCGCAGTGGCTCACACCTGTAATTCCAGAACTTTGGGAGCCCGAGGCAGATGGATTACCTGAGGTCAGTGGTTTGAGACCAGCATGGCAAAACATGGTGAAACTCCATCTCTACTAAAAATACAAAAATTGCCAGGTGTGGTGGTGCACACCTGTAATCCCAGCTTTTCGGGAGGCTGAAGCAGGATAATCACTTGAACCTTGGAAGTTGGAGGTTGCAGTGAGCCAAGATCATGCCACTGTACTACAGCCTGGGCAACAGAGTGAAACTCTGTCTCAATCAGTCAGTCAATCAATCAATAAAAATGAAAGTTCTGTTAACAAGAGAGGGCCAAGGCCATATCTTTGTTAGACAACTTTGAGATATTTGCTTATGTGATTTCCTAGCTAACAACAGCTTAGGTTTAACAGACATGATGCTAGGGATCAGATAGGCAAGCCAACAGAATTAATAAGCAACAAACAAAATGGAAAAGGGTGAAAGATATTAGAAAAACTCAGCAGAAAACCTTGAAAAGCAGAGTTGTCTAACGCCATTTGGGGAGAACTGTCATCTATACCCTGGAAAGCATATACCCTGCGTAAAAGATCCCTGTATAACAAAATAGCATCGTCATTTTAGTCATCAATAAGAGTTTAAATTATATTGATTTAAGATATAAAAAGTCAGAGATCTTTCTAATACCTTTCTGAAATTTTCCATTAAATGCTTCCTATAATCAAGAAAAAGCCTGTACTTAAAAATACTAAGCTTCAGCAATTTAGAAACTTTATTTTTAAAAAAGATGATTGAGTTAATACTATGTGCCAAGGGCTTTATATAGCATAATTTAAGCTTAAAATTATTGTACAGGGATATGATTACCTCCAATTTTTAGAAAAACTGAGATTGCCTGGGTGAGGAGGCTCATACCTGTAATTTCAGCACATTGGGAGGCTGAGGCAGGTAGATCACTTGAGACCAGCCTGGGTAACATAGCAAAATCCTGTCTTTACAAAATACAGAAAAATTAAATAGCCAGGCATGGTGGCATGCACCTATAGTCCCAGCAACCCAGGAGGCTTAGGTGAGAATCGCTTGGGCCCAGGAAGATAGAGGCTACAGTGAGTCATGATCATGCCACTGCACTCCAGCCTGGGTGACAGAGCAACACCCTGTCTCAAAATAAATAAATAAATAATTAACAACAACAACGAATACCCTCAAACCCCTTGAGATCCAGAAGGAGTAAGTCTTTTGCTTACTTTGGGTTTCAAACCCAAATTTTTATGGTTTCCAGGTACACTTTGCCCTTTCTTAGCCATCTTTCTATGTCCTTTGCTGAAGAGGTTGAGTCAATTTGGCATGACTCACATGCATATGAATGTATCATTAGCCTGCGGGACAGGGTGATTTGATAATAAAGAGTTACCTTTCTTGGATTCTCTGCTTGCTTCTTGCCCTGAAGACTAGACCATGATAAATCCAGGGGCAGCCTGGGAGCTGCATCCAGGACACACATGGTAAACACGTCCCACACTGAACCTGCTTATCTCACTCTCTGTCCTGAAATGTGTCCGTCTCCACTTGCTGGTCTTGCCCTCATCTTGCTGATACCTCCCTTTTCCTAATGGGAAGGAGGATGATTTTTTTCTTATCCTATTCCAAAATCCTTTACTCATAGATTGAAAAACAGCAACTTGTAGTCTTTGCATTACTGAAAAATCCCTGGAACTGAACCGGGTGCTGACTTTCTGGTCTACAACCTGCCAAGATTCAGGGAGGTTACAGACACATTGAAAATACTGTCAGGGACATGTAATAGGACAAAACAAAACCTTAACCTCTGCCATGATTCACAGATCTCCTCCAGGACCACTATTCATTGTTGACAGGTCAGTTTGGATTTGTTTAAGCCTTCTTGTACTCAGCTGGAGATGGAAGAAAAGTAAAAAAAAGAAAAAAAAAAAAGAAGATGCTATTGGAAATGAAAGAAATGGGACATGTGGGGCCCACTTTTCTGCACTTCACAAAATTACATTCACTCTTAGTTCACCGAGTGACACATCCAGTAGGAATCTGGACTCCTATTCTGTACTGAACGCTGTGCCGGATGCCGGGGATACAGACAATGCATAGCATTCATCTGCTTGTCCTCACAAGGACTGGAGTGTCCACAGATTATTTTAGTTTGCTTTTTAGACTTACTTTTCTTGAAATAGTAAGTGAATTGCCTAAGAGGCTAGCAGAATGAGCTTCAGGGACAAAGAATTTCAGAATATGTTAGTGAAAACGATCACAAATTTCCTGGTACCTCCAACCCAAGGCCATGGAGGATCCTTTGTGATAGAGATCAAGAGAGTGGAGCTCAGAAGAAAGGAACCGTTCCATTACAGTTGATTCTAGTTTAACTCTCTGATCTTATTATTGGCCACCTGCAAACTCAAAACTTCATGAAAAAATATTCTTCGGAAATAGACCAGAGTCCCCTCCCCCACGTGCATACACCTGCACTTTGTGGGCTCACTCACCAGATTTAAAAACAGGAACCATGGGGTCGCTATGACTCCCGGTGCTACTCAGCAGTCTTCCTTTTCCCCTTGATGTTATTCCACTTCTTATCATGGTTTAGTGAGAATCTGGTTCCTAGCGGCCTCTAGTGGCTCAATCCTTAGGGAAGCACTTCCTTCCCCAAACATTCAGTCCAGTTCCAAAATTAACCACCTTAGCCAAGTCGAACACTTGTGTGTTCAGAACCATTCTCCATGCGATCAGCTTTTTTTTTTTTTTTTCCAGAATCTGTCTTTCTCATCAGCCATGAATATTACACTGGTGGGTACCTGAGTGTTCAGAACTGTGGGGAACTGCCCAGGTGTTCACCATCTCGCTGGCCAGGAGAGACCTACATCCCAAACATTTGGAGAACAGTAGAGAGCAGTGACAGGGAAGCTGGATGGTAGAGGCAGTGATGGTGAATAAAGTAATCCCAATAAAATAGGTTCTTTAGGATCATCAGAAGTTAGCATTTTTCCTTTCTCTCTCTCTCTTTCTTTCTCTCTTTTTTGACGAAGTTTCACTCTTGTTGCCCAGGCTGGAGTGCAATGGCACGATTTCGGCTCATCACAACCTCTGCCTCCTGGGTTCAAACTATTCTCCTGCCTCAGCCTCCCGAGTTGCTGGGATTACAGGCATGTGCCACCATGCCTGGCTAATTTTGTATTTTTAGTAAAGATAGGGTTTCTCCATGTTGGTTAGGCTGCTCTCAAACTCCCAACCTCATGTGATCCACCTGCCTCAGCCTCCCAAAGTGTTGGGATTACAGACATGAGTCACCACACCCAGCCATGTGTTTTCTTTTTCAGATTCAAGAGTCTTCTAAAATGTATCACCTGATGCTGATTCAACAGCCTCAGGGATATACTGACTTGCTGACTTCCTCCCATGCTATCTTCGCCTGTTTTCAGTTCTCTGTGTTTTGAGTTCCTTGTGTTGGTGCTTCTCAGTCATGGTTGCATGTTAAAATATCCTGGGAAGCTTTAAGAAACTGTATACAGATCCCCAGCACACATTCTGATCTAGTTGGACTGGAATCGAGTAAGGGTCCAGGGAATAGACGTGTATTAAAAGCATCCAGGTTGATTCTTAAGGGCAGCCAGGGGTTGTGAATCACTGTTCTCCACTCTGCTGTCGTTCCTTTTTTGACCCCAGTTACCAGAATAGGGTAAAATGCAATGATAGCATTCACACGCATTTGAACTTGGTGCTCATGAAAGAATTCCTTCCTTTGATTCTCTCCTGACTAGTCTGAAAATTGTGATTTCTACTGGTGCTCTGAACTTCAAAATTTGAAAAGGGTACAGGATGTGAACATTTCACCATGGTGATCCTCTTGCAGGTGGTCGTGATTTCCTAATTTGGTTTCTGTTCCTGTTGCTGGTGCTTCATGAGTCTATTTTATGCAGAGGGATGAGTTTTCATCAGTAAAGCTGGCAACATGAGCAGCAAAACAAATTTGACTTTAAACAGCATTTCAATTCCTCTCTACATAGATCATAAACCCAAAAGAAACAACTTTAAAGTTTCAAATTTGATGTGTCTGCTGGCCTTGATGAGAAATTGATGCTTTGCTAAATTTTGGAGTACACAAATGGTTTTAAAAATGAAGATTATTAGCACTAGAAAGTGATGTTCTTTGTATTACTATACTGTTGTTACATTTAATGAAATGGCTTTCTAAAGTACTGCAGATAAAAGGAAAAGCAGTGTTTAGAATAAGACACAGGGTAAGTGCCAAGAAAAGAAAAGAAATTGTGAACTGTCTTTATCTTACAGTGTTTCTCCTGGAGGCTGGGAGAGTCCTCCTTCAGGGAAACCAGTTGAGATGGGCTTGATGATGGTCCGGAAAGGGTTTGTAGGTGGATTCATAATGTGTGGCATTTTTGTGGTTCTGACTGAGCCCAGTCTTGGCAACATCTGCTGTGGACAAGCAAGGCCAAGGCATAGCTTTGAAATTGTATTAAGAAAGAGCATACATTTTCAGAATTATGGATAGGGTAATGTCATCTATCTGATTAAACACTTGAAAACTTTAGGTTTGTCCAAAGGAATAAGAAGAGGAGGATAAATAATGCCTATTACTATTGTTAATGCTCTTTATGATTTGTGAGAAAAGAACCATGGCAGAACCTCCAGGTCCACTTACCAAGTAGGAGACTCTTAGGTAATTTTCGTCATTGGCTTCAGTCCTTCCCTTCCACTCATCCAGCCATCTCTCTAGCGTTTATCACAAAAGTGCCCGGATGAACAGACACCATTTTGCATCATGTCCTTAAGGTCATTGGATTTGAGTTTTGTGGAATGAGCAGGAAGAAATGAATCTAGAATGCTTGTTTTCCAAACTTTAGATTTCATATTTAAGCTATTATATGAACTTTCTAGAGGCTCCTCCCCTTAAGTGTAATATGAGGGATGAACTAATCGCTATTAAGTAGCATTAATTAATTGCCACACAATGCATGTTTCTCTTTTGATAAGGAATTTATTATATTGCATGTTCTAATATTGACCTGGCTTCTCCAAGTTTGATTGCAAATATCTTATGTAGGCAGCTAAATTCTTATTTTCCATATGACCAATGACTGATACTGTAAGTGGGATTATGTGTTTAGCTGTTTTTTTTTTTTTTTTTTTTTTTAAGTAAATAGAGGTTTTTCTGGATTTCATATCAGGGACACACAAAGCAATATTGAGTTCTGCATTTGAAGTTAAGGATGGATGAAATGAGATATAGTTACTACATTTCATCTTTAAACAACTTCAGACCTGTGAATTTTAGGGGCCAAGAGTCTGTGTCTATAATTAACATTCCTTGCACTTTACAGGGGTTTCCTTTTTTGATTTTCATTGTTTCCATCTTGCCTGAAGTGACGTCACCCACATTTCATCCTGGCTATTTGGTGTTGTCTTGAGAAGCAGAGAGGGAGAAGAGGTACCATAGTTAATCTGCCCAGAGTGTCTCGCTGTGCTGGCTGCCATACTTAAAGGGTGACCTAGAAATGCCATATACTATCCTGGAGGAGCAGAGGAGCTGAGGGTACATCCAGGAGTTGAGTGGCTACCTGTGTTTTTTCCTCCCTTTTCTACAGGAGATGATAGTTTATGTTTCTCAGTGTCAAGGAAACGGAGAAATGTTTCCTTTTCTATTTCTTTTGCAAAAGTGAAAGTGAGAAGTGGGAAAAGAGAGCAAGCTCAGCATTCGGTTCAGCCTTGGAAATCTTTTGGGTCCCATGTAAAGGACACACATGCTATGTCATCAGCCCTGACAGTGACACGTGCTTCAGACAGAGGTTATTCCTGCTCCCCCGCCCAAAAAAAAACCCAAAACCAAAAACCAAAAACAAAACAAAAAATCTTCTGTCTTCCATTCCTTCCAAACTCTGGGAAAGGATCCTGCTTCTCCACACTTGGTTGTACCAGCTGTCGAATCAGTCATTCTGGTTATTAGTAAGGAGCAGGGAAATATGTCTATAAGAAATTGTCAGGAGACATAAAGGAACAGGACATATCTGATGCAAAGGAGGCATTTCAGAAATAAATAAGATTAGGGCATGATCCTGTACTGCCCAGGTGCTGCATCCCTGGAGCAGAGCCCTGTTGGTCTGGCCTGCATTGCATTGGCCCATTCTGATACTATTAAGATTCTGCTGAAAAAGCAGCAGCATCATGGCAGGAGAGCAGCCTGACTTGACATAGCAGCATTATGCCATAAGAAAATGAAAATCCTGCTTTTGTGAATTTAATTCTGGGAAAAGGAGGTCGACTCCTTGTACGAATGTATGCTCACAGTTTCTCAAACGCACTATGATTTACTTCACAAAGGAATTAGACCCAAGGCTGGACAAGATATCAATTTCAAAGGGATGACAAAGACCCTAACGCGTCTTCCAAGAAGCTGATGTCTAGTCATTGCGTTGGATGTTAAAAAACCCATCACCTTGGTGTCTGCACTTCTTTAGATGGAGACATTATCATTGAAGACTTAAGAGTGGCTACAGTAGTCTTTCTCAAATCAAGTTGGGTATGAGAAAGAAGTTGTAACCATGTTTTATTGGATTAAATAAGATTTCCGTGTGCTGCAAATAATAAAGAATTGGATATCTAGAGCAGAAATCTAATTTTCCCACAAATCTCTGATGGCTTATTTTATCTACTGGATATGGTCCACATTTCTTGGCAAGCCATAAAAGACCTTTGAGTATCTGGGCCTAACCTTCATAATTGGGTTTATCTTATTTAACCACCCTATCTTCCAACTCCCCCCCTGAAGCCAGCATACACCGCTTGTGATCTCACAACATCAAATAACGTGAGTGGCCATTATCTGAATATGGCAGTCTTTTACCCGTCCATGCATTTGCATAGGCTGTTCCTTGTGATGCTCCTCTCTTTCAATTTCCCTGGAAGGACAGGGTGTGCTTTAAGATCTGACTCAAGTGTTGCCTCCTCTCTGAAGCCTTCTCTAACAATTCCAGGCAGAATTAGTCATTCCTCTTTTTGCGCTCCCATAGCCCTTTGTTCATACCTCTGGCATAGCACATAGATGTGCAAACAATTCACATTAAAAATTCATTACAGTACCTACCCTAGGATTCATGGCACAGTGGACATAAACTTTTTCTTTTTTTGAGACAAAGTTTTGCTCTTGTTGCCTAGGCTGGAGTGCAATGGTGTGATCTTGGCTCACTGCAATCCCCGCCTCCCAGGTTCAAGCTGTTCTCCTGCCTCTGCCTTCCAAGTAACTGGGATTACAGGCACGGGCCACCACACCTGACTAGTTTTTTCTTTTAGTAGAGACAGGCTTTCTCCATGTTGGTCAGGCTGGTCTCAAAACCCCAACCTCAGGTGATCCACCAGCCTCCGCCTCCCAAAGTGCTGGGATTACAGGCGTGAGCCACCACATCAGCCGACACAAACATTTTTTATTGAATGAACAGAACATGTGAATGAATCCATAAAGAAATAAAAGATGGGATTTGTGCATGGAGTAAAAAACCTGATAATTATTTTTAAAGATTAAATATGCCATTCTTCATGTGTGAAGATAACTCTTTGGATTCATTGGCAGAAGCATGTAGGCTCTGAACCAGTTTTCAGCATTTGCTTTGTGTGCGTAAAGTGTTCCTATGGTCTCAGGCTTTATAATGAGTAACGTACTTGGAAGGGATTCCTCACTGCTCTTTATTCCTTTGATGTCTGCATCAGTCAGATGCCCATCACCCTGCACAGTGCCCCGAAGTTAAGTCATGCTTTCTTGCCACCTGCAGAGTCACTATCCTCATTAGCTTGTGCCTAGATTTCTATAACAAGCTGCTCTGTTTCCCATAGCTTGAATATCTCAAAATCATCTCATCTCCTTTGAATTTTATATTTTTCAAGTATCATTTGGGTCATTTTACTCACGTGGCTAAGTACCTATGGGGGCTTCATTTAGCAAACTGAAACTTAGAATGGAAATTATCCTCCCTAGATATCATCAACCTGGTCTCAACTTACTTTCTGAAAGGTTCTCTTTTCTAGGCACACCTTTCTCTTTCCCCTCCAGACTGTATGGTATAGTGCAAAGAGGCAAGAGAGCCTGGTTCTCTTGCCAGGTTTGTTACTGATTTGCTGTGTTACCTTAGGCAGGCAAGTCATTTTACCTTTTCAGATGTTGTTTGGTTTTCCCCTCTGTAAAATTATGTCTTAGGAGACATGTTTACTTGGAAAGAAAGAATTTAGAAGTGGTGAGCCCTATGTTCCTTCTGATTCTAAAGTTTTTGATTTTTTTATTACATGAGGAATTGAACTTCTGTGCTCCTTTCTAACCCTATGATCAATGAAGAGGCTTGAAGAGATTTTAATCCAGAACACTGGCCTCGTTTATACCATGCTACCACAGAGCAGCCAACAATGTCTCGGAAGGGGGATAAAGATTAAGAGCCTCTGTGCAAGCCTGCCTCTTGCATGGATATATACAACACCAGGAGCCATCCTTCTTTAGACTGGTTTTAGTTTTTCATTTAGCCAAGCTTTTGATTCACTTGATAAAGAGAAATAAACAGGCCAAATTTGATTTCCTTTGATTGAAAAGATTTATTTTCTATTCTCCTACCCAGTTAGTCTAAGTGCCTAATTCTGGGCTGTTTACATCTTGGTTCTGCCTTCCTCTTCTCAGGCCTACTTGTTTGTAGAGCTTTTACTTTTTAGGAAGTATAGGATGTACACGATGATGAATAGGGTAAAGGTCAAAAAAAAAGAAAAAAAGAAACTTTAAATCATTTTGGGTGAACTTCTTTTATCTAATAGGTTCTATTAGATAAAAGGGAATTGTTCAGCATGCCCAAGGTCGAATTTCCTCGATATACTCCCATAAACCTTGTCCTCCACTAGTTTTCTCCATCTCAGGGGAATGACATGGTCATCCTTCCTGTTGCATGTACCAGAAATTCACAAGTTATTTTTGATTATTTTCTAGCCCTCACTCCTTTCCTTTGATCATAAATCCCAAGTCTGTTCACTTCTTTCCATGTTCTCTACAGTCTTGGCTAAACTTTTAATATATCTGTGTATTCCTCTGACTAGACCGTTAGCTCCATGTTGGCGGGATGTGTCTGTTTCACTCACCATTGCATTTGAATGCTCAGCACTTGAACGGGCTCAGAGCAGGCGCACTCATTACATCCTTGTCAAATGAGTGAATTAACTTAAGCTAATTGTGAAATTGAGCTTGATTTATCTATAGACTTGATTTGCTCTGGGCTCTTGGGTTATCTTTTTTTGTTTCAGATTCTCCTCTTAGATTCTTTATATTTTCAACAAGCTGTACGGTACCTACTCTGCGAAGAGTTGTATTCACTGCAAAGGCTAACACAATAGAAAGACATGGTCCAGTTCACTTAAGTTGAGTTCAGTCAAGTAGTGAATACTGCAAAAACAAAAATGCTGAGTAAAAGTGAAATAATATGATTACACGCCTCAAATTGGTATAGTACAATTCAGATGCTATAGGAGAGGGGTATTGGCTATGTCGGCTGAAGTAACAGCCTTGACATGTCTTGGAGGGGTTGGAGTGGCACTTGACCTGGATTTCAAAGAATGTAGAATACAGAGGCCCAAGGCAAGGGGGCATTTCTTCGAATGGGAATAACAGCATAAACAAAAATTTGGACTTGACACTGAATGTTCATGTGAGGGTTATGTTGGAATCAACTTGACCTGAATGGATTTGTAAACGGGTCATGGGAGAAAAGTGTGGTGTTTACAAGCAGAACAGAATGGTTCCTTTGAAAGGTAACAGGCTATGGTTGGAAAGGTACCATATTGGGAGTTGGCATGTAAGTATGTGATCTTAATTATTTATTTTCTCCAGATCTGTTTTCTCATCCAAAAAAAAAAAAAAAAAAAAAAAGTGTGGTAATGAGCATGCAATAGTAAAGGGTTGCATTACATTAAGCTTTAGCTCTTATATGCTCTGATTCTGTGAATGAGTTCAGCTAGATACCACTAGCCTATTTTTGTTTTAAATCCTTGCTCTATGAAACAGCCTAGTTTTTGAATCTCTACCTTGGGCTTAATAAGTGTTACCATTAACCAGTAGGTCATGGAGAACCCTGAAGGCTACATTGGTGCCATTTAGCTTTACTCTGGAAAGTAGTCATAGGAAACACTTGATGAAATGGTTATGATAAAATGGTTATTTTAAGAAAATTAATCTCATTATCACTCTGTGAGAGAATGGGGCAAGAGTAAATCAGGATAGGGAGACAAGTCAGGCTTTTTTCAAATTCCCAAAATGTGAGGTGATGAGGCAGAATTTTGGTGGCCATAGGTATTGCAAGATAATTTTGAAGGATATTTCTTTAGGATCCAGTAGTATTCTCTGTAGAGCTAATACAGAGGACAAAATAGTCAAAGCTGGCTTTTAGATTTTAAGATTGAAGGAATGACAGTAGATGAGTGGAAATTGAGAAGCTAGAGTGTGGGAACTTGCTTTTCACAGAAGATGTATCAGATTCTGAACTGAGGGCTGGACACATTAGTGAGGTTGTCTTGTAGTGCCTACAGCTGTGCAGTCTGGAGCGTGGAGTTACAGATTTAAAATCTATCAGCATAGAGTGGGTACAGCTGTCAGTGGCCCAGTTGAGAAAAGCTGAGTTCTCTCAGAAGAGCATCTAAAGTGCGATATGAACTGAGCCCTGAATATCAGCTATAGTTCCAGGGCGGGAGGAGCCACAGTATTCAGCGAAGGTCACAGGCCTGGTGGAGACAGGAACTGAGATTGTGGTGGTCAGCTGTATAGATACACATGTTATTAAAGCCAAAAGAAGTAATCATTTAAAGAGAAGAAAGGGGTTCAGTAATATCAAGTGTGGTAGAGAGGGCAGGCATTTGTGGACCGTACTTGTCTTTTATTTCCTTTTTTATACAGTTAACTATCATTAATCAGGGATTAATTATCCAGCTTTTTAATTATTCTACACAGTTACCTAATGTTTGATCATTTTATAAACAGCATAAGGAAGAAATTTAAGGGAAGGGAAAGATTCAAACCATTTTCCTCCTATTACCAGGTATAGGACAAATTTGGTAGGGAAGAAACTTAACACTCACTATTGCCTAAAATGAGATCTGGGGCCCTTGGCACATGATTAGGTTCCAGGGGGTCTCTCAGCATCCTGACCCATATGCTTGTTAGCTGAGTGACCGTGGCCAGGTCCCTAACCTCTCTTGGCTTGCTTCTTCATCTGTAAAAACAGAGGCAACACTAAAGGCTTCGTAAGGTTTTTCTGATCGTTAAATTAGAATGTATGCAAAGTGCTTAGCAGGGATCCTGGAACCAAGAGAGTATCAAAACACAGTCAGTTTTTTGGATTATTAGTATCTAATCTTGTTTTATTTGGCTATTCCTGCTCATATTGACATTAATAACTGAAAATTAAATAAAAAATTGTATTTGGAAAGTGTAATCATTAAAAATTGTGTATTTTTCTCATTTTTTGAAGACAAACGGATTTCTTCTATTACAATTTTATAAGACATACATTTATGAAATTTGAGCAATTCCTTGTTTCTGAATTTTCCCTGGCATGGGACTCTGGCATAGGGATGGCACCTTTATAAGGAACAGTGAGGAAGGGACCTGGGGATGCTTCATGATAGGAGGAAGGAATTATCTGAGTCTCTCAGTTTGAAGTGCTTTACTGATATTGAATGGGGAATCATCCTGAAATTAAAAAAAAAAATAGGTGTATATTTCTCAGAGCAAAGATGCATGTGCTGACAATTTAGATTTTCACCCAGAGATGCTGGCATTTTGTTTCTGGGGGCGGTTCTTATGTTTCCAACAGTGTTCCCACTACATGCCATGTTCTCTCCTCCTCGCCCTTATCCTCCCACCCCCCTCCCCATATGGCTTCCTCTTTGTCTCGCCCACCCTACTCCTGGTTTCTGTCTCTCTCTCTCTTCTTCTGTAGTTATTTCCTTTCGGCAGCAAAATGAATCCTTCACAGAACAGAGTATGACTTTCCTCAATCCCATTCTCCATCTCTTTCAGCTCTTTCTTTTCTGGAAGTTCTTGAATGAGCAAGATATCTGGGAGACAGTCATTCCTACATATTCTATTGCACTTCTCCAGTGATTCTCTTTCCTCTGGTGATTCATTTGGCACCATTCTCTCCCTCCATCTTCCCCAAGCTTTCTCCCTAATGACTCTTCCTTCTGCCCTTCTCCAAGACTATCTCTCTCTGAACAGGCTACTCCTAGCCCAAGACTTAACTGGCCTTGGAAATCTTCATCATACAAAAGCTAAGATAGACAGAGAACTACATAAAAACAGGAGAGACAGAAGGAAGAAAGGACTCTGAAAATGAGTTTGGACATGACTAAAGATGACCCAAACATCTGGGTGCAGCTGAGGGAATGGCTTTGTATTATTTGTGATAACGAGTTATGATAGATAGTGTGGTACAAAAGGACTCATCTGCATAACCTCCTCCCCACCACTCCCATGCTGGTAATAAATGTTAGGTTGTCGGCATATTTTGCTTTCTTTGTTTAAAGCACAGGATAGCTTGTGCCAAATAAGAAAAATAAAACATCTCTCTTAGACTTTAACTCTGTCTCTGACTTCATTTCTTACTCAAATGGAGACACAATACCCTAAGTGTGAGTATCATTGTATTATGTTGTGTGATTTGTGTAAGAAGATACTTATGTATGTAGGGAGTTTTACTGTTGGGTACTGAGGGAGGTAGGAGTTTCTTTTGAATAATTTAATAAAGAACAAAAAATAAGTGAATATTAGTTCTATGTAAAGAAAAGTCCAGAGGAAATTAATGGGTAAGAAAGTGATTATCAAACTTGTAGGTTATTTGGGCATTCTGACCAGAGTTAAACAACTTACAGGTGACAGTTGGTAATGCTCGAAAGAGCAAATTATATTGTCTGTGCATCCATCCACCCACCAATTCTTCCACCCATCCATCTAATTTTTACTGAGCATTGGCTGTGTGCACAGCCCTTAGTAGGCGCTGTGGGAGATCTATCAAGTTTACACCTGGTTCCTGCCGTTAAGGAATCTTTGATATTGAAGCACACACAAAGATGGTGTGAATTGTCATCTTCTCTCTTTGGGCTTTTTCTCCATCCTTTCTCTCTTCCAGGCTTAAAAATCATCTTTTAAGCCTCAAACTACAGCTTTCTGTGTATCTCCTTATGTATCAAATTGCCTACGAAACAAATTTCTTATTTTTTTAAATGTATATACAGAAAATATTCTGATATATAGGGAGTTGTGGGCATCCTTTGGTGACTAGATGATGAAATATTAAAGAACTGCAAAACAGTAGTTCTCTGAAACTGGTTAAAAAAAAAACATTCTAGCCTTCGATATTCCTTTTCATTCTCCCTAAAAATTGATTGGTTCCCACACTCCAGAGTTAGTCCTACCCAACACACAGTCCTGGGAGGGCTACTCAGTGCATACTTCTCAGAGGAGGTCCTGAGTCATGGGCTGCTGAGTGAAAGCAAAGTGATTGCAATCCAAGGAGGTTATAAAATCATGCATGCATTTATTATCCAACCACCATTTCCTGAGTGCCAACAATGTTGCTGGCTTTGTAAATACAGAGATAAAAGACAAGGGTTTCTGCCCTTAAGGGGCCCACAATCTCCAACAATGGAGGTGGCTGGGAAAACAGCCAAAATACCAAATGTGATCGGTTTTACATAAGCTTTACTCACAATGCTACAGTAAGAGCTACAGTGAAAGGGTCAATGAGGCGTGCTACCCGTGCCCAGGAGGAGGGGTGCATGCAGAGGTAGGTTTCCATGACTCACAGTTTCTCCTTTATTGACAGATTTACATTTTACCCCACAGAGCTGTTATCCAGAACTGTTAATAAATAGGAACATGGTTTGCATTTCCTAGCTTTTTACTCACAGCCTTCTGTATTCCCAGCAGTGATCACAGCATCAGGTCCTCCCACCTTGAGAAACAATGACCATCTGAGTCTGTATCCCTGTTACCGTTTCACAAACTCTGCAGAAATAATGGGTAAAACATTGTGCTTTTAACAGGACTAATCATCATCATTGTTATAATAACAGGATTTATGTATTTCTTACAATTTGCAGGTCCCCTCAGCTATAACAACTAGATTTCCCAGAGAGTTAAAGGAACATGCTGTGGTTTCACAGCTAACAAGGGAAGAGCTAGCATTTGGATCACCCAGTGCTAAAGCCCCAATGACCAGGGGCAAATCCTTACAATCTCAAGTGCTTTTTCTATAAACCTTGATAAAATGAAGATCCTTTGTGAAATTGTAAATCTACAGATCAATTCAAGAACTCATGGGGAACCACCAGAAAACATAGACTAAAGGTGAGAACTGTTGTCTGGAGCCAAGGCCGTGTTGTATAGCAACAAAAACACTAAACTGGAAATCAGAAGACACGCATGGCAGTCCACACCCTACCTTATCCTGACATAAGTCACTTAGTTTCTTTGTGTCTTACTCTCCTTATTTATAAAATGAAGGGAATGGGTTAGACAATCGCTAGGGTGAAGAGCGCAGAATTTGGAGCCCCTTACCTGTATTCACATCCTGAGCTCTGCCACTTTCTGGTTGCTCTAGTTCTTTCCATTTCTCGCACTACTAGTGTGAGCCTTAGTTTCCTCATCTGAAAAAAATGTAGATAATAACTGTGCCTACCTTGTAGGATTGCTGTGATAATTAAATTAGTTAATAGTTTTACTCAGGAATGGAAAATTAAATTTGATACGTTCTCATTCGTAAGTGGGAGCTAAGCTATGAGGATGCAAAAGCATAAGAATGACACAATGGACTTGTGGATAGGGGAAAGGGTGGGAGAGGGGGATGAGGGATGAAAGACTACTCATCCGGGTGCACCAAAATCTCAGAAATCAACACTAAAGCACTTATTTACATAACTAAATGCCATGTGTTCCCCCAAAACCTATTGAAATAAAAATGTAAATTTAAAAAAATACATGAAATCGTAAAAACAGAAGAAAAAATCAGTTAATCATTTCAAGTGATTAAATAAAACATGGCTTGAGTAAATGCTATATATATAATTTTTTTTGACAGGATCTTATTCTTGCCCAGGCTGGAGTGCAGTGGCGTGGTCTTAGCTTACTGCAACCTCCACCTCCCTAGTTCAAGTGATTCTCCTGTCTCGGCCTCCCAAATAGCTGGGATTACAGATGCCCGCTACCACGCCTGGCTAATTTTTGTATTTTTAGTAGAGATGAGGTTTCACCATGTTGGCCAGGCTGGTCTCGAATCTCCTGGCCTCAGGTGATTTGCCCACCTTGGCGTCCCAAAATGCTGGGATTACAGGCATGAACCACCGCACCCAGCAATTGTTTCTTTAATTCAAAAAAAAATTGGCTCCTTCGCCTCTAGGCTATTATGAGTCTTTGAAGCTTGAATATTACTAGAAGTGGAGAAAATATAAAGTTTACAAAGGAGCTAGTTTAAAGGAGAATGCTGAAATGGCAAAGAGGTGTGTGTGACTACTTCAGCAGGAAACTTAAGAGAGGATACAGTGGGGCCGGGCGCAGTGGCTCAAGCCTGGAATCCCAGCACTTTGGGAGGCCGAGGCGGGTGGATCCCAAGGTCAAGAGATCGAGACCATCCTGGTCAACATGGTGAAACCCCGTCTCTACTAAAAATACAAAAAATTAGCTGGGCATGGTGGTGCGTGCCTGTAATCCCAGCTACTCAGGAGGCTGAGGCAGGAGAATTGCCTGAACCCAGGAGGCGGAGGTTGCGGTGAGCCGAGATCGCGCCATTGCACTCTAGCCTGGGTAACAAGAGCGAAACTCCGTCTCAACAACAACAACAAAAAAAAAAAAAAAAAAAAGAAAGGATACAGTGGAATAACAAATTAGCAATTTCATGGATACCGGTAGAAATTCATGGGCAAAAATCTCAGTAGAAAAGCAGAGGGAAGTGATGTAATGCTCTGGGCCTTCCAGAAATAAAGCAGGGCCTGTGAAGATCCATAAGAAACTCCAGTCTGGTGAGATCTTCAAGGCAGTCATTGTGAAGTTCATCTTGCAGTTAATCCAGTGGGCTTACCCCTCAGCCCATCCCTGTGTCCTGCTCTGATTTCTGGTCTCCTTCATCCTGGCAGCATCAGAACTTAGGGTTCAGTGAAGTTTGGGCTTCTCCTGACAAAACTTTGGGTCTTCTTCCCTGGAAATTGCTCCATATATACTTGCCTGGTTGCCATTTCTTGTTAAGCAGAGGGAAAATGAAAATATTCTAGTTGTCTGCATTCTATAATGGTTCTGTGACATTTTTCCATAAATTGGCATAAACAAATAAATACAAGCTATATGAAGGCAGAAGTATAAATCATCTGTATATCCGATCTGCTTGATTTCCCTCATTCTCGATCAAGCCCTGTGTCTTGCTCATGCTGTGGCCCAACCTGTAACTCCTAGCTGTTAATTTAGCTGAAGAATCACTTGTTTAAAACAGGGACCATATGTCTTGGCTTCCCCATCTGTATGACTAGGAGAACACCTTGCAAATGTATTGTGATGCTGACATAAAATAAAATGTGTGAACTCATCAAATACAGTCCTGCCACCCTACTCCCTGAATCCTCTTCTTCCATCTTGTCTGCACGTCCTCCTCTGCCCCTTTCTTTGCTCTTGTTCTTCTTTTCCTCCTTGTATTCAAAATGACACAATCTGGTGACTAATTCCTGATCTGCTCTTTGATTTCCCCAGAGGAAGAACTGATCCCTCCAGGGGACACTGTTATCCTGAGGCTAGAGAGTGACAACCGTGTGCTGGGAAATAAAGCACAGAGACTTGCCCAAAGAAGAGTGGGGTTCAGGAGGGGTTTTTGGTGGGCCCCGAGCACAACAGTGGGCAACTGCCATGAAAGCATTATTGCTCTATCTCAAGGAAGTGTTTGCCTTTCACTGCCATCTGAATTTACTGTTTCCGATGAAGGGGGAAGAAGAGAAGGAGGAAATTCTCATCTGCTGCAGACCTGTTATATCCCAGCCACTACAGTAGAATACATCTAGCAATAATTTTTGGAGTTGGTGGTAGGGACCTGTGTAGTCTCAGGATTATTTAGCTTGCCTAGAATTTCTGCTTTTCCGAAGCAGCCTGTCTTAGCCTTTATGCAAGGAGTTTACATGGGAAACAATCTTAGGGAGCAGAAATTAGGGAGTAGGCGAGGGAACGTGGAAGCGGGGAAAGCCAATGACAGGAGCCTTATTGAGCTGAAACCCTGTGAGTGACAGGTGCTGGATCCCACAAGGACATCGTAGGAGAACCTTAGGAAATGCATCTTAGGACAGAGTCAGGTAATCAATTCTCAGTCTCTCATAATATTAATACTTCCATTCTAACATTCCCACCTTCTTAATCTTCTGGTCTCTCTTCTTCAATATTTTGCCAACGTCATCCCATCGTTTATCACCTCATCAACTAGGCCATCAACCCAGGAGTATACCAGGAATGCCTCTAGGTATCTTTGCAGGGAGGTTGAATGTCATTTCACAAGAAAGTGCTACCATGTCGATAGATTCTCTATCCCACTCTACCTCCAGTCTAACTTCCTCAATGTTCACTTCTACATGTGCTTCCTGACTTCTGCAGACCTGTAAGTGGCTAGACCTTTCCATTACAATTCCTTCAATATGTAAACTATTTCCTCCCAGATATTCTTCCCTTCTGGGGACCGTATTTTCCTGCTGTAGTTGTGCTATGACCTGGCTTTACTTACTGGTCTGGAGGGACTACAGAGAGACAGGGTCACATATTGAGGACAGGAGTCAGAATGAGAGGCACCTGCCTCAGATGTGTTCTTTACAGTGCTTTTAAAGGCAGATTTCTTTTCCTTTGGCAAGAGGGGAAGAGCTTTTCTTGCCTTCTAAGAGGTTTCAGGAAAATCCTCTCTTACTATCCTCCTAAGAGTTCCATGTGGGTCTCAGGTTCCCATTCTTTTCCTGTTAGAATTTCCACAAAGGAGGAATTCTAAGGTCATACATTTAGTCTCTTTGGCAGCATTGTTAGTATTAGTTTTCTTTTCCCCTGGATCTGATTTTCAGCAGGCTTTCCTAAGTTGACAGTCAGTTGACTTGATTCTTCCAGTTTCTTTTTTCAATACTTGAAAATATATTGACAAAGCCAGCCAACTGGTCATATTTTGTTCAAATACCAGAGCTACCACATAACCCAATATGTTACCCCTCTACTTCTAACTTATCCCAGTCTACTACAGGTGAGTGTGTTAGGGTTTGTGATGGTAAAGAATGAACACGCTAGGAATTAATACTACTTTACTCACCCCTAGCAGAGGGGTCTTCATTGAACTCCACAATCCCATCTTGAGGAACTGATTTCTAAAGCCACTCCTAATGCCAGTTATCTTACCTGAGTTCCTTCGATGGCAGAGAATGAGGCACTACCTTATATGTAAGGATTCGGGTTTTTTTTTTTTTTTTTAAGTAATTCTAGGGAGCAGGGGTTAGGGACCAGAATAGTGAGACAGGAAAGAAGAGAAAGTTGATACAAGGTAACATTGTCTGGTTGAGCATTGCTTAGAGCAAGTGGTCATTCATCCTACCAGAAATGCTCTAAGGAGTCTTAAGAAATGTGTCTTAGAACTGTGTACCAGAAAACAAAAGGGGTAAGCATTTATTCAGAGACTCCCTTTCACTCTCCTGCACTTCCAAGTTACATATATGCATGTGTCCAGCAGTTCCTTCATTAGCATCCTGCTTCCTGGACACTAGTGAAGGAGAAACCCCAGGGCAAGAAGCTACTGCTGGACAGTAGCTGCAGATGAGGTGTTCTATGAAGGTGGCTGAAGCCAGGGCAGAAGTGATCACCGAGCCCATACCTGGAAGAGCAGGTGTGGTGAGACAATTTGAAGTGGTGCACAGTGGTGCCTGATGAGTAGTCTCAGTTAAACAAACTGCCCATTTCTTGCTTGCCTGAAAGCAATTAAGGAACTCCAATTTCTTCTCCAGGCTGGAAAACCACAGCCACGATGATGAAGCCACAGACCTCAAATTGTCACCTGAGTCAGCCCAGCGTTCCTGCTACATTCCTTACTATGTTAACTTCCCCCACTTCAAAATAACTTCTCACTCTCTCTCGTCACTTGGAACCTATTACATCTTATCTTTTCTCTAACTCTTTGCTGCTAAGTCTGCCTCAAAATTCATTGAGAAAATGGAGTTATTCTGCCAGGAACTTTCTCATTTTCATAGTGCTAAAGCTAGCAGCTTACCTGCATCAGTACCCATGCCTTCTGTCTTCCTCCTGCTACTGTGGATGAAGAATCCCTGCATCTACTAGAGACCAATTCTTACAAATGGCAAAGTCCTGGAAAAAGCAAAAGATCTTGAATTTAGCTTTTCCAAACTCTTAAATTTTGGATCTCAGTCTTTTTCCTTTTCAAGGACTTTACTATTTCTCTTTCTAAACTATACTATTTCAAGTATCCACAAGTAAGTTCTAGTACATCCTATATTTTTAAAAAAAAAAAAAAACAAAAAAAACCTTAAATCCTTGACTACATCTGCTTTTGCCTGCATTCATATTTTTCTGTTCCTCTTAATAGCAAAACATCTTGAAAGAGTTGCCTATAGTTGCTTTCTCTACTTCCTCACGTCTTTCGCTCTTCTTAACCCATTTCTTTCAGATGTCCCTTCATACCGTGTTAATGGAGTGCTTCTCGTGGCTCTTGCCAAAGTCACCAGCCATCACTATGTTGCCAAATCCAATACTCAGTCTACTGTCATCTTGTCCTCTCTGCCTCATTCAATGAAATGACAGATTTTTGACTGAAAGGTTTTTGTGATATTCATGAAGCCACACTCTTGTGAATTTACTCCCATCTTATTGGACAATTTATTTCAACCTTCCTTGCTAGCTTTGTTCTTTTCTATCCACCTCTAAATGTTGGCTGCCCAAAGGGCTCGGCTCAATCTCTTTTATTTATTTGTTTATTGAATTGACAGAACTTTCCTAGATGACTTTACCTGGTCTATGGCTTTTACATATCCTTTATATGTTGTGACTATCAAATACACATCTACGACTTGGACCACTCCTCAGAACTCTAGACTAGACTATCTAGTTACCTACTAGACATTTCCACACAGTGTCTGTGAAGCACCTAAAACAACATGGTGAAAACTAACTTTTTTTCTCCTTTTCAAATTGCTCCTTTTCTAGTCTTCCCCAACTCAGTAAATGGTGAACCACGGTCCCGAAGGCAGGCTTTCCTTAAATTACTTATTTTTCTTACTCCCGTATCCGACACATATGCCCAGGCTACTGAGCCTGTCTTCTCATCATTTCCTCTGCTCTCCTTTCCTCCAAACTGCCTAATCCTTTTCCAGGATTCCTGCAAGAGCCTCCCAGTTGCCCTCCCCACATGACCAGAATAAATTTTTTTTTTAAAAGGAAATCAGATGATCATGTCAAAATTTTCCAGTGGCCTCCTGTCATACTTAGAATAAAATCCAACACTTTCCCTGCCTTACTTTTTCCATTCCCCTTTTTCCTTGGCTGTTGTGTTCTGACTCCATCAGCTTCCTTCTTTTTCCGCAAACGTGCCAAGCTTCTTCCTGACTCAGGATTCTTGAACACGCTTCCCTCTCTCCTTGACATGTTTTTCATATTGCCAGCTCACTCTTGCCATTTAGGTTTCAGTTTAACTACTGTTTGTTCAGAATGGCCTTTCCTGCCTACCCAATATCAAGCAGCTGCTTGGTCACCATCTACAGTATGGCACTAATTAATTCTCTAAATAGCTGCTGCCATTAGTTAATATTTTTGTTGTCTCAATCATGTGGTTATAGTTTATTATCTCTCTCTCCCTTTAGGTGTTAAGTGTCATGAGTCCAAGATCTGTGGCTAATTTTTTTATATATGTTTCTGAAGTGCTTATCCCAGTATATAGTAGGCAGTATATGTTAAAGGAACTTGTTAGTAAACACTGTACTTTGCAAGAGCGGTTCCAAGATTTTCCTTTAGTCTTGCTCCTTACAACAGGTTTCTGCCTTATACCTCCACCCAGGCTCTTTCTATATAGAAATTCTGGAATCCCCTCTTATAAATAAGGTGTTTCTTTATACTTTACCAAACATGGGAGAGGGCGATAGAGGGACTTTCAAGAGCAGTGATAGAACTGCCATAAGATTGAGGCTTACCCTAGATTTTTCTAGCTCTTTAGAAATCTGCTGGTAAAAGGAAGCCAGTCAGGGACTTTAGTTCATGTTTTTCAACAGGCTAGACTTTGCTTTTCGAACCTTAGCTTAATGCACTGTTGGTGAACAGTCACAAGGACGTAAATCTGCTACCGAATTAAATGCTTTCCTTAAAGACCTTCAAGATGACATTTGACCCTAGCCAGTTTTACATCTCTAGTACCTTAGCACCACCCCTTCTCCATCACAGTAAGTCCTGTGCACCAGTGTAGACAATCTGACACCGTGCTAGAAAGGGCATGCCATTTTGTACTGGGGATGTAAGAAAAAGACTGCTTGGTTGAATATGCCAGAATTGAGGAGCCAGACACCCTGTGACAGATGCCAGGCCACAGGTACTTGGGAAGTGACACAAGCCAGAGGATTATCCACATGAGAAGCTTATTTTTTAATTAGACAAAGCCAGGCTGACTCGACATTCTCTATGTCTCCATTAGCCCAGGGAACTGAGACTCTGGTTTGCCTTTTTGCCCCTACCATGCTTCCCTCACACTGTAAGTGCACCATGCCACCCCTAGGGCCAACTCTTCTCCAGGCTTGCACAGGTCCCATAGTTTGGGATCGTTGTTCCTTCTCTCCATTTAAAGGCTTGCAGGGTAGTTGGGCTGGAAGTTTTTCACAATCACGCAGTAGTATTGTGATAAACCAGTTTGGATACTTACAAGCAGAGGCTCCAGAATTTTAATGGACGAAAGCACCAATTAATGAGAGTGATTGCCCTAAAAAATTGCCTTCCATTTCTCTGAAATAACAAAAGAATTGCCTCCCGACTCTGTGGCCTTAAGACAGCCATACTTCCAAAGGGACAAATTAGCATAAGAGTGGTTTTCCAAAGCTGATGCAATGTAAAGATGCAAAAAGTAGCTATGTGAATTTCAAATCTACATTTTGGGGTTATCATGAGTTTCATGTTCAATGAACAGAAATGTTGGCATGGCTTTACTAGAATCCCTGCATATTGTACTGTGGTGGTTTCCTGTCAGATACCATAATGTAGCTTCTCATGGTGATAAAGTGGTAATCAGTGTTACCACCGTTTGGTTGTTAAGATGGACTTCTCTTGCTTGGCATTTCATACCACAATAAATGTTTGTTAAAATTTATTGGAGACTTTAGACTTAAAAAAATAATAATGATCATGCTTCAGAATTTACAACAGAATATAAAGGGCTCATGCCTGTAATCCCAGCACTTTGCGAGGCAGAGGCAGATGGATCTCCTGAGCCTAGGAGTTTGAGACCAGCCTGACCCAACATAGTGAAACCTCATTTTTACTAAAAAGTAAAAATATAAAAAATTAGCTGGGCATGGTGACGGGTGCCTATAATCCCAGTTACTAGAGGGAGGCTGAGGCAGGAGAATCTCTTGAACCTGGGAGGTGGAGGTTGCAGTGAGCCAAGATTGTGCCATTGCACTCTAGCCTGGTGAACAAGAGTGCAGCTCCATCTCAAAAAAAACAAAAAATTAAAATAAGTCTGATTAATGTGGATGAGCGACTTAAGGAATAGGTTTACACTTGAGTGTTTATTCAACTGGGAAAAAGCCAGCAAGAATAAGTGACCAAATGCACTGTGCATGTATTTATAGAGGGGACTAATTCCAGAAGCAAGTGGGTCACTGTGCAGGAGAGACAGTAGCAGTGATGAGCACGCAGGAGTAGCATTCTACTCTGTTGGACACTACATCTACGTCAGTCCCTGGCCCTGGAAATGGAAGAGAGTGAGTGGTGATGAGTGAAAGTGAGTGTGTGATTTCAGTGTATGAGGAGCTGTTGGGGAGAATTCCTGTGAGAGCAGGCATGCGGGTGGGTGAATGGTGGCCTCTGACCCACCCTGTGAGTGGCTGAGACTTGGCATGTGTTTGAGCTAAGTAGGTAGGGCACTGCTTTGGTATATTTTGACATGGAAGTGCTGGTCTACAAGGGCATCTTCAGTTCCTGTGCAGGTGGTGAGTTGGAGAGAGGTTGCTCATTGATACATATCTTCACTGTGTTTCTACTTACAGCATGAAGGGAGCCAGCCATTATACCCCCTTTTAAACTAAAACCCAAAAGCCATAGAACCAGTTTTAGCCCTGTGGTGCATTGACTTTGTCATGTCTATTAAGTCGAATCTCAGGTGACAGAGTTTGCCTACCAGGGATGTCACGTGCTTGACTAGAGGGCTTTCAGATCCTCTTTAGAAGCTGCTGTGCAAGGCAACATTATAGTTTCTCTTATTTACATTTTTCTCATCTCCAGAATCCCATAGGAATTTCCTAGAGAAGCTTTCCAACACAATAAAATGCCTTAGGGCAAAGCAAGCAATTTACACTTGGGTGTAAGCCAGCAACAACTCCAGCTTCTCCTCACCCCACCCGTTCGTCTTTAGAACTGCCTAGGTCAGGGTCTTTGCTCTTGCTTTTTCCTTGGTATATCCTCCCTAGCACTTGAAACTATGTGTGGAGTTTCACGACTATGAATCTCTTCTTAAATATTCCTGGTGAAGTTTCTTGAATGATTGGGCTGAGATGCTTTGTCTTCTGGCCTTGAAGGAGGAAAAAGGGGGAAGAAGAGCAGCATGTATGTGGCATGCAGGTCACTGAGGTATTCTTGGAACGGAAACTCACGTGTTATTTTGGAGAATTATATGGGAGCTGTGGCAGCCAAAGCCCTGCTCCGGGTTAGAGAAAAGCGGGTGTGTGTGGCACTGGGGGAGGATACCTCAGAATAGGAGACTGGGGTCACCATGTCAAGTATAATCATTGTCGGTGAGAGGTAAAGACTTCCCTTCCATAAGGGGAAGCAGGGAATGAATCATCATTATAGATTCAATAGACAAAGGAGGTCATGGAAAAGAGTGAAGAGGAAAGACGTTAAAGAGAAAATTGGAGAAAATGCCTGACAGAACATCCTTCCTGGTTGAGGGCTCTGCCTCAGCGTCTGACCTTAAGCCCCCATGTTCTTTTGGAGATTTGTTTTCTTTTTCTTCTTCGAAGGGTGGCTATAAGGGACGCTACTTCAGTAGACAAAGAGAAAAAGAGATTGTGATTCGCGGCAAAGGGATGAGTCCATTTTCCATTTTGGATCCCTCAGGCTGTGCCTCTACCTGCACCTCCAGTGGCTTTGTATGTTTTCTTTCTGATTTATGACAGTGAACGCATAGGTGGTGTGGTCTCTGAGGGTGGCGGATGGATAGGTAATCTTTAAAAATAAGGTGACCATCTGTTATGATTGTGTAAGTTCTTGTGGGTTCTTGTACATCTACTGCATTATCATTCAACAAATATTTACTGAATGCCTACTGGGTACAAATTCTGTGCCAGGAGCCTCATTGTATAGGCTACTGAGTTAGGCACATTCATAAAGATGATCATTATCTAGTTCATACTGCTGTATTGTCAGGTAGTTCTTATGCCATTAACAGAGGAGAAACGGCTACTAATGGAAACTACTTTGTTTAAGGGTTGATGATAGAGATAGTGTTCCAAGCGGGGCTGGGTTTAATTCTAATGATCTTTTTTATTATTCTGCATTGCCCTGCTTTTATTTCAAATCAGAATTGTTTTTTTATTACACAGAATTGCCTGTTTTCTGAGCTGCAGTATATTTTAGAGTCAGCCAGATCTAGTTATGAATCCCAAGTCTCCTGGGATTCATAACCACTAACTAGCTATTTAACCTGTATAAAACTGTCCATACCTCAGCTTTACCAATTGTGAAAAGGAGATACGAACTCCCAAATTTAAGGGTTTCTGCAATGATTGAGTGAATACACACACACACACACACATACACACACACACACACACACACACACACACACACAGCATGAATAATGCAAACATATTTATTACATAGGAAATGCTAGTACCCTTTCCCTCATTTCCCCTTCTGATGAGAACTCACCATTCTTATTTCTGGGTTTAAACGAAATTTAGTAGTTTTTTATAGTTCATGCATTAGGTCAAAGAACTAAGCCCTTGCATATTTAGTCACATCAGGGTAGACACCTTAGGCAGAGGTGATGAATTAGAAGGACTCTCAGTCACAAAGACCAAAAACTAACACTACTA